>NC_081380.1:8455161-9055786 GCF_030684315.1 Stegostoma tigrinum
TAGAGATAAGACTTTGGACTTTTAAGATTTGGACATTTTCTTATCTGCTGGCTCTTTTTCAGAGGAAAAAAAACAACTTTTAAAAATCTGATTTTATAGCCAATACAACCACACTTTGTTATCTTGGATTCTCCAGCATCTGCAGTGCCCATTTTCTCTGCTCACGACACAGAGAATAGCAACTTTGTACGCTCTTCATTGTACTCATATATTCCTTTATACTAACAGGTATATGGAATACTCACATACACGGGTGTAATTCAAGCAAAGGGATGCTTGCCCATAGATCCCTGAAGGCAGCAGGATAGGTTATTAGGGTAGTTAAGAAGGCATACTGGACATTTGTCTTCATTAGTGCTGGCATAGATTGCAAAAGCAGGAAGGTCACGTTAGAGTTGTACAGGAGTTTGTTTAGGCCAGAGCTGGAGCTCTGGTCACCATACCATAGGAAGGATGTGATTATACTGGTAAGGGTACAAAGGAGATTCACCATGGTGTTAAATGAAAAAAAACCTGCAAATGTTGGAAGTCTGAAACAAAAACAGAAACTACTGGAAAAGCTCAGTAGGATCCAGCAGCATCGGTAGAGAAAGAAAGAGGAGTTGATGTTTCAGGCCTAATGATCCTACTTTAGAACAAAATCTTCAGTCTTCAGTTTTGAAGAAGGGTCACCAGGGCTGGATAGGCTTGGGCTTTTTCTTTTTCGAGCAGAGAAACTTGAGGAGGGACCTGATAGAGGTGGATAAGATTATGAGGGGAATGGACAGGGTGAATAGTGTTCTCTTTAGTCGAAGGTTCAATAACAAGGGGCATAGTTTTAAAGTGAAAGGCAGGAGATTTAGAGGGGATTTCACCCCTAGCCAACCCTCCCTGTCCACCATTGGTGTATCTCTGGGCCCAGGAGCCACCAACTCCTTCCTGATTGCCTGGCCTGGCTGTCAGTCAGGGATCCTGCTGATTTGCCACAGATTGCACGCTGTCCGGACAGTGAGCAAAGAGGAGACAGTTATCGCACAAATGCAATGTGTCCCTCTCCTTTAGGGAGAAAGGAGTCCTCTGATTAATGACCACGTCTTCTTCTCAATGTGCTTGTTGTTTCACCCCATCAGCACATTTCAGGTCTAGTCCCTCCCTTCCCAGGACTGAACAGTCATATTGCAAATGCATTTCCTAGAAGTAGTTGAGGAAGGAAACCTCATAACTTTTAAAGTACTTGGATGAGCACTTGAAGTGTTGTAACATTCAAGACTATGGGCCTACTGTAGGAAAGTGGGACTAGTTGATAGGCCTGTTTTGCACTCTATGGTTCTATGACATCGAAACATTTCCTATACTTACAAACAGTTACTTTATATTATCCCGCTTGTGTTTCGACTGGTTTACAAATTGACTTGCGAACTGTCCCGGTTAGCAACCAGTGGACTGCCTGTGATGTTGAAAAAAAAGTTGTTATTCATTTTGAGAAAGAAAAAGCATACAGTATTACTGACATGGAGGACAACTGCAGAAGACTAATAGGATACTATCATGCATTACAAAAGGAATTATAAATAAAAGTAGGCATGGTATGCTTCAGTGATACAGGTTCTCACATTTTGAATGCTGTTGCAGTTTTAGTCTCCTTATTTCAGAAAGATGTGTACGATTTGGTGACAGTTCAGAGGCAGTTTGATACCTCGAATGAGTGGATTATTTTATGAAGAAAGCTTGAGCAGACTAGTCTTGTTTCCACTGGAGCTTAGAGTTGTAAGGAGTGACTTGATTAAATTTATATTCTGTACAGTCTCACGAAGATGTATATGGAAAGGATGTTGCCTCTTGTGGGTCAATCCTGAACCATGGAACACCAGTTTTAACATATGGGTCATCCTTTCTGGACAAAGCTCAGGAAAAAAAAAATTCTGAGTTGACAGACTTTGCAAACTCCCTTCCTCAGAAGTCAGTGGAAGTGGGCTCATTAAATATTTCTGTGGTGGGGTGGATAAATTATTGTTAGGCAGAGGAAACAAAAGGTTACTGGGGGTAGGTGGAAATGTGGAGTTCAAACACAAACAGACTAGTCATAATTTTATTAAATGGTGGAGCAGATGTCAGGGATGAAATAACTTACTTATATACTTAATGTACCAAGGTGGCACAGTGGTTTAGTGGTTAGCACTGCTGACTCAGAACCAGAGACCTGGGTTCAATTCCACTCTTAGGTGACTGTCTGTTCTGCACGTTCTCCCTGTGTCTGAGTGGGATTTTTCTGGGTACTCTAGATTCCTCCCACAGTCCAAAGATGTATAGGTTAGGTGGATTGGCCATGCTAAATTGCCCATGATGTGCAGGCTAGGGATTAGCCATGGAAAGTACAGGGATAGGGCAGGGGGTTTGGATGGTCTGTGGAGGGTCTGTGCAGACTCAATGGGCTGAATGGCCTGCTTCCACACTGTAGAAATTCTAGGGTGATGTTCTAATTTGTATGACTGTCATAACCTCAGCATGTCCCAAAGATGGAAAACTTGCATGTTTGTAACAACTTTCACAACTGTGTCCCAAAATTCTTCGAAAACTTACATTCATATAATTAATGACTACCCTGACATCTCAGCACTTTATGGCCAATGAAGTATTTTTGAAGTGTAGTCAATGCAGAAAACCAGTCAGCCAACTGTGCACACACCCAGTCTCCCCAAAACAGCAACATGATAAGAACCAGATATTCAGCTTTTTAGTGATTTTTAATTGAGACACAAGTATTGACCACAATGTCAGGGATAACTCCCCTGCTGTACTTCTTGGAAATAGTATCTTGGACTCTTCGACAGCCAACAGAACAGGTAAATGGGACCTCAGTTCATGAGAAAGAAAGGTACCTTCCTCAGTTGAAAACAAAATACTGGGGCTGCTGGATATCTGAAACAAACATGTAGAATTCTGAAGAATTACAGTAGAGCTGACAGCATCTATAGAGAGAGAAAGAGAGTTAATGTTTTAAGTCCAACATGATTTCTTCAGAATGGCACACACTGTTAATGCTGGTTTTCTCTCTCCACAGATGCCACCAGACCTGCTGAGTTTCTCCAGCATTCTCTGTGATGCGCCATAGTGTCAGCCTTGCTTTTTGTGCATGTGCAGCTGCTAGACCCAGAGGCAGATTGTTACAAGCTCAGCCACAGCCAATTTGGCAAAAGTCAACCAATCCAAATCACCAGAAGTCAAATCCAGTTCAACTTCTGTGAAGGCCGCTGTAATGCCATATCATGTCGCAAATTTTAGAGCCAAATATACCTTTTTAAATTGTTATTAATAATACAGGGAACGGAGTAGCCAATTCAGCCACAGGAAGGCCCCTCATAGCAATGTGGTAAAGGAAAGGGAAGTGGGTTTCAGTGCTGTTGGATAAGAGATAAATAAATAGAACTTCTCTCTTTCATTGAAATGGTGATGTGAAATCTTTTACATCCACTTTCTGCAGACAGGGCCTTCAGTTTAATTTGTCAACAAAAGACATTTTCTCATATGAAGCAGCATTCCCTCAGCATTGCACTGAAGTGTTGAGCTAAATTAAATGTTGAAGTTTCTGGAACCCACAATTGTCCGACTGAGAAGTGAAGGTGCTACCAACAAAGGGGTAAAACATTATTGTTTAGTCTCCTTTTTATAATAATTTAAAGTTGCAATGAAATTCAGTGAAAATATTGCCCTCAAAAGAGATAAAGGAACGTTCCATAAATTCCACTCCTGGCAACCTGTACATATGTAGCAGTTTCAATTTAGTAAAATGACTCAAGGGGCTTCACAGGAGTGCTGTAAAACTCATGTGGCTTTGATCAACGCAAGGAAATATTAGGGTACAGAAGTAGGTTTTAGGAATCATCTTAAAAGGGGTGAGAGAAAGAGAGAGAGAGAGAGATGGATGGGAGAAGTCTAGGATGGGTTTTCGGGCACTGGCTGCTAGTATTCCTTCTTGAGATAAGTGCCATTGCCAATGCAAGCATTCCTACTGACCGTGAACGTGTGTGGTTGAGCTGCCATTATTAAGCCACTGCCTCCTCCAGCAACTTATGATCCAGCCGATCAGGACTGTAGTGACCATCTACATTTCAATGAATTTTGAAACCATCCTCAATTTCTATCAATTAAGTGTTGTTACCATCACCTCCTTTACTACTACTTTAGCAGCTACTTCTCTGAAGACAGTGCTCATATACTCTATCTTCTGTCTCCATAAGACTATTATAGTTATAGTCCCTAATCAGTTACATCTATCTTCTTGCTGTCCTTTTACTATTCAATTGCTTATGAACGACTTTTGGGCTCTCTTTTCTTGGCCACTAATATATTTTTATATTCACTCTTTACCCTTGATACCCTTTATAAAAATTGCCTTTTTTCTTTCTACATTCACGTCAATCTTCAGCTGTATTTTGTACCTAACATGTTAGGTTTTTTTTATTTTTAAACACGAGAAATTTCTTATTTTTAAAAATGAAACATACCTAAAGGGGTCAATGCTTATTTACTGCAGGAGCGACAGATCTTACAACGCTGTTATGAAATGCATTAGACAAATGCAGGTATTTTCTCTCTGTAAACATTTTGCCCAACCAGCCCATTTACCTTTCACACAAGTAAATAGTTCTAATGAGATTTGCCCTCTCTGTTCCTACATTCCTTCAATTCCTTCATCTAAAGATCCAATCTGATCTTGAAAGTTGGCCTCTACTAACTCAGAAATGGAAACAACAATCTTAATATTTTGAGTCAAGAACGTTTTCTTTCAGTCTGTTGAGCTCCCTTGCATTTAAATTTTGTATCTATTGCCTCGACTTCTGAGAACAGTCCATTTTTATCTACTTTCATGATAAAGTGGAGATTGACCTCCCTCTGAAAAGTGAAATGGAAACACCTATAGAGTAGCACCTCGCTCTTTAAGCTGCAAAAGGAGTGTGAAAAGTGGTGTAATCTGCCTTTCAGCAACTTCTAGTAGTTAAATAAACTTGGCACTCACTTTAAAATCAACAATTAATTATTTATCTAACTCTAACAGTGAACAAATTAACTAAAATATTAACAAACTGAATACACCTCTTCAAACTACTAACTATTCCCAAATAAAACAAAATTCTAATGGTATGCTGTTCCAATAAATACAAATCCCACTTATACAGATTTTTTTTAAAAAATAAGAATTTAGTTTCTCAAAATTACAGCCAGATTACTTGTCTTCCGGAATGTTCTATGCCTTCTCTATCTAATGTTCTATCAGGAATGCCTTCTCTATCTAGTCTTCTGTCAGGAAAGCTTTCTCTGTGAAATCTTGTGTCAGGAATCTTAACTAGGAGTGCTATGTTACCATTGTGAATAGATAGTGTTTACTTCAAGAGCTAAGAGCTGTTATCTTTCGTAGACAGCAGTTCACTCTCATGTCTTTACTCAACTGCCTCTTATTTTATACTCTTGATGACATATCCATTTCTTACAATAGGATTGGTCCTATGTTGTCAGAACCATCATAGTTAAATTGAATTAGTTTTTGGTATCTAAGTGCCTGTTTCAAACCGGTTGGCTAAATTCAAAACATGTTGCCTTGGTATCAAAACAAAACTGCTGCTTGGCCTGCTAAACGTACAGCTTTTTGATTCAAATGTTTTAATTTAGGTGCTCTCTCTGTGCCTACAAAACACACAAGTTACTGTCCACAGACATCCATTTTGAATCTCTAAGCATAAAAATACATAGCATCTTTTAAAGGGTCCATGCAATGCTTCCCCCACATCCCCCAATTATTTCACTATTACCAATATTTTACAAAATTCAAATTCTAACTTCTTGCCTCTCAATTCATTAATACTCTATCCAACCTCACAACACCTCCTCCCTTGAGGAAAAACAAAACAACCATCAGTATGAAAAGATGGGTTTTTTTTCTTTTAAAACCTTAACTCCATTATATTACCAGATCCATAGCTCATTAATCTAGAGTTACACATTTCATACTAATTCTATATACATATAACACTGAATACTACCATTTCTATCTTATATAAATACTTTTCTTTTACAGCTGTGATAAAGCATCTGCGACAATATTTTCACGACTCGTGACATGTACAATCTGTAAATTATATGCTTGTAACAATGACACTCCAACAAAATAATCTGGTGTTCTTGTCCTTAAATCTTTGCAGAAATGTCAAAGGATTGTAATTAGTATACACAACTGTCTGTGGTGCATTGTTTGCAACGTAACCATTAAAATATTGTAAGGCCATTACTAAACTCAATAACTCTTTTCCAATAGTTGAATTTTTTTCTGGCAGATATCGAATATTTTTGAAACGTAACCAATTGGCCTTTCAATTCCACAATCATCCTCCTGTAACAACACAGCTCCAACACCTACTTTGCTTGCATTGATGGCAACTTTAAATAGTTTGAAGAAATATGGCATGGCTAAAACTGGTGTGGTGGTTAACACTGCTTTTAAATTATCAAATGCCTCCTGGCATTGGTCTACTTTTTCCACACAGTCCTCCAGCCTTGAATCAGATTTGGTCACAGTGTTGACCTTCCTATAATCTACGCAGAATCATTGAGTATGATTAGGTTTGGGAACCAGCATGATCAGCAAACCTCACTCACTTTGACTTGGCTCTGTGATGTATTCTTGGAGCATCACTTCCATCTCCTTCTGAACCTGCGCTGCTTTGAGAGGATTAAGTCTGTAGGGGTGTGTTTTATCACAATTGCTTTCCCTATGTCAACTTCATACACTGAGGTGTTCGTCCTTCCCATTCTATTCCTACATACGTCCTCGTGGTGCTGTAACAAGTCTTTCAATTCAGTTCACTACTCCTGGGACAGATACCTCACTACCCTCTCCCATTCCTTAAGGTCTTCCTCATTATTCAACTTATTTTGAGGCACATCAAAATCTAAAATCATCTGGATTTGATTCTTCATTCTGAGTGGCAATAACTAATATCTGTTTCTCCAGTTTCCTTTCCCTGTCATATTAAGGTTTCAACATGTTCACATAACATAGCTGATGGGGAATTTAAAAACAAACTTATCTGGCATCTTTTCCAGATAATTCACCTGACTTAACTTCTTCTCAATCTGATAGGGACACTAAACCCTGCTTTCAAAGGGATCTCCTACCACGGGTAACAGCACCAATACTTCTATCTCCATGGGAAAACAGACAAATTTTAGATTGTTTATCTGCTTCTTGCTTCAATAGGCATTATGCCACCTTCAAATTTTGTCTAGCTAATTCACATACTCTGTTTAATGTTCCTCTCACCTCAGATACATAATCCACTGTGAGATCTCTGACTTCGGAACCATTAAATCTTTTCTTAATTAATTTTAAAGGCCCTCTTATTTCATGTCTGAATACCAGTTCAAATGGAGTAAACTGAGTCAATTCATTTGGATCATCTCTAATAGCAAATAATACCTTTATCCCAATCATTTGGATAATCCTAGCACTAAACCCTCAGCAATTTCTCTAGGGTCTGATGCCATCTTGCCAGTGCTCCTTAGGATTCAGGATGGCACATACTTGATTTAAAGTGCTTGACCCCTAAACTAACCAATAGCTTGGCAGTAAAATTGGACTCTTGGTCTGGGTGAATCTCCCTGGTTACTCCACAACAGATAAAGAAAGCAAGCAACACTTCCTCTCTGAAGGAGGGTCTAGGCCCGAAACGTCAGCTTTTGTGGTCCTGAGATGCTGCATGGCCTGTTGTGTTCATCCAGCTTCATACTTTATTATCTTCAACTCTTCCACAACTCTTTTTGGCTTGATATTCTGAATGGAATTGCCTCCGGAAACCTGGTAGACACATCTATTGTGGTGAGCAAATGTTGATTTCCACTTTCGGTTTTAGGGAGGGGACCTACATAAGCAGTCATGACCTGCGTGAGAGGTTCTTCCAATGCAGGAATTGGCATCAAAGGCACTGGTTTTATTACTGCCTGTGGCCTTCCCACCATCTGACAGGTATGACAGATATGGCAAAATTCAACCACATCTTTATGTGATCCAGGCCAATAGAAAAACTTCTGTATTTTAGCCCGAGTTGTCCTCACTCCTACATGACCTTCTACAGGTAATTCCTGTTCATATTCTATCAGCCACACAATCTGGTGAAGTTCCACCCATTTCTCCTCTGCATTAACCTGTCATGGTCTCCATTTCTGCCTTACGATTTTATCCTTAAGGTAATAACATACTGGCATACATTCCGATTCCTTTTCCGAGTAGGCTTTATGATATAAATCCTTTATCGTCTCCTCTTTTTGTTGTAACTCCATTAGTCTTTCAGAACTAAATACGTCCCACTGATCCTCTACCTGCATAGGTTCTCCCTTTACCATCTCATCAGACAGGGTGTCACCTAACTGGACCTCAACTCCTTCATCTTTGTCTTCTTTTCCCTTCTTATTCTAATTTACGGCTGTGGGATCTTGTCACCACACAGTGCGGAAAATTCCAGAGTATTTTCCTTTTAACTCCTCAGTTCCCTATTTTTCTTTTGGCTTCTCCAGTACGACGGGCATGACTCCCAACCGTGATCCAACTATATTAAAAATCCAATTTTTCCAATCACTCCCACTAGCACTTCCCTAGTCTTGATTGGACTTTCTAGCCTTATCCTACACGGGGAACATTAATTCTCTCTCCATTTATTCCACAGATTGTAACTGTCTCGGGCAATATTTCAGAAGAAGTGCAAATATTTTCATCTCTTACTATTAGAGATCGACCAGCTCCTGTATCTCTCAATATTTCAACTTCTTTACCTACTCCCCCTGTTCTACCAGAGTAAAACTTACTCACGCAGGTGAAGTATTTTTAAAAATCAGGTGCTATTTTACTATTCAGCTCATGACTAGGCTGTGCACTCTCCTGCAGCTCCTTGACTTCTTGTGGGATTCCTTTGCTACTTTAATTAATCCCATTGGTCTGGCCTCTTTTACCACATCCTTTATCCCAATGCCAGGCAAACCACCAGCACTGTGACTTCGTATGTCTCACCTTATTGCAGTGAAAACCACCTCTTTTCTGCCTGCATCGGTTTCTTTTTTTCACATGTGGTAAACTGTTCCCAGAGTGATCTACTTTTTTCGCATTGAAAGATCTCCCTCTTTCCTAATTTCTCGGAATGAAATTGCTGTCAAAAGCTAGATTTCGATTTATGCACTACTGCATATTCATCTGCCATCTCTGCAGCTCTTCTTACTGTTTTAACTTTCTGTTCCTCAGCATGGGTTCTTATTATTTCTGGAAGTGAAGTTTTAATCTCCTCCAGCAGAATAATCTCTCTAAGTTCCTCATATTTCTTTTCTAACTTTAATGCTCTCACCCATCGATCGAAGTTGCTACGTGTAATTCTTTCAAATTCAAGATAGGTCTGACCTGATTCCTTCCTTCCTTTCTGAACTGTTGTCTATTTGCTCCTGGTACCAACTCGTAGGCACTCGATACAGCCTGTTTTATTTCTTAATATTCTCCTGACGCCTCCTCTGACAGCGTTGAAAACACCTCACTAGCCCTGCCTACCAATTTGGTTTGAATTAACATTACCCACATATTCTCTGGCCAGTTCATCTGTTTAGCTAATTCCTCATGGGAAATGAAAAAGTCTTCTATAGTTTTTCATCAAATTTAGGTAATTTTTTGACATATTTGTATATATCCCTACCAGGTCATTGGCCACGATGGGATTGCTCATCATCACTCTCCATCGCACTAAGCCTACCTTCAGTTCTATCATTTTAAGTCAGCTTTCCTGTCTAATTTGCAACTTCTGAAGTTAAAACTCTCTCTCTTTCTCCCTTTCTTTTTGTCTTTCCTCTGCTTGTAACTGTAATTCAAACAGTTCCCTTTCCCTTGCTTTATCTACAATTGAATTCCAGCCATTTCCCAAAGATTCCGCTGGCCTTTCCAGCAAATTTAAATATCGAACTGTTGCTGTAATTACCTCTTCTTTTCTCACAGTCAAAGGCAACCTCAAATCCAGCTTGTCTGCCAATTCCAGCAGCTTTTCCTAGCTCACCTTTTGTAAAACCCCCCGAAGTCACTTCTTCCACCCCCAGAAAACTCTTAGTGAATGAAAGAGCCATTAGCTCACTTTTGATTTGACCAACAAGAAGCAACCAAAATTAAACAGGTTTTTAAATTTTCACCTAAGTTTTATTTAAAGATCTAAGACATTAGTTCCAAAGTCTATATAAGTCTTTTCATACTCTAAATCAGTTCAAATCTGTCCAAATTGGTCCATTCAGATCCCAGACATGTGGTGGCAAGATCCTGGACCCAAGACCCGAACCTGATATAAAGTGGAGAGTGACCTCCCCACCACCCAGCAAACTAAAACCAAAACACCCAAAGAGGAGCATCTCACTCTATAACCTGTAAAAGCAGTGTGGAAAGTAGCATAACCTGCCTTTCAGCAACTTTTAATGATTAAATAAAACAAATCCCTGACATTCACTTTACAGTCAATAAGTAACCATTCATTTATCTAACTCTAACAGTGAACGAATTGACAAATTATTAACAAACCGAATATACTCCGAACTACTAACCATTCCCAAATAAAACAAGATTCAAATGGTATGCTGTTCCAATAAATACAAGGCCCACATAGATAAAATAAATAAAAGGAAAGAATTCAGTCTCTCAAAATTACAGCCAGATTACATATCTTCTGGAATGCTCTGTGATTTCTCTTTCAAATATTCTGTCTGGAACGCTGTCTCTGTGAATTCTTTTGTCAAGATTCATAGCTAGGAATACCGTGATACTGTTGTGATGGTGCTTTCTCCAAGAGCTGAGAGCTATTATCTCTAGCAGACAGCAGTTCGCTTTCCTGTCTTTGTCCAACTGCCCCTTCTTTTATACCCTTGATGACATATCAATTGCTTACAACAGGATTGGTTTTATGTTGTCAAAACCATCAGATTTAAATTTAATTGGCTTTTGGTATCTAAGTGCCTAGTTCAAATTGGTTGGCTGGTAATCAAAATAATACTGTTGCTTGGCCTGCTGACTTTGTGGCCTTTTGATACAAATATTTCAAGTCAGATACTCTCTGTGCACCTGCAAACCCACAAGCTGCTGCTCATAGATATCCTTTATGAAACTCTAAGCTTTGGAATATGCACAGTTTTTTTTTAAAAGGGTCCACGCACTGCTTCCCCATCCCACCACCCACCCCCCTGCATTTTACAAATACCAAATCTAACTTCCTGCCTCCCAAACCACAGGTACTTTACCCAACTTCACAACTCCTTTCTCATCCATTAATAAATTTAACACTTTAATTGTATTGCTCTATTGCATACAAAAAGTTTCCAAATCTGTTATTGTGTTAATATTTCATCATACCAGGCAGCATCCTAATGAATCAGCCTTCTACCTTCTATAAAGCACTAATTTCCTCCCTACAGTGTGGAACCTTATACTGCACACAGTTCTCTGATTAACACACAATTTTACATAGTTTTACCACTCACTCAGCTTATGTTATTGCATTCTGACTGCGACAGAGCTGCACTAGTCTGCAAACTTACAGACACTGTTCATGCAGCAATAGAGAATGATTCATCTTGAATGATCAGATAGCGACATACATCATCTGACAAAGGGCACAAACTGAACATAATTATTAAGGAGCTATAAAGGAAGGAGCAAGGTTCAACTATTACAGATTTATGTTAATGACAGAAGGGGGCCTGTTTGTAAATGACATCTCCAATATTCTTTTAACTTTGAATCAAGACCCAAACAGAAAGTGCCAAAGATCTACATGGATGGTACAAGAACAAGAGGTTATAGGGATTGAGAAAGGTTGAAGGCTTTCCAGACAATCTGAGAGAGGTCTTTAAAATTATGAATGGGTTGAACAGGGTGGTGAGAATGTCCATTTGTTGGACAGTACATAACTAACAACAAAACCAACAGCATGGATTCAATTCCCACAGCTGTTAGATTAGCATGAAGGTAACTTAGCACCTCTCAACCTTACCCCTGGGCAAAGGCATGGTAACCCTCAGGTTAAACCATCGAATGAGAGAGCAGCCCTACAGTCCTCAGGGACTATGGCAACTTTACCAATAAATAAAAGATACCTTCTAATGAATCCAATACGGAAGGGAATGGGAAATTTCCTTACAAGGAATGGTTGGATTTTGGAGGGGGGATTGGTCAGTTCTGATGGCTGGAAGTCTGCTTTGTGATGCAGAGCGATGCCAGCAGCATGGGTGCAATTCCTGTACCAGCTGAGAATGACTCTCCTTCTCAATGTCTCCTCTTGCCTGAAGTGTTGGGACTCTCTAGTTAAACCACCTCTCTCTAATTACAGAGCAGATCTATGGTTTGGTAAGACTGTGGTGACTTTATCTTTACCTTTTAAAATGTTGAAAAATAATACCATCAAAATTGAGACAAGCAATGTTGGTGCTTTGAAAACAAAAAGTTAGACACGTACGTAGAGGGAATAGAAATTTTGATAGAAATAAAAAAAGAGAAGCTAAAGTTGGGTAGACAAAGGGAATATTAACAACAGCGAAAACCCTGTCCCTGGGTTGTATACCCTCTGTGATATGATGCAAGTCCACGTTGGTGTCTTTCTCCCATCAACCCCTACTCTCAGACTCACTCTAATACTTTTAAATAGTACAAATTCAAGCTATGCATTGCAATAAATTTCTGTTAATAGTATTTATTTGGTATTGACTGAGCTATTTTCTAATATTTTAATACAGGCCCCATTTATCAACCTACTCAGAATTAGTCTTGAATGCTTTCCAGGATCTGCGTTAGAAGGCAGCATGGGAGAGAGGCACGATAATTACAGAAATAGAAGGCCCTCCTAGTTCCTAGGCATGATTCTATGCCTATTTGGCCTGCTTCCGAAACAGCCACATTTAATCCCAGGCATCTACACCCGTTCCCCAGACTTCTTTGTTTTTGTACGTAGAAGACACACTCCAATATCTCCAGAAGCATCAACTGAATATTTGATACATAGGCTACAACTAGACAGGGCTCATTGAGGGGGAGTCTCTTTCTGCAGACCTGTCCTTATTCCTTCCCACAGCCTGAAGCCCAGCTCACCAAGGAGCAGATTAACACACAATCAGACTGAACCTCCCTTTATCAAAAGGCAGGAGGTTTGGTCTACTGTTAGAACATGAACCCCTATGTAGGAGTGATGCTGCCTCTATCAGCTCTTATATACTTTTAGCGAACAGTAAGTAACCTGGACTACCTTTTTTGCTTTAAACTTTTCTCAATTTAATAAATGTCTTACATAATTTCTCTTCACTTCTGTTATCTAATCAGGATACTATTGCTCCAAGAGATATGTGTATAATGACTACCAAAGATTGCATGAAGGAAGAGGTCATTTGACTATGGCAAGCCAGTTGGTACATGAAGTATAATTAGAATAGAATACAGAATGTCCTTTTATTGTCACATATACTCCATTGTAGGAGTACAGTAAAAAACGTTCACAATATCTGCCTTCTTATGGTGATATCTTAGGTTCAAGTACCTAGGTACGATTCAAGGGTACAGCAGAGGAATAAAAGTAGTTGCATTGCCCTTTGAGCCTGCTATGCCATTTAATGAGGTCATCGATTTGTTTTTAACCTCAAGTGTACATTCTTTCCTATCCCCAGTAATCTTTCATCCACTTGGTAAACAAGAATCTATCTACCTCTGCCTTAAAAATTGATACATAATTTTGTATCCACTGTCTTTTGACTAAGGGAATTCCAAAGGCACTCAACCTTCGGGAAAAAAAATTTCCTCATTTTTGTTTTTAAATGGGTGACCATTTTTAAACTGTGACTTACTTCTAGATCGTCCCAAATCAGAAAACATTCTTGCAGCATCTACCCGGTCAAATCATCAAGATTTGTAAGCTCTGGAGTCTTGCCATGTCCATTCATGAATGATGTAGTGTGTAACATTAAAGTTTATGGGATTGGGAGTGGTGTTTTGAGATGAATAGAAAATTGGCTGGCAGACAGGAAACAGAGTAGGAATAAATGGGTCATTTTCCGAGTGGCAGGCAGTGACTAGTGGGGTACCATAGGGATCAGTGCTTGGACACCAGCTATCCTTAGATGAGGGAACTAAATGTGATAGTGCCAAGATTTATAGATGACACAAAACTGGGTGAGAGGGTGAGCTGTGAGGAGGATGCAGAGATGCTTCAGTGTGGTTTGAACAAGCTGAGCGAGTGGGCAAATGCATAGCAGATAAAGCATAATGTGGATACATCTTGGGTTATCCATTTTGGGAGCAAGAGCAGACAGGTATATTGTTATCTGACAGCTAGAAGTTGAGAGGGGGGAAGAAAGTGCAACATGACCTGGGTGTCCTCATGTACCAGCTCCTGAAAGTAAGTGTGCAGGTGCACCCAGCAGTGAAGGAGGCAAAACATGTTGGGTCAGTAGGAACTGCTGATGCTGGAGTCTGAGATCACACCATATGGAGCTTGAGGAACACAGTAGGCCAGGCAGCATCAGAGGAGCAGGAAAGCTAACGTTTTGGGTCTGGATCCTTCTTCAGGGAAAGGCAGGGGGGAAAGGAGCTCTGAAATAAAGAGAGAGAGGACGGGTAGGCAGGATGGTGATGGGTGAGTGCAGATAAGGAGTGGTGGGGAAAATGTCAGTGAGGTGGAAGGAGCAGATAGCTGGGAGAGAAGATGGACAGGTTGTGTCAGGTCAAGAAGCAAGGGGGAAGAATGGTCATGGGGTGAGGCCGGGGCGGGTGGGGAGATTTTGAACCTGGTAAAGTCCACATTGAGACCATTGGGTTGTGGGTTCCCAAGGCAGAATATGAAGTGCTGCGCCTCCAGTTTCCGAGCGGCGTCATGGTGACACTGGAGGCGGCCCAGGATGGACATGTCACCCAGGGAGTGGGAGGGGGAGTTGAAATGGTTCGCGACCGGAAGGTGTTGTTGTTTATTGCGAACAGAGCGCAGGTACTCTACAAAGCGGTCTCTGAGTCTCCACTGGTATGTTAGCCTTTGTTGCAAGAGGATTCAAGTACAGGAACAAGGAAGTCTTTTTGCAGTTGCAGGAATGAGGGTGTTTTCTCATGGAAACCCATGAGATCCTACCAAGACTAGACAGGGCGCATGCAGCAAGTTGTTCACAAGGATTGGCGGAGGGGGGAGCGGGAGAGAGAGCGAGAGAGTGGGGGAGGAGAGAGAGAGAAAGAGAGTGGGGGAGGAGAGAGAGAGAGAGCGCGAGAGAGAGGGGTGGGGAGAGAGAGCGAGAGAGGGGTGGGGGGAGAGAGAGAGAGTGTGTGTGTGTGTATGGGGGGGAGAGAGAGCGCGCGAGAGAGTTGGGGGGGAGGGAGGGAGAGAGGGAGGGAGGAGAGACAGAGAGAGGGGGGAGGGACAGAGAGAGAGTGCGCGAGAGAGAGGGGGAGGGGGAGAGGAAAGAGAGGGGGGGGAGGGGGAGAGGAAAGAGAGGGGGGGAGGGGGAGAGGAAAGAGAGGGGGGGAGGGGGAGAGGAAAGAGAGGGGGGGAGGGGGAAAGAGAGGGGGGGGAAGAGGAAAGGGGGGGAGAGGAAAGGGGGGAGAGGAAAGGGGGAGAGAGAGAGGGGGGGAAGAGAGAGAGGGGGGGAAGAGAGAGAGGGGGGGAAGAGAGAGAGGGGGGGAGGGGGGGAAGAGAGAGAGGGGGGAGGGGGGGGAAGAGAGGGAGAGGGGGGGAAGAGAGAGAGGGGGGGAGGGGGGGAAGAGAGAGAGGGGGGGAGGGGGGGAGAGAGAGAGGGGGGGAGGGGGGGAAGAGAGAGGGGGGGAGGGGGGGAAGAGAGGGGGAGGGGGGGAAGAGAGGGGGAGGGGGGGAAGAGAGGGGGGGGGGAAGAGAGGGGGAGGGGGGGGAAGAGAGGGGGAGGGGGGGAAGAGAGGGGGAGGGGGGGGAAGAGAGGGGGAGGGGGGGAAGAGAGGGGGAGGGGGGGGAAGAGAGGGGGAGGGAGGGGAAGAGAGGGGGGAAGAGAGGGGGAGGGGGGGAAGAGAGGGGGAGGGGGGGGAAGAGAGGGGGAGGGGGGGGAAGAGAGGGGGAGGGGGGGAAGAGAGGGGGAGGGGGGGGAAGAGAGGGGGGGGAGGGGGGGGAGAGAGGGGGAGGGGGGGAGAGAGGGGGAGGGGGGGGAGAGAGGGGGGGGGGAAGAGAGGGGGAGGGGGGAAGAGAGGGGGAGGGGGGGAAGAGAGGGGGAGGGGGGGAAGAGAGGGGGAGGGGGGGAGAAGAGACAGAGAAGGGGGAAGAGAGCGAGAGAGGGGGGGGAAGAGAGGGGGGAGAAGAGAGGAGGGGGAGAAGAGAGGGGGGGGAAGAGAGAGAGGGGGGGGAAGAGAGAGAGGGGGGGGAAGAGAGCGAGAGAGGGGGGGATGAGAGAGAGGGGGGGAAGAGAGAGAGGGGGGGGAGAAGGGGGGGAAGAGAGAGAGGGGGGGAAGAGAGAGGGGGGGGAAAGAGAGGGGGGGGAAGGGAAGGGGGGGAAGGGGGGGGAAGGGGGAGGGAAGGGGGAGGGAAGGGGGGGGAAGAGAAGGGGGAAGAGAGAGGGGGGGAAGAGAGGGGGGGGAAGAGAGGGGGGGGAAGAGAGAGGGGGGGAAGAGAGAGGGGGGGGAAGAGAGGGGGGGGAAGAGAGGGGGGGGGGGAGAGAGAGGGGGGGGAGAGAGAGGGGGGGGAGAGAGAGGGGGGGGAGAAGAGAGAGAGGGGAGGAGAGAGAGAGGGGAGGAGAGAGAGAGGGGGGGAGGGGGGGAGAGAGAGAGGGGGGGAGGGGGGGAAGAGAGAGAGGGGGGGAGGGGGGGGAAGAGGGGGGGGAGAAGAGAGAGGGGGGGAGGGGGGGAAGAGAGAGGGGGGGAGGGGGGGAAGAGAGAGGGGGGGAGGGGGGAAGAGAGGGGGGAGGGGGGGGAAGAGAGAGGGGGGAAGGGGGGGAAGAGAGGGGGGGGAAGAGAGGGGGGGAAGAGAGGGGGGGGAAGAGAGGGGGGGGAAGAGAGGGGGGGGAAGAGAGGGGGGGGAAGAGAGGGGGGGGAAGAGAGGGGGGGGAAGAGAGGGGGGGGAGACAGGGGGGTGGAAGAGAGGGGGGTGGAGGAGAGAGAGAGGGGGGGGGAAGAGAGGGGTGGGGGGAGAGAGAGGGGGGGGAAAAGAGAGAGCGCGAGAGAAAGAGAGAGCGCGAGAGAGGGGGGGGGGGGGAAAGAGGGGAAAGAGAGACCAGAACCTGGGGTCATAGTCGAAGGATATGGTCTAAACCATTTGTGAATGAAATGATGAGATTTTTTCCACCTAAGCAGTAGTGAGCCCATTGAATTCCCTAACACAGAAAAAAGTGTTTGTATATCAAGGAGCAGGTGGATATAACACTTGGGGCTAAAGGGATCTAAGGATATGGGAGTGAAAGCGGGAACAGTTTAACGTTCTGCCATGATCACAATGAACGGTGAAGCAGACTCAAAAGGCCAAAAATGGTCTATTTTTCCAATGTTCTATTTTTCTATGATGGACAACTAAATAACTCATTGGAGGAGGCAGATCTACAAATATCTCCATCCTCAATGATGGAGGAGCCCAGCACACCAATGCAAAAGATAATTCCAGTAGAAGTGCTGAATAGGTTATCCATCTCAGCCTCAACATCAAGAAACAGTTGAAGACACTGGATACTGCAAAGGCTGTAAAGTCCTGACAACATTCCAGCAATTGTACTGAATAGTTGTGTTCCATAACTTACCATTGCCCTAGACAAGCTGTTCTAGTACAATTACCACACCGACACCAACCTGACAATGTGGAAAATTGCCCAGGTGTGTCCTGTACATAAAAAGCAGGGAAAATCCAACCTGGCCAACGACCAACTACCCATCTCTCTATTCTCAAACGTCAGAAAAGTGATGGAAGGTGCAACAGGCCTAGGTCTCAGCCAAGATCTTGGGGAGGAGCAGAAAATCCATCAATACCTGCAAAACCTGTATTGTAAGAGTTCACTCTGAATCCCATAAACATTGCAACTTATGTCTGCTGTTTTTAAAGAATTAATTCAGCTGCTGTTTCATAATTGTGCCACAGTGGGAAAACACTCCAATTATTTTTCAGGTCTCCTTTCATTTCTACAGCAGCCAGAAATGGGAAACATACAAATCATTTTGATTCATCTAGTCATGCAAAGTTGCAAAAAACTCTCTCAATTCTTTGCTGTACCTTTCAATAGTTGGCACTCTTACAGCACTGAGAATCTACATATTTTCAGCTGCACCCCGCGCACACATGCTACAAGACAAAAGGTTTATATAATGGCTGACACAGATTACATACAAAAGCCACTCACAACTCCAGTCGAGGACACAGCGTGCCAAGTTCAACTGCATTTCTCTAAATGACTAATAATGTAAAAGTTAGGGACACAAACCATGTATAGCACAAAAACATCAGTCAAATCATTTTGATGTTGTGAATTAGACATCAAAGGCAGGAAAAGGCAACTTATCTAAATGGAGAGAAATTTCAAAATGCTTCAGTGCAGAGGGATCTGGGTGTGATGCACGAATGGCAGAAAGTCAGTCTGCAGGTACAGCAGGTAATAAGGAGGTCGATTGGAATTTCAACATTTAGGAAAAGGTATGGAATCTAAAAGCAGGGAAGTCTGTTGCAATTGTACAAGGCATTAATGAAACTGCGTCTGGAGTACTGCTCCAGCTTTTGTGCTCCTGAGATGCTGCTGGGCCTGCTGTGTTCATCTAGCCTCACATTTTATTATCTCAGATTCTCCAGCATCTGCAGTTCCCATTATCTCTGGAGTACTGCACATTTGGTTCCAACAGGAAACAAACATCGAAAACAGATGCAGGAGTAGGCCATTTGGCCCATGGCTGATCATGCAATTTCAGTGTCCCACTCCCACTTACTCTCCACACCCCTTGATCCCTTTACCCACAAGGGCCACGTTCAGCTCGCTCTTGAATATTTCTAATGAACTGGCGTCAACAGCTTTCTGTGGGAGAGAATTCCACAGCTTCACAACTCTGAGTGAAGGAATTCTTCCCCATCTCAGTCTGAATGGCTCACCCCTTATTCTTAGACTGAGACCCCTAGTTCTGGATTTCTCAAACATTAGGAACATTCTTCCGCATCTAGCCTGTCGAGTCCCATCAGGATTTTGTGTGTTTCTGTGACATCCCCACCCTCATTCTTCTAAATTCCAGTTAGTACAAACTCATACAATCTGGTCTTTCTTCATATGTCAATTCTGCCATTCCAGGAATCAGTCTGGTGAACCTTTGCTGGACTACCTCAATAACAAGTCTGCCTTTCCTCAGATTAGGAGGCCAAAACTGTATACAATACTCAAGGAGTTACTTGAAGAGGAATGTAATTGTATTGGAAGTAGTTTAGAAGTGGTTCACCAGATAAATTCCAGAGATGGAAGGCTTACATTATGAGGTGAGATTGAGCAGTTTAGACCTATACTCAGTAGAGTTTAGAAGAATGAAAGGAAATCTATAAGATGTTGAAAGGATTGACAAAGTAGATATAGAAAAGATATTTCTTATTTAGGGCAATGACGAGTGGCCATTGTTTTACAATAAGGGGTAACAGATTTAAGACAGAAATATGGAGTAATTACTTCTCTCGGAGGGGGTGGTGAATCTGTGGAATTTATACCCAAGAGTATGCTGGACGTCTGGGCACTGAATAAATTTAAGGAGGAGACTGACAGATTAGAATTATTAATAGGTTAGAGGTTTTGGGGAGTGGTCGAGATAGTTAAGGCCAAGATGAGATCAGCCATGAACATATTAAACAGCACAGCAGCCTGGAGGGGCTGAATTGCCTGCTCCTAGTTCTCAAGAAAGGGTGAAAGAACTGCAGAGCTTTGTTGCTAACACCACCTGTGGCCAGTAGTGAAACTGCAGCTGTAATTCTCCCACATTCCAGTAAGAGGCGCAAGATGATCAAATTAAGCTGACAGGGTAGGTGAGAGGAATTGAGTTTCGTTCCACATTTCCTCTGAAATGATTGGTATTTTGAGGGTTTGATACATCCCTTGTCCATTCACAAGATCATTAGAGCTTAGATGAGATATCAATCAATCAAACATGTCTATACTGTAACTGGTGGAGGGTAGACTGTCTGGTCCAGATAGATTGGAATAGTAGATTGGTAGGTAAACCAGTTAATAAGTAATGGGCGACCTCCAAATAAGAAACAGTAAAGGCACAGATTAGATATTCCTATAAAAAGGTGAACAACTTTCAAATCTAGAGATCCCTAGATGACTCACTCATGTAAAGACTGAATCACATCAGAAAACAGTAGGTTTTGGCAGATCTCAAGACAATCAAGCTGAATACAAACCAAACACAGGTGAACCCGGACAGCAAACAACAGGTTAGGAAGGAGTATAAGAATATATTTGTGACGAACATGAAACGGGCCCAAGCCCAAAATGGTGTCGGAGTAGGATTCCTCAGCTGGACCTCGTCTGCTCTATCTGTTTCTTTTTCTTTTATTCTCTGTGTTTTCTTTTCCTTCTTTCTTCTCAGTGATGATCTAAATTGTTGCTCTCAACATGAGCCTGGAATAGTGGTCTCTCTGGATGATACCAGAACGGTCTCCCAACCGTGAGGTGAATCCCAGGTGTCTAGAGTCACCATCCCACTCGGACTGGAAGCTAGGTAATGGTGGAAGCTAGGTAATGGCGTGGACTGGGTTGGAAGGACTGGTATTCTGAACTTTTTATTTCTTTATTCTTCTAATTTATTCCTATGATCTGTAATGCTGGACATTTTAATTTGTTCATTTGCCTAATTTCTTTTTCCTAAGAATTTGTATTTAAGAATCTGCACCTAGGTACCTCTGTACCTAAAATGGTACTGTAAGTGGCAACATGAATTCATGTGAGTATGTGCAACAATAAAACTAATTCTTCATTCTAATTTTATAAACAGATAAACAGTAAAAGGGAAGTCAAAGGCAGCGTGGTCTAATTAGAAAGCTAAAAAGAAAAATTCTGGAGTCAGGGCATTCCTACATATGACAGCTGTCTTATCTAATCTAACAGTAAAGATGATGTGGAGGTGCAGGTGTTGGACTGGGGTAGACGAGACCAAAAATCACATAACACCCCATATAATGCTAACACAGTGGGGAGCTGGAGGAATGCAGTAGGCCAGGTAACATCAGAGGAGCAGGAAAGTTGATGTTTTGGGTCAGGGCCCTTCTTCAGAAATGGGACCTGACCAGAAACATCAGCTTTCCTGTTCCTCTAATGCTGCCTGACCTGCTGTATTCCTCCATCTCCACAATGTGTTAGCTCTGACTCCAGCGTCGGCAGTTCTCACTATCTCTAACCAGGTTACAGAGCAACAGGTTTATCTGAAGACACAAGCTTTTGGAGTTGTGGTCCTTCTTCAAATGAATCTGTTGGACCATAACCTGGTGTCGTGTAATTTTTGACCTAACAGTAAAGGAGGGAGAAGGGCATGGTGTTGCAGTGATGTAATGAGGGACTCATTACATAATTGAGCACTCAAGATAGGAAGTTCATTTCAATTTACTGAGGGAAATAACTGCAGAATTGAAGGGGCTCTGGCCACAACCTATTTGAGGTCCTTAGAAACAGGGATGGTGCCAGAGAAGTAGAGAATTGCAAATGTTGCACCCCTGTTTATAAAAGGGGAAGGAGATGAATTCAGCCATGATAGGCTAATCAGCGTTACCATCACTGCACAGGGAAACTTTTTAAAAGATAATGATTGGAATTAAAAGTAATTGTCATTTGGAAAATTTTGGTTAACTAAATAATACATCCGTTATAGCTGTCAAAAGCAAATTAGTGTTGACTTGATTAAGTACATTGATATCATAGAACCATTGACAGGAATTCTGCAGTTGATGTGTATATGAACTTTCAAAGGTATTTGGCCAAGAACCAGAAAACAGACTTCAAGCAAAGTCAAAGCTCACGGGATTGGGACGACGGCAGCAGCACGAAAACATAATCGGATAAGACACAGAAAGCAGACGTTAGGGAAACTGTTTTTGCAACTGGAGGGAATAAAGTATTTCCCAGGGGTCAGTATTGGAATCACTGTTCTTTTGGATTTATCAAGGATCTATTCGGTATCCAGGGCAAAGTTTGCAGAAAACACAGAAAATGTAGTAACCAGCAGTGGGAGCAATAACAGGCTTTCAGGAGGACAGAGGGTGAAATTGGTAAACAGGTGCAATTTAACGGCAAGAAATCCCCCTGCTAACGATTGGCTTTCATTAACGGGGGGATTGAGTTTAAGAGTCGTGAGATCTTGTTGCAGCTCTATAAAACTTTGGTTAGACCGCACTTGGAATACTGCGTCCAGTTCTGGTCGCCCTATTATAGGAAAGATGTGGATGCTTTGGAGAGGGTTCAGAGGAGGTTTACCAGGATGCTGCCTGGACTGGAGGGCTTATCTTATGAAGAGAGGTTGACTGAGCTCGGTCTCTTTTCATTGGAGAAAAGGAGGAGGAGAGGGGACCTAACTGAGGTATACAAGATAATGAGAGGCATAGATAGAGTTGATAGCCAGAGACTATTTCCCAGGGCAGAAATGGCTAGCACGAGGGGTCATAGTTTTAAGCTGGTTGGAGGAAAGTATAGAGGGGATGTCAGAAGCGGGTTCTTTACACAGAGAGTTGTGAGAGCATGGAATGCGTTGCCAGCAGCAGTTGTGGAAGCAAGGTCATTGGGGTCATTTAAGAGACTGCTGGACATGTATATGGTCACAGAAATTTGAGGGTGCATACATGAGGATCAATGGTTGGCACAACATTTGTGGGCTGAAGGGCCTGTTCTGTGCTGTACTGTTCTATGTTCTATGTTCTAAATGTGAGGTGATGCAATTTAGTGGGAAGAATAAGGGGAGGTATTACAAACTGGATGATACATTTTTTAAGGTGTACATAAACATAGCTTTGAAGATTGTAAGACAAGTTGTGAAAGCTGATTTACATAAGAATAAGCAAATGAAATTCTTGATTTTATAAACAGAGTACAAAAGCAAGGAATTATGCTAATATTTTATGTATCATTAGTTTGGCCCCAGTGAAATCTGTGTCCAGTTTTGGACTCACTTAAGCATTTACATCATGCAGCAACGGCAATTAGAATTTCACAGAATGGTACAAGAGGGAACTCGAACATGTGTGGTGAGGCTCAGAAGCCAGAGTTATTCTACTTAAAAGTAAAGAAGGGCAAGGTGAGACCGGCTGGAGGGGCAAGGCTTTGAAAAGGTAAATAAGCACACAATCTTCTTTCAGCAACAGAAGGGGAACCAGAGGAGACAAAGGTAACTGGAGAAAGAATCGAAGGAAAAGATGAGTCCTCCTTCTGTTTTACACAGCAAGTCACAATGACCTGGAATGTACCACCTGAAACAAACAGTGGTAGAAATAGATTTTGAAAAGGAATTGGATAAATCCTTGAATGGATCAAAAATACCTCAGGGTTTTGGAGAACAAAGGAGTGGGACTAATTGCACAACACCTTCAAAGACTTGACAAAGGTACAATGATCTGCGTGGATGATTGTGTTTTTTTTAAAACAAATCAATTGATGATAAGCTCTAATTATTCCTTAGATGAACAGGATGATTGGAAACTGAAGATAGAAAATTATTTGGAATTATGGTTTATTGAATGATAAAAGTGCATAATATTTGTCGCAGTCACCAAATTTCCAGGAAATCTGACAGCCTCACCTCACTTGTCTTGCATTTATACTTATTTCCAACTATCCCAAAGATTCTTCAACCGTCTGAATCTTCAGACTTCCTTCATATATCTCACTATCTTTCATAGACTTCACAAATCTTGGGATTCTAGACAGTGAGAAACACGAGTGAATGTACAATTTAAAAACGCAATGTCAGGAAAGAACCTTTGAAGGTTTCAGTTCAAATGATAGAGACAGAAAAACTGAGCATCTTTTAATAAAGACAGTGATGATCCATAATGAGGGGCACTGACATTAGTGGGAATGTGACACTGAAAGACCTGTGCTAAGAGTGCATTACAGTTGTACTTATTAATTTGAAGGCGTGTAACTCAGCAATTAAAGTACACTTGGGAAATAGGCCACTACAAATAAAAGTTTCTGCCAGACATATGGTACAGGATGAATGTGAAGAAATATGAACTTTTCATGAAGCAAGTGGCATTGCAATTGAGGAGCCTCTTTGCAGTTTTCACTTCCTGTGGATCCTTCCCAGGTCATAGATTTGTAGGTTTTTTGACGTTCAAAACCAACAGGGCACTTTATACGCTTGGCCTGAATTGGTGATCAAGAATCTGCAGTACAAAAAAAACTCATGGACAACTTGTGAACTATTTAGAAATTTTGACTCCATTATACATGTACTCTGTACATGTAATCACTATAAAGCTTTGGGATCCTAGAAATGACGTCTAAAGGTTTATTCGGAAAATTATAAAAGGTTCACAAACGCCCATGTGACAATGGCCAGATAATGTGCATTTTGTTGTCTCAAATAAAGGGCAAATCTTGACCAGGTCACATGAATAACTATCCACTTTTCTTCTCAATAGCATCATGGGATCTTTTACATCTGCCCAAACAGCCTTGTCTACATGCAAAAGATGGCTCCAGTGGCAGTGCAGCACTCCTGCAGTTCTGCACTTGAGTACCAACCTTAACGCCCGAGCAGAAATTGAACTGGGAACTTTGTGACTTAAGTGAGAGTGCTACCAACCGAACAACACCTATCAGACCCACAGCAACGTGGTTGACTCTCAACTGTCCTCTGAAATGGCCTGGCAAGCCACTCAGTTCAAGGTCAGCTAGGGATGGGCAATAAATACTGGCCAGCCAGTGCTGCCCATGTCCTAAGAGTGAATTAAAAATAAAACTGACAAGGATTTCCAACACTTGGCCAAATATTCTGGTTTCGAAGTTAGAGGAGACCAGATAAATGGCAGACGATGTCTATTGGGATCCTGTGAACGTTCTGGCATGCTAATCTGCTAGAACTACACAGGAATTTCTGATGAGCAATTACTGGGCTCCCCAGGACTTTCAGCAAATATCTCCAAATGGAAATGTTTCCTAGAAAACATCCTCGTCTAATCACCTGGGTAAGTTCAGAACAGATGCCCAAATGACAGACACCAATCCTCTGCTTAGTCCATCCTCCGATCCAATCAGATGATCTCACCAAACAGCGCTATACCCTAGTCTGACTAGCTCATGACCACCTTCCATTGTGGGAAGCAGTGTGTCGTGATGTTGCTGCTGAACCAGTAATCCAGCAATCAGGGGACCCAGGTTTTAAACCCACTATGGCAGATTTTGTAATTCCATATTTTACGACTTCAAGTCTAATGATGACTATGAAACTGAATTGTCGAAAATTCCATCTGGGTCATTTTATGTCCTGTAGGGCAGGAAATCTGGACTGGCTTACTTGTGACTCAAGACCTACAGCAACATGGTTGACTCTTAACTGCTTTCAGAAATAGTAAGAAGCACACAGCTGTAACAAACTAAAATGATTCAAAAATGACGAAGACCAGAAGAACCACCTGACATTGACCTAGGCACCAGTAGCAATAACAGCAAACATCCCTGGTAAAGCTGTGAAGTACTCCTTACTAAGATCTGCAGGCTAGTGCCAAAATCAGGAGAGCTACCTCACAGACTAGTTAAGCAAACTGTTATAACCATGTTTACCATACTGACAAGGTTCCAGAAACTAACTCAGCATTCTTGATTATGTCTTGTTCCACTAGTAGGGCATACCCAGCAAAAGTGATGGCACAGTGGTATGTAATTGGGAGGGAGTTTCTTTAGGGGTCCTTAACATTGACTCCAGTTGCCAGAAGGTCTTATGGCACCAGAGACGAGGAAGCCTCCTGCTGCTTTCCATGTACTGTTCCCGATCTCAACTGGTGTGTCAATACTACTCTATATTGAGCGCCACTTGGAGGAGGTACTCAGGCTGGCAAGGTCACAGAATGTACCTTGGGTAAGGAAACTTAATGGCCATCTTTAGGAGAGGGTCAGCAACGATACTGATTTCAGCTGGTCAAGTCCTAAAAGGACCAGAGCTACTAGACTACATGTGCAGCAGAAGGAACTAAGAGGGAAGAACATAATTAACAATGGTTAAGATTTTAAAGTAAAGATGAGAATATGTTAAAATCAAGGTATTGCCTGACTGGGAACCAATGTAGACTATTGAGCACAGGACTGACAGATAAACAGGACTCGGCACAAGCTAAAATAGTGGCAGTATTTTGGATGACTTCAAGAACGACGATCATTGAAAGTGAGACACCAACCTCAACTGCATTGAAATAGTCAAGTTCAGAAGCATGACAGAGGCTGTCAGTAGCAGTAGAGAGGAAATAGGGGTGAAATATGGCAATGTTATGGGGGGAGGGGGGAGATGAGGCAGGGGAATAGATGGGTTTGTCAGTGGCAAAAGTGAGAGATGGGAAGCTAATGTCAGAATCCAATGTGACACCAAGGTTACAGATTTGTTTGATTACCAGACAGAAAGTCAGTAGTCAGGGAACTGAATTTGGAGAAGGGGTCAAAAACAATGACTTTGATTTTCCCAATATTTACCTGGAGGAAATTTCTGCTGTCCTGTCAGATAAACAGTCTGATAATAGGTGACGGGTTAAGCAAGGCGGTGGTGAGGTTTGTAAGCATACACCTGAAAATTAAAACAATGTGACTGGGGGGCAGCAAGGATGGATCACTGGGGGAAACCAGACTTAACAGAGCAGGATCAGGATGAAAAACCATTGCAAGTGATGCTCTGGCTACAAAAAGGTGATTGCAGTTCCAGATCAAAGGTCAACAATGGAGAGGCTTTAGATAAGGATGGTGAAGTCAACTACGCTAGAGTCTGCAGACAAGTTGGCAAGGAAGTGAAGCAGGAGTTTGCCTTTGTTACGATCATACAGGATGTCATTTGTAACCCTGATGAGAACCATTTTATACTATGACAGGGGCAAAGAAACCTGATTGAAGAGAGTCAAATATGAAGTTTGGGGATACACAAGAACAGTTTTGGGAAGCAAAATGTTGAATGAGCAGAAAATGTACGTAGGTATGTGGTGGTAGCATGCAACAATGGTTGGTCCGAAGGCTTAGTTTCAAGGGAGGTGATGATGGCAGATTTGAAAAAAAGACGGATAACACTTAAGGGCAAAAGCAGTATTGCTGACATATGGGCCAAGAGGGTTATCAGCACAACAGGAAAGCTGGACAGTCCCGCTCAGTGGTTAGCACTGCTGCCTCACAGCGCCAGGGACCTGGGTTCGATTCCAGCCTCGAGCAACTGTCTGTGTGGAGTTTGCACATTCTCCCTGTGTCTGTGCGGGCTTCCTCTGGGTGCTCCGGTTTCCTCCCACAGTCCAAAGATGTGCAGGTTAGGGTGGATTGGGCAAGCTAAATTGCCCGCAGTGTTCAGGGACGTGTAGGTTGGGTGGGATGCTGTGAGGTTCGGTGTGGACCTGTTGGGCCAAAGGGCCTGTTTCCACATTGTAGAGATTCTATAAGATGTATAATTAGGGAGTTAGAATGCCAAGAAAGTATTAGAGCACAATAGTTAGCACAGCTTTGCTCAAGTGCAAACAACGATTGAAGGCGGCACAGCAAATTCACGGAGGTCACACCTTCCAATCTCACTGCACCCTATTCTCTGACCACTCCTCCACTTCATAAAGCTCTCTAGCAGAGGCACAGCGTTTCCAGGTTGCTGAATTGAAGGTGGCAGTCGGCACAGGAGGAGACGGCTGGGCTTCTTGAGTCTGCTCTGCCATGAGGTTAGATCGTGGCTAATCCACACTTCAACTCAAGTCCAACACATCTTCATTCCATATTCATTGGTACCCTGACCATCAATACTCTGGTCAGTCTCAAAATCTCAATTGCCATGGCATCTGCAGTCTGCTAAGAAAATTTCTAACTTTGACTGGTCTGTAAAGAGGTTCTCACCAATTTCCCCTCTTATATGCTTGGGTTCTAACAATGTGAGGGAACTGTGTGAACAAACTAGGAATAAAGTCACTCTGCAGCTAGGCTTTGAGCTTTTGCAATATCTGGTTTGTAATAAACACCAATAAATATGAAAATGTTATACATAGCAAGGAGTGGTTCAGTTGTGTGGCCTGAATTCTGCATTTCAGCCCTATGACGGAGTTCAAACATAAGTCAGCAAAAGTCTTTGCTGCTTGCAGGTCCCACGGGTGATTCATTAAAATTCTATTAACTTACATTATAAAACTGCCTCTAGTTTGGCACCAACACACAATCTTGCTCCAAGAGGCCTCACAATGGGGAGATATCAACTGATACAACAGAGGTACTAACAAAGATGTGAAGGTGGCTGCTGTATTATGCATTTAATGATGCTTTACAGGACACTGACTGCCTAAGATAGAACCTATGCTGTGCCTCTGTAACAACATGCCTCAAGTGAGCTTTCCAATTAAAGAAAATGTTTAACATAGTCATACAGCACAGAAACAGACCCTTCAGTCCAACCTGTCCACGCCGCTGATAATCCCAAATTAAAGTAGTCCCACCTGCCTGCACTTGGCCCATATCCTTCCAAACATTTCTTATTCATGTACTTATCCAAATCAAAAACCAAATTGGATTTAAATCTTTGGAATAGCAATAGATGTCATCACTCTAGACAAATTACCAATAGGAGGAAATGGGCGATGTTTCACTGTATTATTACTCCTTCTACCTATACCAGGACTCGAGTCGACCAATCTTTTAACAAACAGAAGGAAAGTCAGAAACAAACATCCATGCTGGAAATACAAAAATATAGAAACATAAAAGACAAATCAGTCGATCAGGCAATTTCAAATAATCCCATCAATTTGTCCATTCCTCAGAAATGTATCCAATCACTCCTAACACCACAGATATCCATTCAATCTCTCCACACCTCCACCATCACCACAACAAATACCACTTCCATCCTCTAGTCATTCATCCAATCTTTTCCTCTTCCTGCCCCTACCCAACAAATACACCCACCTTCATTCACACTCTCTTCATTCTCACTTCCACGTTCAAGGCATCTATCTAATCTCCTCCCCACCGCTCACCATCCCAGCTCCATCCCCCAAGGTATCCATCCAATCTCTTCTCTCCCCACCACCACCCAAGATCCACCTCTGTCTCCCCATTCCACATCCTTCCAACCCAGGCACATCAAATGGTGCCTGAATCCAGGCATTTAGTCAATCCCTAATGAGATACTTCCAACATCCATAGGACATAGGAGTGGAAGTAAGGCCATTTGGCCCATCGAGTCCACTCCACCATTTAATCATGGCTGATGGGCATTTCAACTCCACTTCCCTGCACTCTCCCCGTAACCCTTAATTCCTTGTGAGATCAAGAATTTATCGATCTCCGCCTTGAAGACATTTAACGCCCCGGCCTCCGCTGCACTCCGTGGCAATGAATTCCACAGGCCTACCACTCTCTGGCTGAAGAAATGTCTCCTCATTTCCGTTTTAAATTTACCCCCTCTAATTTTAAGGCTGTGCCCATGGGTCCTAGTCTCTCCGCCTAATGGAAACAACTTCCCAGTGTCTACCCTTTCTAAGCCATACATTATCTTGTAAGTTTCTATTAGATCTCCCCTCAACCTTCTAAACTTTAATGAATACAATCCCAGGATCCTCAGCTGTTAATTGTACGTTAAACGTAGCATTCCAGGGATCATCTGAGTGAATCTCCGCTGGACATGCTCCAGCGCCAGTATGTCCTTCCTGAGGTGTGGGGCCCAAAATTGGAGACAGTATTCCAAATGGAGCCTAACTAGAGCTTTATAAAGTCTCAGAAGCACATCACTGCTTTTATATTCCAACCCTCTTGAGATAAACAACAACATTACATTCGCTTTCTCAATCACAGGCTCTACCTGCAAGTTAACCTTTAGAGAATCCTGGACCAACACTCCCAGATCCCTTTGTACTTCTGCTTTATGAATTTTTTCACCGTTTAGAAAATAGTCCATGCCCGTATTCTTTTTTTCCATTCAATCCTATCCCAGCATCCAATTCAAATGGACCCCTCTCCTGTCAGTAGATTCCACCTAATCTGCTTCTACACCGTACCACCGCACCTCAGTGTTGATTCAATCCTCCCTGGCATCTCTTCAGTCTTCCCATTCTCCCGACCAGGCATCTATGCAAAGCTTCCCCACATTGTTCTATACTCTCTATTCTGCCACTCAGAACAGAAAGTTCAGCACGTTCAGTATGACCATCTGAGTGATGTGATTAGTAACAGTCTGTGTATTTGTCTATTTGAATAGAAGTCGATTTTGGCATGCAAACACTCTTCAGATCTGGCCTGAAACATTACCCATATTTGTCTAATTGCTGAATAACTCACTGGATATTTCCATCATTTTGTGTTTTCATATCAAATTTCCATCCAATATTCAGTCTATTCTTACATTAGATTTGGCTTGGTCCAACACACGCATTTTTCTCAGCCATTAAAATACCAGGAGATGCAGATCAATTGCTAAATTACCATACCACTGAGCTGTAACCCTCTGCTGCCAGTCTTCAACTAGCTATTGGGAAGAGGATTAACAGAAGTCAAAAAAGTCCACTTGTAGTAAACTAGGCTGTTAGTGTTAAATTAAAGCCATGACCTTTGCATAGCTTCGAGTTTATTAATAAAGAAAAGAGAAAAGCACAGTTCGTTCTTTGACCAAAAAAGGTATTGCTAGAACTTACAGAATAAACCATTGTCACAGCAGCCAGAGACTAACTTCCACAGGAAGAACTACAGAATTAAAACATCAAGAATAACAAAGAGTTACCTTTTAATATGTAGAAAAAGCAAATATGATTTTATTTTGTTAAAATTGACCTTTTTAAGCTCAAATTAGTCACTACTAGACCTCAAACTGTTACCTACAAAAATCTTCAGCTGACAGAGGCACTTAATTAAGTTACCAATGGCCAATCAAGCATCATGCCTTGTAAAAATTTTGTTTGTGAATTTTGTGTACAACTTCCACTAATAACAAGAGGCATTACAGTGCTGGAGAAAGAGGCATTTTTTGCTTCAAGTTATACTACAAAAGACCTGAGGAGAGTGGAACACAGAAAGAAGCAAAGCAGAATTCTACAAATGCACCAACCTGTCAGTACAGTTCTGACATTTGTACTGAGTGACATTGGCAAGCCCAAGATCTAGATAAAAACAGTGGATCTTCAGGATTTGGGTGCAAAAAACTAACTTTACAAAGACACTCGGCAAAAAGACAGCATTTATTTCTAGGCTTGGATTTGAATCCAGTACTGTATTTTAACTAAAATTATATTTATCGCAGACAATTCTTATCACCTACCAGCATAAAGACAGATCATGTTGATGGTCTTTTCATTTCCTGAAAGAAAGCATTCTCCAAATTTTTATGTATTGTGAGTGTCACAGTTGTATCCTTTAGGTCAGGAAGTAAGTTTCTTTCACAGGGTAATGGAGATCTCTGCCTGGCTGAAAACAGGACATCACCTTCAAGGAATGGTTGGCAAGGTCTCACCATTTTGTGGTAATGTGAACTCCAGCAGTGTCTGGCAAATTGGCTGCTTGAACTGGAATCATCTAGAGAAAGGCAATTAAATTTGGACAGATGCAATTGGGGAAGACAGTGGCACAGTAGTATTGTTGCTGGACAATTGATCCAAAGACCGAGAGAATGTTCTGGGGAGCAAGGTTTGAATTCCATCATGGCAGATAGTAGACTATGCGTTTAAATAAAATCTGGATTTAAAGCTTAATGATGCCCATTTAACCACTGTTATAAAAACCCTACTGATTCAGTAATGTCCCTTAGGAAAGAAAGACTGCCAATCATAACTTCCAGATTCACAACAACATAGTGAATGCTTAACGGTCCTCTCAATGGCAAAATAAGCCACTTCATTGTATCAAATGATCAAAGCAGCTTAGAAAAGGAATAAGCCATACAGACCATCTGGCATTGAATGAAGCACTGGAAACAACGGCAAATAGGCAAGGGGAACTGCAATGTCCATCACCAAATATCACTCAGCAGCACCACTACTAATTGAGCTGGTAGACTCCTGAAAAACGTGGCTGCAGGTGGTGGAGGAACAGAGGGAAAAACACACTTAACCTCATCTTCATCAATCTGCTTGTCTCAGATGAATATGACAGCATTAACAGCAGCAAGAACGACAGCCTTGTAGAGACAAGAAGACACCCATCATTGTGTAATGTGGCATTACCACCATGCCAACTGTGACAGAATTTAAACAAACCTAGCAACACAAGACTTAGCATTCACAAGGCCATCAGTGGGTTTGTACTCAAAACATCATTTGAAACCTCATGGCCCAATATACCCCCCAATTTAGCACTTCCATTAAGCTAAAGAAATACCTCTTGTTCAACGAAGTGTGTAGTATGGCACACCAGGAATAAGACAAAGCACATTTAAAAATGAAATGGCAGCCTGGCAAAGCGACAAGATTATACACACACACACACACAAGCAGCAAGTACAAGAACCGATAGGCAATTCCATGATCGACAGCCCAGATCCAAGCTCTGCAGCCCTACCACATCTTACAGCGAATGATACAGAAAACAACAAATGCTTGAGATCACTGCTGCCTGACCTGCTTCCATGGAGAGAGCGCAAACTAATGTTTTGCGTCTAGATGACTCTTCATCAGAGCTGAAATGAAGTTTGGAGGGAGCAGCATTAATGCTATAGTTGGGGGATGGGTGTGTAGAGTGCTGGGGTAAAAAGATATGTTGATAGTTCAGGTTAAGTGCTCTTACAGTGAACCATGATAGATAATCTAAAAATTCATTGGATAAGGAAGGTTACAAATATCCCCATCCTCAACAATGGGAGAACAATGATTCAAAAGACTAGGCAAAAATATTTGCAACAACATGCAGCCAGAAGTACCAAGTGGATAAATCATCTGAGCTTCTGCCAGAGATCCCAAATATCACAAATGCAAGTCCTTTGCCAATTTAATTCACTCTGTGATTTGAAGAAAAGGTGGAAGGAAATGGGAGCTGACGATATTCCAGCAGACTTGAGCTCTAGAACTTGCCATGTCCAGAACTAAGCTGTTCCAGTACAGCTAGAATACTGGCATCTACTCAGCAATGTGGAAAATAGCCCAGCTATGTACTTAACACAAAAAGTATGACAAACTGAATCCCAGTCTATTCTCAATCATTGGTAAAGTGATGGAAGGTGTCAGCAACTGTGCGATCATGCAGTACTTGCTTAACAATAACCTGCTCATTGCCCCTGGTGGAACCCAAGCTGTGGGTCATTCAGCTTCTGATCTCATTAGTTTTAATTTGAACATAGACAAAAGCTGAACTCCAAAGATGAGGTTAGAGTGACTGCCCTAGACATTAACGCAGCATTTGACAGTGTGATGTCAAAGATGTAATTGCATTGGAGGGGATACAGAGGAGATTCATCAACAGGTAGCCTGCACTGGAACACTTCAGCTGTAAAGAAAGGCTGGATAGATGTGGGTTGTTTTCTTAAAAGCAGAGAAGGCTGAGAGGGGTCCTGATAGAGGTGTATAGAAACTGAGAGGCATGGACACAGTGGATAGGAAGTAGCTGTTTTATAGAATCCCTACAGTACCATTTAGCCCACTGCATCTGCACTGACCCTCTGAAGAGTATCCCACCCAGATGGATTCCCTCACCCTATCCCAATAATGCCACATTAACAATTGTCAATCCACCTAATCTGTGCACCTTTGGAATGTGGAAAGAAAGTGGAGCATCCAGTACAAACTGCACACAGACAGCCACCAGAGGCTGGAATCGAACCCAGGTCCCTGGAATTGACAGACAGCAAGTGCTAACCACTGAGCCACCATGTCATCATGAGTTGAAAGGTCAATAATGAGGGCACACAATTTTTAAGGTGAAGGGCAAGAGGTTTAGAAGCGATTTGAGGAAAAATGCTTCATAGGAACAGAGGAAAGAGAGGCGACATTCAGCCCCTTTCAATGAGATCATGGCTGATCTGTGTCCCAAGTCCATATTTTTGCCTTTGGCCCATATCCCTCAAAATCTTTGCTTAACAAAAGGTTATTTATCGCGGATTTAAAATTAACAACCAATTTATAATCCACTGCCATTTGTGGAAGACAACTCCAAAATACCATCTTTTTTGTCTGTAGAAGCACTTCTTAACACCTATCTTAAATGGTCTGGCCCTAATTTTTAACACTATGTCCCCTAGTTCTAGAATCCCCAACCAGTTTCTATTCCTGTTAATACCTTGAAGATTTCATTTAATTGGGCAAGAGGAAACTATGATGCGATTAGACATGAGTTAGGAAGCATGGACTGGGAGCAATTGTTCCATGGCAAAGGCACTATAGACATGTGGAGACTGTTTAAGGAACAGTTGTTGCGAGTGACGAATAAATATGTCCCTCTGAGGCAGGCAAGAAGGGGTAAGATAAAGGAACCTTGGATGACGAGAGCGGTGGAGCTTTTCGTCAAAAGGAAGAAGGTAGCTTACATAAGGTGGAGGAAGCTAGGGTCAAGCTCAGCTCTAGAGGATTACAAGCAGGCGAGGAAGGAGCTCAAAAATGGTCCAAGGAGAGCCAGGAGGGGGCACGAGAAAGGCTTGGCAGAACGGATTAGGGAGAACACAAAGGCGTTTTACACTTATGTGAGGAATAAGAGAATGGTCAAAGAAAGAGCAGGGCCGATCAGGGATAGCATAGGGAACTTGTGTGTGGAGTCTGAGGAGGTAGGGGAAGCCCTAAATGAGTTTTTTGCTTCTGTCTTTACGAAAGAAACAAACTTTGTAGTGAATGAAACCTTTGAAGAGCAGGTGTGCATGCTGGAATGGATAGAGATAGAGGAAGCTGATGTGCTGAAAATTTTGTCAAACATTAAGATTGACAAGTCGCCAAGCCCGGACCAGATTTTTCCTCGGCTGCTTTGGGAAATGAGAAATGCAATTGCTTCGCCACTTGCGAAGATCTTTGCATCCTCGCTCTCCACTGGAGTCGTACCTGAGGACTGGAGAGAGGCAAATGTAATTCCTCTCTTCAAGAAAGGAAATAGGGAAATCCCCAGCAATTACAGACCAGTAAGTCTCACATCTGTCGTCTGCAAGGTGTTAGAAAGGATTCTGAGGGATAGGATTTATGACCATCTGGAAGAGCATGGCTTGATTAAATGCAGTCAACACGGCTTTGAGGGGGGCAGGTCATGCCTCACAAACCTTAGAGTTCTTTGAGGCTGTGACTAGAAAAGTTGACGAGGGTAGAGCTGTGGATGTGGTGTATATGGACTTCAGTAAGGCATTTGATACGGTTCCCCATGGTAGGCTCATTCAGAAGGTCAGGAAGAATGGGATACAGGGGAACTTAGCTGTCTGGATACAGAATTGGCTGGCCAACAGAAGACAGCGAGTGGTAGAAGAAGGAAAATATTCTGCCTGGAAGTCAGTGGTGAGTGGTGTTCCACACGGCTCTGTCCTTGGGCCTCTACTGCTTGTAATTTTTATTAATGACTTAGATGAGGGGATTGAAGGATGGGTCAGCAAGTTTACAGACGACACGAAGGTTGGAGGTGTCGTTGACAGTATAGAGGGCTGTTATAGGCTGCAGCGGGACATTGACAGGATGCAGAGATGGGCTGAGAGGTGGCAGATGGAGTTCAACCTGGATAAATGCGAGGTGATGCATTTTGGAAGGTCGAATTTGAAAGCTGAGTACAGGATTAAGGATAGGATTCTTGGCAGTGTGGAGGAACAGAGGGATCTTGGTGTGCAGATACATAGATCCTTTAAAATGGCCACCCAAGTGGACAGGGTTGTTAAGAAAGCATATGGTGTTTTGGCTTTCATTAGCAGGGGGATTGAGTTTAAGAGTCGTGAGATCTTGTTGCAGCTCTATAAAACTTTGGTTAGGCCGCACTTGGAATACTGCATCCAGTTCTGGTTGCCCTATTATAGGAAAGATGTAGATGCTTTGGAGAGGGTTCAGAGGAGGTTTACCAGGATGCTGCCTGGACTGGAGGGCTTATCTTATGAAGAGAGGTTGACTGAGCTCGGTCTCTTTTCATTGGAGAAAAGGAGGAGGAGAGGGGACCTAACTGAGGTATACAAGATAATGAGAGGCATAGATAGAGTTGATAGCCAGAGACTATTTCCCAGGGCAGAAATGGCTAACATGAGGGGTCATAGTTTTAAGCTGGTTGGAGGAAAGTATAGAGGGGATGTCAGAGGCGGGTTCTTTACACAGAGAGTTGTGAGAGCATGGAATGCGTTGCCAGCAGCAGTTGTGGAAGCAAGGTCATTGGGGACATTTAAGAGACTGCTGGACATGCATATGGTCACAGAAATTTGAGGGTGCATACAAGAGGATCAATGGTCGGCACAACTTCGTGGGCTGAAGGGCCTGTTCTGTGCTGTACTGTTCTATGTTCTATGTCACCCCTTAACTTTCTAAACTCTGGAGCATACTGGCCCAATTTGTATAATCTCTCCGTAACCTAACCCTTTAAGTCAATGTACCATTCTTGTAAAACTATGTTGTGCTCCAAGACCAATATAATCCTTCCTATGGCGTGTAGTAGCCAGATCTGCTCACAGCACTTTCAGTGCTTTCAAGTGGGGTTTAACCAGGATTTTGCATAAGTGCAACAATAACATCTGCATCCTCATAATCCAGTCCAATAGATATGAAAGGTCCGCATTCCCTGAGCTTTCTTGGTTATTTTCTGCACCTGACTGTGGCCTTTTAAAGATCTATGCACTCCCAAGTCTCTCTGATCATCCATTATTTAACTTCATTTCATCTAGAAAGTACACTGATTTTTTGCTCCAAAATGGATAGCCTCATACTTGCTTACATTGAACTCTATCTGCCACAGTTTCACCCATTTCCCTAGGCTAGCAGTATCTCTTTGTAATTTTATGCTATCAATGATGATCGGCATCTCCCTACAATGCTGCCTGGTTTTCACATAGAGGGTGGTGGAAATCTCGAATGATGTACTTGAGGGGGCAGTAGAGGCATGTAATCTCACAATCTTTAACATGTGCATGAGAACTTGAAATGTTATAACACTCAAGGTTATTGGTCAAGTACTTGAAAATGGAATTTAAGTAGATAGATCGATGCAGACTCGATAGGTTTCTTTTCTATTGTATGACTCTAAGGAGCCCTAGCAAAACTAGGCTCAATGGAAATCAAAACTCCTGCTAGCTGCTGTCATATTCAGCATAAAGGACAATGATCGTGGTTTTTGGTAGATCAATCATATCAACTTCAGGACATCTTTGCAGGAGCTCCTGAGGGTAGATACTTTCAATTACACACCGTTGAAGCAGATGGGATTTGAACTCAGGCCTCCAGGCTCAGAGGTAGGGATGCTACCAATGTACCACAAGCACCCAGTTCTTGGGGGTAGTGCCCTAAGCCCAACCATCTTCAGCTGTTTCATCAATGACCTTCCCTCCATAAGGTCAGAAGTAGAAATGTTGACTGATGATTGAAAAGTGTTGGAAGGTGCACACAATGACTCAGATTCTGAAGCAGTCCATGTCCAAATGCAGCAAGACTTGGACAATATCTTGGCTTGGGTTGAGAAGTGGTAAGTATTATTCCCGCCTCCAAAGTGCTGGTCAACAACAATTTCCAACTAGACAATATCTGACCCTTGGCATTCAATGGCATTACCTATCAACATCCTGGGGTTTATCATCAACCAGGAACCAAACTGGACTAATCATATAGGCACAGTATTTGTAAGAGAAGGTCAGAAGCCAGGGCTCCTGCAGTGAATAACTCATCAGGCTCGAAAACCCTGTCCACCTTCTATATGCAATAAGTGGGAAATGTGATGGAACTCTCCCAACTCACCTAATGAGTGCAAATGCAACAAAACTCAAGCAGCTTGACACCATCCAGAACAAAGCAAAGCAGTCTACCTGATTCACAGCATATCCACAAATGTATATTCCCTCCATCAATGCTCAATAGCAATGTGCATCATGTACAAAATGCACTGCAGAAACTCACCAAGGCTCCTTACAAAACATCCTTCAAACACACGACCACAACCATCTAGAAGGATAAGGATGCAGTGACAAAGGAATATCAGCAGCTGCAACCGCTCACCAAGCTAACTTGGAAACATGACACCATTTCCTTGTTGTTGGTGGCCAAGATTTTAGAACGACTTGCCCAATAGCATTGTGATGCAGTTCAAGGCATTCTCAAGGGATAAGAATGAAGGGTGGGGTAGAAATGCTCATCTAGCCAGCAAATCTCAGGGGACTCTGAATAATCCAGAAAAATCTGGCGATAAGAGGAAAAAAAGACTATGGGCTGGTTGTGAGAGGTCAAGCTGCAAAGTTACAGACTTATGTAATATTTACTCACCAAACAATAAGTCAGAAATCAAAGTTCTCATGCTCTTGATGCTACATAATTATTTTGCAATACTTCGTTTGAAGTGTAACTTTAATTCCTCCAACAGCTACAGGACAAATCCTCAAGATAGCAAAACAATAAAGGTACCACATACAAAGTATACATAAGCTTTGCTAGACGAAAATAGTAATTAAAGTACAAGAAAAAATTTGTTTTAAAAAGGCATTTTTTTTGTCCAGAACTCAGTGTATAAAATTGAAGGAAGCAGGATACCAACTATACTTGTCTTGCAAACTACTGTAACTATAAGTTATATAATGATGCACAGGGCAAACTACAGTGCTCTCCAACCCAAGTCACAGAAGATTTTGACCTCAAAGATTAAGACAATTAGGTGTTCACATATGAAACATAAAGTTAGCAATATATCATACACAGAAAGCTTAAGATTACATGCTGCCTGATCCAAGGAACAGACTACAATAATGTATTTACGAAAAAAAAACAAGTAGTTACGATTCAAAGCAGTTGAAGGATACTGGTTTCAGTAAAAAGGCCACATTTGTAGATAAGCATGTAAAAGCTGTACAAGTAAACATCAAAATAGCAAACATGCAACAGTTGGTCTCGTTTGATGTGTGCAAAGGGCTGAATTCATAGCCCTCAAAATTTCCATTTTGCAATGTGTACAGTCAAATTGACCGATTTCCATATTCCCCTGAGCCCTGACTGAGGAGAATGGATGCAACAGCCAAAATTTCCTCCTAAAAATTTCAGATAAACATCACTCTGACTATCCAAACCTCTCCCTTCCAAAAGGGATGATTCATCAGGAGTTAAACACTTTAAGACTAAATGCTGGATCACTTCAAAAAGAACACTTAGCACAAATCAATAATAGTTTCATTAGGACACAGGAAGAGGCTATTTAGCCCTTGTCAGACTCAACAATAAGGTGCCTCCAACTTTCATAATCAGCTCAAACCCTCCAAAGAAAGGCAGGTGATACAGACAGGGTACGAAATGGGCACATTTGGATTTATTTCAATATTTGTAATTCAAACTGGCTCAGCTTCTAAATACTCCAGATTTGCTTCAAACCTCCTACAAGAAAATGTCACCTCTACTCTTGTAACAGATAATTTAAGTAATATCTAATCTTTAACAAATTTAGCTAGTGACAGTTGGCTCTTCTTATATTAAGACACATTAAAACATTGTCTTGAGAATCTTTAGCTGAGTAAAGCAAAGGGCCAGGCTCCCCAGTGCAGGACGGTACCATGATTACAAGTTAAGTAAGCAGTGTCCGAATAGCTCAAAGCTGGACTTTACATCAGAAAATATTTCCCCTTTTTGCCATGGGCAATCTCTGTTTACTTCAAGGAGTTCAATAGATGACAGGTCTCCATTTCAATCCACATCAGTGATGACATTGCTGTGATCAGAGCAATTCAATAACCTGAACATCATTATACATACACATCATATATACATCATTATCTGGGGCATCACCTTAAAGCTGATTCATCTCAGGATATGAATAACTTATTGTTAATAATACGCAGGCACTGTGGCGCATCACAATGCAGCATTAGTGCACCTTGCCATGGAATAAAGGGGCATTGGCTGAGCCTGCAGTCCAGCGAGCTCCTGATAGTGTTAGCACAAAGTAGTAATGCTGCAAAGGAGAGATCAATTGGCAGTCCTACTTCATTATAATACTCTTCTGACCAGTTGGGAGCAGCATTGGATATCATTTACACCTGCAAGAACCTGGGAATAAAAGAAAGCTGGTTTTGTTTTCATATTCATAAAAACTGTTAACAGCAATTTTGGTATAGGATAGGGAGGGGAAGATTCTACTGTGACAAGTTTTCATGTTTGACAAACAGGCCAAACACTATTCAATAAGCACATTTCTGGATCCTCTATTCAGTTTTCCTTATTTTTCCCAATCATCACTCTCCATGTACGACAAATTTCTGACCTGCATTCACTCTTGTACTGTTAAAAAAAACATGTGTATTGGGGAAAACTGAGCATTGAACCACATCTCATCATCTGTTTCAATCTGGAGTGATAGCCCAGTTTTTAGGCCTGTAAGGAATTATGCTTTTTTCTTAAAACAAAAATCAGCATCCTTTTAGTTCAAATTACAGTTCATTAACAGTTGGTGTAGAATCCACGTAATCTGAAGTATTTTTAGATAGTCTCAGAATTCCAGTTTTACATCTCAATTTGGTGACAGTGAGAAAGTTGCATGAGCCTTGGTTTTTTTATAAATTGGACGCTTAAGACAACTAAAAGCCATAGCTGTAAACCCGAATTCCTGAATAAACACGCGCCCACGTGGCACTTGCAATGAGAGTTTCTGTAGAAGCCCTGATCCCAGGATAGTCGAAGAATTAAAACTTTTATTTTTGCCATTTTCAACAGCTTCAAACCATTTGCATGACCCGGTCATGACCATCCAGTTGCACTTTCAGTTTATGCAGCTCTTCAATCTCTTGATTGTGACGCTCTGTTTTGTGTCCAACCAGTGAACGGTAAAAGTGTATTGTGAAAATCACAAAAATAAGGCCCACAGGTACCATAATAATAGTGGATGCTAAAGCTGCATTCCACCCAGTGTGTCCATTTCCTGCCTGGACTGGACCAGTCTCTTTGTCATTCGTCACAGCTTTGTCTACTGGTAGAAACTTGATCCAGCAAAGCAGTACCACCTCCGTGAGAAACAGTAAAATGCCCAGCGCAGTTGAGAAACCCCAGGCTAGCTCGATGTAGTAGTGCATGCGCTCATGGGGTGACTCGTTGACAGAGTTAAGATTATGAATGTTGCTGACAGCTTCCACATTAGGGAGGATGCAAGTGCTGATCAGAAGGGCAAAGAGGTGAACAGCAACCAGCACAGTTGTGCAGGCACTGAAAGCAATGAGCAGAAACTTGGGATAGTTGTATTGCATTTCCAGCTGCACTTCAACCATGGCAACCTGCAAAAAAAAAGAAACCTCATTGAAGATTGCTTGATACACCCTGGCAATTTCACAGCAATATTAAGACGGGTAATCTCACAATGGTGAAGGAAAAAAAAAATTATCTGGAGCAGACTGGGATGTGCAGAAAGAGCTATTTAATTTAAGTGTGCGATTTATATCCTCTATACTGTTACTGCATGCTTCATATGGAGGGCACTCCATCCCTCAAAACTAGTCACAGAGTCATAACAGCCCAGAACCTTCAGTCCAACCAATCCATGCTGAATATAATCCCAAACTAAACTAGTCCCACCTGCCTGCTCCTGGCCCAAATCCCTCCAAACTTTTCCTCTTCATGTACTTATCTAAATGTCTTTTAAGCTTTGTAACTGAACCTGCTTCTACCACTTCCTCAGGAAGCTGATTCCACACACAAACCATTCTGCATAAAATAAAATTGCCCCCTTTTTTTAAAATCTCTCGACTCTCACCTTAAAAATATGTCCCCTAGTCTTGAAATCCCCCATCCTAGAGAAAAGATACCTACCATTAACCCTACGTATACTCCTCATAATTTTATAAACATCTCTAAGGTCACATCTCAACCTCCTAGTCAACTCTAGTTGCAATGGTATTCACCAAGGAGAGGGACATAACAGATGTTGTGGTTAGGGATAGATGTTTGCTTACTCTAGGTCATGTCAGCATAAGGAGGAAGGAAATGTTGGGTATCCTAAAAGGCATTAAGGTGGACAAGTCCCCAGGTCTGTTTGGGATCTATCCCAGGTTATTGAGGGAAGCGAGAGGGGAAATAGCCGGGGCCTTAACAGATATCTTTGCAGCATCCTTAAACACGGTTGAGATCCTGGAGGACTGGAGAATTGCTAATGTTGTCCCCCTGTTTAAGAAGGGTAGCAATGATAATCCAGGTAATTATCGACCAGTGAGCCTGACATCAGTGGTAGGGAAGCTGCTGGAGAAGATACTGTGGGATAGGATCTATTCCTATTTGGAAGAAAATAGGCTTATCAGTGATCGGCAACATGGTTTTGTGCAGGGAAGGTCATGTCTTACCAACTTCATAGAATTCTTTGAAGACATGACAAAGTTGATTGATGAGGGAAAGGTTGTAGATGTCATATACATGGACTTCAGTAAGGCATTTGATAAGGTTCACCATGGCAGGCTGATGGAAAAAGTGAAGTCGCATGCGGTCCAGGGTGTGCTAGGTAGATGGATTAAAAAAAACTGGCTAGGCAACAGGAGACAGAGTAGTAGTGTAAGGGAGTTTCTCAAATTGGAGACCTGTGACCAGTGGTGTTCCACAGGGATCTGTGCTGGGACCATTGTTGTTTGTGATATACGTAAATGATTTGGAGGAAGGTGTAGGTGGTCTGATTAGCAAGTTTTCAGATGATACAAAGATTGGTAGAGTAGCAGATAGTGAAGGGGACTGTCAGAGATTACAGCAGAATATAGACAGATTGGAGAGTTGGGCAGATAAATGGCAGATGGAGTTCAATCCAGGCAAATGCGAAGTGAGTCATTTTGGAAGATCTAATTCAAGAGTGATCTATACAGTAAATGGAAATGTCCTGGGGAAAATTGATGTCCAGAAAGATCTGGGTGTTCAGGTCCATTGTTTCCTGAAGGTGACAACGCAGGTCAATAGGGTGGTCAGGAAGGCACACGGCATGCTTTCCTTCATCGGACGGGGTATTGAGTACAAGAGTTGGCAGGTCATGTTGCGGTTGTATAAGACTTTGGTTTGGCCACATTTAGAGTACTGTGTACAGTTCTGGTTGCCACATTACCAAAAGGATGTGGATGCTTCAGAGAGGGTGCAGAGGAGGTTCACCAGGATGTTGCCTGGTATGGAGGGCACTAGTTATGAAGAAAGGTTGAGTAGATTAGGATTATTTTCATTAGAAAGACGGAGATTGCGGGGGTCCTGATTGAGGTCTACAAAATCATGAGGGGTATAGACAAGGTGGATATCTAAAAGCTTTTTCCCCCAGAGTGGGGGACTCAATTACTAGGGGCCATGAGCTCAAAGTGAGAGGAGGAAAGTTTAAGGGAGATATGCGCGGAAAGTTCTTTACGCAGAGGGTGGTGGGTGCCTGGAACGTGTTGCCAGTGGAGGTGGTAGATGCAGACATGTTTTGTGTCTTTTAAATGTATCTGAACAGGTACATGGATAGGCAGGGAGCAAAGGGATACAGACCCTTAGAAAACAGATGATAGGCTTAGACAGAGGATCGCGATCAGCGCAGGCTTGGAGGGCCGAAGGGCCTGTTCTTGTGCTGTAATTTCTTTTGTTCTTTGTAGTGAAGATTCCCAGCCTATCCAGCCTTTATGTACAAAATTCAAACTTTCCATACCAGCAACAACCTAATAAATCTCTTCTGAACCCGCTCTAGCTTAATAATAACCTACCTAAAGCAGGGCAACAGTATTCTAGAAGAGGCCTCACTAACGTCCTGGACAACCTCAATATGATGCCTCAACTCCTATACTCAAAGGTCTGAGCAATGAAGGGGATTTTATAAACCTCGACATGGTTACCCCTCAGCCTCCTATGCTCCAGGGAAAAAAGTCCCAGCCTTGAATCTCTCAACTGAACCTACCTTCAATACACTCAGGCAGAGCATTCCAATTCTTACCAGTTGCTGTGTAAATAATGTTTTCCTTGTGCAACTTTAATATTTTGCTAGTTACCTGAAATAGATATCCCCAGTTCGTGATCATTCCGCTCATTTTCCTTCTTTCCTCTGTCCAAATCCCTCATGATTTTGAAAACTCCTATTGATGAATTACTCTCATTTCTGCTTCTACATGTGTCCAAATACAGAAGATATTACTACAACACTACTGCATCACTTAATAATTGAGCTAATGAGAATGAGAACACAATGGAAATATAGCCCCAAAAATCAAAACGGAACCATTGAGGACTTCTTTTTTTGAAAATTTCTCAAAGAAAGAAACCTATCTCCTGAACTAACTTCAGTACGTCTTGTCCCGCTCTGCCTTTATATTATGACTGTCCCAGTTTATATTCATATGAATATTTCCTCCACATTCTAACTACTCTTTAATTCTCACATTTCTCTGTAATTTCCTTGCAAATTCGTTCTTCTCCATCTTCCCCAATGGTTGGTAGCCTATTGAATATGCCACACAATGTATTCATGCCTTCTTTGTTCTTGTCAAATAGATTCTGTTCTTGAATCATCTGAGACGTCCTCTCTATCCCACGTTGCAATGATCTTTAATCAATACTGCCACCACATCACATTTCTCTCCTTCCTATCTTTCCTGAATACCTTGTACCCAAGAAAATTTAATACCTAGGTCTACCCTTCTTTGAGCTAGGTCTTTGCTCTCACTACGAATTTCTACTTGGCTATCTGTGCCTACAATTCATTATTTACCTATTGCCTTGTATTTACAATTATGCATTGTAAGCCTGATTTACATTTTGATACATTCCCTCTTGTAATGAGACTGAGAGTGTTTCAATTTTGTGGCTCTGCCTGATTTCCCACAAATACCATGAACAAATTTCTTTGCAGGGCAATTTGCTGGCGCTACTGAGGCAGTCTTAAAGTAATTGGAAAGGGTGGGGTAACAAGGATATCACACTAGACAGTAATACCAAGATCCAAAGAATATTGGTTGAGATGGATAGTACTAGAGTAGGTAATGCAGGGAACCTAGAACAAGCATATGGGCTTTGCCTTCTTTAATATACAGCAAATATACAACTACACAATTATTCCCTCAGACTTGCACTCGGTAGCAGCCAAGTTCTCTTCTCCTTGGTCTGGAAGTTTGCTTAAGGAGAGGCTGCTAGGAGACATGGGGCACCCACTGCAAACTTGGGTCATGTCATGGTACCTGTGAGAAACTCCTACTTTACCACCCAATAGCACAACTGAATGTCATATCCCCACCAGATGTGATTGAGCAGATTGTCAATGTGCCGGAGAAGTGCTTCAGGTAACTTTTGGTATTTACCAGCTGGAATCTCCAGATAGGTTGCAATTTGCTGTACTATGCCCAGCAGCAAGACTTATGATCTGTAGGTGCCTTCAATTTAGTGAAATATCTCAAGGTACTTCACAGGAGCATTTTTGTATAGTATTTAACACTGAGCCACACAAGGTGATGGACTGTGGGAAAGGCAATAAACAGTTTGTCCAATCAGATCAGTTTTAAAGTGCGTTTTAAAGGAGGACCAGAGAAACATAAGGAGATGGAATGATTTAGAAAGGAAATTCCAGAGCTTAGGGTCTAGGCAGCTGAAGACAAAGTGAGTAATGACTTTGCAATGAAAATCACAGATGTAAGAGAGGTCAAAATTGGAAGACTGGAGATCTCAGATGGTTATACAGTAAAGAGGTTAGGGAGAAAGAGAGGAGCATAGACAATGGCTATCATGTACATGTCAAAAAATAATTCGTCACCATCAAACCATTCAGACCAAGGTTAAAATAAAATCTGTGTTCACTCCGACAACAGGCTCAAAAAAAAACCTTCAGGGAGATTTTCAAAAGCCATCCATCAAACTGAGGCAGTGGATAACTGCATATGTAAAATCTAAACACCCAGCCCAATAGTCAACTGAAACAATTTTGAGATGAGGCTGAAAACGTTAGCCAGAGCTCTTCACTGACACAATGAGAAGCTTGCACAAATATACAAATATCAAATTTTAGCACCAATGAACAGAGTTTGCACTGTGCATTCTCAGTCCATTATACTAAGCCTTGAGCAACCAAACCTGAAAGCAGGAACCTATTCACCAAAGAATTGAGCTGCACTGTCAGTCACTGAGTAGACCTTGCAGAGGTGCTTCCCTTATATTCATTTTATCATAGTGTCATGGAGTCAAATTCTGGTTTAACTGTCATACAGAAAGCCTGTTATTCCATGACCCAATACAAATGAGGTCTGATTATGACAATAGTTAAGGGTGATAATATTAATACCAGGCATGCACTTGCTCCATCCACTGCCTTTCCAAGATATTCAAATGTTGAAAATCACCTCAATTTCCTTTGTGTCAGATGTGCTACTAAAGATTTCAACCATTTTAAGAGAACATAAAAATACACAAATACTTTGTTTGGCAAAACAATTTTCCATTTCACATCAATGGAAATTCTTCACAATTTTGTATTAAAAAGTGTGGATCTGAAATTGAACCACACAGTAGTAACGAACAATGGATATAATTTATTTAAAAAGGCCAAAACATAACACAATAAGCACCGGAGAATGTGGTAGATAGGAGGTAATTGCTCAGAGAGCAGAAGTGCAGAATTTTGGACCAACAGCAATCATGATGCCCAATGATATAAACAGGATTTGACATTTGGGATGATATCCATGTGAATCAGCAGGAGCTGCTGAGGCTGTTTACAGTGTTGTTCATCAACGTACAATAGCTCAACAGAAAGCTGCAACAAACATGAAGGAAAAACTGAACATTCCACGAAGCTGCTGGAATAATGAGAGATAGTTCAGATTAGCAAAGCCAAATCTGCCAACCCATTTATTCTACAAAGATGATCAAGTTACTTCAAATTGCAATATCTCAGCATCGTTCTCACCCTGCAGCATTTTACGTGGATAATATTACAGGGTCTGCATTACTTGAGCTCATTGTGTCAGCAAAATCCTAGAGCCAAAAATAAAAGCGCTGAAAAATCAGATTTAATCATCCACATTTTAGCGATAGAAATCCTGGCACTGGCAATTTAATGTGACTGACTGACTGATATTTATTCTTTATAAATTCAGAAATCATCTAGAAAATAACAAATCTGTAATGGAACCATTCACAATTTGTTATTCTGTCAATGGAGGTCAATAAAAGGTTTATTTTAAAAAATACTGCAAAAAGGACAAGATACAAGAAATTTATCACTTTTCAAATCGAAACATTGAAGGAGGTGCAAGGTCCAGAAAGCAGAAAATAGGAGAAACGATGAAGCAAATTCTGATCAGGTGATGTGAGATTCCAGCCACTAGATGATTTCAGATAATAGTTCTCCCTTACAGCTCCAGCTCTCACTACTAGAAACATGAATTGAATTACATATTTACATTGGATATGAGAAACACATTCAATACTGTCTAGCTTCCGTGAAAGGAAAGCTGCCTTGACCAGAATTAAAATATTCCCACTTCAATTTGGCTAAAGAATCCTCTTTCTGATCAGGAGATTCAATAGACAATAGGTGCTAGAGTAGGTCATTCGGCCCTTCGAGCCAGCACCACTATTCATTATGATCATGGCTGATCATCCACAATCAGTATCCTGTTCCTGCCTTATCCCCATAACCCTTGATTCTACTATCTTTAAGGGCTCTCTTTCTTGAAAGTATCCAGAGAGTTGGCCTCCACTGCCTTCTGGGGCAGAGCATTCCATATATCCACCACTCTCTGGGTGAAGAAGTTTTTCCTCAACTCTGTTCTAAATGACCTGCCCCTTACTTTTAGACTGTGTCCTCTGGTTCTGGACTCAACCATCGGCGGAAACATGCTGCCTGCCTCCAGGGTGTCCAATCCCTTAATAATCTTATACGTCTCAATCAGATCCCCTCTCATGCTTCTAAACTCAAGTGTATACAAGCCCAGTCGCTCCGATCTTTCAACATATGATAGTCCTACCATTCCAGGAATTGACCTCGTGAACCTATGCTGCACTCCCTCAATAGTAAGAATGTGCTTCCTCAAATTTGGAGACCAAACCTGCACACAATACTCCAGGTGCGGTCTCACCAGGGCCCTGTACAGCTGCAGAAGGACCTCTTTTCTCCTATACTCAATTCCTCTTGTTATGAAGGCCAGCATGCTATTAGCTTTCTTCACTGCCTGCTGTACCTGCATGCTTGCTTTCATTGACTGATGTACAAGAACACCTAGATCTCTTTGTACTTCCCCTTTACCTAACTTGACTCCATTGAGATAGAAATCTGCCTTCCTGCTCTTGCCAAAGTAGATAACCGCACATTTATCCACATTAAACTGCATCTGCCATGCATCCGTCCACGCACCCAGCCTGTCCAAGTCACCCTGTATTCTCACAACATCCTCCTCACATTTCACACTGCCACCCAGCTTTGCGTCATCAGCAAGTTTGTTAATATTACTTTTAATGCCTTCGTCTATATCACTAATGTATATTGTAAATAGCTGCAGTCCCAGCACCGAACCTTGTGGAACCCCACTGGTCACTGCCTTCCATTCCAAAAGGGACCCGTTTATCACTACTCTTTGCTTCCTGTCAGCCAGCCAATTTTCAATTCCTGCCCATGCTATCCATACAGTTACCGATATCAATTTTCCTGACAATTAATGAAACAGTATAAAATTGTTAAACAGACAGCCCCTCCTTTTTGCACCCCCACAAACCAATTCCTTGTCTGTATACTGTAGCATGGATATATTGTTCTTTTAAAAAAAAGAACGAGTTTGATGGACTGCACATCAGTTGGGAAGTGCAGTACCCCAAAGATCAAGACTAGGCCCATTTTAGTTTTGATCCCATCCACCATCCATTCCCTCCAACAGCAGAAAGTGGCAGCAGCAGTGAACATCATCTACAACATGAACTACAGCAATTCACCAGGGCTCTTTCACCAGCGTATTCAGAACCCACAACCTCTACTAATGGAGGAGGATAAGTACATCAAGATCCCACCGAAGATCATGAACTATTATACCATTCCTTCACCGATCAAAACTCTAGAACTCCCAGCTCTAACAGCTGTGGGTGTATCTGTGGTGTGCAATTGTTCAAGGCGTCAGTCACTCACCACTACCTTTTCAAGGGCATCTGTAGGTAGGTAAAGCAGTTTGTAAGCAGCAAGGAATACCAAGAGAGAGACTTCAAAAAGACTTTGACGAGTTAACACAATAAACAGAAAGGCAGCAACTTAAAATGGAAAACTGAGAGGTGATACATTCAAACTGGAAAGAATATTGTGAATGTGGATGAACAGACACCTTGAGGATTAAAACGCACAATTTAAAATATTTATAATGTATATTGGTTAGGTCATATTTCCTATCCTATCCACAGTTTGGGTCAGCCCATTATGCAAAGGGCTTTTTAAGCCATGCATGGCAAACAACAGTTATGTATGAATAACTAAACAAGATTTTGGGATTAATTTCACTGGCCAAAAGATGACCTACAGAGAGCTGCAACTGCAGCTTTTAAAATTGTTAAAGAATTTTTCATAGACTGCTTAAAACAAACTAATTATTCTGATTGAGCAGCAAGTGAAAAGGAATTATCAATTAAAATAGTAAGCAAGTTAGAAGTGTGATCACAGATAATGGGAACTGCAGATGCTGGACAATCCAAGATAATAAAGTGTGGAGCTGGATGAACACAGTAAGCCGAGCAACATCTTAGGAACTTTTACAAAAGCTGATGTTTCGGGTCTAGACCCTTGAGAGGAGGATGGGGAGAGGGTTCTGAAATAAAGAGGGAGAGAGTGGGAGGGGGACCAAGGATGGTTAGAGGAGAAGATAGGTGGAGTGGGAGGGGGACCAAGGATGGTGAGAGGAGAAGATAGGTGGAGAGGGTTGCTTGTGTTCATCCAGCTCCATACTTTATTAAGCAAGTTAGAAGGACTGTTTTTATGCAGAAGGTTGCTGACATACAGAATAGTACAGTGTCATTAGCACAAACATTTATTCTCTTGTCACAGACCGTCTTATAGGGCAAAATTAATGCTCATCCCCCAAGGGGAATTTGGAGGAATGGCATTTAATTGGGTGAAGATGGGAGACACCATTCCTTTCACACTTCTGCTTCTGTACCTTGTTTCTGCTTTTTAAGTCTTGCTTTGCTTTACACGCGAGTAAACAGGACAAGATTTAATCTGAAACCGATTTAACAATGTATGTTCCATGATCAAAAATGATTGCTGACATAGTGGGCAATCTGAGGATTTACTACATTTGAAGGTTGATTATCCTACTCAGGGTACCCTAGCCACTCGCACACAAGTGAGAAACAGCTTTTAGTTCATAGGACGCATAAACCTTCCAACTAACAGTTTACATTTGGAGATAAATTTAGCTAACAGTTCCATGTTTTATCAACCCTCTAGGCTTTTCCAGCACTTCCCATTTGGAATGATATTGTTGACGTCATTGAAAGTGAAATACTGAACAGGAACACTAAATAAATCTTTATTGCACACATCACAGTCATTCATAGTAACCCCACCTGTAAAGAGGGAATGTCATGCCCTTATTAAACAGACCACAGGCCCAACTAGATGCAAAGACGATCTGTGCACATACTGTTTTTTAACATTCTAATGATCTCAAACTCATCAAAACTCAAAAAATAAGTACGCAAAATTGTCAGCCACTTATTGGAAGCCTGCTGACATTCCGTGGACAGAGACACCATGGAAATACACAGATGCACATTAATAGCTGCTGTTGCACAATGGAATTCTGTTGGTAAAACAAATTTGCTTCTAAGAATTAATAAGAAACAGATTAATGACTTTAAAGATCAGTACTTGACACAGCTACTGAAATTGAGCACTCTTAATTTTTATCCATTACCTTGAACTGGTTCATAGTCCAGCACAGACCTGAAAGTTTTTGTTATTTAAACAAGATCCTCACTTTATTCTCAAGCAGACATAACGCACTGTTCCAGGAAAACAGAGGAACTTTTCTGTAGCCAATATTCATTCCTCAGCCAACCATGTTACAGATTAACTGCTTTTTAAAATTAATTCTCTCTTTGGGCAAATTGACTGCTATACTGTCTATGCCAATGAATACTTTAAGTAGTTCACTAGTTGTGAAGTGCTTTGGGGCATCCTGGGTTTGTGAAAAATGCTGGACAAACACAAGCTCTTCCTTTAACTTAAAAAAAAGCATTTTTTTTCAAGATTCATATATTTTTGTACAACAAATTGTATTTGTATAGGAATTTTAAGACAGTATGCTGAAATATTTAAAACAATAACAAAACCTGCAACAGAGCCATACAGGAAGTAGTACACCGGATTACGAAAAGCTTCATTCAAGAGCTAGCTCTTGGGAGGCTGCTTAGAAGTGCAGAAGAACAGAACAGCAAACACTGTGCAAGGATATTCCAGAACTTGGGCTGGAGCTAAGTATCTGGTTGTGAACTGCGGAGCAATTAAAAATTGGGGGTGCTCAAGATGCCAGAACCAGCAGTACGAGGAGATCATAATGATCAGAGAGTCTGGACATGAACTGTTTGTTCCCGCAAACCTACGTAGGACAGCGAGCATAAGGGTGATGGGAGAACGAGAATGGTGGGCAGGATGTACGCAGCAGAGTTTCGCATGAGCTGAAGTTTAGATAGGGCGGAAGATAATAGACAATCTAGGACAGAACTAGAATGCAGAATTAATTATGTAGTTTATTTATTTAACCCTGTATTTGGAAGACAGCTGTAAACACCAATTTTACTTTATTGCAATAATGTTTACTTTTATGATAAATTGGTTTTAAAATGATCATACACTGCACAGTCCTTGAAAGAGTTAAAGAAGGGAACTTTTTACACAATATGGTCAGTACAGAAGCATTCAAAATGGAAATAACCCACTGATAAACTGTTAACCCATGGATCCTCTTCATATCTACAATTCAGGAGAAAATGAACATTTCTGTCCACAACGATATATCACCTTATTTCTTTCAACATATGGTGGAGCTGAACAAATTAGTGTAAATTTAATAATGGGAAAAGCAAAATGCACATCTTAGTTAAGAAAAATTAACATTCCATAGCAGCAATTAACTGCTAGCAAAGATGAGCTTTAAAAGATGGTACATAGCAACTGCAGGAAATGACTGTGCCACAGACTTGAGGTTAACGGAAGTGAAGAAGTACTGGAGAAGCTGGTGGAATTTTGGGTTCACTGAAAATGCAGGGAGAATAAAAAGATGCATCTGGAATGGCACGATTGGAGTTTAAAAGGATTGAATGAAGCTCAAAAGGTCAGATAGCATGGTGGTGTCAATTACAATGGCCAGAAAGGTTGCATTTTCTTTTTGGAGAGATGGCATCAGTCAATGGGATTCCAAGCTGCACTCATTTATAATGTGGGTGTGAGTGCATTTTCATCCTTCAGATCAAAAACTGAGCATTTCAACTGATACAATACCAAAAACAAACATGACTAATTATGGTTAATCAAACTCTTCAATGCAATAAGTAAAATTCTCTTTAGTTAGTTAAAACTCAAAAAAAGGGCACACAATGCATCAGGCCCATATGAGACAGAAAAACAGGGATAACTTGTCAGACACACGTTACAAATTTTATCTTTCATTTCCGCTATCTACAAAATTTGGCGTTCTTTTGGATTGCAGGTGCAGCAGGTAATTAAGGCAAATGGAATACATGACTAGAGGGATGAAGTTTAAAAACAGGGTGGTTATGCTGCAGTTGCTACAGGGTGCTGGTGAGGCCGCACCTGGAGTACTATGTACAACTCTGGTCTCGTAACTTGAGAAAGGATGCACTGGGACTGGAGGGGGTACACAGGTGGTTCACGATGTTGAATCCTGACTTTAGAGGTTCGATTTATAGGAGGGATTGAGTAGACTGGGACTATATTCATTGAAATTTAGAAGAATGGCCGTTTTGTTGGGGGTGGGGGGTGGTGAATCTTGTAGGAGCTTATAAAATTATGAAGGGAATAGATAAAGATAGAAGCAGGGAGGCAATTTCCACTGGCAGGAAGTAGAAGAACTAGGGGGCATATCCTCATAATAAGGGGGTGCAGATTTAGGACTGAGTTGAGGAGAACTGTCTTCACCCAAAGGGTTGTGAATCTGTGGAATTCCCTGCCCAGTGATGCAGTTAAAGCTACCTCGTTGAATGTTTTTAGGGCAAAGATGGATAGATTTTTGAACAGTAAAGGATTTAAGGGCTATGGTGAACAGGCAGGTAAGTGGAGCTGAGTCTATGAAAAGATCAGCCAAGATCTTATTGAATGGCAGAGCAGGCTTAACAGGCCAGATGGCCTACTCCTGCTCCTATATCTTATGTTCTTGTTCTATTACATCTAATCTGTGCAGGTTAAAGAAAGCATTACGGTTAAGTAGTAAACCGGTTTAAAAAAAATCTACAAGTCTGACAGCAAGGTCCTTCCATTTCTTCCTGTAAATTTCTTGATGATGGAATGCTTCATTACTTTAAAGGCACTACATAAATACAAGGTGTTGTTATACGCAGACTATATAGCAAACCAGTGACAGACCATCTTGTAAAGATCACAGATTCATCGGAATGATAATGCCCCATTCTATGCTCAATAAAATCCTCACCCAGAACAATATTTAATGCACATTTCCCTTGCCTGTGGAATTATCTCAAGGAATCAGTACTTAGTGGTCTATTTCTCGACATGAGCTTGATACAGTTAAGACTTCACCAGACACATGTAATCAGTGGCCTGCCCAGTGCTACCACAACATGATTTCTTCAAGTATCTGTGTTCCTGACAAACACTAGCATTAATTGTCTGTAGCTGCACCATAATCAGAAAATCAGACAGCATAGGACAGTTGAGCCTTCATATCTGTGCCAGTTCTTTAAAAGAACAAAATAATTAACTCCACCCGCCTTGCTTTTCCTTGTGACGTCTAGATTCAAATCTCTATTGAAAATAATTATAATATCCAATTTCATCACCTTCCAGGCAGTGCATTCCAGACCATAACCACTGCATAAATAGTTTTTCATTGAGTCACATATGGATCTTTTGCTGATAAAGCAAGCATTTTCTATAATAGAAACAGAATGCTAGAGAAATTCAGCAGGTTTGACAGCATTAAGTCAAGTATGGTGCATCTTCACAACCGAAGGGGTTTGGAGAATGGTGGTTTTTATGTTGTTGACAGAAGGGGAGGAGAAGCGAGTCAACTAGATTACGAATGAAACAGACTACAAAAGACAAATGGTTTGTTAGTGATAAGGTGCGATGTAGATGTTAATGTTACATGTGAAAAGGAAAAAATCTAAAATGACACTGTAGAACTGCATGTTGAATCCTATAGTCCTGAAGGTTGTAGAGTGCCCAAGTGGAAAATGAGGTGCTTTCTCTCCATTTTGTATTGAGCTTTGCTGGAACAATGCAGCAGACCTAACACGGGGATAGAACATAGAACGGTACAGCATAGCCCTTTGGCCCACCAGGTCTGTGCCAATCATGATGCTATTCTAGACTAATTCACCCATCTGTACATGGTCCATTACCCTCTATTATGTCCGTCTTCATGTAACTATCCAAATACCTCTTAAACTTTGCTATAATATCTGGCTCTACACTCAGATGTTAGCATGGGAGCAAGATAGTTTGTTGAAATGTCAGGCAACTGGAAGGTTAGGGTCTTCTTACGGGCAGAACGGAAACGTTCTGCAAAGAAGTCACCCAATTTACTCTTGGTCTTACCAACATAAAGAAGACCACATTGTAAGTGGCAAACAGTAGATGACATTGATAAGAATAGAAATAAACTGCTGTTTTACGTGGAAGGCACGGTTGGGGCCTTAGACAGAGGATGGGAAAGTGTAAGTGGTATACCTTTTGCAATCACACTGGCAGCTGCCATGGGACAGGGGAGGAAGGAAGTATTAGGGATGATAGAGGAGTGAGGCAATATGTGGTGGAATGAATTATCCCTGTGGCATGTTAACAGTGGAAAGTAGATGATGATGCGTTTGGTGGTTGTATCCTGCTGGAGATGGCAAAATTGGCAGAGCGTAATCCTCTGATTTAACACAAACCAGTCTATTCAACGAGGACAAGGGGAACCCTATCTCTGTTACGTAAGAGAGAGGAAGGGATGTAGGCAGAAGTGCAGGAAATGAGAGTGGAGGGGAAGAAATTGTCAATTGAGGGGAAAGGACAGCAGAGGCAGTGAAAGGTAGTATCATCAGAACAGATGTGATAGAGATATTGGGAAAATGAAACGGAATCCTACAGGAAGCAGGGCGTGAGGTGGTGTAGTCGAAGTGACTATCAGAGTCAGTGGGTTTGTAGTGGACACTGGCAAGCTGCCTATCCTCGTAAATGGAGACAGTGAAATCAAGAAAGGGAAGAGAAATCAGGCGATCCAGTGAGGATGAGACAGAGATGGAAATTGGAAGCAAAAATAATTAATTTTTCCAATCCAGACGAGAGCAGGAAGCAGTAACAATGACATCACTGTAGCACTGCAGAAAGAGTTGTGTTTTTTGTGCTTGTTGAACATGGGAAGATAAAGAGTCAAAATAGTTAAAAATATTAGTTCAGTGGAGAAGTAACAAGCTGAGCTGATGGGTCTATCAGGGTAGTCCTCTGTTGATTTTGGGAAGAAGGTAGAAGCAAGCTGTGCAGGTTTGGGGGACAATGAGATGGGAGGCTGTGGAGGGGAGATCTCCAGAGATGAGATCAGTGACAGTCCTGGAAATAACAGCTTGATGTCCAATGGTGAGGTCTTGGTCTGCAGGAGATAAGAGGAAATATCTAAGATTGGGGGTTAGCCTCTGCAAGGCAGAGGCTGCCACATCAAATAACAGCACCACCGTTATCAGCAGTTTCGATGAAGTCACTGTGACACCTGAGAGAATGCAGTACAGAATGTTCAGAAAGAGACAGGTCAAACTGGGTGAGAAAGAAGTTAAAGGTTGCCAATCAACAGGAGAGAGCCAAAAGCTTGTAACCATCCCTTTCACTTAAACTTTCATTTGTTTATTTCAGAACTTATTTTGAACTATATGAAGAAAGGTTGTATCCAAGATAAATGGAAGCAGTGGCTTCGTGGTAAATGATCAAGTCATGTAGTGATAATGTCACTAGTCACCCAGAATACTCATGTTCATACAGCTGAAACATGGCGAAATGTGAGTTTAATTAAAATATGAAATTTAAACAGTCTAATGGCAACCATGTAATCATTGTGAATTGTCACAAATATGCATCTGGCTGACTAATATTCTTTAGGGAAGGAAATCTGCTATCCTAATCTGGCTAGACCTACACATGACTTCAGATCCAAAGCACTATGGTTGACTCTCAAACACCCTCTAAAATGGCCTAGGAAGCCATTCAGATCATGGGCAATAAATGTTGGGTAAACAGGCGGTGCCCACATTCCATGAACGATTTCAAAAAATTACTATCATGTGAACTGTGCAAAGAGTCACCTGAATCAAATGGGAAATCTTTACTTCATCAGCCATTAGCATCCATTCTATCGAGAGTTGCTGCCAGAAGATTTGATAATTGTAAGTTGCCTTGGCTTGCTACATCCAAGATAATTAGTAGGATACAGACCAGATAGAACATCCACACAGCAACCCAATTACTGTCTGTCATTGTGTGCTAGATATCCTCTAGCTTCTGATTGCAGTTAATGACACAAGCCATCTCAAATAGCAATTAGAGGGGATTATGGAGGAATCAACCTAAGCATCATCTTGTAATTGACCACTGGGATTTTATCAGAATGTAGTTTGCTGACGCACACAACAAAAACAATAATTATAAGCACAAATGTTTTTCTATCAATTTACATTGAGATCTCCCTTGATTGCAAGGACTTGTTTTCATGTCGATAAATTTGCGTTGTGGGAGGGTACTAAGCAATTACAATTTATTCTTGCAAAACATTTATGATGCAACAAATATCCAAGACGTTTTACGTGCAATTAGCTGACCAAGCAACTAGTGTGGCTGAGCCAGAAAGAGAGCAGCAGAGGATAGCACAAAATGCAAGATTTTGTCAAATAATGAAGATGAGCTGAAGTGGAGCCACTGTGAGATTTAAAACTGACAGCTTGTTTTGAAACGGATGCTGGGAAGCCAACTGTCAACTCTGTAAGTGGAATATCAACAGGGTAAAATTCTGAACAAATTGGAGCTTATTTGGAGGGGAGGTCAAGACTACAGTGTTGAGTACTTTTCTGAGCCACATGATGCCTAATATGAGGTTTAAAATTGGATGTCACTGGCAACCATATGGAAGATGAGCTATAGATTATGCATAATGCTGTGATAGACCACCAGCAAATGGAGATGGGAAAAAATGGAGTGGAGTCAGTGAAAGTTCCTTGATCCTGTTGTGCCTCAAGAAGAATATTGTACTGTAGTTATTTTCATATAGGTTATGGTTTGCCTCTGACTAGAAAGGTCTTGAAGTTCCAAGTTAGGCAAGAGCTAAAGTGAAGGGATTAAAATAGGGAGATGCAGATATCCGTTCACTGGGGTAGTTTTCTGAGTCACGAGTCACTGGGGTTGTGTGCTGGAGATCAAGCCTCATGATTCCTATTATCACCATAAATGTGGAAAGATTTAGTCAAACTATACGAAATTCCCAACTTAACTAACCGACAAATCCAGACTAAAAGTAAGTACTTCACAAGAAAATTACAGTATTACAAATAAATTGCTTTCAACTAATAACAAAAAGGAAATATGAACTGCTGACACATGAATTGCTGCTACAAACTCTACACCAAGTTAAATTTCCACAAAACATGGATGCTTAGGCTGGAAATAAAAGCAAAAGAACTCTGGGAAACAGTTCCATAAAACCATCGTGTGGATCAGACTTCAATGAGTTGCTTTCTATTCCTTTTAATTCTATGCTGTTGAGACATGGTTGTTGCACATAAATACTTCAAATTCATCCTTTCACTGTCATTGAAGGCATTTTCTTTCTCCTTCAGCCGGAGATTTGCAGAGAAAGGACAGTCAAAAGATAGCTAGTACTGAAGGTTGCCTTGTACCACTTCATCCGAGAGACAGAGAGCAACACTTTTTTTGATGGTATCAGTTTTCAGGTCGTGTAGATCTCTGCTGCAATGCCCCACACAAGCTAAGGACACTTGGTCAGGAGCCAATCAGAACATCAATGACATGCAGTCATCTTTCAGTTCAAATCATTGGCTGTTTAAGAGGCTGATTCTGCTCCCACAATTCCAGAAAAAATGCTACATTGTACACAATTCTCAATGTGCTCCAGCAAACAGCAATTTTTAGTCCAAACTAAAGGAAAGAAAACAATGTGGTAAAGCTTCAATAGAATTATGCATAGGTTGAAAGGAATGCTCAGAAATAAGCAAGATGGGCAAATAAACCCTTGAGGTGATGAAACTTTAATCTATTATTTAATTATTGCAACAAAGTGTAGAGAGAGTTTTGAGAAAATAACAGGCATGCTCCAGATCGAATGGGAGAAATCACGCCGACGGATTGGAAGCGGAACATACAAAGTTCAAACTTCAATACGGTCATTTATGGCATGTAAGGCTGAACTCAGTATTGAAAAAGGATGCCATGTGCATGGTCATGTTAAGCCTGCTGCAGTAACTGAAGTCAATCAGCTTCAAATGGACAAGAGACACAATCTTTGTTATGGCTCTCTGTCTCTCCGATGTAGTGGTACAAGGCAACCTTCAGTACTAGCTATCTTTTGACTGTCCTTTCTCTGCAAATCTCCTGCTGAAGGAGAAAGAAAATGCCTTCATTCACGGCTATTAGTGAAGTTAACTTATGAAGGTGAGTCAGCAGTCCTCAACTAACCTAGATTTGCCTGTGATGCCTAATTTTAAATATAGGTGGATAAGATGGAGCACAAAGGAAGCAAACTGTGGAGACCGAACTCACTGCTCAGCCCTGGCTGCCTCAAGAGTTTTGTTACTTCTTGATCAATTTGGTAACACACAAAACCAGTGGAAGATACAAGGAAAGATCAAAATCTGTACTCTGTATTCTCACAATTACTTGCACAAACAACAGACTGTGATCACATTTCTGAGTCCATGTAATATGACCATCTATTAATTTTACTTTACAAGAATAAAGGCTGTCATCTCCACAGCCATTTTTCTGTTCAACCAAATTGTAAATAGAGTAAAAAGGATTTCCCACTCAGGCCTCCCGTAGAATATTTGGCTTTATCTCACTGTTTCTCAAGTACAAGGGAATTACAGTCCCCCTCAATGTGCAGTTCCACACCATAGGAAGGATGCAATACTACTAGAGAAGGTGCAGGGGATATTCACCAGGGTGTTGCATGGCTCAAGTATTTCAGCTATGAAGGGAAACTACATGGACTCATATTGCTTTCTTTGGAACAGAAAAGGCTGAGGTGCAGCTGAATGAGATCTACAAAATTATGTGGGACATAGCTAGCGTTGATAAAAATAAACTTATCCGCATCATAGAGGGGTCAATTACCAGAGTGAAGGTAAAGGGCAAGAGGTTTAGAAGGGATTTAAGGAAAAATGCTTTTACACAGAAAACAGTGGGCATCAGGAACTCTATTTAAAAGGATGGAGGAGGCAGGAACCATCACAAGATCCAACAAGTATTCAGACAAATCCCTGATATGCAATAGCATTCAAACTACACTCCAAGGGCTTGCTAATGAGATTCTTGATGAACAGCGTGAATGTAGTTGGTCAAAGGGCCTCTTTCCATGCTATAGCATTCTGAATCCACAGCATTCAGCACAGAAACAGGCCTTTTGGCCTAATGAGTATAGAACATCATCTGTGCTCCACTCAATTCTTTGGTCATCATTTGTCATCCAAACCTATCATAACCCTCTACTACTTTCTCCCTTATGCTCATGCAGCCTCCCTTTAAATTAATTTGTTTAACTCACCTCAATTACTGTGGGACCAAACTTCACATATTTATCATTCACTCAGTTGAGTTTTTTTCAAAATTGCCTATTTTATTTCTTAGCGAATATCTTATGTGGGTGACATCCAGTCTTGCTCAGCCCCACAAGTTGAATTAGGTATGTCCATACTATCAAAGCATCTCATAAGTTTGAAAATTATTATTAGGTCATCCCTCAGCTTACTATTTCCATGCCACATCCTCTATTCCCAATAGGTGAAATGTTCCATCTTCCTAGAGGGTTTGGAGGGATATAGGTGAAATACTGGCAAATGGGACCAGGTCACATTGGGACCAAAGGGTCTGTTTCCATGCTGAATGGCTCCATAGGTTCTCCTACAAGCCACTCATCATCTTGACTGGGAAATATATCACCATTCCTTCACTGTCGCTAGGTCAAATCCTGGAATTCCCTCTTAAGGGCATTGTGGGTCAACCTACAGAATGTGGACTGCAGCAGTTCAAGAAGGCTGCTCACCACAACGATTCAAGAGATTGGAGGTAAATGCTAGTCAGCCAGTGATGCATTTGTCCAAGTGAATAAACAAAACCTTATAAACTTCTTTTTAGTCCACACCGGTGAGTAAATATCTTGTTTATGGTGACCAAAACTGTAGACAGTACTCCACATATAATCAAACTAGGGCTCAGGAGAGTTTAACTGAACTTCTCAATTCTATCCTTCCAGAAATAAACCCTGCTATCTGGTTTGCTTTTGTTATTTTTATTTTAGACATTTGCTTTTGGTTTAGCTTTATTAATCAAAATCACAACTTTGTGACGTCTACTTGTACTCCAAGATCACTTTTCTGGTGCATTTAGATTCTTATTTTTAAGTAAATGCAACATGTTTTTATTTCTTCCCATACAAATTATTTACAACATATTTCTATTTTGAAAATCATTTACCAATCATGAGTATTCTAAAACCCGGTTTTGTAATTTATTCTGCCGTGCTTCTGTCCAGGTGTTGATTATCCCTATCTACTGGTCACAAATTTAGGGATTATATTTGATTCTAAAGTCTAAATTTTTAATATAAGTGACCCCAGCACTTTGTAGGACTCCATTTCTCACAGTCTGTCACTCTGAAAAGATAGCTTTTACCCCAAAGCTCTGCCTTCTCTCTCCCAGGTGGACAGTTATCCATTCAATGCTTGTCCTCTGACATTGTTCATTTGTCTATATTACTGTACCATTTGGAAATCTAAATATTACATCAATTCACCACCAGCACCTCATGTCATAGTCAATCTAACCTCGTGGATGACTGGAGTTTGAGTGAAGTATCAGTGTGGGCTGTGGGTTTGCAAACAGCTTATGAACTCCATCTTACTTAGCCTTACAGGTTTGCCTCATGTTGATCGATAGATGTGACGCGTCAAGCAACAATCATTATTTCTGTTCTCTGTGTTTAGCAGAAACTGACAACAATTTTGATGATGGATCCCCATTTTGATCGCATTTGGGCATCAGTTTCCCATGCTGACGTTAACAAAGCAGGCCTTCACGGAGCTGTTGAGGCCATCTTTGAAACATTCTTTCGGGTCCCACATGAAAGGGTTCTTCAGTACAGTTAGTGCGGCTGCAGCTACCAACCAGCTCAGCAAGTGAAAAACAGCTGACTGAAGGCTGTCTGCAAAACAAATAGGGCCTTTCTTGACAAACATGCAGTTAGGACTGTAGCTGGGGATGGGGTAAAGGATGGTGACTCTCATCATTCAAAAATCCCATAAACCTACTTTACAGCAGCCTGTGACAAGACGAGCAAAGGTCACCATTCAACCAATCTACCACAATAAAATTTATTCAATGGTGGATTGGCTCATTACTGAACATGAATAAAAAGTTGTAGCAAAATGTTGCTCCAAGTCATACAAGCCCCTGATCACTGCAATTTGGCAATGCCATGCAAAGTCTGGGGCTCAATGCGCAACAAGCCATGCATTAAAAAAAACATACAGGTTCTTCTCCAAATAGCAATTTACATCTATTACGTCATCTTGCCGATGAATACAAGGCAACTGGTCATGCAAGATTTTGCCTTTTGAAATGTATGTTGACTATTCGTGATTATGGTTTTAGTTTCTAGATATTTTTCTATTTTCTCCTTCTCTTGAAGTTCCTTTTCTTTCCTTGTGCTGATGATTAGTTGACAAGTCTATTGTCCACAACTATGTAAGGGAAAGGCTTGTTAACTGTTATTGGTCCTGTAATAGTAAACCCTCACTCTTAAAATGCTAGAAATTATATTTTAAGGTATATGCTCTGGCAATTAACATTTTAATTAAACTTCCTCTACCTTCTCAAACAAAGCTCTCTACCAGAAAATCTTGTCCACTTTATGCAAAGTGAATGCTGCTACTTCATGATTACAATACCAAGATGTAAAAAAAATTTGCCTGTTTTACAAACATTAACACTCAGAATGGGACAAGAAAAATACAAATTTTTTTTTGCATTTAAATGCAACATTTTAATAAATATTTAACTATTCCAATTTCCATTCAAATTGGATGTTTATTTGTACATTGCATCTCTCACATATCACGTCTGTTGTAGCAAACTACAATTGTTGGTCAGGAGATCATTCATGTTTACTTGAACAATCTAGTTAAAGAACTCTGGGTATGTTGAACTGAAATTCTGACTTACATGAGGCGGAGCCTTTAATAAATCTGCATTTATGTTATGCTTTTCAATGTCTCTGGACTGCCTCAGTACTACACTGATGTGCCTGAGACTTGGCTTGAGATTTGAACGCAGAATCTTGTGACACTGAACCAACAGCGCTACCAACTGAATCACAAGTGTTTTTTTTTAACCCCTGAATCACAAGCGATATGTGCACAAATCAAAACTCCTGTTTGTTTCTTAACAGCTGATCAGGAGGTTGTGGGTTGTAGAAAGTACCATCGCAAGAGCCAGGTACAACAATTTGGCTGACACTGAAGTGCACTTCCAAGGGAAGTGCTGCACTATTAGAGACATTCCAGTGAGATCCAAAGATCCATCAGGTGGACAAACTGATGCTCTAGGACCTTTTACACAGAGGAGTCGTCAGAGGCTTAATTATCGTCCACGGTGTCCATTGACCAGTCAAACTGAGGTTCCACCTGCCTAATGCAGTGGATGTAAAGAAGAAGTCAATAGAAGAGGTTACTTTGGTAATCTGGCACACATTTGGAATCGAAGTGGACACCACCTGGATGATCATGAGGGTGTGTTCATCTGAATTGAACTTATTGGAAATGGCGGAATTTTTACTGTTCATCCCTAATTACCCTCAAGATAGTAGTGGTGAGCTGCCCTTAAATGTACAACTATCTCACCTATTCCTCGTAGGATACACACACTTCATCCCAGCAATCAGCCTTGTGAACTTTCTATGAACTGCCTTCAATGGAAATGTATCCCTTCTTTTTGGATAGAGACCAAAACGGTACACAGTACTCGAGGCAGAGTGGTAAAGGCCAACATTTCATTTGCTTTCTTAATTATTTGTTGTAACTCCATGCTAGCCTTAGTGATTCATGTACAAGAACACCCAGTGGATCCCTCTGACTCCCAGGCAAGATTGTTACCAACTGAGCTACAGATGGCAGTTGCGCTTCATAACTTCTGTAATATACTAATGCCTGTTCAAAAGCTTCTCAATTTTGTTCCTTTTACTGCCCAATTTCCACAAGATTGCCAAGGCAGCCTGACGAACAATGGGCACATGACGAAGGCCACTTATCGAATTATCAAAGGGTAGCAGGGCTAACAGAACCATAAAGCCCAAACATCACCTTTGATGACGGGGTGAAAAAGAAATCAGAAAAAGGAACAACAAAACTTTACTGCATCTGTACACTAGTCTGCTGGAGTGGAGGAATGAAGGATGTTAGTGTGACTTTTAAGCACATAAGGGAGTTTGTACAATTCAAATATCAGCTGTACCCGGTACAGCAAAATACAAGTTTAGCACCTCAGAACCAAGACCATGCCCGATTTCAGATACTTTAAGATTTTAGTTTGGGCAGTTTGGGCTGTGAACAGTATTATGATTGTATTATTCTCATATACCTGTAGATGTTCTTTAACACCATATCACAAATTCATTACACAAAACAAAGATATGAGACGACTGGGGGAAAAAGAACTTAATACAAACAGCAAAACAAGATTTTAACTTGCTTCTCAACGCTATCCTTTAACAGATATTCAATTCTAAAGAAATTTCACTCATTTCATAACTCTAGGTATTTTTGTTAATTAATTCTTCCCAGTTCCTTTTCCTTAGACCATGGAAATAATCTTACCAGTTCCCTTCAGAGATCACTGGCGTGAACCTTTTCAGTTCTAATAATAGGAGTTTTATACAAGCTCTCCTGGCTTAGAAGTTCCATAAACTAAAACACTGCAGTTTTAGTGACTGCCTCCCCTGAACTTAAACTATGGTGCTTCTGCTGGGTGAAACTGATCCTCCTTCTGAAATGAGACCTTGAAACTTCTGTTTTGATTCTAGTCTGCTGTAAGCTCAACAATATAAATATTTCATCACTGACATTACAGGAGTTCTCCAGCTTCTTGTATTTAATCCAGTTAGTTCACTGCTTCATATGGCTTTCTGACCTACTTTTAAACAAGGACCTTCACAGATCTGTTCTACATCCATCTGCCTCTACTTTAAATCCAAATTCCGAAGTATTATATTATTCACGTCATTACAACAGTTTGGATTGAGTTAGGTCAGGTTTGTTGAATGGCAAATGCGTAATTATTCTAGAGGCAACATTAATTGAATTAGCAAGGTAAATGTTAAAAGGTTTTTACTGAATTTTACTCAATTTACATTACTTTTATGATTTTCCATGTATCAATGAATTTTTGGACACCCTGATTTTCAGGTAGCCTTTATTTTCTTTATCCATGGCATGTAGGCATCGCTGGCTAGACTAGCATTTATCACCTATCCCTAATTGCTCAGAGGGCAGTTAAGAGCCGACCATTTTGCTGTGTTGGCTAGTCCAGTAAGGACAATAGATTTCCTTTATTAGTGAACCCAATGGGTTTTTACAGCAATCAACAAGAGGTCACCATTTGACTAGCTTTTTATTCTACCAGCTGCCACAGTCGCATTTGAACCCATGTCCCCAAAATATTAACCGGGGTTCTGGATTACTTAGCGATTGACATTACTTTATGCCACTGCCCATCCTATCTGAGAACTTAACATGTGTCTGCTTCTCTATACTTCCAGTTTCAAAAGAAAAACAGGGTTGTTAGTCGCACCCATCATGCAGCTTGAGCTTCTTACAAACACTTCTGAGCAACTATATTGAAGATTACATGTAGTAAAATTAGCAACTCTTAGCAGCAGCTGCGATTCATGATGCTTTGTGAACCAGCTGTCTGTGGTTTGAACACCTGAAGTAGTTACATTGTAATTTTTTTTAATATACTATTACTTTAAAACATATCCCACAAACGTATCTGCCAAAATTTTAAGGCAATAACAATAATCATCGAATCCCTACAGTGTGGAAACAGGCCATTTGGCCCATCACCTTCACCAACCCTCAGAACAGCAACCCACATAGACCCACACCCCCCTACCCTATCCCTATAACTCTGCATTGCCCATGGCTAACCCACCTAGCCTGCACATTCCTGAACACTATGGGCAACCTAGCATGGACAATTCACCTAACCCACACATCTTTGGACTATGGCACTAAACTGGAGCAGCCAAAGGAAACTCACTCAGACACAGGGAGAACGTGGAATGGGGTGCGCAATTTCCTAAGGCATAAGTACAGATCCTGTCCTTCCAAAAGTGGGCTGCGTCTGAGCAACATTTTTAGTTGTATAACATTTAGATGAACAATTAATAGCTGCAAGTGCATCTCTGACACTTGCAGCGCAATTGACCTCCAGGCACTTAAGTGCCCCACCTACAATACTGTAACTCCTTCAAATGAATTCTCTTGCCCTTTCTGCAGGGCACCGACTCAATGAGTTCCTTAGGTTTCAACTCTACACCAGAGTGGAACAAAAGGCGGTGCGCCAACGGCATCTTTGTTGGGCACCTGGTGTTGCCCCCACTGTCCCCTCTCCCCTCAAGTGCTGAGATGGCAGATGAGGCAACAAGGACTCTTTCTGGATGTCAACTGTTTTTCACATGCCATTTAAATGGGAGATTAAACAAAACTCTAAGCAAATTTAGTAAACCTTCCAATGAATCTCCAGCAAACTTGGGCTGACATGCAAGGAAAATTGGCAACTATAGTGAGATCACAGAGACGCAGTTTCTACAACTGCAATGTAAAGTTACCACACCACACAAGCCAATTGTCACCTAGAAATGGTGAATAAAATATAAACCAACTGCTAGTCACAAACCCCTGAATGCATTCACATTCGTAACCATAAAATAAAGCAGAAAACCAAACAAGCTGAAAATCAAGGGTTCAGTCACTGAATAATTGTAGTTATACTGGTTGAGGATCCAGTGACTGAGCCAGCGTAAATTTTAACATCACTGTGACGGTATATACCTTTAAAAGGGATTTGCTCTGTCCTGTTTCTATTGAAGAGGTGCGTCGTAAACCAAGTGCCAAAGTGTCTGCTCCCTGGAAAGGAGAGCAAATAGCCTTGGTTTTTTTTAAGTTGACATAAGAAGCATGAGTGAATGGAGTCAGGCTCACACAGAACCAGGGTTCTAGATTTTGCTTTCAGTTGTTGAAGGTGGGGTTTTTTAAAAAGAGTTGAAGCTTCTCACGTACTCTGCTATTAGATTCATTTTGCTGACGTTGCTTCTCTTGGACTGGAGGAGATAGCAAATGAAGGAAATCTATTTTGCTGTATCTGCCTTAGGTAAGAATCTGTTTATGGGCTGCCTATGTATTGGAACAGTTGATGAGTGTTAGTTAAATAATATAGCAAATGGACATGAACTCGTGAGTTGAACTGTCCAAAATCTTTGCCATTTGCAGATAATTGCAGTCCATTTGTGGTTAATAGCATTGCTGACTGGCACATAATATCTAAGCAATTGAGCCTGTCATTGAACATGTGAATTATGAGCACTGGCATTACAAGATGTTTGTTTACTTTAACCAATTTTGTATGTTTATTGATAACAGTCAAATGAAAAGCTGTATGAAAGGAATTGGTGACTGGTCCTTAGAATCTCTACAGTGTGGAAGCAAGCCATTCAGCCCAACAAGTCCATACCGACCAGCCGAAAAGCATCCCTACCAGACCCATTCCCCTATCCGTTCCCTTTAGCTCTGCATTTCCCATGGCTAACTCACCTACACATCTAATCTACACATCCCTGGACACTATGGGCAATTTGGAATGGCCAATACACCCAGGCTACATGCCTTTGGACTGTGGGAGGAAGCCAGAGAAACTGGATGAAACCTATACAAACACAATACATAGAGTATAAAACTGTGTTCAATGGAGTGAGATCTTCATGCAAGGTACAAAATGGATTCATACATTGAGACAAATCTGAATTCCTGTTGCCCATGCAGCTGCTCTTGGTAACTTTTTTTGCAAATAAATCAATATCAATACCACTGTAGTGGGAAATTAAAGCCAAAAAACTGCAATAGGCAATGTGAATTGGTTTGTGTTGAGTGGATTGCAATTTAGAGTTATTCAGTATTGGACTAATACTGATATTGCTAACATAAATTGATTGACTGATTTATTGATTTATTGTTGTGACATGTGCCAACAGTGAAAAGCATTGTTTTGCATGCTGTAATGGTAGACTGCACCACACAAAGTGCATCAGGGTAGCAGAGCAGAGTGGAGCATACAATGTTAAATTCACTGCTGGAAGTTATTTATAAAGAAATTACTAGTTTTTAAAGCACTAGAGTCCTACTGCACAGTGTTTGGAATTCCTTCGAGTATCCCGAGAATAATGACATCAGCTTGTACGAGGGGGCATAGCTACAAATTGAGGGGTGATAGGTTTAAGACAGATGTCAGAGGCAGGTTCTTTACTCAGAGAGTGGTAAGGGTGTGGAACGCCCTGCCTGCCAAAATAGTTAATTCAGCCACATTAGGGAAATTTAAAGAGTCCTTGGATAAGCATATGGATAATGATGGGATAGTGTAGGGGGAGGAGCTTAGATTAGTTCACAGGCCGGCACAACACTGAGGGCGGAAGGGCCTGTTCTGCGCTGCATGGTTCTATGTTCTATATCTTGTGTTACTGAGTTGTGATGAATCAGGCAACCAGTTGTGACAAGTGGATTTTATTAAGGGGAAAAATAAATCTGCTTTTATCGCCAAAAGCATCATATCCTCAAAATTACTCTGCACTCACCAGAAACACACAGTTTCTGTATCTCAAAGATACATCTTATGAAATGCCTCCAGCATGATCAACACAACTGATTTGATAGAAACATTTGATTCTCTTCACAATCAATTACTTTGAGATTCAGCGACTCTTGGCAAATGTAACAGGCATCTTGTACACACAGAACTGTAAACAGCCACAGATGACTAGATAACAAAGTGTGGGGCTGGATGAACACAGCAGGCTAAGCAGCAACTTAGAAGCACAAAAGCTGACGTTTTGGGCCTAGACCTTTCATCAGAAATGGGGGATGGGGAGAGGATTCTGAAATAAATAGGGAGGGGGGAGGTGGGAGGCGGACTAAAGATAGAGGAGAAGATAGGTGCAGAGGAGAGTATGGGTAGGGAGGGGATAGGTCAGTCTGGGGAGGACGGACAGGTTAAGGGGGCGGGGTGAGTTTAGTAGGTAGGAAATGGAGGTGCGGCTTGAGGTGGGAAGAGGGGATAGGTGAGAGGAAGAACAGGTTAGGCAGGCGGGGACGAGCTGGGCTGGTTTTGAGATGCAGTTGGGGGGGGGAAAGGGGAGATTTTGAAGCTGGTGAAGTCCACATTGATACCACTGGGCTGCAGGGTTCCCAAGCGGAATATGAGCTGCTGTTCCTGCAATCTTCGGGTGGCATCATTGTGGCACTGCAGGAGGCCCAGAATGGACATGTCATCTAAGGAATGGGAGGGGGAGTTGAAATGGTTCACAACTGGGAGGTGCAGTTGTTTGTTGCGAACCGAGCGTAGGTGTTCTGCAAAGCGGTCCCTAAGCCTCCGCTTGGTTTCCCCAGTGTAGAGGGAGCCACAACGGGTACAGCGGATGCTGTATGCCACCTTGGCGGATGTGCAGATGAACATCTGCTTGATGTGGAAAGTCATCTTGGGGCCTGGGATGGGGGTGAAGGTGGTGGTGTGGGGGCAGGTGTAGCACTTTCTGCGGTTGCAGGGGAAAGTGCCAGGTGTGGTGGGGTTAGAGGGGAGTCGCGGAGAAAGTGGAAGGCAGACATAGGTGAGGTGGGAAAAATGTCTATGGTGGTGGGGTCAGATTGTGGATGGCGGAAGTGTCGGAGGATGATGTGTTGTATCTGGAGGTTGGTGGGGTGGTATGTGAGGACTAGGGGGATTCTCTTTGGCTGGTTATTGTGAGGGCAGGGTGTGAGGGATGAGGTGCGGGAAATCCAGAAGACACGGTCAAGGGCATTCTTGACCACTTTGGGGGGTGAAGTTACAGCCCTTGAAGAACGAGGCCACCTGGGATGAGCGCGAGTGAAATGCCTCATCCTGGGAGCAGATGCGGCGGAGGCGAAGCAATTGGGAATAGGGGATGGAATTTTTGCAGGAAGGTGGGTGGGAGGAGGTGTATTCCAGGTAGCTGTGGGAGTCGGTGGGCTTGAAATGGACATCAGTTTGTAGGTGGTTGCCTGAGATGGAGACAGAAAGGTCCTGGACTCCAACACATCCCTTACCTTCCTGGAATTTTCTGTCTCCATCTCAGGCAACTACCATACAAACATTAACCTGAGCGGTGTGTTAAAATTGTGACGTGATTTTGAAATCATAATTCTCAAAATTTAGACTGATACACTTCTGGTTATGAACTAGAATGTCTTCAGATGGATCACAATACATGAAAGGTATTTTTATATCTTTAGCTGAATAAATTACCCATATCATTGGAGAAATAGGACAGTCAAGTGGTCTGCAACAAGACTTAAATAAAGTGCTGGTGCTCTGAATTTATGTGGCAAAGTTCCACAGTGTTCAAGGTTAGGGTTAAGACAGTTGTATCATTCAAATGACAAATTTCTATGGAATGCAGACTGAGGACATCCAGTATCAATTCCTAAACTGCTTTGTTATGAGGAATAAGTTGAGAAATGGAACCAACCTGGACAGCTCTTTTAAAAAGCTGGCACAGGTTTAATGGATTGGAATGTTTCTTTCTGTGCTGTAATTTCATATGATTCTACAAGGCAATGAAATTTCTTATACAAAACCTGACCAACGTGCAACCATGATAAATCCGCTTGCCCTGACAGACCAGTTCACAAATTGTAGTAAAACATCCTAAAGAATTTTCGGATACTGCCACAAGTAGGTTTCTACTGCCACTAAAGGAACAACTGTCAGAAAATCCAAATTTCCAACCCCTTAATCCCAGGACAGAATGTTACTTGTGGTGTGCCAGATCAGCTCACACATGGGCTACAAATCATATCACAGAATATATCCTCTGCATTCCACAGAAAGAGACCACTCCAAGGCATCTGTAAACACCATGCAGACAGATCCTGAATGTTAAACTTCAATTAAAGAAATGAAAGGCATTGGGGAATACAGAAATAATTAAACAATGAAGTTATATAAAGTGTTAAAATGAGAAAACAGGAGATAGATTTACAAGCTACAGCTCAGCAAGTGCTGAAATTGTTGGCAAAGGAAGAGACCTCAAAATATCACTATACATCTCCAAGGCTGTTTTGATTCTGCATCCAAGTAACAATGGTTTGCATTGAAGTGAAGCTGAAAAGACTCCATATCATTACAATCCTCATGAATTTGCTCAATCTCGGAAACCTTCCCACTGATGCTCAGACTAGCCGAATGCCTTTCTAAAGTTTCTTATTTCATTAATTCTGTCACTACTTCTCAGTGTAGTCAATCTTATCCCACTGCTGTTTACAATTACTCTTTTTCCCCAAGCTCAGTTCTCTAAAATATCTGGCTTTTTGTTTGAGTTTGAAGATCTATTGGAGAAAATACAGAGGCACGGGATTGAGGGAGATTTAGCCATTTGGATTAGAAACTGGCTTTCGGCAAGGCGGCAACGAGTGGTGGTTGATGGAAAATATTCAGCCTGGAGTCCGGTTACTAGTGGTGTGTCACAAGGATCTGTTTTGAGACCACCGATGTTTGTCATTTGTATAAATAACTTGGACGCAGGCATTGGTGGATGGGTTAGTAAGTTTGCAGATGACACTAAAGTCGGTGGAGTGGTGGACATTGTGGAAGAATATTGCAGGTTGCAGGGAGACTTGGATAAACTGAAGAATTGGGCCGAAAGTTGCCAAACGGAGACTAATACAGATAAATGTGCGGTGATTCACTTTGGGAGGAATAATAGGAAGGCAGAACACCGCGTCAACGGAAAGATTCTTGGCAGTGTAGATGAGCAGAGGGATCTTGGTGTCCATGTACATAGATTCCTGAAAATTGCCACCCAGGTTGATGGTGCTGTTCAGAAGTCTGATGGTGTGTTAGGTTGCATTGGTAGAGGGATTGAGTTCCGGAGACGTGACGTCATGCTGCAACTCTACAAAACGCTAGTGCGGCCTCGCTTTGAATATTGCGTGGTCGCTCCATTACAGGAAGGATGTGGAATCGTTGGAACAGGTGCAGAGGAGATTTACCAGGATGTTGCCTGGTCTGGAGCGAAGGTCTTATGAAGAAAGGCTGAGGGACTTGGGTCTGTTCTCTTTGGAGAGAAGGAGGCTAAGAGAGGATCTAACAGAGACATACAAGCTGATCAGTGCATTAGATAGGGTGGACAGTGAGAGTCTTTTTCCGAGGATGATGACTTCAGCTTGTACAAGGGGGCACAGCTACACAGTGAGGGGTGATGGTTTTAAGACAGATGTCAGAGGCAGGTTCTTTACTCAGAGAGTGGTAAGGGCATGGAATGCCCTGCCTGCCAATGTAGTTAACTCAGCCACATGAGGGGCATTTAAACAGCCCTTGGATAAGCATACGGTTGATGATGGGATAGTGTAGGGGAATGGGCTTAGATTAGTTCACAGGTCGGCGCAACATCGAGGGCCGAAGGGCCTGTTCTGCGCTGTGTTGTTCTATGTTCTATCTCAGAAAATTCACAAGGAATCTCCTCCGGGCACATGCCTAGAGGGGAATAAACCAACGTAGCAACTCAGCAGTGTCAGCAAACTGTAGGAGAACTGCTAACAGACAGATTCACATTAAACTATTTCTACCACATATAACTACACAAAGCATTAAAATGTTAGGTCATTAGGACTTAAAGGATGTAGGAAAGCATCTTGGACACAGATCAGGTCTTTATCCTGGAAGAGTGTCTGAAGAAGGGTCTAGACCTGAAACGTCAGCTTCCCTGCACCTCTGACGCTGCTTGGCCTGTTGTTTCGTTTCATCCAGCTCTACAGCTTGTTATCTCTTTATCCTGCAAGAACAGTTTCCTCACTAATCTGATGCTGCCATGTTCAACACTAAGTACATTATAGTGAGATGGCCAGCCCAGTCAGCTGTTTGCCTGTTTGACATTGCAACAGTTAAACAGGACTCTCACAACAGATCTAACTATTGTGGGATTAAACTGAAAACAGCATAGCAGGATAGCTACAGGAAATTATTTAAAAGCAGAAGCAGCTGAATAGACTAAAAAACCATTCAAAATCATCCCCAGAATTGTGGAGAGGTCACCACTGAACTAATAAACTATTCACAAATACAAATAAGCTAGCTGAAATTCTGTAAATTGAGAATATGCAGGAACTCCAGCTGGTTTGAGGACCCAAAGTTTGGTGAACTGGAGTTCATTCGTCATTCTTGTCTTATCAGGGCGTGTAGGTTTCTGTTAGCATTTCAAAATTCTGCCCAAAAAATAAACGTCACTTTGAGAGAATAAATACAACCATTACTTATGGCTCTGAGTAGCTTTCACTTCTATTTACAAGCATGTCTGACTGTTACTGGGGCTCTTTGGCACAGTTGTAAGTGTCTGTCACTATCCATCAAATTGGGCAAAAATCCACAAATGAAGAATTTACTTGACGAATTCTGAAATGTCTCTTTAAGCAGATGCAATTAAAAGGCTGAAGACATCAGATTACAGAAGAGGCTCTTGTGGTTTAGTGGTAGTTCCCTACCTCTGAGCCTGGAGGCCCGGGTTCAAGTTCCATCGGCTCTAGACGAGTGTAATAACATTTCTGAGTAGGTTAAACAGAAAATATCCATAGCATATGAAGATTAGGTTTCAATGAAATTCTCAGCTCAAGTCTTTAAAGTGATATGTGGCTTGCAAATTGAATGTGAGCCGCGCTGCCTACTGAATCACAATGATATTAATACAGGATTTGGGAAGTGATGTTGCAGCTCTGCAGGACATTGCTATTTGAACACTGCACGTAACTGAGGTCTTCCCCCCCCTCCCCCCACCACCCCCAAAGGAAAGATGCAGTGAAACTTGGAAGGGTTCAGAAAGATTTACAAGGGTATTGCCAGGGTTCAGCTTTAGAGGAAGATTGAATAGGTTGGCGCTACTTTCTATGAGCACGGAAGATGAGAGGTGACCTTATAGAAGCTCATAAAATCATGAAGGGCATGGAAAGGGTGAATCATCAAGGTCTTTTCCCCAGGGAAGAGGAGTCCAAAACTAGAGGGCACAGGTTTAAAGTGAGAGGAGAAAGATTTAAAAGGGACATGAGAGGCAAATTTTTCATGCAGAAGGCAGTACATGTATGGAATGAGGTGCTAGAGGTGGTGGTGGAGGCTAGTACTATTACAACATGTAAAAGGCATCTGGATGGGTGTTGAATAGGAAGGGTTTAGAGGGATATAGGCCAAATGCTGGCAAATGGAACAAGATTAACACAGAATATTTGGTCGGCATGGACAAGTTGGACTGAAGAGGGTATATCTGTGCTGTACAACTCTATGACTTCGGTAACAAAAGAGGTAGCCCGAGTATCATAAAATGACCAGTCACCACAATCTTTCACTGACTTGAAGCTGACCAATCACTTCTCAAGTAGTGGGGACTTTGCATAAGACAAAAATATTTTGCAAAACTCAGAACCCACATATTCACAGGAAGAGACCGATGCTGCTCTATACTGTACAGTGACTAATTTAATTATACAACAATAATGCTGTAATAGTGCAGTCAGGTACTGAATCTCAGGCAACCTCAATGCATAGGCGAACCATTAGGAACCATCTAGCTTTTTAAGCGAGGTCTCTGGGAGCCTAACCCTGCTATTGGGAGTACCTGCACTAGATCCACACACTTTGGAAATGACATTAAAACACCCCATAATGTAAAGATAGCAAAAATCACTCATCGCCTGGTACTGAAACAGCGCAAGTCATAACCAAATATGGGCCAAAATGTGAAGGCAGAAATCAGTGGAAGCACATAGCAGATCAAGTAGCATTGTAGACAGCAGTAGGCATGGTTAACACTTGATAGAATGTCATTGATGAAGGGTCTAGGCCCGAAACGTCAGCTTTTGTGCTCTTGAGATGCTGCTTGGCCTGCTGTGTTCATCCAGCTCCACACTTTATTATCTTGGATTCTCCAGCATCTGCAGTTCCCATTATCATAGAATGTCATTAACCTGGAATGTTAACCTTATCTCTTTGCTCTAAAGCTGGTGCCCGACTTGCTGAGCAGTTCTGGTGTTGATTCAGCTTCAGATTTCCAACAACCAGCAATAGTTTGCTTTTCATTTGAATCCTGAAGAAATTAAACAAATTCAATCACAGTCTATCGTAAATGCAAATATATGTCAATGATACGGTCATTGAAATTTTCAGCACTGAATTCCTATTTTGCTTTCTTAGCTGCAATGTTAAATTCAAAGCACTGGATAATTAAAAAGCAAAACAGACGTAACATGTAACCTTTAAAAAGATTTCTAATTTGCTGGTTGGGATGTTGCACCTGCAGAGGGGATAGGTTTTCAGACAGTAATACTTTAAAGAGAAATCTCTGGTAAATCTTACAGATTGGCAGGAGAAGGAATGATAGAGAGAAAAGTCAGCAGTCAGCCAACAGGCCCAGAAGACATTCAACCTACAGCCATAACACCAAGACAGATAAATTGGTGGATGGTGGAATATCTGCTGAATATCTGGAACTGCCAGCTAATCTGTGATAGTCCCCATGGAGTCACAGTTCTGTAGGAGGCACTGCCAAAAATGCAGACGGGGCCACAAAGGCAGCTATACAGACCCTGAAGCAAGTCAGATGGATTTGGGTAAGGGGAAGCAGAAGAAAGGGGTTAATATCTTCTCAAAGGATAATCTAATAGGTAAAAGACATCTTCCCACAAAGATCAGCATCCACATATCCTGTGTACATTGGCAATAAGAGGGAACATGATTGGCCAGCCATCTAAGCCAAAAAAAACACAATATCCAGAACCAGGAAACAAACTTCTGCATCCATTTCACAAACTGTAACATCTTCAGTTGATCACACTGCTATCGTTGGTAGCATAACGATGAACGTTAAATTTCGGCAAGCGCAAAAAACACTTTCCAGATGATGAGATAATAAAGTGTGGAGCTGGATGAACACAGCAGGCCAAGCAGCATCTTAGGAGCACAAAAGCTGATGTTTCGGGCCTAGACACTTCTTTTCAGATGATGCCCTTCCAAAGCTAGGGCTGAGCGGTTACATGACTGTCAATCATAGTGGAACTAATTCAAAATGTTGAATTAATAGCGCACTGGCTAAAATGTATTGCTTCAGCATGGCACCCTTACACAAACCTATCAACAGCATTCTTCACAAGGCAGTGGGCCAACACATATGCCTCAATTCACAAACAGACAAAGATGAATTACTCAAAAATTACATTCCAAACCCTCAGAGATGGCCATCACAAAATCAGGTTTTTTTTTGAAATTTACAATTTTGTTTTCCATTCGCAGAAGAATAAAGGGAGATAGTGATTGCCCAGACCATTTTATGCAAGTAATCTAACGTGGGATGTCAATCATCATGACCAACAGGATATCGCTAAAATTATTTGGCCACGTATGTTATCCTTCCCATGAAATCCAGTCAGCCCTCCAAGTCTGAATTATCGAGCATACACGCTCTTCAAAAGGAACAGTTATCCATTCCTGTTGAACTACGTGCCAAACATCTACCGACCTGCAAAATATACTCAGACACCCATCTATTTCTCTCTGTCTCTCACCATCGCCTCACGAAAAAAAGTGGCTACACATCTTTCTCCCCTACCATCAAATTATAACCAGTCATCTTACCCCCCCAAAAAAAAATTGGCTAGACATCTCTCTCTTCCTTGCCGCCACCCAAAACGTAGCCAGGCATCCAGCCCCCTTCCTCTGCATTCCCCAAGCCAGACCTCCCCCAATACAAAAGTGACTACACATCTGTCTCTCTCTCTCTTCCCCCCCACTCCCAAAACATGGCTAGGCTCTCTCCCTCTTCCCTGCCCCCACACGTCCCCATCCAAAATGTGGCAGAACATCATCCCGCGCACCCCCCCCCCCCCACCAAAACTGAGTCCAGACATCTGTCTCTCTCTGTGCACCCCCATCCCCCAAATGGCCATAGTTGTAGTGATGGTGAGAAGTGTGAGTGAAGCTGAACTCTGGGTGTGTCACTCACTGTAATGTTGGGGGGATAATTTACAAGCGGGTTTTGTTTCTAACGAGGCGGATGGGGATGAGGATCGGGGGGGGGGGGCACTCACCATGGCGAAACCCGACAGGAGAGCGGATGTCCGGCTCGATGCTTTGAGCTTGGCCCGGCTGAGGTAGAGCTTTCTCCAGGAGAGAGCCTGCACCGAGTGGTGGTTCGAGGAGACCAGCTCCAGGTAACTGCGCCTCACCCAGTCCCGGTAATCAGCCGCCCCGGCTTCGGGCTCCGAGCACGGGGGAGCGGGCGAACCGGCCGGCGCTGACCGCTCCGAGCTCATGGCCACACCGGCCGGACCCTCAAACGCCAACCGTCGCCGAGAGACCTGGAGGCAGGATCGGCGATGGAGAAAGGCACGCTCCGAACCGCCGGCACAACCGCGCGCGCTCCTGTACTGCACACTCCCGCTGCCAGGGAGCGAGCGCTCCTCCATCCGCGGCCGCCATCGCGCATGCTCGTGGCATCTCTTTGAGGCAGATGCTGCCATTGGGGTTCATCGATGTTCACTACTGAATATGTGTATTGGATCAGTGGTCACTATGAACTTGTATATAGGATCAGTGATCACTGCTGAACACGTATGTATCACCAGTGGTCACTACTGAAGATATGTGTAGGATCAGTGATCACTATGAACTTGTATATGGGATCGGTGATCACTATGAACTTGTGTATAGGATCAGTGGTCACTACTGAACAAGTATATTGGATCAGTGATCACTACTGAACATGTATGTATCACCAGTGGTCACTACTGAAGATATGTGTAGGATCAGTCATCACTAGAACTTGTATATGGGATCGGTGGTCACTACTGAACGTGTGTAGGATCAGTGGTCACTACTGAACATGTATATAGGATCAGTGGTCACTACTGAACATATGTATTGGATCAGTGGTCACTACTGAACATGTATGTATTACCAGTGGTCATTACTGAAGATGTGTGTAGGATCAGTGATCACTATGAACTTGTATATAGGATCAGTGGTCACTACTGAACAAGTATATAGGATCAGTGGTCACTACTGAACATGTATGTAGGATCAGTGGTCACTACTGAACATGTATGTAGGATCAGTTGTCAGTACTGAACATATATGTAGGATCAGTGGTCTGTACTGAACATGTATATAGGATCAGTGGTCAGTATTGGACTTTATACAGAAATCAATGGTCATTACTGAACATGTATATAGGATCAGTTGTCAGTACTGAACATGTATATAGGATCAGTGGTCAGTACTGGACTATATACAGAAATCAATGGTCACTACTGAACATGTATATAGGATTGATGGTCTGTATTGGACTCTATACAGAAATCAACACTCAGTTTTGAATATATATATATGGGATCGATAGCCAGTATTGTATATGTAAAGGCTCAACGTATTGGACTGCATTCAGACATCAATGATCAATACCGGACCACGTACAGATATCAATGTTCAGTACTGGACCATATATTAGACCGAAAGGTTAGTGGATAGATGGAAACAAAGCTCAGAGAGTGAGACATATGAAAGGGGTAGGCAAACTAGAAGCGTATGGAAAGCAGGCTAGGACAGAAGAGAAGCTGAGTAAGTGATGAGATACTGGGACACTGCAGCAGGTCTGCAACAAAAATATTGGTGTGGGAACATAATAATGTGTTGAAGAGGTAAGCAACTAGATGTTCAAGGTCATTTTTTCAGACAGAATTCGGGCGTTCTGCAAAGCGGTCACCCAGTCTGCATTTGACTTCCCAGTGTAGAGTAAATACAGAAGACCAGGTCAAATGAAGTACAGGTAAATTGCTGCTTCAACTGAACAGTGTGTCTGGGACCCAAAATGGTGAGAAGGGAGGAGGTAAACAGGCAGGTATTACACCTTCTTGAATGCATGGCAAGGTGAAATGGGTGTGTGAGGAGATTTTGTGAATGGAGGAGTGAGTACAGCCTTGGTATAAACATAGATAAAATAGCTGAATTCTGGAGATGAGGTGAGAGTAAATGCCCTTGACACCCAGGCCACGTTTGACTGAGAGTGGCAAAAAGGAATTCAGAAAAACTGAAGTCCACATGCCAGCATAAATAAAGAAGTTGTAGTTGCTGGTTGCCAGTTAGCTCACACCCAGGATATTGCATCAATTCGTCAGGATACGTCCTGGGCCCCAACAGCTTCAACCTGCTCCACCAATAACCTCAACTGTGATGTAAGGTCAGAAATGGGGATGTTCACTGACAACTGCACAATGTTCAATTCTGTTCACAACTTAAATAATAAAGCACCCTGTGTCGATATGCGGCAAGATTTTGACAATATTCACATTTGCGCTTTGGGCTGAAAGATGAAAGTACCAAACAATGACCATCTTGCTTTGACATCAGTGGTATTACCCGTTCCTAGATCCAGGGAGGCAGTAAATGCTGGCCTAGCTGGTAAAGCCCACATCTCCCTGATCAAATTAAAGACTATTGCAGGAATTTCAACTGAACTGGTAGCTAAGTAATAGAATTTGTTGCAAGGATCAAAAACAGTGCTGAAGACTTCTTTGATTTTATTTTGTAATTATAATTTCTTATCTCTCATAACATACTTGTAATTTTTTTTATCTCGTTGAGTGCCTCTGTGTAGACAAGTATTGAGCAAAGTAGGCTTTGTGTGATCTTGTAGCTACCAAGCTGATCAAACCTCTCTTTCTAAAAATGTCTTCCTTCAGTTCTGTGTCAATTTTCTTTTTCCTCATTGCTTGCTATGGAACACATTTGACTGTGCTATAAATACGAGTTATTGTGGTTAAATTCTTTTCATTCTTTTTGATGTCTCACTCCTTTCTGGTCAAAGCTACAGGAATATTAAAACTATGGCAAACATAAATAAGACCAAAAGCCACCTAATAAAGAGCTAGGAGACAGGAAAAGAGACAATGTGACCTTCCTTATGTATTGGTAATATCTAGAGAGCTAAAGGAGTTGATTGCTTACAAGGTGGGAAATTAAACTGGGCTGGTTGCATATCCTTAAAAGACGAACAATCAATGTAAGGCCTATTGAAAAAGGAAAGAGTCAAATAAAAAACGAGAAAGGAAAATGGAAATAGGAACTTATTTTTAATAGGGAATTTCAACCAACTACATACAAAAGTACTCAAGGAGCTCAGAATTAATTCATGTAATATTTTAATATTTTCTAATCCAGTACATAACTAGATCAAAGTTAGTATGTATGGCAAATTCAAGCATCTAGAGGAAGTAGAAAACGACACTCTTGTGAGATACCAAGCAAACTTAACATGAATGAGAATGCTTGAATATGAAAGAACAACATGAGGTTTGTTATGAGGGCTCGTTTGGAATGTAGAAGTAGCTGAAGTAAACAGACTTTTGTAGGAAGTGGGACTAGTCTAGCACAAGCTCAGTAAGAACAAATAGAACATACGAAGCTCAGCAGCATAATGCAGAAGTCAATTCTGAGCAGAGGGTCAGAGAGCTCAGAAATGATGCCAACTGGAGTTGCAAAAGGTAGAAAAGGTTTCTCATGTTGGAATATTTGATTTCAACATGGATCACATTTCATTTCCTGTGCAACTCAGCAAATATAATACGTATCCACATGACACAATTTTAACTTTAATTGACTGAGTCTAAGGTGGCATTTTGAGAAGATGAGTTTTGGAAACAAATGAGAAAATAATAAGCTTGACCCATGATATCCAAAGGCTGCCTCAGTTGCAATAACACCTGACATGAAACAGTATAGACATGAGGACAATGGCATTCTCCAGCAACAGCAAGAAGAAACATGCTGTTGCTATCCAGGAGCTGTGGATAGGAGGCAGCTGACAAAGCTAACAGAAGAAGGATTGTACCCTATGCTGAAGTGATTCAATGACCTCACTATAACAGGAAAGGTAGATCAAGTTACAAATTTACCTGTATGCTGCAGTTCACAAACCCTCCCATCCCAAAAATTAAACTCATGTACTCCATGTCATCAATCCTCACAGAATTAAGCAGTCGAGAGTGTAATTCTCTGAAGGTGACCAGGCAAGTTGAAAGAGTTGTTCAGAAGGCTCATAGGATCCTTGGGTTTATAAATAGAACATTGAGTACAAAAGCAAGGAAGTGATGCTGCGCGTCTACAAATCATTGGTCAGACCACATTTGAAGTATTATATTAAGGTTCTGGGCATGTTATTTAAGGAAGGATGTTAAAACTCTGGTGAGAATGCAAAGGAAACTAACTAGGATGCTACCAGGAATTAGGGATTTTAGATACAAGGAAAGATAAGAGAAATTGGGTTTATTCTCCTTGGAGCAGACAAGATTAAGAAGTGTATCAGAGATAATGGAAACTGCAGATGCTGGAGAATCCAGGCTACCAAAGTGTGGAGCTGGATGAACACAGCAGGCCAAGCAGCATCTTAGGTGCTCCTAAGAAGCTGCTTGGCCTGCTGTGTTCATCCAGCTCCACACTTTGTTATCTAAGATTAAGAAGTGACCTGATTGAGGTGTTCAGAATTATGAACAATTTTGACAGGGCAAAGAAAGATATTCCCTTTCCATTAGTTGGTATGTCAGAATAACGGGTCACATTTTCAAGACTGTCAGCGAGAGAGCCAGGAGTGAGACGAGGAAAAATTTCACTACTCAGAGAGTTGTGAGCATTTGGAATAGCCTGGGAGAGTGCAGGAGGTGGATTCCATGGAAAGTTTCAAAGAGACATGGACATTTTAAAATAATGAATCTAGAGTGTTACAGAGATAAGCCTGGAGAACGAGACAAGATGGGTAGCTCTTTCAGGAGCTGGTACAGATATGATGGGTCAAATGGCCTCCTTTTGTACTGGATAATTCAATGTCACTAATTTAAAGAGCAGTCATTTTCGACTTGGTATGCATTTATTCACCTTCCTGTTTATCCATCACTACCATTCACATCAGTCCTTGTGTAATGTGCCACATCTGATAGCTACCCATATTGAATACATTCCATTTGGTATACACATATGCTACAGACACCGTTAAGCCTGTTGTTAACACATTACAGGGAAAATGAGCACAAAACATGATGGAGAGGATAGGTGATAGGCAGCTGGCATCAGCAGAGGAAGGGGTCATAGAGAACAGCGGCATTGGAGATCATTGGAGATGGACAGAATTGGACCATGCAACTGCCCAATAACAGAATTTAATATCTCTGTCTTAATCTCTTTTAAGACTGATTTCAACAATGAGTGAAATGTGAGCATCTAAAATCTATTAAACAGTGTCAGTGTCACTTTTCATTACTAACTTATCTCCAACTCCGCTCACCCCCAGGACATTCAAACATAGAACAGAAGTTGAAGGATCACAATTTCTGAGGAAGCATGATCTATTGCCCACACCAGTGCAATTAATCGCACTGCACAATAATCGGTGTTTTTTATCTGCAGACTTCACAGCGCAACATGAGCAGGAAGTGATGACAGTGACAGCTCTGAAGGGTGACAGTTTTGCTGGAGGTCAGAGCCCTCTGTAAATTCAGTAAATGCAGTAAATTCAGACCTGGGCCATTCAGCCCATTATGCCTACTGCACCATTCATGGCTGATCTGATCATCTGCACCATCATTTTCCAGCCTTTTTCCCATCATCCTTGACTCCTTTACTGGCCTCAGCTTTGACAGCCCTACATGGTAAAGAATTCCACAGACTCACAACCCTCCAAGGGAAGAGATTCTTCCTTGTCTTTGTCTTTAATAGGTGACCCTTTACTCTGGGATTATACTTGCTGGTCCTGGCGTCTCCCACAGAAAGAAACAGCTTCTCAGTATGTACCCTTTCAAGCCTCCTATAGAACTGATACATTTCAGTAAGGTCACTTTCTGATCTTCTAAATTCCAATGAATATAAGTGTAACATCCGCAGATTTGGAAAAAGTTAGTGATTTATATTAGGGACCGGGGCCAATTCTTATCCTTGCAGTATGGTACTAGTCACAGGGTTCTTGTATCACATGGTAGTGTCCCAACTCTGGACCACGAGACCCTGGTTCAAGTCTGACCTGCTCCACAGGTATGTAATAACATTCCTGAACAGTTTGTTTAGGGGAAAAAAAACACTAGTCACAGCTTGACAACATGAGGGTGAACCACTTGTTGCCACTGGCCTGCTTTCTGTCTCTTAGTTAATCATTAATTCATGTCAGTACATTTACCTTCTATCTCATGTACTATAACATTTCTAATGAGCTTCCCTGTGGGGGACTTTATCAAAAGCCTTCTGAAAATCGACATATACTAGATCTAGTAGCTCTCCATTATCAATTTCATTAGTAACATAAAAAAATCCAACAAATTTATGAAAAATTATTTCTAATATATATATCCATGCTAACTGTGCTGACTGTATCATTGAAGCAACTACTTAGCCCATTTTTTATAATAGATTTCAGCTTTTTCCCTGCTATAGGTCTGCAGTTACCTGTTCTCTATCTTGCTCCATTCATAAATGTTAGGGTGACATTTGCTATCTTCCAATTCACAATCTTTCCAATTTCTATAGAAATTTTTAAGGTAATCACAAATGCATCGCTTACCTCTAGGGCATCCTCCTTTATGAAATTTCTGTCCCATTCATTTTTCTACTACAATCATTTTATTAATAATAACATTAATATTAATTTCCTTCAACTCCTCATTACTTCTAGCTACTTGGGTCTCTAGTCCAGGGAGATTTCTTATATCTACCTCAGTGAAAAGTATGATGTAATTATTTAGCTTCCTTGTCATTTCTCTACTTCCCCTTACAAATTCTCCTAACTCTATAACAGACTCACATTTGTTTTAGCCAAACATTTCCTTCTTATGTACTCAAAGAAGTGTTTATAGTCTCTCTAATTGGTTAGCAATGTTTTCTGGACTTTAATTTTCTGTTTTAGAGACATTTTCTAAGTACGTTATAAATTACATTAGATTACCAAGAGAATTAATCACATTCCATCTTTTGTTTTCAAGCCCTTGACTAACAGGAGTGTTCTTGTTGTTGAGCCATTTCTTAAAACTTTCCTCTCTGCAGAGATCGTTAACTGTGTGTGTGTGTGTGTGTGTGTGTGTGTGTGTGTGTGTGTGTGTGAGAGAGAGAGAGAGAGAGAGACAGTTTGTGTGTGTGAGAGTTTGTGCGTCTGGATTATAGTTAAGATGTTAACCAGTGTTTGACATTTAAGGATAAGCTTAGTGTTCTTATAAACAGGATAACAAAGTGTGAAGCTGGATGAACACAACAGGCCAAGCAGCATCTCAGGAGCACAAAAGCTGATGTTTCGGGCCTAGACCCTTCATCAGATGGCTCTCTCAGTCAGGGTAATAGCAAAAAACAATCAGCTATTTTACTGATTGAATCAATGCATTAACAGTAATGGTGTGACGATTGGAGTAGTGGAACTTGGTTAACAGTGTCATTCCATTATCACAGTCATAACAACATCTTGCTGCAACTTGTTCTACACAGGCTCTTAACGGGCCATTGGTGGGACTTCCCCGGGATCAAGGACCCTGGGACGGAGGTCCTATCTCACAACAACACAGCAATCCAATGAAGGCCAAGTCAGAAGATTCTGGATTTCCGACTGATGCTAGGAACACATTGTTTACACTGACACTTCAGTGCAGTGCTGACAGGATTCTACATTCCTTATTAAAGGTGCCTTCTTTAGGATGAAATTTGTACCATCTGTCATTACATGCTGATGTAAAAGATCTTGTAACACTTTTTCTGTGGCTTCCTGGTAGCCTGGCCAACATTTATTCCTCAAACAACAGATTATCTGGATGATTATTTCAGAGGGGTGTGTGGGATCTTGAGTAAGCCGAATGCTGCAATTGTGTATCAAGCAGCTGCAATTACAGTTGAAAAGTAATTTATTCGTTGCAAATAAATTTGAGTGTGTGAAAGGTGCTGTCCAAGCGTGAGCTTTTGTTTTCAACGCAGCTGAACCAAACAGGTGGCCATAGAAACAGAGGCAGTTGGAGCAGCAGTGGGCCATTTGGCCCCTTATGCCCGTTCCACCCTTATGCCTGTTCCACCCTTATGCCCGTTCCACCCTTATGCCTGTTCCACCCTTCTGCCCATTCCACCCTTCTGCCCATTCCACCCTTATGCCCGTTCCACCCTTATGCCCGTTCCACCATTTGAAGCGATCATGGCTGGTCTAATTATTGCCTCAACTCTACTTCCCTGTGTGTCTACGCTGGGTAAGCTTTTCCTCACTTATTAGTCAAAAATCAAGATCAACTTCACATACAAAAGATGGATTCAGCATAGTAAACCTGAATTGATGTACGTATCTGAGGCAGTCGTACTCAAGTCTTATATTTATGATTTGTCTTCATCTAACTTTTAAGTCTTGCTGAAATCTCTACTGAATTACAAGAGCATTTGAGCTAATGCAGTGGTTTCATTCATTGATCTATTATGTTATCACAGTTCAAAGCTGCCTGGTAGACAAGGTTTCTGAGAATTTTTATACCATGCAAAGTGTTACTGCTTTGGACTTAGTATTGTATCAAACCACTTCACATGCTCCAACACATCATGTAATTTTGCAGCCCCTGCCCTGCAGGTTGATCGCACTTTCAATGTGCAATACCAATATTTTACTTCATTCTTTGAATCAGTTACAAAGAATAGTTATCATATTCTGAAAGAACAATGCACAGAACTATTGCCTTAATTTAGTGCCTTAGAGATTTTTTAACATTAAGAGTATTTTTTAGAATCCCTACAGTATGGAAACAGGCCCTCTGGCCCAACAAGTCCACACTGATCCTGAGATATCCCATCCAGACCCATCCCTCTGTAATCCAACTAATCCACACATCCCTAAACACTGAGTTCTTGAGTTATTGAGATTTCTTGTCTACTGCTTTGCACCCAGATATATACCTAGTGGGTGAAAGGTTTACAGACAAGTTCTGCGAGAATTTCCTCTTCCTCCCAGATAACAAAGTGTAGGCCTGGACCTCCTCTTCCTCCCACTCAGGTTTTGCATGTTCTTTCACACACTGAGCTTCATCGTGTCTAAATAAGACAACGCTGTTTACATTTTGCTCAAGGGAGATTGATGTGACAAGTTTTTTATCCTCTTGTCCTCTTGATTAATGGTATGTGTTCATATTAAAAGGCTCAGCTTCATCGTGCAGTGTAACTGATGCCGAAAGTTGAAAGAGAGAGAAACGACAATTGGAAAACTGACTGAGCTATTCATTTTTCATGGAGAAGGTTTGCCCTTGCTGTTGCCATGGCAATGCAGTATCAACAGCATCTGGGGACATTAGTGCTCAAATGTGTATTATTCAGCATTCTTTTATATCCATGCTGCCTGGAGGAGAAAGCACATTTGACAGGTTTAATGCCATTATGTGCCAGGCTTACTTTAAGTACAGGAGAAAATGAGGAGAGATGACTAAAAACAAACTGAGTACATGAAAACATTGCGCTGTCTCCCTGTGGTTAAGAACCTGGTCATCAGGCATGAGGTAGTCTCAGTGCTATTTTATCTGATGCCGTTCTAGCCCATTCCTCATTCCTATACTGTAGCAATCACCCTAGCTGCCTTCCACTTCATCTGGAGGTTGAAAATGGACATTGTCCAAGCAGACACTTTGTATAAGCCTCTAAATACCCAGCATCACCTTTATCCTGATAGCCACCTTTGTCTTCACTGCATCAAACTGTACATAATTCCACACTACAAAAACTACATGTAGATTGACACTACATGTAGATTTCACTTGTCCCCAGTTATATCAAGGATGGTTCTAGCCCCCACTGACAAATTCCCCTCCAAGCCACTCACCATCCTGACTTGGAACTATATTGCTATCCCTTCACTGTCGCTGGGTCAAAATCCTGGAATTCCTTCCCTAAGGGCATTGTGAGTCTACCCACAACAGGTGGACCGCAACAGTTCAAGAAGGCAGCTCACCACCACCGTCTCAAAGGCAACTCAGGACAAGTAATAAATTCTGCCCAGACAGCCATGTGCCACGAATGAATAAAAGAAACATTGCCACGGAGTGTTCCAAATAGCTGGACTCTGCTGTGTCCCTTTCCCTTGTGGAGACATTTATGCAGGAAAACAGCTTTGACTGTAGGTCTCTCGGATAATGGTCAACATCCTAGAGATACTGTGGGCAAAGGAGAGGGTGGATCCTCTCGGTTGGTATATTGAGCACTTTCAAAGTCACTTGGCAGAATGCCTCATTGCCGTAACTTACAAACAACCACCAGGATGTCATTTAAAACAAAGGGGATAAGGCAGGAACAGGATACTGATTGTGGATATCAGCCGAGATCATAATGAATGGTGGTGCTGGCTCGAAGGGCCGAATGGCCTACTCCTGTACCTATTGTCTTTTGTCTATTATAAAAGAACAGCAGATGCTGGAGATCTGAAACAAAATCAGAAGTTCAATAGGCCTGGCACAATCTGTGGAGAGGAAGCAGAGGAATTTGAGGAAACTCAAACCAAGCAGCTCCATGATGCAGGACCCAGGGGTGCACACCAGGCAAAACTTCAACTGCACTTGGAGGACCCATCAACTTGGTGAAAGGTACTTCATGGTCTGCCAGTGCAAAGAATTGTCCTCAACTGAATGTTGCAGAGTGGCACATCTCAAGATCCAGGACTGTGTGCTGAGGGACACTTTAAAGCTTGGAGCAGCCACCACAGAGATACAATAGGGAAAGATCGGTGACAAAGACTTTTCCATTGTAGTGCACTGAGGGTTGAAAACTGTAGAACCGCTTTGGCTGAACACCTAACAAGGAATGTACAGTATGAACATCAAGAATATTGAAGTTGTTTTGGGGCACTTTGGTATAGACATGGTGCAGGGAGAAAGGTTTATTTCTTTTGCCTTATCTGTAAGTTTCAACTTGAAATATTTTCCCCTTGGGCTGAATCCCTGACATGAAATGTACATTATAAATATTCTGACCATTCCAATTGTAATAAATCACCTCAGAGTGGAACATGCTGTGTGGACGCAAGTTGAATTTTGGAGCACCTTCTGCAATTTTCATGTTGAATTGGTTGGTAATGTATTTTTACAAATGCTATGAACTGGGTATATGTTTGGGGAATTGAAAACAATGGATTCAGTATTCCCAAGAAATAGTTGAAGGAAATTTCAGCTCACACAGTATAGGATGTTAGACAAGGAGCCTGACAATTTAACAACAATTGGGAAAGTTACAGGGGATGGAGAGGGGTAGTTGGGTAACACATATATAACATTCAGTCATTGAATTTTACAGTACAGAAACAGATCCTTTCGTCCAACTTGTCTAAGTCAACCAGATACCCTAAATTAATCTAGTCCCATTTGCCAGCATTTGGCCCATATCCATCTAAACCCTTCCCATTCAGGTACCCATCCAGATATCTTTTAAATGTTGTAATTGTACCAGCCTCCACCACTTCCTCTGCCATCTCATTCCATACACACAGCCACCCTTTGCATGAGAAAGTTGCCCCTTAGGTCCCTTTTAAATCTTTCCCCTCTCACCTCAAACCTATCCCCTTTAGCCTCCTACCCTGGGGAAACAACCTTGGCTAATCCCCTCATCCATGCCCCTCATGATTTTATAAACCTGTATCAGCTCACCTCTCAGCCTCTGACACTCCAGGGAATATAGCCCCAGTTTATTCAGCCTCTCCCTATAGCTCAAACCGTCCAAAACCAACAACATCTTTGTAAATCTTTTCTGTATCCTTTCAAGTTTAACAACATCTTTCCTATAGTAGGGCGACCACAATTAAACGCAGTATTCTAAAAATGATCTCACCAATGTCCTGAACAGCCACAACATGACATCCCAACTCCAATACTCAATGCAATAGAAACATGTAGAAATTGATGTTGAATGATACCATAGAAGGTTGATGAAAAATCGCTGGTAACCAAAGATAAACAAGGTGGTCGCAATTGTTTGGATGACATAGATTATTTTAAGGTGCTGCACTCGGCAAATTTCAAGGCAAAGGCAAATCAGGGCAGGACTTATACACTTAATGGTAAGTTCCTGGGGAATGTTGTGAACAGAGACCTTGGAGTGTAGGTTCATAGTTCCTTGAAAATGGAGTCGCAGATCGATAGGATAACAAAGAGACATTTGGTATGCTTGCCTTTATTGGTCAGAGCATTGAGTATAGGAGTTGGGAGGTCATGTGGCTGTACAGGACATTGTTTGGACCACTATTGGAATACTGCATGCAATTTAGGTCTCCCCGCTGTAGGAAGGATGTTGTGAATCTTGAAAGGATTCAAAAAAAGAATTACATGGATGTTGCCAGGATTGGAGGGTTTGAGCTATAGGGAGAGGCTGAATAGACTGGGGCTATTTTCCCTGAAGTTTCAGAGGCTGAGGAGTGATCTTACAGAGGTTTGTAAAATCATAAGGGGCATGGATAGGGTGAATAGACAAGGCCTTTTCCCCAGCATAGAGGAGTCCAAAACTAGATGGTGAGGATATAAGATGAGCGGGGAAAGATTTGAAAGATTTAAGGGGCAACTATTTCACACAGAGGGTGGTGCTTGTAGGGAATGAGCTGCCAGAAGAAGTGGTGGAGGCTGGTGCAATTACAGCACTTAAAAGACATCTGGATGGGTATATGAATAGGAAGGGTGTATTCAGATATGGGCAAAATGCTGGCAAATGGGACTAGATTAATTTAGAATATCTGGTCAGTATGATGTGTTGGACCAAAGGGTCTGGTTCCATGCTGTATATCTCTATGGCTCTGTAACCAAAGGTAATAGTCAGAAATGGAAAGATGAGCTTATGAAACTGTGACTCTGGCTAAAACTAGATGGACGAGAATTGAACCAGATTAGTGCAGTCCCATCCAATTGGACAATAGTAGAGAAAGGCAATGGAGGAGGAATGTTGTGGGAAACCATGTCAAAGACTGTAGACAGATCAAGAAAAGTGAGAAGCAATAGTTTGACATCCTGATAGTCACATTGGGCATAATTTTTGACAAGGTCAGAAAATGATTGGAAGGATTCAGCAAAAGAGCTTTGGGAAATGTAAGGATGGATTTGTGCAAGAACAGCATGTTCAAGCACTAAGAACGAAAAGGGAGGTCTGATTTGGAGCAGTCGTTTGCGAGGATGGGGGGATTGAAAGAAGTTTGTGTTTTGAGGGGAGGTTGAATGGTGATCCTGAAGGTGAGAGGACAGTACCTGAGGATAGAACATCAATAGCAATAGCAGGAAACACAGGGAGGGAAATATAGTGCAGTGTACATTAGAACTGGGGGAATCGGGAGATTAGTCTCACAGCCGGGATGGAGAGAATTGATGAATTGTGGGTAAGGTAGTTGGGTGGGAATCTGCGTGGAATTTGGACCTGTGGGGCTAAAGAAGGGAGGGACACAGCAGAGACTAAAGTGAATAAAGACTCTCAGTCTTAGTAACAACAAATTTCATAGGCCTCTTGCACTTGTTGGCCATGAGTGGAGAGGTTGGTTTGCAATGGGAAAAAAAAAGCCTGGGGCTATCGTTGCCTTTCCAGGACGATCCTGGAATAGTGACAAGCAGAAACAGAACCTAGCCCTGCTTTATGTGGTCCAGCTAAAAGTTCTGTGAATGATCAAACCAGTTTTCCATTCAAGCTCTGGCTGATACAAACAGCATGTTTCAGAACAGCTCCGAGATCAAGGGATAGGGTGCACAGTTTTCAGGTGTGGCATTGGAGGTTTGGAAGGAGGGCTGTCCTGTACAGAGGACTGTCCAGAGGAGAAAGGAGCCCATCTCACCTTCTTGCCCCTCTCTCCTTCATCAGCTGCTCACCCCAGCCTCATTGTCACATTCCCATTTCTCCTGCAGACCCAGAGAGGATGAGCACGGGGAATGCTCTTGGCTAAACATTCCCTTTCTCATGTAATAAAACATAGAGCTCTGCTGGAGATCTGAAACAAGATAAAAACAGAAATTGCTGGCGAAACTCAGCGGGCCTGATAGCATCTGTGGGGAGAAAACAGAGTTAACGTTTCAAATCCAGTGATTTTTTTTAACTAATGAAAAGTCACCAGACTCGAAATGCTAACACTCCCTTTCTCATTAAGGCATTCAATAAGGTACAACAGCACAGAGCTTTGATTTCCTGGAGGAAATCCTCAGTGAATTTTCAGAATAGATGTAACAGCGTCAGTGAAAATTTGACAAACTGTCACCATAGAAACCATAGAAATGATATAGCTCAGAAAGGGGCCATTCCATGATGATCCAAAGACACCCAGATGCCCTTTCTAATCCTATCTTTCTGCATACAGCACTTAAGGTGTAGACTCAGGATCTTATTGAAAGAGTTTCAGGTCTTTGCTTCCATCAGCAACTCAAGCAGCGAATTCCAGATACCCACCACCCTCTGCATAAAAAGTTCTTTTCTCATGTCTCCTGTAATCCTTCTGCTACTTAGGTTGAATCTATGACTTCTGGTTTTGGAACTCTCTCCCAAGGGATATCTCTATCTCTACCCCTCACAATTTTGTATACCTCAATCATGTCACCCTAACCTCTCCTTGTAGCTACAATGCTGTAGCCATGGCACCATTCTAGTACTTTCTCTCTGTACTCTGCCCAGAGCAACGACATCCTTCCTGTAATGTGGTAACCAGAACTGCAGAGAATGCTCCAGTGTGACCTCACCAGCTTCTTCTACAGTTTCATCATTATATTCCTACTTTTGTATTCTGTGCCTCTGTCAATAAAGGGGAGCATTCTATACGGGGGGGAGGCGATGGCCGAGTAGTATTATCGCTAGACTATTAATCCAGAGAGTCAGATAATGTTCTGGGGACCCAGGTTCAAATCTCACCACAATAGATGGTGGAATTTGGATTCAATAAAAATATCTGGAATTAAGAATCTAATGATGACCATGAATCCATTGTCAACTGTCAGGAAATACCCATCTGGTTCACTAATGTGCTTTAGGGAAGGAAACTGGCCTACATGTGACTGCAGACCCACAGCAATGTGGTTGACTCTTAACTGCCCTCTGGGCAATTAGGGATGGGCAATCAATGCTGCCTAGTCAGTGCCATCCTCATCCACAAATGAATAAAGAAAAAAAAACACACCCTCTTTACAATCTTCTCTACCTGTAGTGGATATATGAATTTTTTTTAACTGCAGAGGGCTGTCAAGACTGGTTCATAAAGAAAATTCAAGAGTTATAGGTAGAAGGCAAGAAAGTGAAGTTGTGAATTATTGAAATGACAGAACAGACCCAATGAGCTGAATAGCCCGCTTCTCCTCCTTTATTTAATGGTCTTATGGTGATTCTAATCTCTGTTGTTGATATGGTCATTACCTGGCACTTGTCTGATGTGGATGAACTTGCCATTTATCAGCACAAGCCTGAAGCTTAAGGCTTAATCTTGCTGCATATGGACACAAACTATTTCACTACCTGAGGAGTCGCAAATGAGGCTGAACATTATGCAATCATCGTTGAACATCCCCACTTCTGACCTGATGATGGAGGGAATGTTGTTGAGGAAGCGGATGAAAATGTTTAGGCCTCAGGCACTACCCTGAAGAACTCTTTTAGAGACATCCTAATGCTGAGATGATTGTCCTCCAGCAACCATAACCATCTTCCAATGTGCCAGGTATGATACCAACCAGTGGAGATTTTTCCTCCAACACCCATTGACTTGAATGCTATGACCTCAGCAACTGTTTAGCACCAGCACAAGCATCAAAAGGAGACACTAGAATTCTACAAATTTATGATTTTTAACACTCAAAGGAGTTAAAAAGATACTTCCATGCAATTTAATATAAAGGAAATCACTGCTGCAAAGTGATCCCAGTGCAGTAGCAGAAGCAACATACATTTCTGAAGAAGGGTCTAGGCCCGAAACATCAGCTTTCCTGCTCCTCTGATGCGGCTTGGCCTGCTGTGATCATCCAGCTCTACACTTTGTTATCTCATAAAGGAGCAGCACTGATTTGTTACTTGTGGTTCTGTCAGCTGCGAAATAACTCAGAAGCCTGAACAACCCGTGATCTAATTACCACTGCATACTTTTCTCTATTAAATCTAAGCAGTCATCTCCACTCACATGAACATTGCGGCCAAGTGATTGAGTGTGTATATTTTAACAAAGATGAACAGAGTGTAATCAATTGTAAAACCACATTAGACCCAATGGTGGAGATAGACGCTGCTTATAAGATGAATCTGGAGACGACTTTTAATAAGACATCGCTTACCTCGGTTTTGCCTGTGGGAGCAGTGTGGGGAGTGGAACGTAGATTTGTAATTCGCAACCTTTTGCTTCACGAAGGAAAAATTAGCAGCGACAAGAGGTCACACACGTATTGTGCCTTTTTCAAGGAGGTCCTGGGAAACACATATTTCTCTTTTGTTGTTTTTTTAAAAATTCATTCACAAGATGAGGGCATTCCTAATTTATTGCCCACCCTTAATTGCCCAGAGGGCAGTTAAGAGTCAACCACATTTTTGTGGGTCTGGAGTCACATGTAGGCCAGACCAGGTAAAGATGGCAGTTTCCTTCCCTAAAGGATATTAGTGAACCAGGTTTTTGGATGTGATAGTGTTGACAATGGCCTCTTAGTTACAAATTTTTATTAAATAGCCAAGTTGCTATTAAAAGGAAGAGGTGTTGTCCATCTTAAAAAGTATTAAGATAGATAAGTCCCGATGGGATCTATCCCAGAATATTGAGGGAGGCAAGATAACAAATTGTTGGAGCATCTTTGTGTCCTCTTTGGCCACAGGTGAGGTCCCAAAGAACTGGAGAATAGCCATTGTAGTTCCATTGTTTAAGAAGGGTAGCAGGGTTTACCCTGGGAGTTAAAGGCCTGTGAGCCTCACGTCGGTGGTAGGGAAATTATTGGAAATGGTTCTCAGGGACAAGATCTATATGTATTTAGAACCAAATGGACTTATTAGCGATAGATAGCATGGCTTTGTGCAGGCGAGGTCATGCCTCACTAACTTGATCGCGTTTTTTTGAGGAGATGATTGATGAGGGAAAAGCGGTTGTCGACATGGACTTCAGTAAAGCGTTTGACAAGGTCTGTCATGACGGATTGGTACAAATGATAGATAGATACAGAACTAGCTTAGTCATAGGAGGCAGGGTGGTGATGGAAGGATACTTTTCAGAATGGAGGGCTGTGACTAGTGGTGTCTCGCAGGGATCAGTGCTGAGACCTCTGCTGTTCATGATCTACATAAATGATTTGGAAGAAAACGTAGCTGGTCTAATTAGTAAGTTTGTGGATGAAACAAAGATTGGTGGAGTTGCAGATAGTGAAGAAGATTATCAGAGGATACAGCAGGTGAGAGATCAGTTCAAAGCATGGGTAGAAAAATGCCAGATGGAGTTTAATGTGAGGTGATGCATTTTGGAAGGTCAAGTGCAGGTGGAAATTATACAGTGAATGGCAGAACCATTAAGTGTATTGACATGCAGAGGGATCTGGGTGTGCGGGTGTGCAAGTGTGCAGATCACTGAAGGTGGCAACACAGGTAGATAAGGTAGTAAAAGGTTTATGGCATGCTTGCCTTCATTGCAAAGGGCATTGAGTATAAGGACAGAGATAGTAGGAACCGCACATGCTAGAGAATCTGAGATAGCAAGGTATAGAGCTGGATGAACACAGCAGGCTAAGCAGCATCAGAGGAGCAGGAGTGCTGACATTTCAGGAGAAGGGTCTAGGCCCGAAACGTCAGCCTTCCTGCTCCTCTGATGCTGCTTGGCCTGCTGTGTTCATCCAGCTCTACACCTAGCTATTCGAGTATAAGGACAGAGAAATTATGCTGCAGCTTCATAGAACATTAGCTAGGCCACACTTGGAATATTGCATACAATCCTGGTCACCACACTACCAGAAGGATGTGGATGCTTTGGAGAGGGTATAGAAGAAGTTTACCAGAATGTTGCCTGGTATGGGAGATTTTAGGTATGAGGAAAGACCAGATAGACTGGGTTTATTTTCACTGGAATGCAGGAGGTTGAGGGGTGACCTAATAGACATTTATAAGATTGTGAATGGCATGGATAGAGTGGAAAATGTGAGGCATTTTCCCAGGGGGAAGAGGTCAATTACTCAGGGACACAGGTTCAAGGTGTGGCGGGGGCGGGGGGGTGGGGGAAGCAGTTTAAAAGAGATGTGCGAGGCACGTTTTTCTCACAAACAGAGGTGAGCGCCTGGAACGTGCTGCCAGGGGAGATGATGGAAGCAGACACATTAACAGCATTCAAGAAGCTCCTGGACAATACATGAATAGGAGGGAAATAGAGGGATCTGGATCCTGTAAGTGAAGACAGTTTTAGCATGGAAGGGCAAAATGTGGCAGCGTAGGCTTGACGGGCCAAAGGGCCTGTTCCTGTGCAGTATTCTTCTTTGAATTCAAATTCCACATTATCTGGGGCTCCGGATTAAGAATCTAGTGATAAGACCACTCGGTTATTGCCTCCCCAATAACTGGTGGATGTAGATGCACCAAATATCCTTATAATTTAGCCCAAAATGACACAAGAATGGGGGCAGTTATTTTAGGGAAAGTTCAGAAGGAATGCAATGGACAGGCAAGGGAATGTTCTTCTGATGGCACTGTTAAAGCAAGTGTCTTACACCTGACCCCTGTTATACTTGCCTGGTACAAGATTGAATTTTGACTCTGGACAAGTGTAAAATAAGAAACATCAATGTAACTGTCCTTCACACCTCGCACCCCACCCCCCAACTTCACTTTCATTGAAACCAGTTAAGCCACTATTGTACACAGTCTAAATTACCCACAGGGCACCCAAAGTAGACACATCTTCCAGGCCCTGTACTGGTGGATCTGCCCTCATGGACGTATTAAAACAGACCCAGAGACAGCCAGCATGCAATGATATCAAGGCTCTCAGCTAGTCTTTAAATGCTCATGATTCCAGTCATTATCCGAACTTTGTGATTAGATTAAATGCTTGAAACACACAATAATGTTTCGTAATATCAAACAGGCTTGATAAAATCCTGAGATAATAAAATGTGAGGCTGGATGAACACAGCAGGCCAAGCAGCATCTCAGGAGCACAAAAGCTGACGTTTCGGGCCTAGACCCTTCATCAGAGAGGGGGATGGGGGGAGGGAACTGGAATAAATAGGGAGAGAGGGGGAGGCGGACCGAAGATGGAGAGTAAAGAAGATAGGTGGAGAAGGTGTGGGTGGGGAGGTAGGGAGGGGATAGGTCAGTCCAGGGAAGACGGACAGGTCAAGGAGGTGGGATGAGGTTAGTAGGTGATAAAATCCTGACTTTAGTTTCCATGTGCATCATATACTAGGAGCTAGAATGTGATGTACATGGATAAAATGCCTAGAAAAAGATTTATTTTGGTTACAAGCTCATTTATTGTTGAGAAATCAGTCTGGTGAAATGACCAAGGAATGGAAGTAGGCCATTCAGCCCATCGAGACTGCTGTGCAACTCAGTTAGATCATGGCTGATCTGATAATCCTTAACTCCAATTTCAAGCCTTTCTTTACAACCCTTGATCCTCTTATTGATTAAATAGTTGCCTATCTCAGCCTTGAAATTACATAGCATGTGGTACCATCATGTCACTGGACTGGTTACCTGGAACTCCAGGCTAATGGGCATGAGTTCAAATCCCACTATGGCAGATGGTGGAATTTGAATTGAGCCGAATATTGATTTGAAAGCTAGTCTGCTAGTGTCTGTGTAACCACGGTGGTAAAATCGGTCTGATTAATGGAAATCTGTTGTCCTTATCTGGCCTACATGTGATTCCAGGCCCATTGAAATGTGTTTGACTCATAGTTGCACTCTGAATTGACCAAATAATTCAGTTCTAGGACAATTAGTAAATAAATGTTGGCCTAGTCAGTGGCACTGTCATCCCATGAATGAGTAAAACAAAATTGTAAATTTTTCATTTCTACCAGGCTGATATTGTTTTGAAGATCATGTTTTGCAAAACATTTTGGCTGCCATTCTAGGCGGTCCACTCAGCTGAAGCATAAAACAATGCAGCATTTACAAAGAATGGTTAAACCTCTTGTGCATAAATATTCTACACAGTGTATGTATTATTTTCTTTATTAAAGCCTGCTGTGTTCTGTGATTTTCTACAGACAGATTTCTCCCCTTCCCCTCACTCGCTCTCCTCCTCACCATCTCTTGGGAGCATTACTGTAGGTGGTACTTTACTGCATATCTGCCAGCCCAGAGTTATCCTCAGGAAACACATTCTCATTTTGCCTAATTATCGGTTGAAACAATTATCACGTGATCCCTGCCTCTCAAACATCCTAATGTATAAAAAATTGAGAGCCGCATGGTCCTGGTGTAGCCGAGGATAATGCCACTATTTGTGGGAGGACTTGGCCAGGAGTAAACTGGGGGAGGCTTGAAACACGAAGAGTGGGTTTGGGTCTGTTCAACATTTATTCCTCAGTCAACACTCTGTGAATGAAATTCCCCGATCATTTATCTCCAGTGATGGAAGTCCCAAAACCAGTGCTAACCTTTCCCACAACTGAATTTTATTAATCTAACCTGTCACCGCATTGTAACAGCTCTTTTCAAAATCACAAATGACTAATATCTTACTGTCGATTTGGTAAACCATCCATTATTATCCTTCCGAAACTGTCTGCAGCCCGTAACGTATCCTTCAGAATCAGTCCCATCCTTGGACACACGCATCTTCACGAGGGATGGACACCTCAGAACCTCACTTTACCACAAGCCCACAGATAACCTCATGAGGCTGCACTTCTCGAGCTTCCACCCCAAACATGGTAAAAGAAACCACCCCCTACAGACAAACCCGGCATATACTCAGAATCTGTTCAGATGAGGAGGAACATGACAGGCACCTAAAGATGCTGAAAGTTGCCCTCATAAGAATGGGACATGATGCTGAACATGAATGCCAGTTCTGACATGCCACAGCAAAAAACCACATCCACCTCCTCAGAAAACAGACACAGGGTACGACCAATAGAGTGTCGTACAGCAGCGGAGAAACTACGCCATGTTCTTCGCAGCCTTCAACATGTCATTGACGAAGATGAACATCTCACCAAGTTTATCCCTGCACCTCCACTTCTCGTCTTAAACCAGCTGCCAAACCTTAAACAGACTGTTGTTTGCAGCAAACCACCCAGCCTTCAGGTGAACGTCGACCATAACCTTGCCACAGGCATCTCCGCAAGGCATGCCGGCTCATCGACATAGATGCTACCATAACACATGGGGACGCCACCCGTCACACGCATGACAGATATTCACGTGACTCCACTCTACCTGAAACCTGCATGCAAGGAGACATGGTATTTTGGCAAAAACTTGCAGACGCTACAACAACGGATGAATGCGCAGCATGCAACAATCACCAGACAGGGATGTTCCTTCCCAGTTGGGGAACATGACAGCAGTCGAGGACATTCAGCTTCCAATCTTCAGGTAAGTGCCCTCCAGGGTGACCTTTAAGATATACAACAACACATAATCGCCAAGCAGAAACTGATAGCCAAGTTCCATACCCATGAAGATGGTCTCAACTGTGATCTTGGGTTCACGTTGTGCTACATGTGACCCCAACCCACACTGTTCTGTATCTGTAAAATCTTGCTTACTGTCCTGTTTTGACACTATCACCTTGATAACTTGTTATAATCTCTCTACCTTAATTAGTCTGTACACTTTTTGGATTACTTATTACTTTGGTCAGACGCTTGGCCTGCAACTCTTGTATCTATCATGTTATTCTAGACGTTTGGTCTGACTCCAGTACCACGTTATTTTTAATTTTTTATAATTATCTCTCTGTCTTGATTAATTGGATTATGGTCATCCCCTTACTTACTATTCAGCTGTTGACATTTTACTCACACCATCGGACTCATTTGGTCACCTGCAGAGACTTATTATTCAAATTGTCGACACTCCACTCACACCATATGTACAATCTTTTGATCTCACTGCCTATAAATTCTGTGCCTGTGTGCTTCTCTTCATTTCACTTAATGAAGGAGCAGTGCTCAGGAAGCTTGTGTTTTCAAACAAACCTGTTGGACTATAACCTGGTGTTGTGTGACTTCTGACCTTGTCCATCCCAGTCCAGCACCAGCACCTCCATATCGTGTAACACAGTGGCCCATGTAATTGCCTGCCTCCTCTCCATTGTCCAGCTGGATAGGACTGCCCCACTTGTGACTCCATTCTTTCCATCTAGTTGCAGTCAAAGGATCACCTACAGTGACTTCTTTACCCACCTCTCGCACTGTCACCTCTAGAGTCCCCCAAGGATCTATACATGGCCTTCTCCTATTTCTCATATACATGCTGCCCGGTGATGTATAAGGGAATGGTTCTGAAGGGGTTAAAAATCATATTACATTGGCTCCCCCCATTCAACAGATGTCAGGCAGTCTGTGGGTGAAGACAGGGAACTCTACTTGAGCTTTTGGAGGGAGCAGGTGTATCTTGCATCTCCCTGAGGTCCTGGTAATTATACCTGACCAAATGTACTTGTACTTTTTGCTGTCATGAAGTAACTTTCTTCTTATCTAAGAACAGTGTCTCTTCTATATATCTTCTATCAATGATCATCAAATAAACCCAAGAGAAAGCAAAGGCAAAGGGGTTACAACAAGTAAAGAGTTCAGGTATGTAATTCGTTGAAGTTTGCATCACATGCAGATAGGGTGGTTAAGAAGGCATTTAGCATACTTGCCTTCATTGTATAGAGGTTGGGATATTATGTTGAATCTGCACAAGATGTTGCTGAGTTCTCTTCTGGAATACTGTGTCCAGTTCTGGTTGCCCTGTTATAGGAAGGATGTTATTAAGCTGGAAGAGGTTCAGAAGAGATTTACCAGGACGTTGCTGGGATTGGAGTGTTTGAGTTAAGGGGTGGGGCTGGAGCATTGGAGATTGAAGGGTGACTTTTTAGAGGTTTATAAAATCATCAAGGGTGTACATAAGATGAATGGCAGGTGCCTTTTCCCTCGGGTGGGGGATTTCATGACTAGGGGTATATTTTAAAGGCGGGAGGAGAAATGTTTAGAAAAGGTATGAGGGGCAATTTTGCTTACACAGTGAGTGGTTCATGTGTGGAATGAACTTCCAGAGGAAGTGGTGGATGCGAGTACAGTTATAATATATAAAAGACATTTGGATAAGTACATGAATAATAAATGTTTGGAGGGATATGGGCCAAGTGCAGGCAGGTGGAACTAATTTATCATAGAATTATGTTAGGTGTGGACTGCTTGGACTAAAGGACCAGTTTCCATGCTATTCCACACGAACAGAGAGGGCTTGAGAAACTCTGTGGGTCAGGTGTATCTGTGGAGAGAGACACACACTTAATGTTTTGAGTCTTGTATGACTCTTCTTCAGATCTCAGGAGATTGGTTGCAGTGAATTGCCTCAAATAATTCTTACGCAGTACCGCAGACTGGTAGCAATGACAAATACCTCAAGGTAGTAGCAGTAGTCATCTGGGACAATACCAAACTCCATGATGATATCATCCAAAAGCACATCAATTTAACATGCTGAATTGACCCACCTTCACTCATTGAGAGGCTGCAGCAGTCCAAAAAGATCACTCACTGCCCAACTTCTGAAGAACAATTATGGCTGGACATCAGATGTAGCTCTCTGTGCAATGGGAACATCCGTAAAAGAACACACAAAAATAACTGAAGGACCCCTCCACATCACCGCAGCACAGCGAATCAATCACTCTCTCAAAGACACATCTGGTCATGACATACTTTTTCATTGTATTTCTTTTGAAGCTCCTTGATTGGATGTCACCAGCCAAGTTTGAGGGGAAGTATTTTATCCCTGAGACCACTTTTAAAACCTGTGTGCAATTCCAAGAAAGCTAAAGAGTTTGGCTGCAGGGAAATAACTTCACAACAGCTTCCTGGCAATCTGCGTAAATCTTTTCTTGTGGTCGCACACCAGCTGCATGTTAATGTAAAGGAGCCCTTGTGCTCTACAAATAGTTCTGCTGGATCCGTGGGCCTGCTGGGGGATGGGGTGGGGGAGGGGGCAGTTGGTGTGTGGATTCAATGGTGCTCAGCTGTTGTGGGAAACCAGCCAGAAATGCAAACTCATTTGGTATTTTATCTTCCTCCTGCCATCACTGGGAATGTTAACAAAATTGACCCTATACTTCCTGTTATTGGACAATTTGACAACTAATTAACCCTTGCTATCAGGGGTTCTTCATAAAATTAATGCAATAATGAATTTTAAAAAATAGCTGTGTGAACACATTTTATGTACTAACACACTTGTAGAAGAATGACGGAGGATCTCATTGAAACATATAAAATCCTGATGGGACGGGACAGGCACGATGCGGGAAAGATGTTCCTATTGGGTGGGAAATCCAGAACGAGGGTGTCAGTCTAAGAATAAGGGGTAAGCCAAACAGGACTGAGATGAGAAAGAATTTCTTCACTCAGAGAGTTGTGATCCTGTGGACTTCTCTCCCACAGGAAGCTGTTGTGGCCAGATCGTTAGATATCAACAGGGAGCTGGACATGGCCCATGTGGCTAAAGGGATCAAGAGACATGGAGAGAAAGCGAGATTGCATGATCAGCCATGATCATATTGAATGGTGGTGCAGTCTCAAAGGGTGTAATTGTTTCTATGTTTCCAACCCACGTTTTATTTGCACAACCCTCAACGGATCAACAAAATGTATGTGGCCCTTCAGCCCATTCATCCTATTGTGTGACCCCACAGGGGCTGAATGGGCCTCTTCCAGTTTCCGGTGTCACAGGTTATTCAATTGTGTGAGATATTGTTAATCCTGTACCAATCTAATGCCCTCAGCCAGGTTTGATGCCCAAAACACCCTTTGTCACTGTGCACCTATTTATTCCAGTGGTCAGACATGGTCTAGCATTGATACAGGCTGCAGGGATTTTCTTTCTTATCACTGGGGAGGGGAAGCCTCTGGTATCTGGCCCTGTCACTTTCTTACAATAATGACAACTGTCTGGTAGACATAACAGGAGCATATTTAAATCAGGGTAGTGTCAAACAAAGCCTTGACGCTCTGGTGTTCAGAAACACTACTGAACTGGAACACGATAACAGGAAATCGGTCAAAACAGGATCTGGTCATGGGTACTTTCAGAATTGACAAAATTGGGCAATCTATTCTTAGAGTGCAATGGCCTGTATACATTCAGCGCTAACAAGAAACTTTTAGTGCACCAGAAATTCTAACGAATCAAAAGTGGACAAGAGGCCCAATGCTAATCTAATCCCGGCTCCAATGTGATATAGATTCAGATGGGTTGCTAAAGAGGCTTATCATTTGATCACACCTCAATTAATGCCTCCTACCACTCACACAAGTGCACACACACATACTCTCTCTCACACATACACACACACACACACACAAACACACACATACTCACATACGCACTGTTTCTCACACATACACACAACTCTCACACATTCGCACACAATGCACATACACTTACATTCACACACACACACACACACACGCACACACACACATACACTGTCTCTCACACACACATACACAGACACACACACACAACTCTCACACATTCGCACACAATGCACACACACTCACATTCACACACACACACGCACACACACACACACATACTCACACACGCACTGTCTCTCACACACACACACACATACTCACACACACACACTCTCTCTCTCGCACACACATTCATACTCACACATACACAAACACTCTCTCTCACACATGCACTTACTCACTCACAGACACAGACTCACTCATAGACACACACACACACACACACACTTGCACACACACACTCAGTCACAAACACATTCTCTCACACACATGTTCACTCACACACACATACTCACATGCATACTCACTCATACGCACACTCACACATACTCACTCATAGTCACTCACACACACACTCACTCACTGACTCACACTCACACATAGTCACTCACACTCAGTCACTCACAGACACACACACACACTCACACACTGTCTCACTCACACACATACATACTCACATACTCACGCAAACACACACACGCATACAAATTCACACACACACTCACACACAAACACACATACACCACTGTCACACTCACACACACATTCACACACACGCACACACTCTCTCACACTTACACATACATGCACACTCACTCATTCTCACACACACTCGCACACATACACACACACTCTCACACTCACACTCTCATGCACACACACTCACATACATATACACAGGTACACACATTCTCACACACTTGCACACACCCACACACACTCACTCACACGCACTCTCAAACTCACACACACGTACACACTCTCACACAGACCTCAGGCTCATACACATTTGCACAGACGCACTCTCACAAACGCACACACAGTCTCAGTCTCTCACACGCGCACACTCTTTCACATGCACACACATACACACACACTCACACACTCTCAAACATGCGCTGACATGCACTCACTCACACAAATCACACTCGCACACGCACAATCACACTCAATCACACACACTCACATGCACCCACTCACACATATGTATACACACTCACACACAGACTCACACACATACACACGGTTTATGTATAGCTGACATCACAGTACTTGATAGTTTCAATAATGGGTCCATTGAAACGTTATTTTAAAGGGAGAAGCACAGAATTCCAACACAATCTTTAATTTTCACTGGCAACAAATGGCGTACACTCTAAAGTGCATAGGTGTCCCTGGAGCAGTTTCCAGGCATGTCTGTTCATAGTCATTTTGGCCATTGCTTCCGGTCTATTGCTGGCAAAATATTCCCAATTATTATTGAAAATTGCATTTTCTATCCCTGGCTCTTTGATCACACACAGCCCCTTTAACCTCCAGGATTCAGGGGCTTGAACTCTGTTCTGAAATTTGCAACGCGCCATTTTATTCCTGGACTTTGTGACCTTCAGCTTTGATCATTTGTAGCTGAGTGACAGAAACAAGGACGCCCAGGTACAACTCCCAGCCTTGTTTGAGTTAGTTTGGTCAGTATGGTGCTCCGGAGCTGTTATCGGGGATAAGTTCTCCTGGGCTCCCGCTCCTGATCGCTGGCTCGTGACTCGACTGCCGGGGGATAGAATCGGTGAAGCAATGAGTTAGTCTTTTAAAGAGGAAGGAAGAAAAAGTAGATCAAACAAAAGTTCCAGCTTTAGTGACTTGAGGGCTTCAGTGTTTTGGACCATTTGCTATCTATACTGTTAACTCTGCTAGACATTTATGGAGGCACAGTGCTTTCATCTCTGAAACAGTACAGGGTGACATGATTAATTTAGACACCTGAACTAGAAAGCATGTGAAACATGCTAAATATCTTGTTGTTGCTGGCTGTAATCTTGTGCACATTTCAAGCAGCAGGCTGGAAGGGAACCTCGGCCATGAAGTGATGATAAGTCATACCCAAAGATATCTCCCATCTGTGTTTGAAGGCGCCTGCCACCAATCATCTTGCCACGACTGGGCCGAGGGGGCCTATTTCGTTTACAGTGGTCAAGGATCAACCACTAATGAGTCTTTATAATAAGGGGCTACCATCTGAACAAAATGCAGTTTGTGGAACAATAGCAGTTGCATTTGTTCTTTAGACTTTGTTGGTCAGATTTTGAGAAGACTGTACATATCAGACTGCACTCTCTGAGGTCCTAAGATTGTCCACCTTGGTTCTAGCCAAGCCAGTAGGACATTCATCAGATTCGATGGAGCTCAATGCAATCTCCAAAATTAATCTTTTCAGATCCATGACCTTGTAGAACACCATCAAGAGCTCAGTACAGTACTGGAGGAGTGCTACACTGTTCAAGATACCACCTTTCTGATGTAGCATTAAACCAATACTGCACCTTCTCCTTTAGGAGGATGTAAAAGATCCCACAGCATGACTTCAAACAAGAGCAGGAGTGTTCAGCCTTATATCCTGGACAGAGACATTCTTCAAGTAATATTACACAAAAAGAAACAGCTTCATTCCTTCATTCAGGGGATGAGGGCATGGCTGGCCAGGCTAACATTTATTGCCCAACTCTAATTGCCCAGAGGGCAGTTAAGAGTCAACTTGTCAGATCATTGTCTGGTGCTGCTTGTAGCTACCCCCGGCAGGAGATATACCCCCTTGTATATCATGCTCATCTGGTTTACACTGTTCTTGCACTCCTACCTGCACCACAGATGAATCTATCATCCAACTCTGCCTGGGTTAACCCGTCTTTCTTCCATCGCCTTGTCCTCCAGAAGAGATCTCTCAAACTTTTCAGCCCTGATCAAATGTCCAAAATACCTTACCTTTATTTTCTGGATGTCACTCTTTGAAGTTCTTTTATTGTGCTGTTGCTATTTTGGGGAGTTGCTATGCACAGATCAAATACCCCTTCCCCCACATGACAACAGTGACTACAGAATGTGGAACAGCCTGTGAAACGTTTTAGGACATGCTGAATGTGAGAAAGGTGCTAGTTAAATGCGAATCTTCATGAATTCATTAAATTTATTTCTTTACATTTGTAAATGGAAAACATCCAAGTTTTGATTGTGCAGCTGAAGACAAAAAGGATGAATTTTGCGCCACAAACTGCATCCTGGCAGACAAGTCCCCTATGCTAACAGCAGGAAATGATCTGGGTACTCAGTGTGGGTAACTGGGGTCAGAAAATAGCACAGGAAATTGCTGTCAAAGACCAGACGATCACGGGCCTGGTGTCTTGGTTCAACAAATCATAGAAGATTTTAATTATCCAGAAATTAACTGAGAACAGCTTAGTACATTGTCTATTACATATTTATGTGGCTGATTCATAACAGCTTTTCCATTACTCAGATAATCATCTTTAGTAGGAGATTTAGTGAGTCTGTGTGCAGTAGTGGTAGCAGTTTTATTCACATCATGTATCCATTTAAATGGGAGCGGTAAACGGTTGAATTCAGAAGAATGGATCCCTGTGGTGTTAATGAAGAGATAAGAGAAACTTCCTGTATCTGGAATCCTTCCATCTGTGAGAGATGATGGAGATGCAGCCTCGGATTTTTAGTCAGATTAGATTGGCTCAGCTCTGGCAGTCCTTTAGACACTGAACAAGTTGATTCGGGAAAGGCAAAGTCTGCAACGAGTGCCACCCATGAGGATATCTCCTGCTGGCGTTGTGGGATGATCTCTGCTGACAACTTGTTTGGAAAGCCGGCACCTGCTTTGCAAGCTTCTAAGACCACCATTGACAAGATGCACTGCAGCAACTTACCGAAACTCCTTCAACAGCACCTTCCAAACTGTGATCTCTACCATCTAGAAGGACGAGGGCAGCAGATACAGGGGAACACCCACCGCCTGGAAGTTCCCCTCCAAGCCACTCACCGTCCTGACTTGGAAATATATCGCTGCTCCCTCGCTGCCGCTGGGTCAAAGCCCTGGAATTCCCTCCCTAAGGGCATTGTGGGTCAACCTGCAGCGCATGGACAGCAATTGATCAAAAAGGCAGCTCGCCACCACCTTCCCAAGGGCAGTTAGGGAGGGGCAATAAATGAAGGTCCAGCCAGTGTTAGCCCCCTCCATCATGTGACTTAATGAGAAACAAAACAATATAAAATTGCCATGGTAGGGAATCACTGCCTACAGCTGGTATTGCCCATTTTGTATCAATCATCAGCTGGCAAGATGGATGTTGAAGGCTTTCCTCTCTCTGGCAGCATCCTACAGTTGGTGCTACCTCACCATATCTTTGGGGATGTGTCCATCCTAATTCCTGTGCATATGCCAAAAGCAGAAGTCGCACAACACCAGATTATAGCCCAACAGGTTTATTTGAAATCACAAGCTTTCTGAGCACTGCCCCTTCATCAGGTGACGAAGGAGCGAGACTCCGGAAAGCTCGGGATTTCAAATAGATGTGATGGACTAAAACCTGGTGTCGTGTGACTTTGTTCACCCTGGTTCAACAGCGACACCTTCTCATCATGTCAAAATGAGTGAAGCTGCCTTTTCTAGCATTAGTATACACAACGTGTTTGCCCCAGAACAGACAGCTTCATGGGTGACTTTATCTTTTGATGAGAAATCAAGGACATATTGTAGGCACCAGAGATGGAAGTCATTGAGGCTAGTTTTCCTGGTACATGTACATTGCCAAAGTTTTGTTACCACACAGTGATGTGCTGACGATAAAGTTCTTATGGATAAGCACCTTGGTCAGAAAGGTTAATTTCTTGTTTTTTTTTTGTTTTATTAGTTGCTATTAGCTGCTGAGCTCTAATCAAGAGAAAATTACTTCAAGCCTTAAAGTTTCAAGGCAAACGAACTTATACTTGAGATGACAGGAGGGTCCAGAATGCCAGTGTGCTTTCTGGGTCACTTTATTGGAGCTCCTGAACATGCAAACCTAATTTATTTGTGCCCTACAGTTATCTGGAAATGAAAAGTGAAATGAAATACGGTAATTGATGTTAAATCAGTAAGGAATGGCTGATGGGTTTTGAAGCCAAAGCTAGCTAGTTGAACAGAGAATTGCAGGCAAGGGGAAACAGAAGTGAATCTTTATCCACATGACAGCCGAATAACATTTCAAATTGTAAATGAATTTCTCATCCTCCATGTACATCTTTCATCCATGCCATGCAAAAGCATTTTCAAATTTGCAGGTTATTTTGTTATTGTTAATATTATTTCCACTACACAAATCTATTGCTTTGCTTTGACCACTACTTTACCCCCAGCTCGTAAGCAGACTGAAACATTATCAATCCCCCAATAAGCATATCGAGCCATCATTTTCACTTCAGGGCCTGTTATTGTGCGAATTATTTACAGTTCATCAGGGAACAGTAAATCACTCAACTCAGACGGGCTGGTAAAATGGCAGGACATTCCTATTGGAAGCAAAAAAAAAGCAGGGAGTGTATTGAACTGAGAAATGATGTGAAGAACAGTCACTAAACTAAATAAAAGGAGAAGCGTCGGGTCATTAAAAGGAACAGAGGAAGCTGTCTGCCAGCAAGAAACATCTTTCTTCAAACTATCACAACTAAAGCGGCTTGTCACATTCAGGAAATACATTTAATAAATGAGATTCAATGCGTTTAGCAAATGGAATTAGTGGGACGTAAAACACTTAACTATGTTGCTGTTGCCAGAATTATAGTCGAGGATAGGATGAGGAAGAAGGTGACAGGCCTGTTTTTAATCTTGCATATCGTTAACACTATACCTCCCATGGGTTAGCACTGCTGCCCCACAGGGCCAGGGACCCAGGTTCAATTCTACCCTCGGTGACTGTCAGTGTGGAGTTTGCACATTCCTCCCGTGTCTGCTTGGGTTTCTTCCTCCCATAGTCCAAAGATTTGCAGGCCATGCTAAATTGCCCATAGTGTTCAGGGATGTGTAGATTAGGAGGATGGGTCTGGGTGGGACATTCTGAGGGTTGGTGTTGGGGCCGAAGGGCTTGCTTCCACACTGTTGGGATTCTATGATTCAACAGGAATTCTAATGTTAAACTGTCACATACCTGGAATGATAATAAAATGTGAGGCTGGATGAACACAGCAGGCCCAGCAGCTTTGTTGTGGATTCTCCAGCATCTGCAGTTCCCATTATCACATACCTGGAATGGTTCCTTATTATGCCACTAGAGGGTGTGCCCACAGGATTTCTGATGTTAACAAGATCCCTCACTTGTAAAGCTTTCCTGTAGAATCTACATAGCTCCAGCATGACTGTAGGAACACTTGGAGATCTGCTGCTGCTGCTGCTCAGTATGCCTGGTTTAGGAAGACATCCCAATGCAAAAGAGTTACAATTAACCTCAGAGTATCAGACCTCTGTTAGACCGCACTTCAGATAGTATGCGTAGTTGAAGTCGCCATTATTACAAAAGGAATATAGAGGCACAGGTGATAGTGCAGGGAAAACTAACAAGGGTTAGATCACCAATGTGTTGGAATATACATCAGGATAGTTGGCAAAATGCCTGATCGCCAGACCCCTACAACAAGTACCGAGAGGTATCTTGGTTGGCAGTGAGAAGTGCACTACCTGTCAGTGTTTCATGCGCAGCCAGGCTCTCTCCACTCCTGCACACTGTCCTCAAAGTGGGTGCTGAAATGGCGGTTGAGATTCACACACGTCCTTCTGGATGTGCCTTTGTAAAGAAAGCCTGGAGAAAGACGCAGTGGTCGAGGATCGTCCCGAGCAGTTCTGTGTCACGGGATTCTGTGCTTTACAGCCTGTTCAGCAGGACGCACACCAAGACAAATATCGACAGCGCCTGGAGGACCACGAACCTGCTGCAAGACGCTCTTCAATCTGCTGGAAACTTATTGGTCTTTCAGAGCAAGGAGCTGACCTCGACCAAGTGTTGCAGGTTGGAACACTCCAAGGTCCAGGGCTAGGCGCTGAGGGACTCACTAAAGCTCGGGGCAGCTGCTGCCACAGCACAGGGGGAAGGGTTAGTGTCAAAGGTCTTTTTTCCATAATATGCAAAAGCCTGTTTACATCTAAAACCCCTTGCAGTTTGGCATAGAACAGTGAGTCATGGAGTCATATAGCATGGAAATAGACCCTTCAGTCCAACTTGTCATGCCAACCAAATTTCCCAGACAAAACTAGTCCCACTTATTGGCGTTTGGCCAATATCCCTCTTAACCTTTCCTATTCATGTACCTATCCAAATGTCTTTTAAACGTTGTAGCTGTACCTGTATCTACCACTTCCTCTGGCAGTTCATTCCACATGCAAACCACGCACTGGGTGAACAAATTGTCCTTCAGACCCCTTTTAAATCGTGAACAAAAACAAAGTTGCTGGAAAAGCTCAGCAGGTCTAGCCGATCTGGCAGATCTGTGAAGGAGAAAACAGAGTTAATGTTTTGGTGCCCATTCCACAGAACAGAAATCTTTCTCCTCGAATCTTCCAATTATGTCATCTGGTTTTGAGTTCCCTAAACATCGGGAAAGGGCCTTGGCTATCCAATTTATCTATACACCTCATGATTTTATAAAGCTGCTAGCCTGGTTTCTTCCATCTTCCAACTTCTCCTTCTACTTTTCAAACTTTCATTTTGATCTTTGAAATATTTGAGCCAAGGCTGCATTGGAGATCAGTAACTGAGATGCCTTTGTGCAAAATTGAGCACAATAAGAAGGCTATTCATTTGCAAGTTTTGCTTGATGACATCGATAAGGATCACGAGAGTAGACCAATGGGGAGGTAACTGACTAGATGTGTTCTAGGTACATAACTGGGCAATTTTCCACATTGTTGGATAGTTATTTGTGTTGTAGCTTACTTGAACAGCTTGGTTAGGGATGGGGCAAGTTTGGGAGCACAAATCTTCTGTACTTTTGCTGAAGATTGTCCGGGCCCATAGCCTTTGTAGTAGCCAGCGCCTTCAACTATTTCTTGATATAAAATGGAGGGAAGTAAATTGGCTAAAGAGTGGCACCTGTGATGCTGGGAACCGCTGTAAGAAGCTGAGATGCATCATCCACTCAGCATTTCTAGCAGATGATTGTTGCAAGTGCTTCAGGTTTATGTTTTGCACTGATGTGTTGGACTCTCCCATTGTTGAGGATGGGGGATATTTATGGAGCACACTCTTCCAGTAACTTGATTAGTTGTCCATCACCATAACTGATGCGGCAGGACTGAAGTGCTTAGATCTGAATCGTTGGTTATGAAATTGTTTAGCCTAGTCTAACCCACACTGCTAAGATTGTCTGGTGTGCAGATTTGGTAGCTTCACCAAGGTGACACTTCATATGTCCATACTGTTCTTGGCACATTCTCTTGCACTCTCCATTGAACCAGGGGTGATACCCTGACATGACCGTAGCAGTAACGTGGAAGATATGCCAGGCCATGAGGTTACAAGTTGTGTTGGAGTACAATTCTGTGTTGATGATGGCCCGCAATGCCTCAGCTCATTTGCTAGATCTGCTCAATGTCTATCCCATTTCGTGATAATGCCACACATAATGATGGAGGAAATCCTCAATGTGAAGGCACGATTTCATCTCCACGAGGATTGTGCAGTGATCACTTTTTCCGAAATGGTCATGGATAGGTGCATCTGCAGAAGGTGGATCAAATATCATTTTCACTTACCATCTACCACAGACCCAGTATAGCAGCTATGTTCTTTCGGACCTAACAAGCTCAGTCAGTAGAGGTCCAGCTGAGCCATTCTTGGTGATGGGCACCTCATTCTCCCCCACCCAGGGCATATTTTGCACGGTTGCCACCCTCATTGCTTCCCCCAAGTGTTCTTCAACATGAAGGAGGAAGATGTCACATGGTAATCAGCAGGAGGTTTCCTTGCTTATGTATGGCCTGTGCCATGAGACTACTTGAGAGTCAATGTTGAGGACTCTGAGATCAACTCCCTCCCAAATGTGTACCACTGTGCAGCCCATTCTGCTGGGTCTGTTCCAAAAGGGAAAAAAGTCTTGCATTCTATAGAACATTGTATTATGGAATCATAGAGATGTACTGCATGGAAACAGACCCTTTGGTCCAACTCGCCCACACTGACCAGATATTCTACATTAATCTATTGCCATTTGCCAGCATTTAGCCCAAATCCCTCTAAACCCTTTATCTAAGCCCAATTAAAACATATTTATCCTATCATCTAAATGAACTTGCAAGTTTCACACTCTAACAACACTGTGTAAAAATATTTCTGCTGAGTTTCCTGTCTAATTTATCGGCGACTATATGTGTATTTATAGTCTCTAATTTTGCTATTACCTACAAGGGTAGAACCACAGAATTCCTACAGTGTGGAAGCAGGCTATTTGGCCCATCAGGTCCACACCAACCCTGCAGAGAGCATCCTACCCAGGCCAATCCCCCCATCCTGTCCCTCTAACACTGAAGTTTCCACGGCTCACCCACCTCACTTGCACATCCCTGAACACCATAGGCAATTTAGCATGGCCAATCCACCTAACTTGCACATCTTTGGACTGTGGGAGGAAACCAGAGCACCTGAAGGAAACCCACACAGTGACATGAAGAATGTAGAAACTCCATATAGACAGTCCCCCGAGGGTGAAATTGAACCTAGGTCCCCAGCACTGTGAGGCAGCAGTGCTAAACTCTGAGCCACTGTGCCACTCCAATAAACTATTTCAATCAGGTATTTGATGTAAAGTTCTTCCCTGTGGTGTATTTGAATATAAATAGTCAAATTAAGTTGAAGTTCCAATTTTGCATTTAGAGGGAGACACCTAACAGTGTATGAGTCAAATGAAAAGTGTGGTATTTTTATTGTATTGTCTGTGATGACCAGCTTGTTGTGTTTTGAAATGTATCCATAGATAATTTACAAATAATGTTTACTTCTGTTAAAATAAAATGGACAGGCTGTGGGTGCTGGAAACTTGTCGATCTTCCAGTGAATGGAATTGTGCCAGACCGACAATGGCATGTGCTTAGGGCTGTATTAAAGCTTGGAGCATCCAATGCAGAGACTCAGTGAAGGGAGATCATTGTACATCAAGGGGCTGGGAACGGGGTTACACCTCATGCTGTGCACCTTACAAAGTTCGTGAATCAGAAATATACTGAGGCACCTCACAGCAGAACATGTTGTATAGAGGACTTAGTTGCTGCAATTTGTAATTTGAAATGCCTTGCTCTCAGGCTGCATATCTGATAGGGAATACATTTGCTAAATACAAAGAGTCATATAGGTGTACATGTTGATAGTATTTGCCAATTCCACAATATTCAAACTGTAATTTTGCATTGAAATAAATGTATTTGCATTTGTTTTTGCTTCCAAATTTTACGTATGTTTTTGGAAAAAGAACGAACATTCACAGCCCCTTTCCTCTTGAAAACAAATGGAGGCTGAGGGGTGACATCATAGAGATCTGTAAAGTAATGACAGAGTGGATCTAGAGAGAATTTTCCAATTGTGGGGACGAGCGTAACATCACGGCAAGATAGTTGCCAAGAAATCAGAGAGGCAATTCAGAAGACCCTGCTCTGTCAGAGAGTGGTGAGAATGTGGACCTTGCTACCAAGACGGAATGATTGAACTCAGATGCCATTCTGGGACAATTGGGTAAGCAATGAAAGAAAGAGGAGAGGACTTCTCAATGTGAGATTTGAGACTCCCAGTCGGGTTGTGAGCTGGAATCCTGGGGTCACAAGCTCTGAGGTAGCCATTGAAGCCCTGACTGGGACCCACTCTCCCTAAGACTTGGGACGGTTTGCTTCAAAGTGGGAAAAGATTTTGGGAAGCATTGGAGTTGAGGCCTGTGAAATAGAGGAGGAGCATTAACACCAACATAAACTTGTTAGGCTGAATGACCTGTTGTTCTGCTGTGTTACCCTGTGCAAAGTAACCCTATGGAATGTTAAATCAATTTTTAAATAATGTGCTCTCTTCACTTGGGCTCTGGTTGCCTTTGGCTACTGGCTAACACTTCTTCCCTGACTAATTAACCTCTGCTCCTCAAAACACACCATCATACTCTCATTACATTCCAGCAACAGCCACACTCTCCTGCCACCTTGATTCTAACATTTTATAAAGGGAACCAATGTGGTGCTACCATCAATCTGGTTGGCCCCTACTTTTTAAAATTCCAAAGCAATGTTGCCCATGTTGAACTCCACCTTCCACGGTGTTGACCTCTCATTAAAAACCTCAAAGTCCCTTCATATCATCCTGCTGTCATCTGCACAGCTCACAGAGCTGCCTAATCTGTTCAATGCTTTTGAGTCCTTCCCATTCTACCACGGCCAACTTCTGGCCTTTCTGCGTCATGCCGAAGTGTGAGAAGCGAGTTTGCTGTGAGTTCACATCCAATCAAGCCTGGGTTGCAAAATGGAGTTGGCAGCAGACGTCCATCCCATCATTCCAGCCTGAATGAAAGGCCAAATAAGAGGAGAAGAGTGTGCAATACTTCTTGTCATCGCCAGGTTAGATAGACCTTAGGATTAGGGTAAAAGTTCAACACAACATCATGGGCCGATAGGCCTGTACTGTGCTGTGCTGATCTGTGCTGTGCTGTACTGTTCTGTACTGCTCTGTGTTCTATGTTCTATCACTCTGTTGCCAGTACAAGTCAGAGATTGTTCTAAACCAATGCAATTTCATTGGCAGGAGTTTCAAATTCTCAATCCTCCATGGTCTTACACTTTCCTATTTCTGTAAACTCCTTCATCAGACCTTGTAATGCCCCTCCAGTTCTGGCCTGCTTTGAATTTCACCTTCCATTTGCTCACTATTGTTGGCGGTACTTCCAACTGTCAGGCACTCTGGTTTGGAATTACTTCCCTAACCCTCCCTGCCTCTCCATCTCATTCTCCTTTACGGAACACTTTCAATGCTATCTCTGGTTGCATCTCATAGGGTTAGCACACTGGAAATGAAGCCCCACTATTTCCACAGCTGTCAAAAAGGATAAAGCTCTTTAAACAGTATGCAAAATTCCCAATTTACCATTCTTTTAAACCCAGAGAGACAGAAAGCACAGACCAGGTTTCAATACTTAACCAGAGTTATTATTTATAACAAGTAAACAGACTCTAGCTATGCGTAAATGAGGCTGAACTTTCAAAATATAACACTGCTAGTTAAAACTCTAACCCCTTACAAGCTCCCCCTTACACATGTGCACACACACACACACACACACACACACACACACACACACGCGCACACCACAAAATACAGGGGTGTTAAAGATGGAATGTAAAACTGGGAAAACAATTCAGTGGTCTGTGTTCACAAGGTATGCTAAGATAATACTTTTAATGATCTGAATGCTGCTTTTCAGTCTTCCTTCTCAAGATGCTTTCACTGGTTTGTAGGAGGTACAGGGTGGCTGGTTCGCACTCGGAAAAGTCACACTCTGGCTCCTTGATTAAAAATCACAATGTACAGCAACTGGTTTTCTTCAGGTTTAAAATAGCTTTTCCCGCTGACAACAGAGGGACCTCCTCAGCTAATGCAGATCTGATGGCTTCTCCTAATTTTGTTCACAGCCCCAAGCTATACAGCTATCTGAGAACCAACCACAGAGTTATCAGCATTGACCCTGATAAGTGATGACTCGTCTGCAGACCAAACAGCCATTTGTTACCAAAAAGCTCCATTTGCACACACCCTTGGCTCCACCTTGTCTACACCTTCTCCTACTACTGCTTGAACCAGCAGCTATATAAACAGTGCTTACAATGGGTATTGGTTCTTTCTATTAAATCACCTGGAGTTCAATTCTTCCAGCACTGCAACCAATACGGGCAGTGCCAGACCTGGTGCAAGGCTGTGGTTTGAAAATGACACTTGCATCAGTAATCCCAGGAGGTCCCAGCCCTGATGAGTACTTCCAGCATAGATGAACTGACAATAGTGCAATGCTGTAGAGGTGTGGTGTGTTACTAATAAGATGAACTGTGGAGAGAAAACCTCCAGGAAACTCCCTGAAACTGACACTCAGCAGATTTTTGGTAACATTCAGGCCAACATTTCTATAGCTAGTAAATAGTATGAATATAGTCTTAGGAGATGTGTACGCACTTGTTGCAGCCTCACTCCCTATTCATTTCTTTCTGTAGTCTATTTAAAAGTCAGCGATAGTCACGACATTCTCCCAGAGGCAAATGCTGTGCAAACAGGCAAACAGGGACAAAGGGTGGGAGAATTTCAGAGATTAGCTCCTGTTTGTTCAAGTCTATGCTCACATTTCCTCTTTCTGTATTATGCTTCACAATCTCTTCTCTACTCATAGTGTCGCGACCCCTGCATGTTTAATAGTTACATTATGTCTACTCGGTGACAAGATGTGGACATTATGGGCAACACAGTGGTTCAGTGGTTAGCACTGCTGCCTCAAAGCGCCAGGGACCCGGGTGCGATTCCAGCCCCAAGTGACTCAGTGGAGTTTGCACATTCTCTGTGGGTTTCCTCCTGGTGCTCCGGTTTCCTACCACAGTCCAAAGATATGCGGGTTGAGTGGATTGGCCGTACTAAATTGCCTACAGTTTCCAGGGATTTGCAGGCTAGATGGGTTAGCTGTGGTAAATGCGGGTTTACAGGGATAGGGCAGGGGGAATGTATCCAGGTGGGATGCTTTTTGGGAGGTTGGTGAAGATTCAGTGGGCCAAATGACCTCTTTCCACACTGTAGGGATTCTATGCTTCTACGCTGCATGCCCAACATGTGTTCACTAGTCAATACTTACTGAGGGTTGAGTCTGGAGTGAGCACAGACTTGAACAAACAGGAGCTAATCACTGAAATTCTCCCACCCTTTGTCTTTGTTTGCCTGTTCGCACAGCATTTGCCTCTGGGAGAATGTCATGACTATCGCTAGCTTTTAAATAGAATAAGGAATAAATAATAAAGGTTGGCTTTGAGGCTTTTCTGCAATTCTTCTTCTCTGACACGTTAATCTTCTACTTCTGTAAATGGATGTTGCAAGGAATCAGTGCAGTTCTGTTTGCATGTTACGCCCTTATGATGCAGATTATTTCCCCTTAAGTTTCAACCCCTGTGCCAAGAAAGCAATCTTAACTCACAATTTTCACCATACTCTGACTCCATTGTGACTACTGCTTGGAACAAGCATTTCCTGCAAGTTCTATTCCATATCACACATCATCCTGTCCGCCAGCTCTAATGTCATTCCTTCAACACCACTGGGTCAAAAACCCTGGAACTCCCTCTCTGACACAGCACTGTGGGAGTAGTAACACAACAAAGAAACATAGAAAACAGGAGCAGGAGTAGACCAGTCAGCCCTTTGAGCCTGCTCCACCATTCCATATGATCATTCACCTTGAACCCTGTTCCTGCTTTCTCCCCATACGCATTGATCCCTTTAGCCCTAAGAACAATATTGAACTCCATTGTGAAAACATTCAATATTTTTGCCACAACCACTCTCTGCGGCAGAGAATTCCACATTTCATCTCACCTCATTCCTAAGTAGCCTACCCCCTATCCTTAGATCGTAATCCCTGGTCCTGGACTCCAACCCCACCCCCCCCCACCCCGCCCACCCAACTCCTGAGGAACATTCTTCCTGCATCTAACCTGTCTAGACCTGTTAGAATTTTATAGCCCCTCTCATTTTCCTAAACTCCAGTGAATATAGTCCTAACCAATCCAGTTGTTCTTCATACATCAATCCTGCTGTCCCAGGAATCAGCCTGCATGGAACATCCACTCAGGACCACGAAACATTGGGACAAATTTCAAACTTTCCAGCCGTGTCTATTAGCCAAGTATCAATGAAGGTGTTATTTTGGTGTAAGGTGAAACAGTGGTGATAACAGCCTGGGAGTTGTTTCATGAGATATGTTTGTTTGGGAGTTTGCTTTCAGCTCGCAATTCTGCTCTTAACTCCTGCCGATCAATGAATTGAATTTGCCTGAAGGTGCTTAAACAGATAGCTGCAGAGTTAACACTCAAACTTTGGATTGGAAGGAATGTTTATGGAATGATCCATGTTTTCCCTGTATACACTCTTGTAGTGAGGGTGTGGCTGGCTGTCACTGACACCAGAAGTACATGTCAGGGACTAAGAGTGGGATGCCTTCTGACTTACCACTGCATCATAAGACCCTATGTTGGTCAATTTATCGCCCTTGAGGTCCTGGGGAGAAGGAGAACCAGAGGAGGAGAGATGTCCTGTCCCCATAGCAGAGAGGAGCCAACTCATCCTCCTGTCTCTTACTGTCTTATAGCTGCTGCTGTAATTGTGCCTGGTCTGATGTCCTCCAGCAGATTAAGAGGACGTCTAGTAAGATGTTGATGGCCAAGTACTCTATTTCACTCAATTTCTTATAAAAAGGTATAGCGCTTATAGCCATAGGTGAAACATTCCAGGAATTTCTATAATAAACATTGACGGTATCAGTGTAAGTTTTGACAGATTGTTCTAGAAAATCTCCCAATGTATTTCAAAGGAGCTTATCAAACCTCCAATCAAACATGACCCATAGAGGAAGTTCAAAAACAGCAGAAGAGGTTTCTAAGCTTGCCCTATAGAAGTATATTGAAGGATTGGGAACATGTTAGGATTCAGTAAAAGAAGGTGAAGGAACACATAAATAAAGGGAGAATGGTAAATAGCATGTAACGTAAAAATGCGCTGTGAGTGTGGAAGCTTATATTGATATGGATAGAGGAAAATATATCAAAGACAAATTGCAGGCAGGGGTCAGGAAAATTTAAAAGGGGAGAAAGGGAAATGGCACATAAACAGGATTTTAACAAAGTCTCCACTGGAAGAGGCATTGAGCTGAGTTAATTAAAGACCCAGCTGAAACTGGTTCCTGTGTAATTCAGTCAGCTGGGCCTTTTATGTCAGGAGTGTATAAATACAGCCAGCCAATTTAATCTGACTGAAGCAAATTAACAAGTTAGAGGAACAAGTGAAATAAAAACAGAAAGTGCTGGAGAAATTCGCCAGGTCTGTCTGCATCTCTGGAGACAGTTCCAGGGTAATGTTGCGTGGTCGACATAGGAACAGAAGTAGGCCTCTCGGGCCTGTTCCACCATTCAAGTAAATCATGGCTGATCTCATCGTAGACTCTCTACAGTTTGGAAGCAGGCCATTTGGCCCATCGAGTCCACGCCAACCCCCTGAAGAGTATCCCACCCGGGCCCACCCCCTGCCCTACCCCTGCATATCCCACCCTAGACACTATGGGGAAATTTAGCATGGCCAATCCACCTAACCTCCCACATCTTTGGACTGTGGGAGGATTGTGGCCTAACTCCAGCTATCTGCCTTTGGCTCTTATCCCTTAATACATTTGCTTAACAAAAAATTATCTATCTCAAATTTAAAATTGACAACAGATCCAGTATCCACTGACGTTTGTGGAGGACAGTTCCAAACATCTATCACCCTTTGTGTGTAGAAGTGCTTCCTAACATCTCTCCTGAATGGTCTAGCCCCAATGCCCAGACTATACTCCTTAGTTCTAGAATCTTCAACCAGCAGAAATAATTTATCTCTGGCTCTTCTGTGTGGGGCACAGGCACTATAATTAGAGAAATGGGATAATGTGTCTGTCGTGTGAGGAGAGATTGAGGAAATTCACACAAAGGGTGGTTGAATGCCTGGAACGTGCTAGCAGAGGAGACGATCGAAGCAGACACAATAGTAGCATTAAAGAAACCCCTGGACAAGTACATGAATTGGGAGGGGAATAGAGGGACACGGACCCTGTAAGTGAAGACAGTTCTAGTGCAGAAGGGCACAATGTGTCCGTGCAGGATTGGAGGACCGAAGGGCCTGTTCCTGTGCGGTATTGTTCTTCGTTCTTTGAAATTGGGCCTGTGTTCTCCAGAAATTAGAAGAATGAGAGGCGGTATGATAGAAATGTACATAAATTTGCTGTGGGAGCTTGAACTGGGGGAACACAGTCTCAGAATTAAAGGCGAGCCTTTTAGGACTGTAACGAGGAGGAATGCCTTCACTCTAGGCATTGTGAATCTTCTCAGTGAGGGTGCGGTGGGGGAGGCGGGGAGCCTGCAGCAGAAGCATAGTCATCATCTTGCTCAAGACAGATATCAGTTGGTTTTACAGACACTAATAGTGTCAAGGTATATACCGAAAGCCCGGGAACATGGTAGATGATCAGCCACAGTCTGGAATGACAGAGCAGATTTTAAGGGCCGAATGGCCAACTGCTGCTCCTCAAACGGCAAGTAAACAGTCCAAGCAGCATCTCAGGAGCACAAAAGCTGACGTTTCGGGCCTAGACCCTTCATCAGAGAGGGGGATGGGGGGAGGGAACTGGAATAAATAGGGAGAGAGGGGGAGGCGGACCGAAGATGGAGAGTAAAGAAGATAGGTGGAGAGGGTGTAGGTGGGGAGGTAGGGAGGGGATAGGTCAGTCCAGGGAAGACGGACAGGTCAAGGAGGTGGGATGAGGTTAGTAGGTAGCTGGGGGTGCGGCTTGGGGTGGGAGGAAGGGATGGGTGAGAGGAAGAACAGGTTAGGGAGGCAGAGACAGGTTGGACTGGTTTTGGGATGCAGTGGGTGGGGGGGAAGAGCTGGGCTGGTTGTGTGGTGCAGTGGGGGGAGGGGATGAACTGGGCTGGTTTAGGGATGCAGTGGGGGAAGGGGAGATTTTGAAACTGGTGAAGTCCACATTGATACCATATGGCTGCAGGGTTCCCAGGCGGAATATAAGTTGCTGTTCCTGCAACCTTCGGGTGGCATCATTGTGGCAGTGCAGGAGGCCCATGATGGACATGTCATCAAGAGAATGGGAGGGGGAGTGGAAATGGTTTGCGACTGGGAGGTGCAGTTGTTTGTTACGAACTGAGCGGAGGTGTTCTGCAAAGCGGTCCCCAAGCCTTCGCTTGGTTTCCCCAATGTAGAGGAAGCCGCACCGGGTACAGTGGATGCAGTATACCACATTGGCAGATGTGCAGGTGAACCTCTGCTTAATGTGGAATGTCATCTTGGGGCCTGGGATGGGGGTGAGGGAGGAGGTGTGGGGACAAGTGTAGCATTTCCTGCGGTGGCAGGGGAAGGTGCCGGGTATGGTGGGGTTGGAGGGCAGTGTGGAGCGAACAAGGGAGTCACGGAGAGAGTGGTCTCTCCGGAAAGCAGACAGGGGAGGGGATGGAAAAATGTCTTGGGTGGTGGGGTCGGATTGTAAATGGCGGAAGTGTCGGAGGATAATGCGTTGTATCCGGAGGTTGGTAGGGTGGTGTGTGAGAACGGGGGGGATCCTCTTGGGGCGGTTGTGGTGGGGGCGGGGTGTGAGGGATGTGTCGCGGGAGATGCGGGAGACGCGGTCAAGGGCGTTCTCAATCACCGTGGGGGGAAAGTTGCGGTCCTTAAAGAACATCCCTTCCTCCCACCCCAAGCCGCACCCCCAGCTACCGACTAACCTCATCCCACCTCCTTGACCTGTCCGTCTTCCCTGGACTGACCTATCCCCTCCCTACCTCCCCACCTACACCCTCTCCACCTATCTTCTTTACTCTCCATCTTCGGTCCGCCTCCCCCTCTCTCCCTATTTATTCCAGTTCCCTCCCCCCATCCCCCTCTCTGATGAAGGGTCTAGGCCCGAAACGTCAGCTTTTGTGCTCCTGAGATGCTGCTTGGCCTGCTGTGTTCATCCAGCCCCACATTTTATTATCTTGGAATCTCCAGCATCTGCAGTTCCCATTATCTCAGTAAACAGTCCAAGTTGGTCAAATTTAAATATTGGGCAGGACACCCTCTGGTTTTAGGGAGAAGTCTGCCTTTACAGTTATTTTAATCAACCCATTACAATATATTAAGTGATAATGGGAACTGCAGATGCTGGAGAATCCAAGACAATAAAATGTGAGGCTGGATGAACACAGCAGGTCCAGCAGCATCTCAAGAGCACAAAAGCTGACGTTTCGGGCCTAGACCCTTCATCAGAGAGGGGGATGGGGTGAGGGTTCTGGAATAAATAGGGAGAGGGGGGAGGCGGACCGAAGATGGAGAGAAAAGAAGATAGGTGGAGAGGAGAGTATAGGTGGGGAGGTAGGGAGGGGATAGGTCAGTCCAGGGAAGACGGACAGGTCAAGGAGGTGGGATGAGGTTAGTAGGTAGGAGATGGAGGTGCGGCTTGGGGTGGGAGGAAGGGATGGGTGAGAGGAAGAACCGGTTAGGGAGGCAGAGACAAGTTGGACTGGTTTTGGGATGCAGTGGGTGGAGGGGAAGAGCTGGGCTGGTTGTGTGGTGTAGTGGGGGGAGGGGAGAACTGGGCTGGTTCTGGGATGCGGTGGGGGAAGGGGAGATTTTGAAGCTGGTGAAGTCCACATTGATACCATTGGGCTGCAGGGTTCCCAAGCGGAATATGAGTTGCTGTTCCTGCAACCTTCGGGTGGCATCATTGTGGCACTGCAGGAGGCTCATGATGGACATGTCATCTAAAGAATGGGAGGGAGAGTGGAAATGGTTTGCAACTGGGAGGTGCAGTTGTTTATTGCGAACCGAGCAGAGGTGTTCTGCAAAGCGGTCCCCAAGCCTCTGCTTGGTTTCCCCAATGTAGAGGAAGCCACACCGGGTACAGTGGATGCAGTATACCACATTGGCAGATGTGCAGGTGAACCTCTGCTTAATGTGGAAAGTCATCTTGGGGCAAGTCACACCTCAGAGGCAGGTGTGAATCACTGTGCCCAGACGGGGAACATTACCACTGCATCATAAGACCCTATGTTGGTCAATTTAATGCAGTGCTTGTAATCCTTCGCAGTGAGTATTGGGAGATTATTTGGTTGCTATTAGACATGGGGTTAGGATGTTTACTATCCCAGAAAATGTTCCAGTCTCCTTAATGAGCCTTAGCACGAATTTTCAGTGGCAATCAGCCCCTTAATAATCCTCCAGGTGGCGCAGTTCCCAGCACACGTTCTATCCTTATTACCAGATGGTGATTTGCACAAGTACACGTTTAACACCAGGTTGGGCGCCGTTGCAGTTTAAAACCCCACCTAGACCATCCCAGGGCCTCTTGACTACCAAAGGTGTCCGGCAAAACCCACATCCTCTTGCTGTTGTTCCAGTTGTACCAAATCTGTCATCATGTTTTTAACATGCTCACAAGTTTATTAAAATCAATGGTGAAAGTAATTACTGAATGTTGTCACATTGTGAACGAAGGTTGTGATAGTCTTGGTTCATGAAAACCATACTAACAGTCCAAAACAAAATTAATCCCCAAATTTCCTCAGCTGTCCCTCCACTGTCCTTAGGCGCCCCCAGTGCAGTGCTAATTAACATTTAACTACATTTCAGCTTGCTTCTTGAAAAACTCAGAAGTGTTTTTGGGTCTTTAATTCTGGAATTCATTCCCTAAATCTATCCACCTTTAAGCCAATTCAATAAAACCTAACCCTTTGACCAAATGTTTTGCATATCTCCCTTGCGCAATTCAGGGTCAAATAGTGTTTGATAATTTCTCGCGTGAAATAACTTGGGAACAAGTTACTTCGGCTGCTACATAAATGTAAGTTGTTGTTTTAACTTGGCATCGCGTGTGTTTATGGGTGAGGTCTCACATATTGACAATGAGAGGGGTTGGTGGTGTAATGGTAAACAGATTGGCAATCTGTAGGCAACAAAAGCAGAAATTGCTGGAAAAGCTCAGCGGGTCTGGCAGCATCTGTGGAGAGAAATCCAGAATTTAATGTTTCAGGTTGAGTGCCCTTCCTCAGAACAGGGTCTGAGGAAGGGTCACTGCCAAAACGTCAACTCTGGTTTCTCTTCACAGATGCTGCCAGACCCGCTGAGCTTTTCCAGCAATTTCTGCTTTTGTTTCTGATTTACAGCATCTGCAGTTCTTTTGGTTTTTATTTAGTAATCTGTAAACCTAGGTTAATGTCCTAGAGGTCCAGCTTCAAGTCTCCCCATGGTTAACTGATCAAATTTTATTTTAGTTAATAAAGTATGTAATTTGGTCTCAGTGACAGTGACCAACAATCATTGATTTACATTATATAAAAAGAAAATCAGCTTTCCCGTTATCCTCTAGGGAAGGAAATTTGCCATCTTTGTGCCTGCGCATGACTCGTGAACCACAGCAATGTGACTGGTTCTTAACTGTCCACTGAAATGGCCTGGCAAGACACTCGATTTAAGGGCAATTAGGGCTGGGCAACAAACGCTGACATTGCCGGTGATGCCGATATCACAAAATAAAAAAGGGTGCAGGCCCGTTACCGAATCAATGAATCTACTCTCACACCAATACACTGGTTTTACATACCCTGATTGTCAATCAATATCTCACACAGTTACAGAAGTCCTCGAATCTCTCACACTCTGTGTGGCCTGGTGTAGTCTTCCTATAGAGTCACTTAGGTATCAGTACAGCCACCTTCAGGTTAGGAGACACCCAAACATTGGAATAACAACATACCTCTTTTATATCCCTGTGAAATTAAAAGATCAAAACCTACATGGTGCCACTCTATCTACACATCCACTCCACCCTATAAGCGCCAACATTCGTGTTCCAAGATCTAGCCACATCAAAGAAGTAATCAAACTATTAATGAGACCTGCGCCAACAGAACAGTCAGACAGTAAAGAACTGCAGCTGCTGGAAGATCTGAAACAAACACAAAACAGAAATCACTGGAGAATCTCAGCAACACCTGTAGAAAATCAGAGTTAACACCGCAAGACAGGCAAAATTTTTCTTCAGAAGTGAAGTCCCATTGAGTTTTGGTTTGAGAATGAAATGGCTGTGCAGATGAAATCAAACATCTTCCAATTGGATTATGAGTCCTTCTGCCTTTCAATTGGTCAGGAAGATAATGTGTCATGGGGACGCGTGTGTGGTTGACAAACGGCTGGAGTGAGGGTTAAGCCATGTGATGAAACCGCTAGGATTTCATTTGATCACAGCTGGCAACCCTACAAGTGTAAAAGATCCCAGGGTGCTATCTGGAGAAGAAATGGGGAGATCCCATCTGGTGACTTGGCCCATATTTGTCTTTTGATCATAACGTGGAGGTGCTGGTGCTGGTCCAGGTCAAAAAATCACACAGCACCAGGTTATACTCCGACAGAATTATTTGTACACACTAGCGTTGCTCCTTCCTTGGGTGTAGTGAGACAGCAGGTATCAAGACACAGAATTTATAAATAAAAGATCAAAGGATCATACAACTGATGCAAATGTCGAATGTCCTTGACCTCTGAAGTGACTCTCCAATGGGAGGGAACGTCCCTGCCTGGCGATCGTTGCACAGTGTCCATTCATCCGTTGTCACAGCATTTGCAAAGTCTTGCCAGTATACCATGCCTCGGGGCATTATGCCTGCAGTGAATGAGAGAGACAATGTTGTCCGAGTCACATGTGTATCTACCGTGTACATGGTGGGTGGTGTTCCCATGTGTGATGCTGGTGTGCATGTCGATGATCTGACATGCCTTACAGAAGTTGCTGTGACAGGGTTGTGTGACATTGTGGTCGATGTTGTCCTGAAAACTGGGTAGATTCCTTCGAGCGATGGTCCGTTTAAGGTTTGGTGGCAGTTTGGGAGGCGAGAGGTGGACGCGTGGGGAAGATCTTGGTGAGATGCTCATTATCATCAATAATGTGTTAAAGACTGCAAAGAACATGGCGTAGTCTCTCCGCTCCAGGGAAGTACTGGACAACGAAGGGTACCCTATCGGTCATATTCTGTGTCTGTGTTCTGAGGAGGTCATTACAGCTTTTCACTGTAGCCCGTTGGAACTGGCAATCGATGGGTTGACCATCGTATCCTGTTCTTTTGGGAATGTCCTCCAGCACTTTCAGGTGTCCATTGCATTCCTTCTTATCTGAGCGGATCCTGTCTATGTGTAGGGCTTGTCCATAGGGGATGGTTTTTTTTTAACCATGTTTAGGGTGGAAGCTAAAGAAATGCAGCATCATGAGGTTATCTGTGGGCTTGTGGTAGAGTGAGGTTCTGAGGTGTCCGTCCCTGATGGAGGTGCGTGTGTCCAAGAATGAGACTGATTCTGAAGAGTGATCCATGCTAAGTCTGATGGTGGGATGGAACTGCATTTTGATGGACGGCCCCAACAGTGATTTTTGGGTTCATGTCGCACTATAGGTGATCCCACCACACTCTACACTCTCACACACACATGTACAGAGACCCACTCTCTCTCGCTCTCTCACACACACACACACACACACACACACACACACACACACACACACACACACAGCATTTGCGGATCTCTGTTTGCAAATACATTGTATTTCGCTCAAAAAGTGCACAGTTTGTAGACACAGCCAGTAAGTCAATGGGGCATTTTATAAATTCCTGCTTTGGAAGTAAAACCAGTCTGACTCCAGATTAAAACACATCCAGATCCTAAACACAGCCTCACACCTAAAATGCATTGTCTGGCCTGAGATGTCACCTCTTGTATACATTGATAAAACCTTTGGTTATCTTAGGGCAGTGACTTGAGAGAAATTCTGGGATTTGCATTTTTATCATTTGAAACCTGCATCTTCTTTCTAACTGATTAAAGATTTAACAGGAGGGAGTCAGCCAGCTGTTTTACAGTTATTTAATACATTCACATCGGTTGTATGATCCTTTGATCTTTTACTTATAAATGCTGTGTCTTGACACCTCCTCTGTCACTACACCTGAGGAAGGAGCAACGCTAGTGTGTACAAATGAACCAATGGAGTATAACCTGATGCTGTGTGATTTTTGACATTTTTCAAGCATAGCGACAGAAACTATCTGATTTTTAAAAATCAGACTGTGTGTGGGAGCTTGCCTTGCGGACATTTGGCTGTCAGTGGTTTGGCTTGAGAACAAGAGGCAATAGAAGGGATGAGACCACAAAACGGTGAGAAGGTTGTACAGAGAGATGCTGTGGGGGGAGTGGGAGGATACTGACGGAAAAACACCAGTGGAACGTGCCAGTCAAACAGCACTTCACTGACTGTAAGGGTTTCTGGAACAGCCAGAGGTTATATAAGGTGCAATACAATTGCAAAGGTAATAAGGTTCTGGCCCCTTCCTCCACAATCAGTAGGAGGGAGATAAGCTTGGAAAGTGGGAAAGGAAAATAAATTTCTCCAGCATTCCAAGCATCATTTGGATGTGGGCATTTCATTCCCACATTCCCAGGAAATGGAACTGGAGAATACTTGTGAGAGTCAAAGCTAAAAGATTGATGTTAGTGCAGGCACAAGAACAGGTGACCTTTAACCTTCACCCACCCAGGGCCCCAGAACAGGATGTGATCTCAGTGTAAGAGCTAAAATTCCCAATGCGAATCCAAAGTGAATTTTCAAACTTCTGATCATTTGCACAGAGCTGGTGTGCCTAAGCAGGATGCAATTTCTCAGCATATCCCACTACCCCAGCAGCTGACTTTGTTTATCTTTGGCTTAGCTCAACAGGCCAGCAACAATAATATGCATTTGTATAGCACCTGCAACTGTGGAAATCATCCCAGAGCTTTTGACTGGTTTGTAACAGACAAAAATTGACATTGAACAAAGCAAGGAAACATTGTGTGGAGATTTGGTTTGACGAACATGAAAATGAGCCTCTGGGTTACGCTGCAAACAGTGTTACCTAATTATTCATGTCACAGGTCTCTGCTAGTAGATTGGAATGAGTGAGACTCAGAGCAAAAAGCACTTCTGACTCATCATCATGTACTTTGTTTAAGAGAATCCTCGAAGTTAGACATGAGATTATATGGAGAACGGTAAGTCCCACACTAATACAATTAAGTTGGGTGATCACAGCCTTGGTCAAAGAGGTAATGGATTTGAAGAAGCACCTTAAAGGATGGTGAGAAGAGATGCAGAGGGCTATGATATAGGAGCAGAATTAGGCCATTTGGTCTGCTGATGCATTTTGGAAGATCTAATTCACAAGCAAATTAGACAGTAAATGGAAAAGTCCTGGGGAGAACTGATGTTCAGAGAGATCTGGGTGTTCAGGTCCATTGTTCCCTGAAGGTGGCAATGCAGGTCAATAGAGTGGTCAAGAAGGCACACGGCATGCTTTCCTTCATCGGACGGAGTATTGAGTACAAGAGTTGTCAGGTTATGTTGCAGTTGTATAAGACTTTGGTTCGGCCACATTTAGAGTACTGTGTACAGTTCTGGTTGCCACATTACCAAAAGGATGTGGATGCTTTGGAGACGGTGCAGAGGAGGTTCACCAGGATGTTGCCTGGTATGGAGGGTGCTAGCTATGAAGGGAGGTTGAGTAGATTGGGATTACTTTCATTAGAAAGACGGAGATTGAAGGGGGACCTGATTGAGGTCTACACAATTATGAGGGGTGTAGACAGGGTGGATATCTAAAAGCTTTTTCCCAGAGTGGGGGACTCAATTACTAGGGGCCATGAGTTCAAAGTGAGAGGAGGAAAGTTTAAGGGAGATATGCGTGGAAAGTTCTTTACGCAGAGGGTGGTGGGTGCCTGGAACGCGTTGCCAGCGGAGGTGGTAGACGCAGACAAATAGTGTCTTTTAAGATGTATCTGGGCAGGTACATGGATGGGCAGGGAGCAAAGGGATACAGACCCTTAGAAAATAGATGACAGGTTAGACAGAGGATCTCAATCAGCGCAGACTTGGAGGGCCGAAGGGCCTGTTCCTGTGCTGTAATTTTCTTTGTTCTTTGTTCTTTGAGTCTGCTCTGCCATTCAATCATGATTATGTTTCTCAACCTCATTCTGCCTTCTTCCCCTGCCAATCAAAAACCTGTCTATCTCTGCTATACATACGTTCAATGACTCGGCATCCATAGCACTCTGTAGCAATGAGTTCCACAGATTCACCACCATCTGACTGAAGAAATTCCTCCTCATCTCAGCTGTAAAGGGTCATTCCTTCACTCTGAGGCTGTGCCCTCAGATCCTAGTTTCTCCTGCTAGGAGAAATATCTTCTCCACATCCACTCTGTCAAATGGTCAGGTTCTGCTCCCTCCCACCTATCGCCTGCTTCCTGCCTCTTTCCACTGGTTCATTTCCCCCAGCCCCTCCCCTTGCAGGCCCCTGGTTGTTTTCCTACTGATCCTTTCTATTGCCTGCCGCATGTTCTTGCAAGGAGTTACCGGTGAAGGATGTGGCAAGTGAAATGTGTACGAGGGCAGGGTGGTGGCTAGGGTTGGGGTTGACCACTGGAGAACCGTTGGTCTTCCACAGCAACAAATCAGGGCATAGTTGGATTTTGCTTTCCATCTTTTGTTTGTTCCCTGAGTCAGCCTGTTCAGGGAATATTATTACACCCGTCTGGGTCTTTAATCCAGGCCTCCAGGCTCAGAGGTAGAGACAATACTACTGGACTACAATGATACTTTGCTTTCTCTTGCAATCAGTGACATCACAGGCTGCATCTGCACATGTGCAGAAAGTTCTCCCCCTGGTGTTCCAGCACAAGATGTGCAGCCACATCACTGGGTGAACGTTCAGAAATCCCCCTTAACTCCTGTAGATGGTGCTGTTTTGGACCTCACACTCCTGAGCCAAGGTCACTGCAACTTCTAAATAATTATCCTGACATTGAGCAATCTGGAGATTGATTTCCTACCAATGCCAAAATGTTTTCTAAACTTTATTCATCTAATGTTTCAAACATTGACTGATTTTTAAAAAAATTTCATTTGTGGATGTGGCAGGCCAGCATTTATTGCCCATCCCTGGTTGCCCTTGAGAGGGCAGTGATGAGCTGCCTCTTGAACTGCTACAGTCCTCCTGCTGTGGGTTGACCCACAATGCTATTAGGGAGGGAATTTCCAATATCAGAAATAAAGTTTGGAAAACATTCTAAATGGCAAATATTTTTCACTATGCTTAAATACTGTAAATTGATTGTTATGCCTTTCGAGACTTCATCAAAATTTTCACCCGAAGGCCTCACCCTCACAAAACAGGCTAGTCACTCTCTTGAGCTTAACATCAACAATATGGTGGCCTATTAAAGGCAGAATTCGCTTGTCCTCACATATCAACCCACCAAACTCCACATCCGACATATCATTCTCAGCTACTTCCACCATCTACAACACAACCCCACAGCCAAAGAGATATTTCCCTCCCCAACCCTACCTGCCCTCCATACAGGCCACTCTCACCCCGACTCCCTTGTCCGCTCCACACTCCCCACCAAGCCCACCATGCCCGGCACTGTTCCCTGCAACAAGAGGAAGTGCTACACTTGCCCCTACACCTCCTCCCTCCCTTTCCCCCATTTAAGGCCTAACACAAACCTTTCACATCAGACAGGCCTGCACATCCGTCAACTTGGTCCATTGTAATCACTGCTCATGATGAGGTCTCCTCTACACTGGTGAGACCAAGCGTAGACTCTGGTGTGGCCGCACTTGGAGTATTGTGTACAGTTTTGGTCACCGCATTATAAGAAGGATGCGGAAGCTTTGTAAAGGGTGCAGAGGAGATTTACTAGGATGTTGCCTGGTGTGGAGGGAAGGTCTTACGAGGAAAGGCTGAGGGACTTGAGGCTGTTTTCATTAGAGAGAAGAAGGTTGAGAGGTGACTTAATTGAAGCATATAAAATAATCAGAGGGTTAGATAGGGTGGATAGGGAGAGCCTTTTTCCTAGGATGGTGATAGTGAGCACGAGGGGGCATAGCTTTAAATTGAGGGGTGAAAAATATAGGACAGATATCAGAGGTAGTTTCTTTACTCAGAGAGTAGTAAGGGAATGGAATGCTTTGCCTGCAACGGTAGTAGATTCGCCAACTTTAGGTACATTTAAGTCGTCATTGGATAAGCATAAGGACGTACATGGAATAGTGTAGGTTAGATGGGCTTGAGATTGGTATGACAGGTCGGCACAACATCGAGGGCCGAAGGGCCTGTACTGTGCTGTAATGTTCTATGTTCTATTTCGTAGAGCACCTACACTCGGTTTGCAACAAATGACGACACCTTTCAGTCGCGAATCATTTTAAATCCCCCCTCCCACTCCCAGGGTGACATGTCCACCCTGGGCCCCCTCCAGTGTCGCAGTGACGCCACCCGAAAACTGGAGGAGCTCATATTCCGCCTCAGGACCCTACAATCCAATGGTCTCAATGTGGACTTTACCAGTTTCAACATCTCCCCACACCCCCGGCCTCATCTCACGTCCAACCCTCCCTCTTATTCCTGCCTCGTTGACTTGACACAACCAGTCTACCTTCTCTCCCACCTATCCGCACCTCCCGTCCCACTGACCAATCCCCACCTCTCCTTACCTGCACTCATCTATCACCATCCCACCTACCTTCCCCGGCCCCATGCCTCCTCTCTCCATTTATTTCCCACCTCCCTTCCCCCTTCCTATTTCTGAAGCAGGGTCCCAACCTGGAATGTCAACTTTCCTGCTCTTCTGATGCTGCCTGGCCTGCTGTGTTCCTCCAGCTCCACATTATGTTTATCTTGGACTCCAGCATCTGCAGTTCTCGCTATCTCTGGTCTAAACCTGGCTTCCTGGAATGCATGAGTACTGTTTTTATGAGATTTTTCCTACCAGCAGCTTCCCTCCAAATAATTTTGGAAAACAAGAGGGCGACATTCAAAAGTTTTATTGAGATTAAACACAGATTGCGTTTCTTTGAAAAAAAATTGCAGTTTGTGTGTCTATTCCATAATTCTTTTTAAAGTGAAAAGCAGAAAATGAAGAGAAAAAAAGCACAGGATAACAACAGATGACTGAGTGATTTCATTTAGCATTCTTTCGATTTTGAGGCAAATTGTTTCTTTAAAATAGGGATGGCTACAAGAACCAATCACCTCTGACATTGCTATAGCAGAGGGGTCTATAGGCTCATGGTTTCATCCACAGTTCCAAGTAGTTGTAAAGGGATTAGCTGCCTTTGTATTTCCATGAATACAACCCATTTATTTTAATAAGGGATTAATTACTTGAAGGTATTTAAATACATTGAATGGACTTTTACCAATAAGAGATCTTATTTAAAAATACATGAAATCTGTAATAGAGATTTAGAACTTTACTTTCTCCAATTTCAGCTTGGATCCTAAGGTCTGCCCATGATAAAAAATTGGATGAGTTGACATTGAGTGTGCAAGGACAAACAGTGGATATGGGGGCATGAGCTGTCACAGTTAGTACAGTGACTGTAAAGGGTTAAGGGACTAAGAGTCATGGGAAATGATCTCCCTAATAATTTTTCTTCCTGTCTGGACCCTCATGTTCTGTGTGCGGTATGCTTAAGCAGAAGTGGAAGGGATTCAGTGGAGGATGCCCAAGTGCATACAGGGTGTCCAAATGGCAGCTGTTAACAGGGAGCAAAAGTCATGTGTTGCCATGAAATAGCATTCAAGTGGTATGCAGGGGGCCATATGGGGTGTGTAGAGGGAAATTCATTGGTTTTGTTTTTGTTCATTCAAGGAATCTGGGCATCACTGGCTAGAGCAGCATTTGTTGTCCCTTCCCAATTGTCCAGAGGGCTGTGGGTCTGGAGTCACATGTAGACCAGACAAGGCTTCCTGCCCTAAAGGACATTAGTGAACCAGATGGATGTTTCCTGACGATTGACGATCGTCATTGTCCCACCTTTAATTCCAAATTTTTATTGATTTCGAATGACGACATCTGCCATGGCAGGTCCGAGGTCTAAGCAAGGTCCTCCCTCATCACCTGGGTGGCTGGATAAAAAGCCTTGAAATAATACCACTAGACCAGTGCCTCCCTTATGAAGGGCAATATGAGGCTCGGTAGACGGGCATACGTTAGCATGGGCATTTTGAAGGTGGCGTGAGTTGATGTGGGTGGGACATGGAGAGGGCATGGGTGCAGAGATGTGGTGTGATGGTGGGTGTTGTCTTTTGCAAAGACCCAGAGCACCAAGGTGGGCCTTTTACATCATGTGCCCCTGCAGTTTCCAATGGCAGTGGCATCACTCCAGTTGTTACCTGCCCTCCCCAGAACAGAAATTCCGGGTACTCAGGGCCACTTTCTCCCGAGTTGGACTTGTGATTTGGGAATTTTCCCAACTCTGCATTTACCAGTTTGATCCAGTGCACCGGTGTAAGTTCTTTCCCCAGTTTGTATAACTGGCCGGGGAGAACGCAACACATGGACTGAAGGAGAGCATAGATTTAAGAGCAGACGTTTCAAAGAAAATGGAACAAGTAAATGTGTTTTCTTTTTAATAGAAGAATCCCATATGAACTGCATTTCAACGTAGCAATTGGGAATACAAAACAGATTGAGGGCCATCACTGAAAGAAAGGAAAAGAACATAGGATCAAATATTGTTCAGGAATAGTAGAATGATATTAATAGTCATTTCAACGCATGCCACAGAATCATGAGAGCACAGTGTTCCCTACATCAGAATATCCAAATCTGTTGTGGTCACAGTGCTCAGTCTAAGAGACTGTTTTAGGAATCATCAACCAATGAAGCAAAATTGCATTGCAGAATACCAAACACTTGACATTCAAACAGTGAAGACTGATGGAATACATATGGCCTAGCTACTGGAGTGCTGGCTCCCTTCATTGTAGATTGTATGTGGAAGGGACAAAACAGAGCATCTTTTTCTTACTCCAAGCTTTCTGCTGTTCTTATGTGAGTAACTCATGTCATGACGTACCTCTCTTATGGCCTAGTATTCTGTAAATAAGGTCACTCTCAAATAAACAAAAGGAGACCTGCTTGCAGCAGCAGCTATTTATACATCTAAAAATGAACTTAAAGTTATTTGTGCACCGGAAATCTCATCTAATTTCCTTTATTTGCATGACTGAAATTCTGTTGTTCGCTTTCTTCAATGTCTGGACAAGGGTCGCAGTCAGTGACAAAAGATACTGGGCACGGATTTGAAAGCTGTTTGCTGCCCAGGCTTGCAAATTATATCCATGTCAAATTGGGTTCATGCAGTTGCCATGACAAACGGGAATGTGTATTAGCTTTCCTCATCCTGGGCAGGAAATTTGAGAATGGTAGGAAGTGAGTGATGGAGCAGGAGAAAGCTGTTGCTATCAGTCTGAAAGTGGAGGGTTAAAAGAGTAGATTCCCCTTTGTTTTATCTTGACTGGCTAATCTGGTTTCTTGTCCTATTTAATATACTGTGTGCAGCATAGGCTATTCATTCGTCATCATCAATAAAAAATGCAATCTGGCCCATTTATTGAGAGTGCTGGGATTGCGTTGTGCTGTGATAATGACAACGTTGCCCCCAATGTTAATGCTCTACAAATTCCATAATGAGAGTTTTATTTTAAATAAATCAATGATAAATTAACATGCACAAATAACAGCAATATAGAAATAGGTTCATGACAGTGTTGGCTGTGGTTCATTTGCTGCTGTCTCGGATTTTGTCCACTCAACTCTCTGGGGATTGACAGAGAAAATGCTGCAAAAGCATTTCGAGGTTTTACTTCCCCTGCGGCAGCCGCCAGTGGTACCAGACACTGAAAATGTCTTTGTCACGCTGCGCGCATCATGCTGCCTACCAGGGCATCTTAATGCTGCAATGGAGTTGCAGCAGAGAAGGGGAGTCAAAGAACTGAACCCCGCTCCCTGATTCCCAGCACCACGTGGGACGTCCTTGTGTCATGTGGCCAATGTATGGCCAACCGACAGGTCAACCTGTTGAGGCAGTCGAAGACTCGCAGCAGAAACAAGTAATAGTCACACTGTAAATGAGGGGTCCTAGCCTAATTCAGGCTGACATCCTGTGAGGTACTGAATGGGTGTCATTATTGGAGCTGCCACCAAAAGTTGCTTTCATTAGCAACTCCTTTGTCTGTCCAACTGCCTTCCACTCTCTTTGGGTTCTAACCTACCCCACTCCCCCCCCCATTTTCTGCATATAAGCTGACTTTTTCCCAGCCACCACCAGTTCTGAGGAAGGGTCACCGGACTTGAAACATTAACTCTGTTTTCTCCTCCACAGATGCTGCCAGACCTGCTGAGCTTTTCCAGCAACTTTGTTTCTGTTCCTGATTTACAGCATCGGCAGTTCGTTTGATTTTTATTTACTGCAGATACATTGCCTTATCTCCCATCTACATACAGAAAATATAACCATCCCCACTTAAAGGTGTAACAAAATGCTGTTGGCTGGTGTGGTTCCCTACATTAAAACACTTCAGAAGTATGTCACTGCTTTCAGTGTACTTTGGGACACCTATGCTTGTGGAAGGTGCTATGTAAATGTGAGATAACAAGGCGTAGAGCTGGATGAACACAGCAGGCCAAGCAGCACCAGAGGAGCAGGAAAGCTGATGTTTCGGGCCTAGACCCTTCTTCAGAAAAAAAATCTTTACAGCCGTATTTACAGGCTACAAACTAAAAGACCAGTGGGAAATTTTCAACAATCAAATTAAGAAATAAGTAACCAAAATAGAGATGCAGGGCCAGGCGGTGTTGCAACTGCATGATGTGGAAGCTGGTGGACCCCAGTGTGGCTCATAATGGCCACATGTGTGGCAAGTGTTAGTTGCTTGGGGAACTCTGGCTCAGAGTCGATGAGCTGGAGACTGAGCTTTGTACACTGCGGCACATCAGGGAGGGGGGAGGTTTCCTGGATGCTGTGTTTCAGGAGGCAGTCACACCCCTTAGATGAACGACCTCATATTCAGCCAGTGGTCAGGGACAAGGAGAGTGTGACCATGACTGAGGCAGGTAGAGGGATCCAGGAGGTAGTGCTGAAGGAGCCTCAGCCCTTGATAGTTCCTAACAGGTTTGAGGATGAGAGCGGGGGCTGTAGGGAGAATGAGCAAACTGACCATAGCACTGTGGTACAGGGAACCACTCAAGGATGGGGAGAGAAGAGAAATACAGTTGTAATTGGGCATAGTGCAGCCAGGGCAATAGGATTTCAGGCCAGGATCAAGAGACCCGAACGCCGTGTTGCCTGCCTGGAGCCTGGGTTCAGGATCTCTCACCTGGGCTGCAGAGGAAGTTGGAGTGGGAGGGGAAAGATCCAGTTGTTGTGGTTCACATAGGTACCGGTGATATCGTTCGAGAGAAGAAAGAGGTTCTGCTGAGGGAATGTAAGCGGCAAGGGGCTCAACTAAAAAAGCAGAGCCAAAAAGGTGTTAATCTCTGGATTACTGCCTGAACCACGAACAATATGGCACAGGGTCAACAGGATTAAAGTGACTCAAAGATTAGTGTGAGAGAAATGGATTCAAATTCATGGGACATTGACATTGGTAATAGGAAAGAAGGGAGCTGTTTTGAATGGGATGGGCACCTGAATCATGCTGGGACCGGAGTCCTGGCAAATCGTATCACTGGGGCTGTGAATAGGACTCTAAATCAAATAATGGGGTTGTGGTGGAGCAGTTCCTTGGGCAACTGTGGAAAAAGGTAAAGTTGGGAGAGGGGATGCTCAGCAGAGATCATTAAAGTTTCTAGAACAAGTAATAGAACAGAAAGTATGGAAGGGGCAGGAATCTAACTTCAGGCACAGCAGATGAGTTAGTAACTGTGAAAAGGAGAGCAGTCAATGCAGGACTAAGTGAGTGGTACTTAATTGCACACAGTATATGATACGAGGTAAATGAGCTTCTAGCGCAGATTGAAATTGGCGGGTATGATGTTGTGGGTATCACAGAGACAGGGCTGGGAGGGGATCAGGGCTGGGAAATAAATATCCAAGGATACACAACCTATCGAAGGGACAGGCAGATGGGCAGAGGGAGTGGTATAGCCTTGATAAAAAGAAATGAAGTTAAAACATTAGCAGTAAGTGATGTAGAGTCAGAAGGCATAGAATGTGTGTGGGTAAAGTTGAAAAACCACAAAGGAAGAAAGACCCTGATGGGAGTTGTGTACAGGCCTTCTAGAAGTAGCCAGGATGTGGGGAAGAAAATAAATCAGGAGAAAGAAAAGGTGTGTAAGAAAAGCATTATTATGATAAGCATGGGGAACTTCAATATGCAAGTGGGTTGGGTAAATCAGGCTGGTAGCGGATCTCAAGAAAAGGACTTTGTTTTTTTTTGCAGCAGCTCATGGTACAGCCCACCAGGGAACAGGCAATTCTAGATTTGATGATATGCAATGAGGAAGACTTGATCAGAGAGCTTAAAGTGAAGGAACCCCCAGGGGACAGTGACCATAATATGATAGAATTCACCCTGCGCATGAGGAAAAGAGAAAGCTTACGATGAAAATTAGCGGGTAGCCAGAGGATTGGGAAGCCTTTAAAAACCAGCAGAGGACAACTAAAAAAGCAATAAGTGACGAAAAAATGAAATGCGAGAGTAAGCTAGCTAGCAGTATAAAAGAAAGCAGCAAGAAGTTTTATTTTAGAGACCTAAAAGATAGAATATAGAACATTACAGCACAGTAGAGGCCCTTCGGCCCTCGATGTTGTGCCGACCTGTCATACCGATCTCGAGCCCATCTAACCTACACTATTCCATGTACGCCCATATGCTTATCCAATGACAACTTAAATGTACCTAAAGTTGGCAAATCTACTACTGTTGCAGGCAACGCGTTCCATTCCCTTACTACTCTCTGAGTAAAGAAACTACCTCTGACATCTGTCCTATATCTGTCACCCCTCAATTTAAAGCCATGCCCCCTCATGCTCACCATCACCATCCTAGGAAAAAGGCTCTCTCTATCCACTCTATCTAACTCTCTGATTATTTTATATGTTTCAATTAAGTCACCTCTCAACCTCCTTCTCTCTAATGAAAACAGCCTCAAGTCCCTCAGCCTTTCCTCGTAAGACCTTCCCTCCATACCAGGCAACATCCTAGTAAATCTCCTCTGCACCCTTTACAAATCTTCCACATCCTTCTTATAATGTGGTGACCAGAACTGTACGCAATACTCCAAGTGCGGCCACACCAGAGTTTTCTACTGCTGCAGCATAACCTCTTGGCTCTGGAACTTGATCCCTCTATTAATAAAAGCTAAAACACTGTATGCCTTCTTAACAGCCCTGTCAACCTGGGTAGATAAGGGAGAGGCAAGAGAAGATACTGGAGGACTGGAAAATGAGCGTGGAGAAGTGCTAATAGGGAATAAAGGAGCAACGGATGAAGTGAGTAGGTACTTTGCATCAGCCTTCACAATGGAAAACACCAGCAACATACAAAATTCCAGGAGAGTACATGGTAAGTTGTATTGGCCATTACTAAGGAGTAGGTGCTGGGGGAGCTGAAAAGTCTGCAAGTCAATAAATCACCCGGACCAGATGGACAATACCCTAGAGCTCTGAAGGGGATAGCTGAGGAAATTCTGGAGGCATTGGTGCTGATCTTTCAGGAATCACTTGAGTTAGGGAGCCAGTTGACATAACCTATTTGGACTTCCAGAAGGCAATTGTAAAGGTGCTGCACAGGAGGCTACTAAATAAGACAAGAGCCCATGGTGTTAGGAGCAAGGTACTGGCATGGATAGAGGATTGGCTAACTGGCAGATGGCAGGGAGTAGGGATAGAGAAGTCTTTTTCATAATGGCAGCTGGTGAGTAGTGGAGTCCTCAGGGTCCAGTGTTGGGAACACATTTATTCATGTTTTACATTAACGACTTGGATGAAGGAGCTGAGGGCATTGTTGCTAAGTTTGCAGATGATACAAAGATAGTTGGAGGAACAGGTAGTGTTGAGGAAACGGGGAGGCTGCAGAAGGGCTTGGACAGGCTAGAAGAGTGTGCAAAGACGTAGCAGACAGAATATCATGTGGGAAAATGTAAGGTCATGCACTTTAGTCAGAAGAAAAGAGGTGTGAACTATTTTATAAATGGGGAAAGGCTTTGAAATCTGAAGCACAAAGGGACCTGGGAGTCCAGGTTCCAGATTCCCTCAAGGTTAGCATGCAGATTCACTTGGCAGGTAGGAAGGAAAATGCAATGTTGGCATTCATTTCAAGAGGACTAGAATACACAAATAGGGATGTACTGCTGAGACTGTATATGGTTCTGGTCAGACCACATTTGGAATGTAGTGAGCAGTTTTGGGCCCGTATTTAAGGAAGGGTGTGTTAGTGTTGGGTGGAGGCAGCCGAGTTTTAATTAATTATCCTGGGGATGAAGGGCTTGTTGTATGAGCAGCGTGTGAGAACTCTGTGTCTGTACTCGATGGAGTTTAGAAGAATGAGGCGGGATTTCATCGAAACTTACAGAGTACTGAGAGGCCTGTACAGAGTGGATGTGGAGAAGATGTTTCCACGGGTAGGGGAGACCAGGAACCGATGGTACAGCCTCAGAGTGAAGGGACAACCCTTTAGGACTGAGATGAGGAGGAATTTGTTCAGCCAGAGGGCAGTGAATATGTAGAGCTCATTGCCCCAGAGGATTGCGAAGATCCAGTCATTTGAGTGTATTTAAGACAGGCAGAGAGGATGTTAATCAGTAAAGGGATCAAGGGGTACAGGAGAAGGCAGAATGGAGTTGAGAAACTTATCAGCTATGATTGAATGGCAGAACAGGTTTGATGGGCCGAATGGCCTTATTCTGTCCCTTTGTCTCATGGTCTTTTGAACCATGCTAACATTTCGACGTTCTGACTGTGACCTAGTACGTGGCTGCTGATCAGAATTTAGGTAAAAAGAGTACTGAGAGCACCATTTTAAATAATAGATTAAGACAACATTCAATCTATCCATAAACATGATCAATTTGGACCATGCTGTTTAATGGAACTTATACTCATTCAGGTTCAGGTTCAAATGCAAGGCTATGTCACTTGTAGCAAACGTCTCTGCAGCTACTATGAGATTAGTGCAGCTAGTGCCAGTCGAGTTGATGGCCACATTTATCCCATGCATCTTTCGAGTTTCACAAATGGCGCAGTGATGGTGAATTTTCCAGTCCAGCTATGAGAGATTTCTGGCAGTATTAAGCTTCCATGTTAAAAGGAATTTTAGTCTGTTATTTCATACAATTGCAAGAAAGGCTGGAAATTAACTGACTGCTGTCATACTTGCAGAAAGGAGAGTTTAGTGAGCATCCACTTATTGGAAGGTTGACATTTAATGCAAGAGACTGTGCCATATTTAATTACCTGCTTCAAATGTTCGGTGTAAATTAGCACTGTCAGTAATGCCCTGTGTTCTGGAATAAATAACAGGCAATCTAATGAGCCAATACATCCTGAAGACTATTAATGTTATCCTTTCACTTCATAACTGTCAGTCTTGCAACCCATTTCTCACTTTTTTATCCAATAAACAAGGAGTGCAGTGTTCAGACACAGACCCTTGAGACTGAAAGAAAGATTTTCACTTATATAGCACCTTTTGCAACCTCAGGATGCCCCAAGATGCTCTACATCCAATTAGGTACCTTTGAAGTGTCGTCACTTACAATGGAGGGAATACACTGTACAATTAGTAGACATCACCATTCTTAGAACTGAAAGGAGCTAGTAACCAGATCATCTGTTTCAGCTGTATGAGTTGAGAGATAAATATTGGCCAGGACACCAGCAAGAGTTCCTCCACTCCCTTTCAAAAACTAGCCATGGGATTCTTTTGCATCTGAAAGGTGGTACCTTGGCAAATGCTGTCTCATTTGGAACATCAATCTCCTTGCGTGGAACTCAAATACATGAATTTCTGTGAGTATGACAGAGCATCACAGAGCCACACCACTAGTGAGTTAGAAGAGAGTACATTTTTCTATCTCAGTGGTGTGTGTGTGTGTGTGTGTGTGTGTGTGTGTGTGTGTGTGTGTGTGTGTGTGTGTGTGTGTGTGTGTGTGTGTGTGTGTATCAAATTAGCAGCAGAACATCAACAAATGCAAGTCTTTCTTTTCTTTGTGGGGTCTGCATCCAGAAGTGCCACACACTGGATAATTCCTATGACGCAACTGAAAAATCGACTGGAAATGTCACCCTCCAGTAGGTTGCTGACTGCACTGTCCAGCACAACTGTGTTTAGATCATCACAGCGAAGTTTCGTCACTATTAAAGTGGGGAGAAGTGACTACATCAGTCACTATTTCTGCTGATATCTTCTGCAGAATATGTGCCTACATGGAGAATGAAGTACACATCGTCAAATAGCCTGGCAGTACAACAGAGTGATTTGAACCTTCCACAAGGGAAGTGCCCACTTGAGCAAGGGGTGTACCTGGACCCAAGCTTGAGGCAAGACAGGGCAGAGTGGCTGCAGGAGTAAATAGGTTTTCATGCGGTGCGCTCACATACTAATCCACAGAGAGGTGGCAGTCCCTTCTAGTTTTCGTGTCACTGTCCGCATTTCCCCTGGGGGTAACCAGAGACTAAAGATTCAACCTTAGAGAGATTTCATCTCCATTGGGAGGGGTAGACCAGAAACCAGGGGTTCAATCTTACAGACAAATTCAGCGAAGAACCCAGCCAGATCATAAGTGAATGATCCACAACCAGGTTGGTGCAGACTGGTGCATACTCAGCTACTCTGATGCACACCAAGAGTATGTGGAGAAATGAAGCTGTAAGTATGGGTAATACCATTTCTGTCCACGCTCAGCAGTGTTGAGAACACATCTCAATGTGTGTTTGAGTATATTGTACCGTGAAGGTGAAAGAAATGAGCTGTTGGGATGTATTCAGTTAAAATATATCTGTGATTTCTCCACATACTCTTGGTGTGCATCAGAATAACTGAGTAGGCCAGTCTGCACCAACCTGGTGTGGATCATACACTTATGATCTGGCTGGGTTCTTCGCTGAATTTGTCTGTAAGATTGAACCCCTGGTTTCTGGTCTACCCCTCCCAATGGAGATGAAATCTCTCTAAGGTTGAATCTTTAGTCTCTGGTTACTCCCAGGGGAAATGCGGACAGTGACACGAAAACTAGAAGGGACTGCCACCTCTCTGTGGATTAGTATGTGAGCGCACCGCATGAAAACCTATTTACTCCTGCAGCCACTCTGCCCTGTCTTGCCTCAAGCTTGGGTCCAGGTACACCCCTTGCTCAAGTGGGCACTTCCCTTGCGGAAGGTTCAAATCACTCTGTTGTACTGCCAGGCTATTTGACGATGTGTACTTCATTCTCCATGTAGGCACATATTCTGCAGAAGATATCAGCAGAAATAGTGACTGATGTAGTCACTTCTCCCCACTTTGATATTGACGAAACTTCGCTGTGATGATCGAAACACAGTTGTGCTGGACAGGGCAGTCAGCAACCCACTGGAGGGTGACATTTCCAGTCGATTTTTCAGTTGCGTCATAGGAACTATCCAGTGTGTGGCACTTCTGGATGCAGACCCCACAAAGAAAAGAAAGACTTGCATTTATGAAGTGCCTTTTTGCAATCTCAAGACACAATGACTTTAGAGATACAGCCAATGTTGCAAATTAATAGTTGGGGGCAAGAACCCAGCTGGATGTGTATACACAGCAGTGAGGTAATGACTTGTAGAGCTTTTCTTTTATTGGTCATTGAATGATAAGCAGCTTACATACTCATCCTGCTGGAGCTTGGCCTGAAACTATAACCTTCTGACTCAGCAACATGAGCACTGCCACCAAACCACAGCTGATTCTTGTACTCAGCTGTGTACTCACTGAGAACGGGTTCATATATATCAAAACAGACTTGGGTTATGTCTTTACATTTGTTTCCAATGCTTTTCCTGGAACTTTCCTACAACCATTAATGACACAGCATTCTAGAGGGGGATGATGGATAGCTGCCAGCATGGCACAGAGATAAACCTACCGATATGCCAGCAATCTGTGCCCTTTACCCACATGCTGCTGAATTAATCTCAGAAGATGTCATTGTCTAAAACACATGGCTCCTGGCCAAACTCTCACAGAAGACAAGAGCCGAGGCTCTTATTCATGGAAAGGACTCAGAAAATGTTGCTCCAGAGTCAACTTATCACAGTGAAAATGAGTCCAGAGCTGTCCTCACCCTTTGTGTCACAGCATCTGCTGTGTTAATACTCCTGATATTCCAGTTCCTTCAGCAATGTGCCAGCTGAGGCATTCCCAGCAGGAAATGAACTGAGTACAGGGGCGACAGACTCATAGTAATGGAATACTCACTGGCGAAGAAAGGAATTCTATGAATTCTGACACAGTACCAGCACGTAGAAGAGAAATGTTAAAAGTTGTTGTATTAACTCCCTTGAAAGCAAAATTCTAGCAGGACTGGGCAGGGTAAACACAGAAAGGGTTTGACCAATGATTGGGGATTGCAGATCCGAGGGTCACAGTCTAAGAAAAGGGGGCACATCATTTAGGACTGAGATGAAGAGAAATGTCTTCAACTAGACAGAGGGGAGCCTGTGGAATTCGCTGCCACAGAAAGTGGTCAAGGCCAAAAACATTGAATGTTTAAAAGAAGGAGTTAGATACAGTTCTTAGGGCTGCAAGGACCAGTGGGTAGAAAGCAGGAGCAATGTACTGAGTTGGATGATCAGCCATGATCATATTGAATGGCAGAGCAGACTCGAGGGGCTGAATGGCCTACTGCTGCTCCTATTTTCTATGCTTCTATGTTTTATCTAAATTTCAATATTGTATTTGTTCATGAAGTGAGGTGCTCTGCACATAAGTCAGTTCACCATTGTCAGTTGTATCTTTGGTTGGCTAGGACCCCAACTTTGGAATTCCCTTCCTAAACTATGTGGCCTCTCCTCCTTTAAAACCTGACTCTTAGACCAAGCTTTTGGTCACCTCTCCTCATCCTTATGTAAGTTGGTGTCAAATTTTGTTTTACAACACCCTACTGCAGGATCATGGGGTGTTTTGCTGTGTCAAAGGTGCTATGTAAATACAATATGGTTTACTGAAACTATAAAATGTGTCCATTCAATGTGCACTAGCACATCCTGGTATGCAATGGCATATACTGGTGTGCACTGGCATATACTGATGTGTACGCACATATATTGGTGTGCACTGGCGTATTTTGGTGTGCACTCGCATATACTGGTGTGTACACGGAAATAATGGTGTGCACTGGCAAATACTGGTATAAACCAAAGGCAAATCGTCACATGCTGGAGTAGTGAAACAAAAGCAGTAAGGTACTAGACACACTCAGCAGATCGGCAGCATCTGTGGAGAGAGTAGAAGGATAGTATTCTGTACCTTACCTGATTAATGTCCATTAATGTTAGTGGAGAGTAAACTTGAGAAAGTTACCTCTAAAGCAAAGAACATGTAAAAAGGAAATCCAGCGCTTTGTGATTCTCAATCCCCAGCCCTGTTGAGCCTGAAACATCAACATCAGGATTTTCGGCCTTAGCAGCCAAGAACCCACACTAGAGATGGAACCTGGGTCCTTCCCTTGCTGAAAGATGGCATTGTGTCCAGCAGTGCATACATCTTGCCGGGAGAATCATCCCATTGTTAAGTGAGTCTCAATCCCTTTTTTTTATGACCAAGAAATGAACAAAAGTTTTGAATAATTTTGACCTTCTTTGTTTATTTCTCCAAGTGCTGACAAACCATTGGTTAAACAGCGATGATGAGAAAATATCCTATAGGTTGCAAGATCTAATGAATGATTGGACCTGATGGTTTGAATGAGCTGAATTAGAAGCAGGAATGCTGCAGTCCCACAGCAGTCTGTCTGCAGTTAATCATGCAGCTCCTCACATAGGTACCTTTGGTGGTGCCCTGGAGAGAGGTTACATTTCAAGGTCAAAAGACATTTTACCATCAGAGGTTAATAATGTATATTCAGAAATCTTAAGTTCACCTGGGCCATCTCCAACACATCCCTCACCTTCCTGGACCTCTCTGTCTCCATCTTGGACAACCACCTAGAAACCGATATCCATTTCAAGCCCACCGACTCCCACAACTACCTGGAATACACCTCCTCCCACCCACCTTCCTGCAAAAATTCCATCCCCTATTCCCAATTCCTTCACCTCCACCGCATCTGCTCCCCGGATGAGGCATTCGCGCCCGACACAACCCCGCCCCCGCACCCCCGTACATCTGAGATGTCCTCATTTTTCAAGGACCTCAATATCCCCCCTGCAGTGGTTGAGAATGCCCTTAACCGTGTCTCCCACATTTCCCGCAACTCATCCTTCACACCCCGCCCCTACAATAACCACCAAAAGAGAATCCCCCTCATCCTCACGTACCACCCCAGCAACCTCCATATACAACACATCATCCTCCAACACTTCTGCCATCTACAATCCGACCTCACCACCAAAGACATTTTTCCCTCCCCACCCTTGTCTGCCTTCCGGAGAGACCACTCTCCGCGTGACTCCCTTGTCCACTCCACACTCCCCTCCAACCCCACCACACCCTACACTTTCCCCTGCAACCGCAGGAAGTGCTACACCTGCCCCTACACATCCCCCTTCACCCCCATCCCAGGGCCCAAGATGACTTTTCATATTAAGCAGATGTTCACCTACACATCTGCCAATGTGGTACACTGCATCCGCTGTACCCGGTTTGGCTTCCTCTACATTGGGGAAACCAAGCGGAGGCTTGGGGACCACTTTGCAGAACACCTACGCTCGGTTCGCAATAAACAACTGCACCTCCCAGTCGCGAACCATTTCAACTCCCCCTCCCATTCCTTGGACGACATGTCCATCCTGGGCCTCCTGCAGTGCCATAATGATGCCACCCGTAGGTTGCAGGAACAGCAACTCATATTCCGCTTGGGAACCCTGCAGCCCAATGGTATCAATGTGGATTTCACCAGCTTCAAAATCTCCCCTTCCCCCACTGCATCCCAAAACAATCCCAGCTCGTCCCCGCCTCCCTAACCTGTTCTTCCTCCTACCCATCCCCTCCTCCCACATCAAGCCGCACCCCCATTTCCTACCTACTAACCTCATCCCACTCCCTTGACTGGTCCGTCCTCCCTGGACTGACCTATCCCCTCCCTACCTCCCCACCTACACTCACCTCTATAGGCTCCATCCCCACCCTGTAACTTGTCTGTCTCTTCTCTATCTATCTTCTCCTTTATCCAACTTCGACCCCTCTCTCCCTATTTATTTCGGAACCCTCTCTCCATCCCCCTTTTCTGAAGAAGGGTCGAGGCCCGAAACGTCAGCTTTTGTGCTCCTGAGATGCTGCTTGGCCTGCTGTGTTCATTCAGCTTCACACTTTGTTACCTCGACATTCAGAAAGATAACAGGCCATCGATGGTATTTATAGTTTAACTGCTGATATTTTACAAGGGCAGGATGGTGGGACAAATGGTCACACAATAGGTGAGATGGGATGGCACTGGCACTGCATACCCAGTAGTCTCCCGTTAATCACCCTGTGCCTTTCAGGATTTAGGGCAACTGACCCAGGCTTCTTCATCAGCACTACCTAAACCTGTCACCTCTGCCATCTCGAAGGTGCCAGATGCTTTGGAAGACCTTCAACTACAAATTCTCCTCCAAGCCACATGTCATTCTGACTTGGAGACATTGTGCTGTTCTTTCAGTTGTCACTCGGTCAGACTTCTGGAACCTTTCTCCCTAGCAGCCGTTTGGGTGCACCTACACCACGTGGGCACCAGCGGTTCAAGAAGAAGGCGTATCACCCCCTTCTTAACGGCAGTTAGGGACGGACAATAAATATTGGCCTAACCAGCAATGCACGAGCAGGGGACATGACTTGGCATGGGGTGTGAGAAGGTCTGGGGGCCTTTAATACCACTGGATGAAATCCCACGGAGCTGAGGCAGGCCTTCTTAGACATCTCCATAGAAAGCTGCTTCCAGGGTGGGCAGCTTCAGCTTTACCCCGCACCTGTGCTCCCAGCCAAGAGCGAAGACTGCAGTATTCAGGATGCTTTCTATCAAGGCGAATCTGGAGAGTCGAGTAATTTTCTGATACATGCTACCCTTGGTCTTGGTAGCAAATATCTAACCCCATATCAGCTTTGTTTGTCATTGCTGAGCTGCCCTTTCAGACATGACTTCTCTATTTGTTGCTTTTGTGAAATACTGTTATTGGGTTTTACAACATCCTCTTCATCAACAATAAAGCCAAGGTGGTTGGTCAGCTAAGAACTTCTGAATCCTTGTTGGTGGGAGATCACCAACTCATTATCGCAACAAACAGCATTTTTACTCCTTGCGTAGTTCCTGAGCTTCGCCTGGTCTCGATTTCATGCCGAAGCATTCTTCAAACCACTTCCTCATCAAATAAATACAAGCGAGGAAGGATAATTTCACACAGAGTTCTGTTCATTGTCAGGTCAGACATTATATAAAACGCATTCATTTGATGAAACAACAGCTGCGATTTAAAACTGCTGAAACTTGTTTGCTTGGGTTTGTGATCCGAACGTAGGCTTCTCTCTTCCTCGACCTTATGCCAAAGCAGCAGTAGTTGGAAGTGAGAATAGACCTGGAGGCAGATTCCTGATCTGATGTCAATTTAGAGAAGGAGCTAATAATAAACACTGAAATCTGAGAAACAGCTTTTCAGGAAGCACTTCAGCTGCCTCCAATCCTTTAACCCCACCAATCCCACATGCTTGCAGAATTATCAAAGGTGCTCGATTCCAAAGGGTCTTGATTTCAACTTGGAGCACTCAGTTCTTGGGGAGATGGATAATTATTTACTGGCAATCTTCCCGGACTGTGGAACTGCCAAATAATTTGATGCTGGAAAAGAGGGATATGGAACAATCCCAGACTAATTTCAGTAAGAACCATGTGCATGAAAACAGAGGGAAGATTGATATACAGGAGCTGGTGGTGACTGTCACTATACTTGACTAATATTCTAATATGTGAACAATAAACTCCTAATAGGACTATCATGTTCTTTAAGTGCTCCCATTTGGGATTAGCATTACAGAATCAGTTTGGAGAATGCAATCTTCTAATTAATTCCTTCTAATTATGTACTCCATTTGGAGCAGTGGGACCCAAGTGAAAGCTGGTTCACTGTGTCTATGCCATCTTGATATTCATTTCCTTCAACGGTTTAGTTATGTGATCTGTTTGTATCTATCTCAGAGTACAGCTAAATATTTCAGGCAAGGAACCGATATATAATTCTATTCACCTACGATAGCCAGAAATCAAGATTGCTCCCATATAAATTCTTCCTGTGCCTCTGAGTTTCCCCTTCCTGTTGGAGATGCTGATTTATGATTTCGCACCTCAATGTGCTTTGTCGGGTTTGGTTAGTTTGGACAGCTGCGGTGTAATTCCAACAGCGTGGGTTCAATTCTCGCACCATCTGAGGTCATCATGAAGGATTCGGCTTCTCAACCTCTCCCCTTACCTGATGCGTAGTGAACCACTGGTTAAACCATCACCAGTTGCCTCTCTACTAAGAGAGCAGCCCTATGGTCTGGTAAGACTATGGTGATCTTACCTTTTGCTTTGCCAGTGGAGGACATATTCGTTTTAGGTAAAACCCAGCTTCCTGCCTCCTCATTCCCATTTGTCAAATACTCCAATAGGTGGTCCTTCGAGAAATTTGTTTTTTTTTTAATATTTCTACAGTGTGGAAAGAAGTCACTTGGCCCACCCAAGACCACATCACTTCTTCAAAGATCATTCCACCCAGACCCAGCCCCTCCATCCTATCCCCTGTAACCCCACATTTCTCCTGGCTAACCTACCCAGCCTGCACATCACTGGACACTATGGAACTATTCAACAAGCCCAATCCATGGTCAAACAGCATCTCCTTTGGCCTGTGGGAGGAAACCGGAGCACCCGGACGAAACCCACACAGACACAGGGAGAATGTGCAAACTCCCACAGACAGTCACCGAAGGCTGGAATTGAACCCCATTGCTGTGAGGCTGCAGTGCTAACCACTGTGCCACCCTTGTGAAGCATCCCAAGTGAGCAACACCTCTCAGACTAAAACTTAGCCAGAAACTAGTTGACTTCCCTGTTTTCTTGAAGGGACTGATTTCAAATGCTGTACATTTTAATTCTAGCATAAGCCTTGAAATTCGGCCCTTCGATTTGACGTGTTTAATTTATTGCAAAATTGTGTTAAAGTCTTCCAAATCCCAGTAACGACATCCCTTAAAATAGCAAAGGGCAAATAATGACTTGATCTCAGGAATTTCTCTGCTATTTTGAAACTGTTTTTGATCTGCTCATCTATAGGGCTGTCTTTGCTGTGATCCTGCCTTAAGTTCCAGCTTTGTTCAATCTAACATAATCTGCTTGTTTGTTTTTACTATTCTCTGATAATTGCTCAGTTGGTCATACTTTCCATGGCTTGAATTTCTGCTGTTTCTAATTACTTATAATATAAATGAGGCAGAACAAAATTCCATTAAACTTTCTCTTTGTGACCGCAGTTCTGAATGAATCGTTTTTTTTGCCAAGTAGAAATATGCAAGTTAAATATATTGTCAGGATTTTGAGTAAATTGAATGGGGAGGTGAAATGTGAGATTAGGAGGGCTAAAGGAAAATGAAGTGAGGTGAACAGATCATATAAACAGGAATGATCAGGCTTGTAAAACTTCGTCAAAAAAATGTTAAAGGATAGTTAAAGAAAGAACTTGTACTTCTCAAATTATCTTAGAATAATCTGAAAAGGTTCACAATCAATAGAGTACTTCCAAAAAGTGGTGATGCACAGGAATGTAGCAACCAAATTGACCGTGTAATGCCAAATAGTTAACAATGAAATAAATAATTGGATTGTTTTTCTGAAATTATCGTTTGAAGGATAAACAAAAATGGTGGAAATGCCAGCAGAATTCCCAAATCATTGAATAATCTTGTGGGATCACTTGTGTTACCTGAGAGGGGATATAGAGCCCCAGTTCAAGATTTCATCCAAAAGCGATCTCACAGCACTGAATTTGCAGCGAAGAGATTCATGCTCAAGTCTTCAGCATACCCTTGAATGCACTTCTAACTTCTAACTCAGAAACAGTTATGAGCCAAATGACACACAAAATGCTTTTATTTTCTGTCTCTGAACTTCTGCTGATCGCCTCTATATTATTTCAACACCTCACAGTGATGAAGTAGAGCCACCTACAGATGAAAGGGTTAGTGGGGTGTCATACAACTGTGGAGGATGGAAATGATCAAAAGATAGCAAAATTTAATCCGTAGTTCAAGATAAAATGAGCCATTAATTAAGAGCACAGTGTAAAAGATTAATGAGATAGGTTGTAGACTGTGGCTCCACAGAGACTGTTTTCCTGATGTGCCAATACTTTTTTTTAGCTCCAAAACCCCATCTGTATCCTGTACACACTCCCTACAAGTTAGTTGCTGCTTGACGTCTGCTTTTGATTCTTATTCTGCCCATAGCTTCTCAAAGTCTTCAAAGTTTCTGAAGTTTACGGGAAGTAGTGTAACACATGCCGAAGGACTTGGTCCTGACTCCAAGGATTCTTCACAGATCTTTTGACCCAGACGTGGGCGCAGTAGTATGTGTTCCGTTTGGCTTAGAGCAGGACTTGGAGAATGAGCAGAGGTAATGATGAGCAGAACAAGCTGCTGGAAGAGGAAGGATGAGGAGGAGTAAAAGGGCTTTCAACAGGAGGTGATAGCCAACCAGGCTACTCAAGGAGCAATTCTCCAACCTCAATCTCAGTGAGGAACAGCAATCTAGAAATTAGTTAGCGTGACGTGCCTGCACCCATTTAAATTGCGCTGGGCAAAACATAAGCTTTGTGTATCACCTCATCTGATCAATTCTAGCCCTAAGTGGCTTTGATGCCTAAATGCTGCCTGTGTATGCTGCATATATTAGGAGGGTCCATTTGTGTTGTTTCCAATCTACATGGCCCTGTTCTTCTTAAAGACAAGTAAATAGAAGCTGCCCACAAATGTTGCTTCAGTGTGGCAGACAGGAGGGCAATAGAGGAATCCAGACTGTTATATCTGATAATGTAAGCATTTGTACTGCAAGTAGACCATTGGTGTTGGTGGTGGGGGGAAGGGGAGGGGAGACAGTAGAGTCAGGAGAACCTCAAAGTTGCTAATCTTCAGGTACAATCTGTCACCACTGGGCCTATTTCGCCTCCATCCATCATAAAATCAGAATTATAGAATCCCTACAGTGTGGACACAGGCCGTTCGGCCCAGCAAGTCCACACCGACCCTCAGAGCACCCGCCCAGGCTCATCCCCCATCAAACCCATCAAGACCTGAAACTGGTGCCTCTGGTTCTGAGATAGTGTCACTACCCATTGCAATTATTTCATTCAAACTTACAGGTAGGTTTATTTTCACTCTCTCCTAGAATCAGTGCGTATTTATTTGATCAATTCAAAAATTATTCAGGATGGGATTACAGCTCAGTCACAAATATTTATAATTCAATTGCTTTTATTTGAAATAATCCTTCGGCTTTTGATGGAATCAGCAGGGACTTAAGGATGATCAATATCCCTTGTGTTGAGTAAATCCTACAGTAAACGCATTCATCTTCCTGCCTCTAAACCAATGAGTGTAACTATTAGAATTGAGTGATATTGAAATTGAGGATCCAATGAAGTGGATTCAATATGCTCTAACTTACTGTGGGAAACAAACAACAACATAACTACACTCTGGGTATATCGCAAACCTGGGAAAATCAGATGTTAGATTTTAATTTGAAATAACTAATTGCGTTTTAGGTATTTTAATTCAGCCTCTGAAAACATGCTGCTTCTGATATTACACAAACTGGTCCATTCAGTTCAGCGGTACTCAAGCATACTGTCACATGAGAGAGTGAGGATTCATGTGGGGGTTGATCCATTCAGTTGGCACTAGATGGTGATGCAGAACGATGCCAGTGATATGGGTTCAATCCCTGCCTCTGCCATCTCACCATCAGTCCAGGACATATTGTCTGTCTGTAATGAAAATGCCTTTGTAACTATTGTAGATGATGAAACTAAGAAAATCACATACTGAACATCCAGAACTTTTCTCTGTCCATCACAGCAATCTGTTTTTTGCTACTAGCTGTCAACTTGTGTTCCTTGCTGTTTGTCCATCCTAATATAGATTCCTTTACATTTCTCCAGATTCAGTTCGAACAAACACATCTTTCTTCATTATGCTGAAGTACCTACACCTTGCTGAAATATTTGCAGTCCATATCACTGTACAAAATTCCAGCTTTGTGTTATTGGCAAGCTTTGATATTCTGTGCCATATTCCTGTCCTGGATCACAGGGGTGAATCCAAGCGGTTCTTTTTAGATTTGGTTAAAAAAAGAAGACTCAACAATACCAGTTTGCCTAAATACAAACATTTATTGAGTAATAATAAAAGACGAGGAAGGAAAAGGGCATTTATTAATTAAACAAAAAGAATGATAAAAAGGAAAAACAAACCCTTCTGCCCGTCAGGGACCCCTCAATTGGCGGTTGGTCTGCAGGCTGAGGTTGTTCCTGGCATTGTTTGCCATCCTGGTCCAAGGTAAAGTCCAGCAACTTGGAACAAAGCTCTCTCTCTTATACAGTGTAACAAACAGCCAGCACAGGAAAGCAGATACAGGGAGCAAGCTGCTTGCAGAGACAAAACAAAACATGTTTTGCTGTCTGTGGCATGTACTGGATTATTCACAGGACTTATTCAAGATCATGCAGCTTGTCGAATATCATCAACAATTTCAACCCATCCTGTATAATTCCCAAATACAAACACAAATCATTGTATACATTTCACAACTCTAATCCCTGGATGTACCAGTTTCAAATCCTTTCAACCAACCTTTGATCCTGCCTGTCAATCAATTTTCTATCCATATCGCTGTTTAAGATCTTGACCATATTCCTGAACTTCTTTTATCTATGCCTTTGGAAAAAAAAACTTACAAAGATCCATATTCACAGTCTGCAATGCATTCTTTTTATCTAATTTTCTTCCTTAAACAGATGTGTTGTACTAGCTACCCTCCAAACATGGTGTTCAATTTGCTCTTTAAGAAGGACCATTTATTGGAAAGTAGAATCTCTCTATTTTCTCTCTGGCTTCCTTAAAAGACGAGCATGCTTTCCATTAGTTTATCATCTGTTCATAGTCTACGAACGGTTTCTGAAACTTTCTCTCCTAAAATTGCTTTCACTTCTGCCCCCAGTTACCTATGTTTGTTGTATCATTCCTTGATGTTGTTAGCCCTTCTTTTACCAAATGCCTTGATTTGAAGTTCCAATTTAATTCTAGTTTAATCCATCTCACCCCCAAGTTCCTCTCCAAGTCATGCGCAAAAGGGTCTAGGCCCGAAACGTCAGCCTTCCTGCTCCTCTGATGTTGCTTGGCCTGCTGTGTTCGTCCAGCTCTACACCTTGTTATCTCAGATTCTCCAGCATCGGCAGTTCCTACTATCTCTGAAACTATACTGTTATTTCTTCATTGCCTTCCTAGCAACTAAATGGGTTAACTTATACCACATGGACTACAGTGCATCAAGAAGGTAGCTCACCTTCAAAATCTCAAGGATAATTATGAAAGGCTACTAAACACTGGCCAAGGTCTCCACATTCCATGGCCCAATAGAAAAAGATTATCTTCAAAACCCACCATTCAATGTGCTCCCATTACAGGTTACGTGATTTTTGTCTACTCAAGCTAGCTTACACTGGGACAGTCCCTTTTGCTGATCTATTAATCTGTTTAGAATCATAGAAGCCCTACAGTGCAGAAAGAAGTCATTGGTCCCATTGAATCTGCACCATCTCTCCAAAAAGCATCCCACCCACACTCACACCCCCACATGGGTTTCCCCCCTTTATTTATTCACGGGATGAGGGCGTCACTGGCCAGGCAGCATTTATTGCCCAGAGGGCAGTTAAGAGTCAACCACATTGCTGTGGGTCTGGAGTCACATGTAGGCCAGACCAGGTGAGGATGGCAGTTCCTTCCCTAAAAGGGCATTAGTGAACTAGATGGGTTTTTTTCCTGACAATCGACTCATAGTCAACATTAGATTGTTAATTCCAAATACTTATTGAATTCAAATTCCACCATCTGCCATGGCAGGATTCAAACCCAGGTCCCCAGAACGCTGTCTGGGACTCTGGATTAACAGTCCAGTGTTAATACCACTGGGCCAACACCTTACCATGGCCAATCCACCCAACCTGCACATCTGTGGACTGTGGGAGAAAACCGGAGCACCCGGAGGAAACCCACAGATACACAGGGAGAATGTGCAAACTCCACACAGACAGTCGCCCGTTGGTGGGATCAAACTCGAGTCCTTGGCACTGCGAGGCTGCAGTGCTAACCATTGTCTCAGTAATAGACCTGCCGACTCAACTGGGATCACATCCACTTCACATACCTCTGCTCTTTGATTATCCTTTTCTATTTTCATACTCAGTCCAACTACACTAAAGTTTATAAAATCATGAGATAGGATTAATGGTGGGCGTCTTTTCCCTAGGATGGGGATTTCAAGACTGGGGGAGGCATATTTTTCTGATGATTGGAAAGAACTTTATAAAAGACATTGAGGGCAACTTGTTTTACACAGAGGGTGGTTCACATGTGGAGGTAACGTCCTGAAGAAGAGGTAGGTGTGGGTACAATTACAAAGTTTAAAAGACATTTAGAAAAGTACATGAAAAGGAAAGGTTTAGAGGGATATGGGCCAGGAGTAGGCAGGTGGGACTAGTTTAGTTTGGAATCATGGTCAGCATGGACTGGTTGGACCAAAGGGTCTGTTTAAAGTTTTCGAGAAGATTAGTGGCTTCGGCTGTGGATGACGTTATAGACTCGCTGGCCGAGCTTGAGGGTTTGGTTACAAACATTTCTTCACCCTGCTAGATAACATGGTCAGCGTTCCTCTAAAGAAGTGCACTGATGATGTTACTTAGCAGGGCGACGGAATGTTTGCAACCAAATGCATGGGCTTGGCGAGCACACCTACAGCCTCAAAGGGTCTGTTTCCATGCTGTACGACTCCATGACACTGTGACCATTAATCCTAACAGTTGCTCTGCTCTCACACTGATTGTTTGTACAAAGCTTAAAAAAAGGGTGATGAGCCGGAATCTGAGTGAAACATACAATATACTGAGAGGCCTGGATAGAAGCCGTTTGCACTAGTAGGAGAGACTCAGGCCTGAGGCCACAGCCTCAGAGTGAAGCGACAGCCCTTTAGAACTGAAATGAGGAGGAATTTCTTTAGCCAGAGGGTGGTGAATTTGGGAAACTCATTGTCACAGAAGTCTATGGAGACCAAGTCATTGAGCGTCTTTAAGACAGAGATAGGTAAGCTCTCGAACAGTAAGGGAATCAAAGGTGACAGGGAGAAGCAATAGAATGGACTTGAGAAACAAATCGGCCATGATCGAATAGCAGAGCAGACTTGATGGGCTGAATGGCCTAAATATGCTCTTATATCCTAAGGTTTAAGTGATCCTGCTTTCCTCATTGATTCAACTATTAGTGTTACAAACATTATGCGAAATACTGAAATTGCTAGTTTTGAACCTCTAATTTCCAAAGAATAGGTAACTCACAGAGCAACAGTGAAGTGGGTTCAGCATTTTCAAATGAAGATCAGTATTGCAGGCGCAGTACACAAGATCCTACTGAGGGCTGACTCTCCCACGCCAGAGTCTGAAGGTTGAGGGTGCAAGACCCCATTCCAGAGATTTGAGTAAATAATCCAGTTTGCACTTTGATGTAGCACTGAGGGTAAACTGCATTGTCAGAACTTCAGCCCTTCGGATGAAAAGTTGCACTTGGGCCTCCAAGGAGTTAGTTTGCTCAAGAATAAGGCAGTTGGCTCCTCTGTCCTAACCAACATCTATCTCTGAATCAACATCACAAAAACAGATTAGCTGTGATCATTTCAGTACCACCGTCAAACGGCCTGTCACAATTCCTTCATTCCAATGACACTATAACCTGACTGCAAAATGTTTTGAGAAATCCTGATGCCATAGACAGCACGGCATAACAGTTTTCCTCATATCATACGACGAGTCAATGAGAAAGCGCAACAGAAATAAAAACATGGCTGTGGCACCGAGAGTTTCTGTATATAAATCATGGCGGAATTTAAATATAAGCAAAACACTGCAGCATAAAAGGAAGAGAAAGCAATGCCTCAAGTCAGAAATCCTTTCCTAGTGGTTCTGGTTGCTAATAGATACAGCAAAAATTCTCAAGAGCAGTCCATTATCCTATTGCACAAAAGACCATTGGTTCAGGCGGAACTGAAGAATGTTCCAGAATCATGTAAGGCTGCCCTCAGGAGACAACCATTCTCAAATTGCAGCCATATTTCACTATTTATAAGGAAAACCCCAGAATTATCAGTCTTGCTGTAAATATTACATCCAAAATTATTCCATGATTAATCTAGTTTTTAAAAATCATTTTTGCAATAAAATCTCTAGTCTGAATAATTGTGATGAAAAGATACTGATGATGACTCTTTGTTGACCTTATCCATCCTATTTGTTTATTCATGCCTGGCTGACTGTGTAAGGATTATGCACAGAGACAGCACAACTCCTTTTGGGAAGGAAAGCCGATGCTAATAACTGGCCGATAATGCGCTTACAAATGGAAAACAGTCCAACTGGAAGATAAAATAGACAGATACGGACGGGCGCAGTTTACCATCTTACTTGGCAGTTGTTTGAACATTATAAAGTGTGATAGCCACGATGTGGAGGCCCCGGTGTCGGACTGGGGTGGCGACCAGGTCAGAAGTTACATGACACTGGGTTATAGTCCAAAAGGTTTATTTGAAATCACAAGCTTTCGCACACCTGAAGAAGGAGTGAGGCTTCAAAAACTTGTGTTTTCAAAAAATGCTGTTGGACTATAACTCGGTGTGGTGTGATTCCGGACATTATAAAATGTGGTAGGAATGTGAATTCCCACCTGACCTCCCGTTCAAAATAATGGACTATTCAAAAGATGAGAGCATTTGACCCATTTTAACCCTTTCATCCTGAAAAACCATGCAGCCTCCTCATCATTTCAGGGTATATAGTCTCATATTGCATTTGTTGCCATGTAATTTGACAGGGACTTGTATAAGTTTTACATTGTTTGACCAACAACATTTTAAAAAAATTTTAATTCTGCAAGCTGGCAACCATTCACTGTTCTTATTTAACCTGGCTTTAACCAGCTCAAAAGGATATTTTTTAGAAGTCAGAAATTTTGTACGTAACATGAGTATTGCTGAAAAAAGGTACTTTTTTGTCAAAGCTTATGATTCACAATGAATACCAATGTAGAGCGGGACAACATTTTCTCCTGAATGAGTGGAGATTGATTGGCAAGTGAAACCTAAACATTAAGGGCATGAAGAATGCTCCAGTTAGATGACATCTGACAGTTAACTGCCAAGGTTTGTTTACATTTAAGCCAGGCAGTTTAACTCTGATTGGTCAAGGTATTGTCCTGAGGCACGAACCAGAGAATGAGGGTCATCCTTTTTTACTAAATTGTAATTAGTGGATGTGTTCTTTACACAAGGCTCTGTTCTTTGCAAACAGATGCATGCACATATTAATAGCGATGGTTTCTGATTGGTTGTCAGGTCAGGAAAGATTTATTCTCGGCTAATGTTTACCTGCAGAGTTGAACACCGGTTATCTCTGGTTGTGTTCCACAGGAACAGGTCCACTGTTGTTTTTCATTTACAAAAAAAATTTGGATGAGAATTTAAGAAGCTTGGTTGGTAAGTTTGTGATGACTCAAAATTTGGTGGTAATGTGGACAGTGAAAAAAGTTATCTAAGATTACAAAGGAATCTTAATCAATTGGGCCAATGGACTGAGGAGTGGAAGATGGAGTTTAATTTGGGTAAATATGAGGTGTTGCATTTTGGTAAAACAAGCAAGTACAGCCCTGGGGAGTGTTGTCAAACAGAGTGACATAGGGATTCAGGTACATCGTTCTTTGGATGCTACATCATAGGGTAGATGGAGGAATAAAGAAAGCATTTAGCATACATGCCTTCATCAGCCAGACCATTGAGCGTGGCAGCTGGGACGTCATGTTGTGGTTGTACAGGGGTACTTTATACACTTCTGGTGTCTCTGCTAAAGAGAGGATATTATTAAATTGGAGAAGATGCAGAAAAGATTTACAAGGAATTTTATCAGGACTGGAGAGTTTGAGTTATAAGGATAGGCTGGAAAGGCTGGGCCATTTTCACTGGAGTGTAGGAAGTTGAGGGGTGACCTCATATAGGTTTATAAAGTTGTGAGGGGCACAGACAAGGTGAATAGCAAAGGCCTTTTCCATAGGGTAGGGGAGTTCTAAATTAAAGTGAACTGCCATAGAGAAGTGGTAGGTGCAGGTACAGTTACAATATCTGAAATACATATAGACAGGTCAATAAATAGGAAAGGTTTAGAGGGATATGGGGTCAAATGCAGACAGATTAGTTTGGGAAACTTGGCTGGATGAATTGGACCGAAGGGTCTGTTTCTGTGCAGTGTGACTCGGTGACTGTATAAACCCTCACTGTGTCATAATGAGATAAACTATGGACTCTTGATTTTTGAATTTCATTATCTGATTTAATACTTGGGACTTTCATGGACTGAAATAGTTTTAAAACATGGCCAAACCACTGCCTTAATTTAATCACAGGCATTGCCTGACCAAATAGTTTGGCCAAGTATCATGAAGTTAAAATGGACCGGACAACAGACAGCTGAGCTGTCTTTATCCTATGGAGATGAGACAAGTCAATACCTCGCCCTAACCCACTGCCCTGCGAGACATAAAGAGGTCCTCATCTCCCGTTTACTTTTCACCATTGTAGGAATTTTCATGTGTTGAGGATGAAAACATGGCTTAGAATTGTCAAGTCTGAAAAACAAAGACTTCAGCAGACAGAATATGCAACAAATATTTGTAGAATAGACAGTGCCCGTTGGTCTCACCCGCTCTCTGCTTCCCATGAAGAAAAGCCAGTGACAACAACGACTGGAAATAAACAGCAGGGAGCTGAAAACTTAAAAGATGACTGCAATGTCGACTGTTGCTGGCTGTCCCATAAAGTAACTAATCAAACATGGTCTCAGGTTAAACTCAAGGACATTCAAAGACCTCTAAGCTACAAATTCTTCATCTTCCTTTCATACTGGACATTATATCAATTTAACTTGACCATTGCATGTGTGACTGCCTGACGGTTATTTGCTTGGTGTCACATCTTTTATATTTAAAAGGTTAAAAGGTAAAATCTTGCTCTTTCTTTTACTCATGCAAACTTTGTGATTTTCTTCTTACTGCTCCAGTGAAAATTAATTGCTCTAAGTTAATTAAAGAGAGATATAGCCATGTACTAAAATAAACTGAAACTTCTGTTGTCATCAACCAGAGAGGTTCAGAAGAGGCAAACCTATTCAGCTCTCATCATGGAATTGTAGAAGTTATTAGGCTTACAAATATCTCTAGTGAAAGGACAGTTTTATATCCTACTTTAACAAAAACCACCAATTGTAGGATTATAGGATTTGTGATTCCATTGTTTGGAATTTGCTGCTTCACCTGGTTGGTGTTCAACTTGTTCAGCTGTTCAAAGACATGAATGTCTTTCCTGTTGGACCTTCTGGGTTGTTAGACCTTCTGGTTTAATCTGAACTAATGCCAGCAGACAAACCCTTCCTACCATCTTGAGCATGGATGAATGCCCTAAGTATCCAGAATCACTAAAAAAGACTCTGAGTAGAGCATGTAATGCTATCAAGAAGGGTGTAATTTCAGTAGGAATCCATGTGTAATGATTTGCAATACAAGGTGAAGAGCTGGATGAACACAGCAGGCCAAGCAGCATCACAGGAGCAGGAAAGCTGACGTTTCGGGTCAAGACCCTTCTTGAGAAATGAGGGAGGGGAAGGGGGATTTGAAATAAATAGGGAGAGAGAGGGAGGCGGATAGAAGATGGATAGAGGAGAAGGTAGGTGGAGAGGAGACAGACCGGTCAAAGATGCAGGGATGGAGCCAGTGAAGGTGAGTGCAGGTGGGGAGGTAGGGAGGAGATGGGACACCTCCCAGTCATGAACCATTTCCACTCCCCCTACCATTCCACTGATGACATGTCCATCCTGGGCCTCCTGCAGTGTCACAACAATGCTCCTCAAAGGTTGCAGCAGCTGCAACTCATATTCCGCTTGGGAACCCTGCAGCCCAATGGTATCAATGTGGATTTCACAAGCTTCAAAATCCCCCTCCCACATCCCAAAACCAGCCCAGCTTGTCCTCACCTCCCTAACCTGTTCTTCCTCCCACCTATCCCGTCCTCCCACCTCAAGCCCCACCACCATCTCCAACCTACCAACCTGATTCTGCCCCCTTGACCTGTCCATCCTCCCTGGACTGATCTATCTGCTCCCTACCTCCCCACCTAGACTCACCTTTACTGGCTCCATCCGCGCCTGTTTGACTGGTCTGTCTCCTCTCCATCTATCTTCTCCTCTATCCATTTTCTATCTGCCTCCCCCTGTCTCCCTATTTATTTCAGATCCCCCTTCCCCTCCCCCATTTCTGGTGAAGGGTCTAGGCCCAAAATGTCAGCTTTCCTGCTCCTAAGATGCTGCTTGGCCTGCTGTGTTCATCCAGCTCCGTGCCTTGTTATTTCAGATTCTCTAGCATCTGCAGTTCCTACTATCTCTGTGATAATTTGCAGTTGGGTTTTTTAGCCCGCTGAAGTGACTGTGAGGGTTGGAAGAAAAGTGGCTGTGAATTAAAGAAGAATACATGCAGATGCTGGAATTGGCGGATGGGGAATTCCTGCTCCTTCAGGATACCACAGCCATTTTCTTTTATGGGGTTGCGTAGAAGATCGGGATTCATCATTGTTGCTGGGTGCTGAGATTCATAGGGATGCAGCAGCTCTTCAAAGGTTGAGCCCCTGGTCTACAAAACTCAATGTTGTTGCAATTCCATGGTGCCACACCTCTTCCTCGGACACAAAATGTGCACTAAACTTCCAATACAATGGATAACCAACTGAAAGCGCAGCCCCAGCAACATCTATATAGTACCAAAATGTGCATTAAAACAGACATTAGGCCATTCAAATAAACAGCTCAGGCCTGAAAGCAAGTTTGAGACCTTTACTGTTATATTGGATTGCCTTAAACACAGTCTGCACTGCACCAGCTAACACCAAAGGAAACCAGGTCATTTCAATGGTCTAACTAATAGCTCTCACTATAAAGGCTTGTGTTTGAAATGAATGTGGAGCTGGGAGTGTGTGATCTGCACCTAACTGCTGTATCTTAAAATTACAGGGTCACTGCCTGTCAAAACTCATCTTCTCTTTTCCCTTAAAGCTAGGTTATTTTTAGTGTAATGGCATGAAGTATATGTTATTATTATCCCACAAGAGAAAATTATGTATTTTAGACGTAAGTAAACTTGTTATTAAGTAAAATGGAACAAACGTATTTACTGCTCAAGGGAAGTGAGCACCACATATATCTACCTCAGATATTGTGCAGGCGTTCATCTCTCACTTGTATCTGTAGCCTAGACTAATACCAACAGGATGGATTTGGTGGTGGCATGTCTACCTAAAGTGTCGCAGATAGATCCACAATTGCACATGCACAATAATGTAACTCTCACATCAACAGAGAGGGATGTATGAACTGCATTTGTGAGCTGCAATCAGTGTTTCAAACATCAGTCTGTAAATGAAAGGGTTTATTGAAACTACTAAGAGTTAAACAACTGGCACATGAGCTCGGGTAAAGATAGTACAAAGAAAATTACAGTACAGGAACAGGCCCTTCTGCCCTCCAACACTGCACCGACATGCTGTCTGTCACAGCTGAAACTTCCGGGGACCGTTTGCCTCTATTCCCACCCTCTTCATGTATTTGGCAAGGCACCCTTTAAAAGTATCTGCTCCCACTACTTCCGCCGGCAGCGAGTTCCAAACACCCACCACCCTCTGTGTAAAAAACCTGCCTCACACATCACCTTGAAACCTTACCCCTCGCACCTTAAACTTATGCCCCCCAGTAACTGACCCTTCCACCCCAGCAGAAAGCTTGTGACTGTCCACTCTGTCCATGCCCGTCACAATCTCGTAGACCTCTATCAGGTTGCCTCTCAGCCTCCGTCATTCCAGTAGATCCAGAGCAGAGACATTCTGACAGAGTAGAGCAGCCTCAAGAATATAATATAGAAACCCAATACCCAGGCCGCATGGGAGGCAGAATCCAAGGGGACAGAATCACAAAGGGTTGAATTCATGGAAGCAGCCTACATGACATCAGGGAGAGCGAAGGAGGTGCAAGGGTGTGCCAATACACGGCCAGAGTGTGTGCTAAATGCTGACCAGCAGCACTCTGCTAGATGGTACTATTTAGTTGTCTTACTGTGCCAAATTCCCTAAGATCCACCACTCCTGCTGCCTTCAGGCCCTGCCGGTATACTGCTGAGCCCAGTCGTAATAACATTGCTGTCCTCTTGAGAAGAATCCTGGAGTGGGCAATACCCTGAACATTCTCTCAAACATCACGGGCAGCAGAGCATCTCTTTGCATTGTCTCATCACTTTCCTGCAGACATCAGGTTTCCCTCAAACTCATTTCGTCCAACAGGTCATTTCCCCACTGAAGCCATCTCAAATCTTATTAAAGAGATCCAGTGCTTCTTGAATCCCTGAAGAATGATTGTCCTTCTCTGTCAGTCACAACTTACCTGTGAGTCACTGCGTCGGTTTCCCACGATCCAGTTCCCTCCATGAGTCAGAGCTTCAAGGAGAGCTCAAGGTATTCAAATGGATGACATTACAGCAACAACTTCATGCACTTATGTAGCACCATTAAAGCAGCAAAGTTTTACACTCATGTAATAGGAAAAGTGAACGAAAGCTTAGTCAAGAATATAGGTTGTAAGGAATTTCTTAAAGAAGGAGAGAGATGTAGAAAGGTAGACACTAACTCAGCCTACTTTTGTCTAACAATGGGCTAGCCTCCCTCCAAACTCTTTAGCTTATCACTTACTATCCCTTATTCTTAAATATTTCCCCTAACAAGAAGAAAACCTCCTTGTAGCTTTGTGTCTAGAGGTTGTTAAGTTGAATACATTATTAATGAATGTGGAAATTATTTCTGAAGAAGGGTCTAGGCCCGGCCTTCCTGCTCCTCTGATGCTGCTTGACCTGCTGTGTTCATCCAGCTCTACACCTTGTTATCTCTTACTATATAACAAAGCAAGTTTCAATAAAACAAGATTCGTAATGGTTCTGATGGGTATTTTTCCAAGGCATTTCTCTTCTTATGCCCGTGGGGAGCCTCTTGGTTAAATTTAAGAGCCTTGGTGTTTTGGATTGCTGTACAAATAAAGATAGGCAACATCACAGTTAGTCAGCTCACAGCTAATATCAGCCATGGCTCCGTAGAAGTTAAGATTTTGGGTTCAGGTCTCACTGCAAATTACTTGAGCATAAATTCTAGGCTGACAATCCAGAGGACTGAAGAAGAGGTTCTGCAGAAGGGTCACAGGACCTGAAACATTGATTCTGATTTCTCTTCACAGATGCTGCCAGACCCCCTGAGATTTTCCAGCAATTTCTGTTTTTGTTTCAGACAATCCAGAGTACTGGTGAACATTATAACATAAGAACCAGGAGCAGGAGTAGGCCATCCGGCCCCTTGAGCCTGCCGCGCCATTTAATAATCACTTACGTGAGGAATAAGAGAATGATCAAAGAAAGAGTAGGGCCGATCAGGGATAGCATAGGGAACTTGTGTGTGGAGCCTGAGGAGGTAGGGGAAGCCCTAAATGAGTTTTTTGCTTCTGTCTTTACGAAAGAAACAAACTTTGTAGTGAATGAAACCTTTGAAGAGCAGGTGTGCATGCTGGAATGGATCGAGATAGAGGAAGCTGATGTGCTGAAAATTTTGTCAAACATTAAGATTGACAAGTCGCCAGGCCCGGATCAGATTTGTCCTCGGCTGCTTTGGGAAGCGAGAAATGCAATTGCTTCGCCACTTGCGAAGATCTTTGCATCCTTGCTCTCCACTGGAGTCATACCTGAGGACTGGAGAGAGGCAAATGTAATTCCTCTCTTCAAGAAAGGAAATAGGGAAATCCCCGGCAATTATAGACCGGTAAGTCTCACGTCTGTCGTCTGCAAGGTGTTAGAAAGGATTCTGAGGGATAAGATTTATGACCATCTGGAAGAGCATGGCTTGATCAAATACAGTCAACACGGCTTTGTGAGGGGTAGGTCATGCCTTACAAACCTTATCGAGTTTTTTGAGGATGTGACTAGAAAAGTTGATGAGGGTCGAGCTGTGGATGTGGTGTATATGGACTTCAGTAAGGCATTTGATAAGGTTCCCCATGGTAGGCTCATTCAGAAGGTCAGGAGGAATGGGATACAGGGGAACTTAGCTGCTTGGATACAGAATTGGCTGGCCAACAGAAGACAGCGAGTGGTAGTAGAAGGAAAATATTCTGCCTGGAAGTCAGTGGTGAGTGGAGTTCCACAGGGCTCTGTCCTTGGGCCTCTACTGTTTGTAATTTTTATTAATGACTTGGACGAGGGAATTGAAGGATGGGTCAGCAAGTTTGCAGACGACACAAAGGTCGGAGGTGTCGTTGACAGTGTAGAGGGCTGTTGTAGGCTGCAGCGGGACATTGACAGGATGCAGAGATGGGCTGAGAGGTGGCAGATGGAGTTCAACCCGGATAAATGCGAGGTGATGCATTTTGGAAGGTCGAATTTGAAAGCTGAGTACAGGATTAAGGATAGGATTCTTGGCAGCGTGGAGGAACAGAGGGATCTTGGTGTGCAGATACATAGATCCCTTAAAATGGCCACCCAAGTGGACAGGGTTGTTAAGAAAGCATATGGTGTTTTGGCTTTCATTAACAGGGGGATTGAGTTTAAGAGTCGTGAGATCTTGTTGCAGCTCTATAAAACTTTGGTTAGACCGCACTTGGAATACTGCGTCCATTTCTGGGCGCCCTATTATAGGAAAGATGTGGATGCTTTGGAGAGGGTTCAGAGGAGGTTTACCAGGATGCTGCCTGGACTGGAGGGCTTATCTTATGAAGAGAGGTTGACTGAGCTCGGTCTCTTTTCATTGGAGAAAAGGAGGAGGAGAGGGGACCTAATTGAGGTATACAAGATAATGAGAGGCATAGATAGAGTTGATAGCCAGAGACTATTTCCCAGGGCAGAAATGGCTAGCACGAGGGGTCATAGTTTTAAGCTGGTTGGTGGAAAGTATAGAGGGGATGTCAGAGGCAGGTTCTTTACGCAGAGAGTTGTGAGAGCATGGAATGCGTTGCCAGCAGCAATTGTGGAAGCAAGGTCATTGGGGTCATTTAAGAGACTGCTGGACATGTATATGGTCACAGAAATTTGAGGGTGCATACATGAGGATCAATGGTCGGCACAACATTGTGGGCTGAAGGGCCTGTTCTGTGCTGTACTGTTCTATGTTCTATGTTCTATGTTCTATGGCTGATCTTTTTGAGACTCAACTCCACTTACCCGCCCACTCACCATAACCCTTAATTCCTTTACTGTTCAAAAATTTATCTAGCCTTGCCCTAAAAACATTCAGCGAGGTAGCTTCAACCACTTCACTGGGCAGGGAATTCCACAGATTCGCAACCCTTTGGGTGAAGAAGTTCCTCCTGACCTCAGTCCTACATCTGCTTCCCTTTATTTTGAGGTGATGCCCTCTAGTCCTAGTTTCACCTGCTAGCAGAAACAACATCCCTGCCTCCACTTTATCTATCCCTTTCATAATCTTAAATGTTTCTATGAGATCTCCCCTCATTCTTCTGAAATTCAATGAGTATAATCCCAGTCTACTCAGTCTCTCCTCATAATCCAACCCTCTCAACTCTGGAATCAACCAAGTGAATCTCCTCTGCACCCCCTCCAGTGCTTGTATATCCCATCTCAAGTAAGGAGACCAAAAATGCACACAGTACTCCAGGTGTGGCTTCACCAGGACCCTATACAGCCGCAGCATAGCCTCCCTGTTTTTAAACTACATCCCTCTAGCAATGGCAGACAAAATTCCATTTGCCTTTTTAATTACCTGCTGCACCTGCAATCCTACTTTTAGTGATTTATGCACAAGGACACCCAAGTCCTTCTGCATAGCAGCGTGCTGCAATTTTTTTACCATTTAAAACATAGTCCATCTTGCTGTTATTCCCACCAAAATGGATGACCTCACATTTATCAACGTTGTACTCCATCTGCCAGGCCTTTGCCCAGCCACTTAGACTATCTATATCCCTCTGCAGACTTTCAGTGGTTTCTGCACACTGAAGGAATGCTGCATCATCAGAAATACCATCTTTCATGTGAGGCATCAAACTGAGAATCTACCTGCCCTCCCAGGTGGAGGAAACGTCCCCTCATTGTTGAATAACTGATTAACACTCCAGAGCTTCTTGGTCTCCTGGGCAATGTTTATCCTCAAATTAATATTGCTAAAGCAGATCATCGAGCTGTTATCTATCTCATTGTTGATTCTTGGAGTTCACAATACATAAATTTGTCCCCACATTTCCTAAATTGAACCTCAATTCATTCATTATAGAGCGCTTTGGGACATCCAGTTTGCGAAAAGTGTGGTATTATTCCAAGTATTTCTTTTCTATGGAAAGGAGAGGATCACAAGCCAGCAAAAAAATTAATAGCTTTCAAAGGTGACTAGAGATTGCAAACAAAAAAGTCCTCACAGATTAACAGATAAGGGAGAAGCCAAGACTGGCTTACTACTGCATTGATTAAGTGGTGTCACAGGTCAGGATTGAGTGGCATGGGCCTATATTTAACCCAATCTAGTTTAAGAGGAGAGGTGACCTCAATGAGAAGTATAAAGTTATTAGATGGGCTCTGCAGGGCAGATGCTGAGAAGTTGTTTCCTCAGACTTGGGAGTCTAAAACTGGAGGCCATATTGTCAGAATAAGAGGTTGGCCATTTTGGATTGTGATGAGGGGAAATTACCAGACCCAGAAGTATTGAATATTTAGAATTTCCCCTCTCAGGAGGTTTAGGATGCTCTATTAGAAGCATATTAAACTGAAATGGGTAGATTTTTGGACATTTAGGGGATACAGAAATACAGGGATCGGAAAGGGGAATTTGAATTAATGTAGAATGTCGGTCATGATCTTAATAAAAATTGATTTGATTAGCCACGTGGGTGGTTGTTATCCTATTTTTAGGCTCTTGCACTTCATCTGAAAACAATTAATCCATCACCTTCCATGATCTAAAGCAATCACATCTTATGGTCAATAAATATCACTGTCATGAAATAGTTTTACAAAGAAAGGCTTTTGAGAACATTTTATTAATTATGAGACTTTGGTAGAGCTTAAGAGGGAGATCATACTACATCCTGTGCAGGCCCAGGAAACAAGACAACATCATAAAAAGGTGGGACTGTACAACAATGATATATAGCTCCCTTCTCATTTAGTAAATTATCCGAATGTATCTCATATTTGTTGAATCTATTGAAAACACCGTTGTGAGTTTGACTGATTTTTTTTTTCTCTGGAGTGTAAGGGGTTTGGGGGTGACTTTACAGGGATTTATTAAAATCATGAGGGACAAAGATAACATGAAGAGCAAAGGTCTTTTTCCCTGGGTGGTGAAGTTGAAAGCTAGGGGGCATAGGTTAAAGTAAGAGGGGAAAGATTAAAAAGAGATAATGAAATGTGAGGCTGGATGAACACAGCAGGCCCAGCAGCATCTCAGGAGCACAAAAGCTTTTGTGCTCCTGAGGTGCTGCTGGGCCTGCTGTGTTCATCCAGCCTCACATTTCATTATCTTGGATTCTCCAGCATCTGCAGTTCCCATTGTCACTGATACAAGATTTAAAAGGGACCTGAGGGGCAATGTTTTCATGCAAAGAGTGGTGCACATATGGAATGAGCTGCCAGAGGAAGTGCAATTAAAAGATATTTGCACAGATACATGAGAAGGAAAGGTTTAAAGTGATATGGGCTAACCACAGGCAAATGGGTCTATTTCAGTTTGGGAGGTTGGACCAAAGGGCCTGCTTCCATGCTGTATGACTCTATGATCCTATGAGTTTGCCGTTCCACTCCATCCTTTGGTCAGCAATTGATTAAAAAAAACAACCTTCATTAAAACTGAAACCTAAATAAATGAAGTGATTGGAGCAAGTGTCGAGAAACAAAACAACCAATTCAGTCAACAGTTGTACCATTTTACTGATGGTTAAATACCGCAAGGTAGACATTGTGACGAGAAAATTTGTCAGCTGCAAAGTATTTCAGCTTGTTCCTTAGAGGCATTCCAGCAGTTTCACACAAACCGTCAGCAGAAAAGCTATTAATAGAAAAGCACCAACCTATTCCAGCATGTAGCATAATTTCAGAAAACTTACAACCCTACTGGGAATTACAAGCCAGCAACTACTCAGAGCTATAACAGTTGACTAATAATACGTCTGTATTAATAGCCTGATGGGCATCAAAGCCATTTCCTAATTAGTTGAGAATTGGTCAATTGCCACATTAGTGAGGAGACTAAACTAAGTTAAGTGATTTGGTTCTAAATGCTGGCACATGCCCAAGAAGAAATTGAGATTGCCTAATAGAACAGAATGATGTGTTTCATTTTTATTTGACATCTCAAATAATGAAATTACTTTGGATTAGTAGAACATAAAAAGAGTTTTGATTCACCATTCACTTTCCAAAAAGGTGTATTCTAATTGGAACAAATTTGGCCTCTATGTCAATCAATCACGAGGAAAACTTGGAGAACTATCGAAGAGCAAAGGAGAGATCTTTCACAGCCTGATATGTCTTTCGTAAACACAAGTCGAGCAAGTGATGTCTTCTTTGCAGACAATGCTAAAGAAATTGTGAACTCCCACCCTACCTGGAAGGATGAGGTGGAGGTGTCACTGTTGGACTGGGGTGGACAACATCAGAAGTCATGTGACACCAGTTTATAGTCAAAGAGGTAACACAGAAATTATTTCTGAAGAAGGGTCCTGACCCGAAACGTCACGTTGCCCGCACCTCTGATGCTGCCTGGCCTGCTGTGTTCATCCAGCTCCACACTGTGTTATTTCTGACTCCAGCATCTGCAGTTCCTACTATCTCTGAGTGGGTTGTAGTCAAAGAGGTTTATTTGAAATCGCAAGCTTTTAGAGTGCTGCTCCTTCGTCAGGTGGAGGACTGCAGGCAATGTCAGCATGTGCAATTTCCCCTCCAGGGTCATACATTGCCCTGACTTAGACATGCATTGCCATTCCTTCATCATTGCCGGGCTGAATCCAGGCACTCACTACTTAACAGGATTGTGCAGAATGAAAAGCTGAATCTTTGGTTAGCTAAAAGAAAACAAACAGTAGAGATAAATAGATCTTTTGCCTGGTTGGCAAGCTACAACTAACAGGATATCATAGGGAATCCGTCCTTCGGCCTCCCTTTATAACCTATAGCAATGACCTGGATGAAGGATTGAATATGCAGCAGTTAAATTTTTCAATGAAATTTCCAAGATAGGAAAGAAAGTACATTCTTAAGCGGAGATAGAGTGGTTGCAAAGGCAAATAGAAAGGTTGCATGACTGAGCAGAAATTTAATGAATGCAATATTATATGGGAAAATGTAAACCTATCCACCTCAACAGGAAGTATAGAAAAGCAGTAAACTATTCAAATAGAGACAGAGGGATCTGGGTGTCCTGATACATGAATCACAAAGTTTGGTTGCAAGTACAGCAAGTGATCAGGAAGGCAAATGGACTGTTGGCATTTATTGAGAAGTGAATGAAGGTAAGGAAGTTTTACTGAAGCTGCATAGGGCTTTAGTCTAAAGCTGATCACTGTGTAGAGTTTTGGTTCCCTTATATTAGAAAAGGTATGACTGTGTTAGAAGCAGTTCAAAAACGTCTTCCTGAGATGAAGAGCTTATCTGGTGAGGAAAGGCTGAGCCTAAACCAACTGAAGTTTAGAAGATAAGAGGTAACCTTGAGGTGACCTGTTTGGTGCATTAGGGAAAAAAGAGTAGAAGAAAATAAAACTCGCTTTTGCTGGGTAACAGAAATCCAGTATCTCAGAAAGACAGAACCATCAGAAGGTCAGTGATAATGGGAACTGCAGATGCTGGAGAATCCAAGATAATAAAATGTGAGGCTGGATGAACACAGCAGGCCAAGCAGCATCTCAGGAGCACAAAAGCTGACGTTTCGGGCCTAGACCCTTCATCAGAGAGGGGAATGGGGTGAGGGTTCTGGAATAAATAGGGAGAGAGGGGGAGGCGGACCGAAGATGGAGAGAAAAGAAGATAGGTGGAGAGGAGAGTATAGGTAGGGAGGTAGGGAGGGGATAGGTCAGTCCAGGGAAGACGGACAGGTCAAGGAGGTGGGATGAAGTTAGTAGGTAGATGGGGGTGCGGCTTGGGGTGGGAGGAAGGGATGGGTGAGAGGAAGAACAGGTTAGGGAGGCAGAGACAGGTTGGACTGTTTTGGGATGCAGTGGGTGGAGGGGAAGAGCTGGGCTGGTTGTGTGGTGCAGTGGGGGAGGACCCTGGCTGGGATTTGAGATTCTGTAAGGTCGTTGTTGAGAGTAAAATGGTTTAATACTTATTTCTAATGTTTGTAACAATGCCACTTCGGATAGTTCTCATACCATATCATATAGTTAATGTTTTCTATTTGTTTGCAATCAACTTTTATGTTATTTGTTAGAAGTACATTGGCAGCCTCTTGTGAATATTTTCAGGAACTAGCATCAGAGAAAACAAATTGCAAAAATGAAATATATGATCTGTCATGACAGGTTTCACTCTGATATTTCCAGTGTTGCCATCAGCTAGGATCGTAACAATACCCATTACAAAGACAAATTCTCGATGTATTATTTAGAAATAAATTCCTGCAGATGCTGTGATGATATTTTAGCCTCTCTCCCTGGAATATTAACCTGAACTTCTGGATTACTAGATCTGTGGCATTATTGTGACACCACCATCTCCTCCTAGTTTTGTGGGAACTTGATAGAGTAGTTACTGGGAGCGTGCTTCCACAATAGGAAAGACGTAAACAGGGGACATGGTTCAAGATCTCTCCTTTTAAGATGGCATTGAGGAAAAATAATTCCCTTAGAGGGTCATTAATCTGTGAATGTCTCTACCCCTGAAAGCTATAGCCAATGGGTCATTGAATTTATTCAAGCCTATACAAGTTTGACTTTTGATAAGGTGGGGCTGGGGTTTTTTGGGGTATAGGAAGGGCAGAGAGGAAGTGAGACCACAAACAGATCAGCCATGACCTTGTTGAATAGCAGAATAGGGTCAAAGATCTGAGTGTCATATTCCTGCTCTTAAGTCCTGTGTTCCAATATGTTCTTATGGATGCACCAACACATATAACTTCTCTGTAGAAGGTAATGAAGTTCGCAGTTACTATCCCACACAAAGCTGGTACAGATTGATTCACATTTGTCTCACCTTGAATCCTCTAGCCACTTATTTTCCTATACTCCACACTAAGCACTATTACTTACCCAGATTGACAGGCTGGGTACTGCTTCCTTATTTGCAATAACATTTACCAACAGTAGAGTAAACTAAAAATGCTCCCATTTATTTAGTACCATGTCTTGTATATGCTTCAATGCCAATAACCACCAACTTGCGTTAAGGAAGTTTGTAGCTATCGTCTCTTTTTCCTTGACTGGATATAAGGGCCTCCTTTCTTTCTGGTGGTGGAGGAAATGAGCCACAAATGTTACATTATTACATATTGGTGTAACTTATAAAGTCGTAGAGTCGTACAGCACAGAAGCAGACCCTTCTGCCCAACTAATCCATGCTGACCATAATCCCAAACTGACTTAGTCCCACCTGCCTGCGCTTGGCACATATCACTCCAAACATTTCTTATTCATGTACTCGTCCAAATGTCTTCTAAATATTGTAACTGTACCCATATCCAGCACTTCCTCTGGAAGTTCATTCCACACACAGACCACTCTCTATGTAAAAAAAAATTGCCCTCATATTTTTTTAAAAATCTTTCCCCTTGCACCTTAAAAATATGCCCCCAAGTATTGGAATCCCTCACCCTAGAGAAAAGACACATACCATTCACCTTATCTATCCCCCTCATCACTTTATAAACCTCTATAATGTCATTCCTTAACCTCCTACGCTCCAGTGAAAATAGTTCCAGTCTATACAGCTCCTCCCGCCAACTCAAACCCTCCATTCCCAGCAACTTCAGCATGTTGCAGTATTCAACATCAGACCAGAGTACCCCATTATAGTATTAAGGCATTAAATGTTACTGTCATTATCTATATTTTGATAGTTAAAATACTGTTGGAATATGACAGTGTTGCATTAAAGTACAATATAATGTGTTGCTCCTATTCTGGGAACTATGGTACTAATTGGGGACTGGCTGTTTATTAAAGGAATGCAATGAAGCATCTTCCGGATTTGAATGAGTCCTGCAACTTCAATTTGTGCAAAGTATTGTTTTGCTATTCTCAGAAGCTTTAATGTAAGTGGGAGGAAGAATCTAGATGAAAAGCATTTCTCTCTTTTAATTGGGAGCTATGGGGTTGCATGAAAATAACTCTAGTCTTGCCACACACGGGATCATTTCAGTCTGTTGCTTTTGTCAAGACCTGCAGTACACAAAAGCTGTAACTCGTTCAGACAGAAATGGGACAATCTCTTTAATGAGAGGCCCAGCAGTTAATATTATTAGATATATTTATCAAACCATGAGTCCATTGCCATTCATGAAATCTGGTTCATTCCAGTCAATGACAACGGAATCACAGAGCTTTGCCCATGTGGCTGTGTGAAAGAAAGGAAAACAAATTAGAGAAAGTGAGGGACAGACGTCTAGGGTTGACTTTCTTCTTCATAAAAAGAGAAATGTAGCAGGAAGCAATTTGAAATACTAACTTCCATGAGCAAGATTGGGTCAAATTATGCACAATAAAGAATTTGTCAAGATGCACAAGGATAATGGTGTCAGGTACTTATTAACTTGCTAACTGTGCACTCAGTCAGTTTGGGTCTATTAATGTTAGCTTTAGCACACATCTCTTGCGCTTTTTTGTTTAACTAGCAGCTGGGCCCGCCCACTGGAACCTGAAGGTCTTTCTTGAGCTCACAGCTATAATCACAACAGTTTACTTTCTTCATTAACAAACTTGTAGCTTGTGGCAGAAGAAGTAATTTATAAGAGCACTGGCACGTAATGAACGTGTTAAATTTGAGTGATCAATTAACTCCGAAGTAAAACATGAATCAGGCTTGGACTTAGGGATATCACATCATATTATCACCATGCCCCAGCTAGAACGGGTCTCATTGCTAGGAAAGCAAATAGCCAGGAACGTCATGGAGCGAGGGATGGGCGCATGTAATGATCAGAAATAAGTTGGTAGCTTGCCACTGTTGGTGTTTTGTGCACAGTTCTGATCACGATATTGCAGGAAGGGTGTAGTTGCCCCAGAGAAAGCACAAAGGACCTTCACAGAGGAAGGATGTTGTCAGGGCTTGAAAATTGCAGCTATGAGGGAAGGCTGGATGGCTTAGGGCTTTCTTTAGAACAGAGCAAGCAGAGTGGCGACTTAATTGAGGGGTACAAGATAATGTGGGGCTTAGATATAGTGGACAGGGAAGATCTATTTTGTCTCACGGCGAGGTCAGTCTCCAATTTAAGGTGTTTGTTAGAAGGCTTAGAGGAAATACGAGGAAAAATTATTTCATTCAAGAACTGGTGCATGTCTGGGATTCACTAACCAGTTTTGTGGTTAGGGTGGAAACATGCAATTCCTTTATAGAGCACCTGGATCTGTATCTGAAGCATTGTAACCTGCAAGGCTACAGACCAGGTGCTGGAAGGTGGGATTAGAATTGGCGGTTAGATTATTCACCCAGTGCAGACATAGGGACTGAAAGACCTCTTTCAGTGCTGTAACATTTCTATGATTCTGTGGTTTTATAAGCAAATTAACTTCCTACTTACAACGGTGGTATATTGCCAAAGCTCTTTCACTGACTGTGAAGTACTTTAAGACATCCTTAAAGTACTGAAAGGTAAAGACCTAAATGGGTGTTCTTACCTTACACTGTGTTATTCATAAAGATGTGCTCCTGATACCTTAGATCTTACAACCCAAGGCTTAGTTGGGTTTGCAATGCTTTTTAACATTCTTCCTGGGTTTTGCTTATGCTTGCTGAAGTAGTACTGAGACAAAATAAACCTCCTGGCAAGGAGTGTGTTGTTGGACATTGCAGATCAAGTAAACATTGGTCACTGCCACCTCCTAACAGGTAAACTCTCCAGCAATGGGGACATCAGAAGCTAGAACCTCCCAGTGAGCCCTCTTTGTCTTTCAACACCATTTTAACAGAAAGTACTCCAGGTTAAAAGCACATCACCCAAATTCTGGTGCGATGTCATGAGCCGTAGGGCTTGAGAATCTACTCTCAGGCCCTGCTCAAGATTCCTGCAAAAGTCTGAATGAAAATAAGCAGTACACACAACTTTGAAACATATAGTACCCCAAGCTGCCAAGAAATTGTCAGCCATGCAGCACAGCATCAGATCAGCTCCTAAACCCTACACACTTCACAATTATCTCCTCAATGATGTGTCTGAACTCCTTTCACTTGTTATCCACTCCCCTCAGTATCCTGACCTAATACAAATCAATCAACCTCAGTGTTGAAATTTTCAAATTAACTCAACAGACTTTGGGAGTAGAGTGCTCCTGATTTTCACTACCCTTCGTACAAAGAAGTCCTGCATGAAATCCACCCCCCACCCGCCCTCCGCCCCCACCCCAGTGTTATCCCTGACTTCAATGACTTTCTCAGACAGCAACATTATGGAGTATCTGACAAGGATCAGTGAACAGACAAACGCGATACACTTGATATACAGAGGGTGGGAAAGTGTGAGTGTACTATCTACGGAGATGATTGAGCCTGATAACATCAGTCATTTTATACCAAGAAATCAATAGCAGGAGTGAACTATGTGTTCTGAGGCCAGACATATGGGCTGAAATGTTCATGTCTGGCCCTGCCCCTCTGTTCCCAAACTGACCTCTGGCCTGTGCTACCTAAGATGATCTCTGGTAGGACAGACATGGATCCTTTAACTGGTCCTTGTCTCCTTGAGCTAGGGAGAGGAGAAAACCAGCCAGGTGGCATGCTCCTGAGGACAGTTGTTTTTATTATTTTCTCTTAGGATGTCAACATCATTCACTGAACAAACATTTATTGCTCACTCCTAGCTGTTCTTGGGAAGTGCCGGTAAGCTGCCTTCAGTGTGTGGTGGTAAGGTAGACCCATAGGACTGTTAGGGAGGCAGTTCAGGGATTTTGTCCTAGCAAAAGGTAATAAAGCATATTCTCAGGCCAGAATAGTGTTTGATATGGAGGGGAACATGAAATGGGGTAGTGTTCCCGAGTATATGCTGCCTTTAGCCTTTTAGCTGAGAGAGATTATTGGTTGGGAAGGTGCTGTTGAAGGAAATTTGGATTGACTTGGAGAGTAGGATATTGGGTGGGAAAAGATTGAGTTCCAGTGTGATGTAGGAGAGATGAAGGAGCTGCACTGGGCTAGTCAACAACAGTTAGGTCACAGGGGGCTTCCATTCTTGCCCCTTTTATTCTTCTAAGAGTGTTGCTGAAAATGCCAGGATGTGTTGATATTTGACCAATTCAATCCCCTAATTCCATGCATGGCCCAATGGGATCTACACCTTGACTTCCTGAGAAAGTGTAAGATGATTGATAGCAAGTCTCATCAAGTTATAGAGTCACACAGCTTAGAAACAGGCCCTTCGGCACACCACGTCAATGCTGACCAACAAACACCAAACCACATTAATCTCATTTAATTGCACTTGGTCCACAGTTGACTATGCCCTGATATTTTAAATGTTTGTCTGGATGCTTCTTAAATATTCCAAGAGTACCTACCTCCACCACCCTCTGAGGTAGCATGTCCCATACTTCTACCACCCTCTAGATGAAAAAAAAATTCTTCAGATTCCATCTAAATCACTTACTCCTTACACTTATGTCCTCTAGTCTTAGACACATCTGCCATATGGAAAAGATTCTCATGACCCACCCTATCTACATCTCTCATAATTTTGTATACCTCAGTCAGATGCTCCCTCAGCCTCCTCTGCTCCAGGGAAAACAAACCCAGACTGTTCAGTCTCTCCTCATAACTGAGACTTTTCAAGTCAAATAAGATCCTAGTGAATCTCCTCTGTACTCTTTCCTGTGCAATTATGTCCTTCCAATAATATGGCGACCAGAACTGCACAACTGTATTCTATCTGTGGCCTAACCAATGTTTTATAAAGTTGTAACAAGCCTGTATTTTCTCCACCTATATTTCACACCATGGGTAACAGAAGCAAGCAGTCCATATGCCTTCTTCACCACCCTGCCTACCTGTGCTGACACTTTCAGGGATCTGTGGGACTGTACACCACAGCCCCTTTGCTCCTCAGTACTCCCTAGAACCTCTCATTCATTGTGTAAATTCTTCCCTTATTAGACCTCTCACAATGCATCACCTCACACTCATCAGGTTTGAATTGCATCTGCCATTGATTTGCCACATTGACCAGCTGATCAATAACAGATGTAGCCTGAGACCATACTCCTCACTATCAACACCTGTCATCAGCCAACTTACTAATTATACCTTCTACATTCACGCCCAAGTCATTAATGTACACAACAAACAGCAAGGGTCCCAGCACTGATCCCTGTGGTACAGCACAAGTCGCAGGCTTTCTATTACAAAAACAACCCTCCACCATCACCTTTTGCCTCCTATTTGTAAGCCAGTTTTGGGTCCAGTTTGCCGACTTGCCTTGGATCCCACGGACTCTTACCTTTTGGACCAGCCTTCCAGTGTGGGACCTTGTCGGAGGCCTTACTGAAGTCCATGTTAACCACGTCAACTGCTCTACCCTCATCAATAGATTTAGCCACCTTTTCAAATAAAAATCAATCTAATTAGTCAGACTAGTTTTCCTTCCAACAAATCCATGCTGACTATCCCTGCCTTTCCAAGTGTTGATTGATCCCATCCATCAGAATTTTTCCCAATGCTTTCCATACCATTGACTTCAGACTATAATAACCTGCCCTATCCCTATTGCCCTTCTTGAACAAAGGGACCATATTAGCTATCTGTTTTATATCTCTCCTGCTTTCTTTTCTGGTTGACTTCAAAGTCTCTACCAAATACTGAAAGGCCTTCATTTTTCATTAGGTCGCTGTTGAACAATACTCTGTAAATGTTATTAGTTTGAGGTGCTACATTTTGTGGTTTTTTGCATATTTCATGCATTACCGTTGCGCAGTGCCCATATTGATTGATGAATGGTAATCACCATGTGATGGCTGTGATCACATTTGTTGATATGTCAGCACAATGTTCCCAAACACCGCATGACAGAAGACAACGCTTGTTGTGCCATTAGCACCATTCCAACCTTCGTCAGTGTGGACTGGATGGGCTGAATGGCCAGATTCCACTCTGTCGGGATTCTATGATTCAATATTTTAAATGATCCCACTACCAAGATATAATGGCAAATGAATATAGAGCAATCATGTTTCTATAGCGGCCTTCAGAATTATTTCCCTTCCTTACAAAACTGCATAGTCTTTTATCACTACAGTGAATAGATTATCCAGACCAGTAATTTTACCTGAAAATGGAATGCTTTCAGAACAGCTATACTTCAATATTTTAAACCACATTTCAAAGCATTGATGCTGATTTTGTCATTACCTAATGTACACTGTCATTTCCAATAATCGGCTACTATCCAATGTAAGCCCTCGCAGCAAGTTGATGGTTTATGATTCACTCACAGGTATCCATTCATTTTATTTATATGTAAACAGTTTAAATGGTTGGATTAAATTGCAGTGTTTAAACACTCCTGTTATTTTATGTTTGAGCCAGCTTTACTTTTGACTGCAGTCTCTCTTTTCGGCAGCCCTTCAGTCTCAAGGATGACTTGCTCTCATTTCAGTCTGAAGGGTTCTGGGAAGTCCAATGCACAGTCAGCAGATTCTGCCGAATATGGGGCAGGGGGAGCTTGAAAGGATGGGTAGATGAGCTGTTTGGAGGAATGTGAGCTCCCTCTGATGCTATTTGCTCTGTCACTGCATACTCCCAATAAGCAGACCTTATTTACTTTAGTCCATCATGACTCAGGGTCATTGTGAGTTGATGGGTCTGTTTGACCTCCCAAGGGATGTTTGAAAACTTCCTTAAAGTGTCAACCCCTTCACAAAGTGTCTATAATATGATCAGTCAGACAGGCGCATGATCTCGGGGCAATGTAGCCGTGACTCAAACACTGGTAACATCTTAACTGCAGCACTATTCAAGTAGAAGAAAGCAGAGATGACCACGTTTCCTGCCTCAGGAACGGCATTGATGGGAGTAATTGGATCCTCCTCCAGTCTGCCACAGCCATCAGCCCGGCTCCCCAAACAATGGAGACAACAGAAACAATTCCACAAGGAAAGCTGCAAAGGTCCCATTCTTGGTCAGTGGCTCTCTGCTAACCTCCAGCCACCAGGAGTTACAGTGGGCCATGGAATCTAGTTGAGCCTAAAGTCCAGCATAACAAGTACCTGTGAAGAGGTCTTGTCCTCTCTACCTGAAAACATTGTGACTGCAATTTCCCAAGATCCTGTTGAATGTAAATATTATGTCAAGAGAAAATCAGGCATCGTACAGGAACCAGAATGTATCAGAACAGCATAAAACATGTGCTGCCCCAACCCGCCTCTCAACACTCCTAGATATTATTCATTATTCTACCAACAAATCTCCACACAAGCAAATGCATTAGGCCAGGGTCAGGTCATTTGATCCATTGGACCTTTTCTGTCTGCTCAATAAGATCATGGCTGGCTTGGTAATGGCCTCATCTCCACATTCCACCAGCACCCTGAATAACCTTCGGCTCCCTTGTTAGTGCAGAACCGATCTACCTCCCCCTTACAACTATTGAACAACTCTGTCTAGGGAAGAGAACTTCAGAAGCTAACATTCCTCTGAGAGAAAAAAAACTCAATTCTGTCTTCCGTGGAAGTCCTTATTTTTAAACTGTGCCCCCTAGTTCTTGTCTGCCCCTCAAAGGGAAATATCCCTTCAGTTCTGCCTGGCCAAGTTCTTGCAGGATCTCATGCCTTTTCTCAATTTTCTCTGGTGTTTCTTATGGGAGGTGAGACTTTGGAGCATGGTGCGCAATATTTGTCCACAAATCTCTTTTCTCTGAAGAATTTTTGGTTTCTTCCCTGGAAATATTCTTGGCCATTGGTAAGGACTACAACTCCCATGATGCACCTACAAGTGCCCAGCATGCCACATTGTGAAGTGTCTGAATCATGGGTGGAATTAGTTTTAGAAGGTGTGAGGAATTGTGAAGGGTGAGGGAGTCTGGGATGACTGGTGACTATGTGTGGGGGATGGGGGAGTATGTAATGAGGAAGTGTGAGGGATGAGGGAGTATGGGATGAGGAAGCGAGGGGTGAGGAAATGTGAGGGATGAGGGAGTGTGGGGTGAGGAAGTGTGAGGGATGAAAGAGTGTGGGGTGAAGGTTGAGGAAGTGTGAGAAATGAGAGTGTGTGGGGTGAATGTTGAGGAAGTGTGAAGGATGAGGAAGTTTGATGGATGAGGGGGTCAGGGTTGAGGAAGTGTGAGGGATGAGGCAGTGTGAGGTGAGGAGGTGTGAGCGATGAGGGAGGGTGGAGTGAATGTTGAGGAAGTGTGTGGGATGAGGGAGTGTGGGGTGAGGATTGAGGAAGTGTGAGGGATGAGGGTTGAGGAAGTGTGAGGGATGAGGGAGTGTGGGGTGAGGGTTGAGGAAGTGTTGGATAAGGGGTGAGGAAGTCTGAGGTTTGAGCAAGTGTGAGGGATGAGGGAGTGTGGGGTGAGAGTTGAGGAAGTGTGAGGGATGAGGAAGTGTGGGGTAATGGGTGAGGAAGTTTGATGGATGAGGAAGTGTGAGGGATGAGGGAGTGTGGGGTAAGGAAGTGTGAGGGATGACTGTGGGGTGAGGGTTGAGGAGGTGTGAGGGATGAGGGAGTATGGGGTGAGGGTTGAGTAAGTGTGAGGAATGAGGGAGTGTGGGGTGAGGGTTGAGGAAGTGTGAGGGTTGAGGGAGTGTGAGGGATGAGGGACTGTGGGGTGAGGGTTGAGGAAGTTTGAGGGTTGAGGGAGTGTGAGGGATGAGGGAGTGTGGGGTGAGGGTTGAGGGAGTGCGAGGATTGAGGGAGTGTGCAGTGAAGGTTGAGGGAGTGTGGGGTGAGGGTTGAGGAAGTGCGAGGATTGAGGGAGTGTGGGGTGAGGGTTGAGGAAGTGTGAGGGATGAGGGAGTGTGGGGTGAGAGTTGAGGAAGTGTGAGGGATGAGGGAGTGTGGTGTGAGGGGTGAGGAAGTGTCAGGGATGAGGGAGTGTGGGGTGAGGGATGAGAAAGTGTGAGGGACGAGGGAGTGTGGGGTGAGGGGCGAGGAAGTGTGAGGGACGAGGGAGTGTGGGGTGAGGGTTGAGGAAGTGTGAGGGATGAGGGAGTGTGGGGTGAGTGTTGAGAGGGTTAAGGTTGAGAGGTGAGAGTTAGAAATTTACAGGCTGTGTGGATTTAATTGCTCGCAGCCAATCTGTACTGCCCAGGAAATCGCTCATTCCTCAGGCGACAATACTAATTATGTGTTTATTTCCCCTGAAGACGTCAAAACAAGTCAAGCATGAACTTGTGAACCTTATTGAAGTAAGTTTAACAGGAAAACAATTTTTGAGGATTTGAAGAGAAAAGGAATGAAACAGAAAAGGAGGAAAAACAGACTTACAGAGGCGGCGCCGATACAGTCATCAATGTACCTCTTCCTCCGGTACATTGATGACTGTATCGGCGCCGCCTCTTGCTCCCCAGAGGAGCTCGAACAGTTCATCCACTTCACCAACACCTTCCACCCCAACCTTCAGTTCACCTGGGCCATCTGCAGCACATCCCTCACCTTTCTGGACCTCTCAGTCTCCATCTCAGGCAACCAGCTTGTAACTGATGTCCATTTCAAGCCCACCGACTCCCACAGCTACCTAGAATACACCTCCTCCCACCCACCCTCCTGCAAAAATTCCATCCCCTATTCCCAATTCCTCCGCCTCCGCCGCATCTGCTCCCACGATAAGACATTCCACTCCCGCACATCCCAGATGTCCAAGTTCTTTAAGGACCGCAACTTTCCCCCCACGGTGATCGAGAAAGCCCTTGACCGCGTCTCCCGCATTTCCCGCGACACATCCCTCACACCCCGCCCCCGCCACAACCGCCCCAAGAGGATCCCCCTCGTTCTCACACACCACCCTACCAACCTCCGGATACAACGCATTATCCTCCGACACTTCCGCCATTTACAATCCGACCCCACCACCCAAGACATTTTTCCATCCCCTCCCCTGTCTGCTTTCCGGAGAGACCACTCTCTCCGTGACTCCCTTGTTCGCTCCACACTGCCCTCCAACCCCACCACACCCGGCACCTTCCCCTGCAACCGCAGGAAATGCTACACTTGTCCCCACACCTCCTCCCTCACCCCCATCCCAGGCCCCAAGATGACATTCCACATTAAGCAGAGGTTCACCTGCACATCTGCCAATGTGGTATACTGCATCCACTGTACCCAGTGTGGCTTCCTCTACATTGGGGAAACCAAGCGGAGGCTTGGGGACTGCTTTGCAGAACACCTCCGCTCAGTTCGCAACAAACAACTGCACCTCCCAGTCGCAAACCATTTCCACTCCCCCTCCCATTCTCTTGATGACATGTCCATCATGGGCCTCCTGCACTGCCACAATGATGCCACCCGAAGGTTGCAGGAACAGCAACTCATATTCCGCCTGGGAACCCTGCAGCCATATGGTATCAATGTGGACTTCACCAGTTTCAAAATCTCCCCTTCCCCCACTGCATCCCTAAACCAGCCCAGTTCATCCCCTCCTCCCACTGCACCACACAACCAGCCCAGCTCTTCCCCCCCACCCACTACATCCCAAAACAGTCCAACCTGTCTCTGCCTCCCTAACCTGTTCTTCCTCTCACCCATCCCTTCCTCCCACCCCAAGCCGCACCCCCATCTACCTACTAACCTCATCCCACCTCCTTGACCTGTCCGTCTTCCCTGGACTGACCTATCCCCTCCCTACCTCCCCACCTATACTCTCTCCACCTATCTTCTTTTCTCCCCATCTTCGGTCCGCCTCCCCCTCTCTCCCTATTTATTCCAGTTCCCTCCCCCCATCCCCCTCTCTGATGAAGGGTCTAGGCCCGAAACGTCAGCTTTTGTGCTCCTGAGATGCTGCTTGGCCTGCTGTGTTCATCCAGCCTCACATTTTATTATCTTGGAATCTCCAGCATCTGCAGTTCCCATTATCTCTGATTACATTTATATAGTGCTTTTTGAGGCATCCCAAAGCTCTTTACAGTCATTTAAGCACTTAGCAAATGTCATTGTCATGACGTAGGAAACACAACAATCATTTGCATGCAGCCAGTTCCCACAAACAGAAAATATGATAACCTGTTCCAAAGATGTTGTTCAAAGGATAGATATTGGCGAGGACACCAGAAGAGAGAATTTTCTTTTCTTCAAATAGTTTTCCTGTACTTTCGCTGGTGAGGACAGACAGCATCACCAGCACTGCAGCCCTCTCTCTCCGTCTCTCCGTTCTGCACTAATGTATTAGTCTGTATTAGATGTCCAAATTTCGTGAACCCAGAATACTCACCAGTCCTACCAATTGAGCTGATAAAATGTGAGGCTGGATGAACACAGCAGGCCAAGCAGCATCTCAGGAGCACAAAAGCTGACGTTTCGGGCCTAGACCCTTCATCAGAGAGAGCTGATGCTGCCATTAACCAGACTTCAAAAAAGGAAAAATAGAGGGAGGCCTCGATTTTACAATTGCAATACAGGCAAGAACATTATTTAAAATGAATAAGTGTCATTAGCAGAACAAATAGAGAAAATCTAGCCAGGAATATTCTAAATGATTTCAGAACCTGCCTTTGCTTTACATTGAGATCTGAAAAACAATTGTTCCTTTAAACAGTGTTGTTTAAGTAATTCTGATACAACAAATAATTTACCCTGTAATCAATGTGCTGTTGTTATTGGGATATTGCAACACAATAATGGCAGCGATGGAGCTGATGGCTTCCTTGTCTTTTTTTTTCTACCCTAAGCAAACTTGTAGCAGTCAAAGGTTTGGGGACATCTCCACTTTTATTGAGATATTCCGTGTTACTGAGACCATTGAATTCTGGCAGAAATGCTTGATCCAAAATAACTTACAGACTACGTGGGAAGCACTGACTTTCAGCTAGTCATTATTTGATTGATTTGCAGTTTCATTTTGGTGAGACAGTTACTGTGGTCCTCTAGAGAATAGCAGAAGGCATGACAGATTTTGACCCTGCCACAGTATACCATCAAAGGTTCAGCTGAAGCTTCTCCTGTTGGGACCGCTTTTTCTCTCAATGTTTCTGGAAGGCGAAGAGTCCACAAGGAAGTAAAACTCCATCTGACAGAATCAACATCCACCCATTCCAATGTACGAGCCTCTGAGCTTGTTGTGTGCCCTGTAGTGAGGGACAAATAATTGAAGTTGATGCAGTAATGGAAAGTGGGAAATGAATAGACATTGGTGAGAGCAGGGGCAGAGATGGGACATAATAGGAGATAGGATGGAAGTGATTACTAGGCACAATGAACAGGAATGTCCATGCAATATCACTGTCAGCTACAACTCCCCTGACTGATGTCCATTTCAAGCCCACCGACTCCCACAGCTACCTAGAATACACCTCCTCCCACCCAACATCCTGCAAAAATTCCATCCCCTATTCCCAATTCCTCTGCCTCCGCCGCATCTGCTCCCACGATAAGACATTCCACTCCCGCACATCCCAGATGTCCAAGTTCTTCAAGTACCGCAACTTTCCCCCCACAGTGATCGAGAACGCCCTTGACCGCGTCTCCCGTATTTCCCGCAACACATCCCTCACACCCCGCCCCCCCCCCACAACCGCCCAAAGAGGATCCCCCTCGTTCTCACACACCACCCTACCAACCTCCGGATACAACGCATCATCCTCCAACACTTCCGCCATTTACAATCCGACCCCACCACCCAAGACATTTTTCCATCCCCACCCCTGTCTGCTTTCCGGAGAGACCACTCTCTCCGTGACTCCCTTGTTCGCTCCACACTGCCCTCCAACCCCACCACACCCGGCACCTTCCCCCGCAACCGCAGGAAATGCTACACTTGCCCCCACACCTCCTCCCTCACCCCTATCCCAGGCCCCAAGATGACATTCCACATTAAGCAGAGGTTCACCTGCACATCTGCCAATGTGGTATACTGCATCCACTGTACCCGGTGTGGCCTCCCGGTGTGGTCCCCAAGCGGAGGCTTGGGGACCGCTTTGCAGAACACCTCCGCTCAGTTCGCAACAAACAACTGCACCTCCCAGTCGCAAACCATTTCCACTCCCCCTCCCATTCTCTTGATGACATGTCCATCATGGGCCTCCTGCACTGCCACAATGATGCCACCCGAAGGTTGCAGGAACAGCAACTCATATTCCGCCTGGGAACCCTGCAGCCATATGGTATCAATGTGGACTTCACCAGTTTCAAAATCTCCCCTTCCCCTACTGCATCCCCAAACCAGCCCAGTGCATCCCCTCCCCCCACTGCACCACACAACCAGCCCAGCTCTTCCCCCCCACCCACTGCATCCCAAAACCAGTCCAACCTGTCTCTGCCTCCCTAACCGGTTCTTCCTCTCACCCATCCCTTCCTCCCACCCCAAGCCGCACCCCCAGCTACCTACTAACCTCATCCCACCTCCTTGACCTGTCCGTCTTCCCTGGACTGACCTATCCCCTCCCTACCTCCCCACCTACACCCTCTCCACCTATCTTCTTTACTCTCCATCTTCGGTCCGCCTCCCCCTCTCTCCCTATTTATTCCAGTTCCCTCCCCCCATCCCCCTCTCTGATGAAGGGTCTAGGCCAGAAACGTCAGCTTTTGTGCTCCTGAGATGCTGCTTGGCCTGCTGTGTTCATCCAGCCTCACATTTTATTATCTTGGAGGCTTGGAGACCGCTTTGCAGTACACCTCCGCTCAGTTCGCAACAAACAACTGCACCTCCCAGTCGCAAACCATTTCCACTCCCCCTCCCATTCTCTAGATGACATGTCCATCATGGGCCTCCTGCAGTGCCACAATGATGCCACCCGAAGGTTGCAGGAACAGCAACTCATATTCCGCCTGGGAACCCTGCAGCCTAATGGTATCAATGTGGACTTCACCAGTTTCAAAATCTCCCCTTCCCCCACCACATCCCAAAACCAGCCCAGTTCGTCCCCTCCCCCCACTGCACCACACAACCAGCCCAGCTCTTCCCCCCCACCCACTACATCCCAAAACCAGTCCAACCTGTCTCTGCCTCCCTAACTGGTTCTTCCTCTCACCCATCCCTTCCTCCCACCCCAAGCCGCACCCCCATCTACCTACTAACCTCATCCCACCTCCTTGACCTGTCCGTCTTCCCTGGACTGACCTATCCCCTCCCTACCTCCCCACCTACACCCTCTCCACCTATCTTCTTTACTCTCCATCTTCGGTCCGCCTCCCCCTCTCTCCCTATTTATTCCAGTTCCCTCCCCCCATCCCCCTCTCTGATGAAGGGTCTAGGCCCGAAACGTCAGCTTTTGTGCTCCTGAGATGCTGCTTGGCCTGCTGTGTTCATCCAGCCTCACATTTTATTATCTTGGAGGCTTGGAGACCGCTTTGCAGTACACCTCCGCTCAGTTCGCAACAAACAACTGCACCTCCCAGTCGCAAACCATTTCCACTCCCCCTCCCATTCTCTAGATGACATGTCCATCATGGGCCTCCTGCAGTGCCACAATGATGCCACCCGAAGGTTGCAGGAACAGCAACTCATATTCCGCCTGGGAACCCTGCAGCCTAATGGTATCAATGTGGACTTCACCAGTTTCAAAATCTCCCCTTCCCCCACCACATCCCAAAACCAGCCCAGTTCGTCCCCTCCCCCCACTGCACCACACAACCAGCCCAGCTCTTCCCCCCCACCCACTACATCCCAAAACCAGTCCAACCTGTCTCTGCCTCCCTAACTGGTTCTTCCTCTCACCCATCCCTTCCTCCCACCCCAAGCCGCACCCCCATCTACCTACTAACCTCATCCCACCTCCTTGACCTGTCCGTCTTCCCTGGACTGACCTATCCCCTCCCTACCTCCCCACCTATACTCTCTCCACCTATCTTCTTTTCTCCCCATCTTCGGTCCGCCTCCCCCTCTCTCCCTATTTATTCCAGTTCCCTCTCCCCATCCCCCTCTCTGATGAAGGGTCTAGGCCCGAAACGTCAGCTTTTGTGCTCCTGAGATGCTGCTTGGCCTGCTGTGTTCATCCAGCCTCACATTTTATTATCTTGGAACTCCCCTGAAAGACTACTGTCACTGTTCAGAATGAGTGCCACTGAGTCTTGTCCTTTCTACAGGATCAACCAGGCCATTTCCTGCTCCTTACTGTAACCCCCTAAAGACTGTAACATTTCTGTAAAAAAAAACGGGAGAATGAGCGGGTAAAAACCTTTCGATTAAACTGCAGGTAATAATCATTCCCAGGGACACAAACCTACTGCAAAACTGCAAATGAATGAACTGAACATTGCCTGGGTTTCTATTATGATCTGATCCTACCAGTTGTGAGCAACTAAATGCCAATTTGAAGATTGAAAGGAATGTCATTCATGTGTTGAGACCGAAGGGATAATTGGTGGATTAGGGACAAGAGGTTTTTTTTTCAAAAGCTGATTCAAGTGCTGATTGGGTTACAGTGTTAATCAGTGTGTTTGTCACTGGCTCTGAACTATGAAGGGGATCAACCACATCTACATTGGACTAATCAAGTCATTGTTCGTAGTCCTGTGATTAAATCCTCAGGAGTGTGATGCAATAACTGGTCAGTCTGTTGCTTAAACATGAACAAGGCCTGAAATCAGAGGGGCTTCCTGTTCCAAGATCATAGCTTTTTAAGGGGCTTTTTGGCATCTAAATTGGATACCCTAGTGTTCTATTTTTCAGCCACTAATTTGGGGTGTGGGGCGGATGAAATAGTTGTCGGGCTTGAAGGAGAACTTCCTAGGATTTGGGAGCAAAATAGTCAAGAGATACTCTGCCAATGAAGATGAAGCAAAGCAATGGGTTTGATTAATGTATACTTTGCTGGGACACAGGCCTGAAAGAGCATACATATACATATGAATTAGGAGTAAAGATACGATCGTGGCTGATCTGATTGCAACCTCCTACTTATCTGTCTACCCCATACCCTTTGACTTCCTTGTCACCCAAGAATGTATTCAACTCTGCCTTGAAGGTGTTTAAAGAGCCAATCTCCATTGGTCTCTGGGGAAGAGATTTTCTCTGAGTAACAAATCTTTAAGAGATTAAAAACAAATCACACCAACTCCACCTTAAATGTGAGGTACCTCATTTTAAACTGCACCGCTAGTTCTGGGGTTATTCCACTAAATTGACCACAATAACTCTCCAATCCCTATGGTGTCCCTGTTGCTTGAGTCTACCCTGTCACACTCCACCCCATTCCTGGAACAACTCCACTCAGCCGATAGCCACTGATAGTCCATCAGCCCTGGCATCCGTGCCATTCTTTAAAAGGCTGCTGTGCTCCCAGACAAGCATTGCCAATCTGGCGTTATCCCTTTTTTTGGCAAAGTAAGGCACAGGAACCACAAAACTACGCTCACAGCGCATGGATGACACTGTCTCGTATATATGAACCCGTTCTCTTATCTCAATCACTGTGAAGCTACCAGGCTACACATACTGTTTAAGTCCCATCTAAACAGCCTAAGTTACCACTCCTCCATCCTTAATGCCCACCAGACACCTGCTGTTTGTCTTTGTCCAGTTGGGAAACGTCTTAGACAAGCAATTGAACAAACGCAAATAGGAGCTTTCAGTTACAGCCAGTGGAAGTGAATACAAATTAAATAAATACTGGCTGCAGCTCCCCACACTGTGAACCAAATGCCATCTCCATGATCAATGACCAGTCTCCAAAATGGATGACCCATCTCAATGATGAATGACCCGTCTCCATGATGAATGACCCATCTCCACGATGGATGACCCATCAACATAATGGATGAGCAGTCTCTATTCCACAATGGTGTGCTGCACTCGGCTCCTATCGACTGGAAATGGGGGACAATCAGGTTTTGTCCGGCTGGTACTGCCCAACCCAGTTGACCTCTGTTTTTGTTTTTTTTAATTATTTCCTAGACCTTCTACATCCTTTAGTGGTCAGTATTAGCAGTGCAAGTATCAATGGCATGGTGCAATCTGTCTTTGACCAACATCTAGGCATTGCAGTTGGACAAAGAAATGATTGAAAATTAAATGCAACTGAAATTTGTAAAAGCATGCTTTGTGGCTTTGCCCTTGCAATGTCCTAGCATATAGTAGACATGGATCCTGCGCTTTCGCCCATCAAACTGATTCTGACTCAAGCCACCCTGGATGTTGTACCATCTTTTTATTAGTTACATTTTGCATCCACTGAATGGTGAGTGATGGTAGGGAATGCAGCCGACACCATCAGCATTGAGCCCCAACTGGCAGTGAGGTATCCTTCCCCCAATGCTCATAGCATCCAGGTTCCCTTTTACCTCATAGCTCCTCAATGGGCCCATTCCAACTAACTACCCCCATGTGAAGAACCATCACATTGAACTTTGCCTCCGCCTGTCCGGCCTGCCCCGAACCTGCGAATTACACCTTAATGATGCCCATGCGATTAGGGGAGAGGTGATTCTTCGGATTACCTGTCATTACCCTGCAGGATTGACGTTACCCAAACCCTCAGATCCCCCTTCTGGGTCCAGTCCAAGAGGATGACTGACTGTGGTGAAGCCTCAGGACTGTGTGTGTTCTGTGTCCCTGACTGACTGTCCCAATGAAGCTACCAGGCCATTAGATAAGGTACTGAACATCATGAAAAGCCTGCACAGAGTAGCTAGGGAGAAACTGTTCGAATGAGAATAAAAGGACACAAGTCTAAAGTAAACTGGCAAAAAAAAAGCCACATGAAGAAAAGCCTCTTCACACAATAAGTAGTTTGGATCTGGCGATAGTGGTGCAGGCATTCAAAGGAAAATTATAACAAAGAAAGAGTGTGCAGGCTCATAAGGAAAAGATAGGGAAACAACACTTACTTGGAGAGCTGTGCAGATTCGATGGTCCACACAAAATCTCCTATGCTGTAACAAGGATGTAATTCTTTGATAAATGTAACCACAAAAATTTATGAAGGAAAATAATTGATCGGAAGCACACACAGACACATACGTATAATTGTTTTATTGCTTTATGAATAGATTATCCATTTCGAGGAAAAACACTGCTGAATGGTAATTCCCAAAGTTCGATATAACTTTCTCTTATACTACATTATTACCCGGTTAAAATCATGTTCATGTAATTCAGACTGAGGCATATGTTACTCAAGGCTGAAATGGAACATTATTATTTCTGTAGCATCTTCCAAAGCCACAAAATTTCCCGTCAATGAAACCTTTTTATAGTGTAATTACTGTTGTAATGCAGGAAACCACACAGCCAATTTGCGCGCGGGAAGGTCCCAAAAACAACAATACGAGCTTAAATAGATAATCTGTTTTAGTGATATTGATTAATGCACTGTAATTATGAGAAAAAATTGGTTCTATTTATTTCTATCCCAGGGTTAGATGCATTTTTATATATATTCTAGACACCTTTGATTGGAGAGTAATTTTGACTTACACACAAGTCTGTATCCTGACCAATTTGTGAGCTTTGAGTCAAATGGATTCAGTTACATTGGGTTAGGTGAGAAAAGTCAAGCTCTGAATTCAAGTCTTAAGCAATTCCAGTCATGGCATAAAAGGAGGAAGTACTAGAGAAACTCAGCAGATCTGTGGAAAAAGAGAGAGAGAGAGAGAGAGAGAGAGAGACTTAACATTTGGAGTCCAATATGACTTTCTTACAGAGCAGTTTGGAATAGTTGGAACATACTGTCAGCCAAGAGTCCACTCCACTTTTATTACATGTTACTCATATGCTTGAGGTTCAGGTTGTTATTGAGAGTACCACACCAGGCCTCAGTAACCCTTGGTCAGGTCGGATAGCTCTCCTGATAAACATTTAGTTGCCTCCATTGGAAGGTGGTACCCGCAGAGATCTGCCAAGGGGTCACTGCACATCAACTAAATTACCTGGCAGCATTTTACATCTGGGATTGCATGTGAATCATACCCAATGGGGACTACAACTGGTGAGCAGACTGTACCTTAGAATGGAGCTTAGCCTGGATCATCCACTTAAGAAAGATGAGAAAACTGGAGGGTCTGATGAAGGGTCTAGGCCCGAAACGTTAACTTTTGTGCTCCTAAGATGCTGCTTGGCCTGCTGTGTTCATCCAGCGCCACACTTTGTTATCTAGAAAACTGGAGGGGACAGGAGAAATAAAAAGGATGGTTACATAACTGAAAGCAGCTTTGGGTCTTTCATCACATCCAATGACATTATATACAGTTTCCTGTTTGCATATCAAATTTCTTGGCTCAACACAGTTTAAGTGCCTTGGGTTTAACTCCCATAACCCTTGCTCCTGGTGACATGGTAACAAATCCGAAGCAACAAATCTTCACTAACAAGGGAGGGCTCCTCAGTACCTGTTAGCAGGAATATTAAAACAGCCAGCTCAATTTCAACAACATAATCATGTCCTTTAGAACACTAATGATGCAGCCTGCCAGAACTGAACTGGAAGCATTAAGCAGCCATTTCCCTCCAGTTCCAAATGATCTCTGTAAAGGTATAAAGTGATGTTGATTTGTGGGTTAATATAGATGTGGGCTCACATAACATATACCACAAATAGTCAAGTTATCCTGAAGTCTGATATTTATTACAACACTAACTATTTACATGGGAACAGTAACATTGATTTATACCTTAAATTTTATGCTTACTAACGGTACTATACATTACACACATACATATATACGCGCGCGCGCACACACACTAAAAATTAAATAGAGAGAAAGTGACTGATGTGAAGTGGGTACCTTTATGTTGGAATGTTACATGTGTAATGTCAGAGTGATGGACTTAAAGCACAGACTTATCTGGTCTGTAATCCGTCATAATACAATATAAAGACTTGATAATTCTTCCCTTAAACGTGGATAAACATGACAGTGGTCAATCATTTTATTTAACCTGCTGACAGGTTTCCACAGGCCAGTTCAATATTCCATTGGTGACTGTTTGGCTGGTTATCAGTGACTAGTTGCTGGTGGTTAACTGGTTATGGTGTCTAGTCGCTAAGGTTTGGTTAATTACAGCTCACTAGTTGCCAGTCATTTGTTGTTTACAAGTTAGCCAGCCCTGGTGGTTGTTTGGTTGTTGGTGACTATTTTCTGGAGGCTGGGGACGTGAATGGTGACTGACTGCTTGTGGTTTTTAATTGGCTCAGGACTTTATTTTCCACATGGCAAAGTAGTTCACCATATAAATATAGAATTATCATATCAAAATACGTAAATGCTCCTGTCCAAAATTGTGGAAATGCATTAATAATATGGGAGAATTTTTCTTTCCTTCAAGAAACATGTCCTTTATCACTCCTCTACATCCTGTATAGTATTTCTGTATATTCCATACTTGTACAATTCCTATCCCAGCACTAGGTGGCACCTGAGATTAATCCTTGCCCTTTGCCCCCTTCGTCCCCAATCCACCGGCCCCCAACCTTTCCACTAATTACTTGCCTCTTCAGTTGTAAAAAAGCTGCACATTTTTACGAAAAAAAACATTTGTCCATTTGTCACACTTCCCTTCCTTTATCTCCCTGGGCTTTCTTTTCATGCCATGCATCTGGTGAAGCAGATGGGAGGATTAAAGAGTTGAGTCTGATCTCCTGGCCAATGTCCATCCCTCCAGCAGTATCAATCTAAAGGATCCTACAGCCATTGCTCTGTATGTGCAATTCAGGTGCTGTGTTACTGACATTACAACAGTGGCTGCACTTCCAAAGAAAAGCCCTTCACTTGCACAAAAGCATTTTGGCAAGTCTTGGTGCTATACAACTGCAAGTTTTCTCTTTTTCTCACCATTCGCCAAACTTTGAGCTTGCCAGCTACTAGCTGAGAATATAAATTTCCTGCCTCTGTGATTACACTGTGCAGTGGGCTTCTCTACAACATTGCCATGAATGAATCTGCTCACTTTGAGAACGGCTGTTTATTAATTCCCCTCAAATCTCAGTACAAAGAGCTCATACTTCTGCTTCCTCTGCACACGTGCTAAGAAGCTTTGCCAGCTTTGCTGCATTAATTATTTGGCTTGTTGAAACTCGTTTTCCTTCCCTGTGTCTAATCCTGAGGAGAAGCAATAGGGCTCAATTTATGTAAATCCTTCACACTCACTCCTATTAGCTCACAATGAACACAGGATCAAATAACAAGTGAAAATCAAACAGCACTAATTACACGTGAGAAATCAATCGCAGATTATTGCTTCAACTTTAAATGGATTATCGCTAGGCATAGGCCTTTTGTCTGGCTTCAGGCTATAAATCTAATCAATAGAGTCATGTGGAGTGACTGACAAGAATCATCAACCATTCACGTTCTATTCCTAGTTGTTTCCATTTACCCGGTTCCAAGATACACAGAGATTTTAAAGCACCGTGGGAATCGATCTTGATCCAGTAAATGCAACTGCACTGATGGTGAGTTGCAGAAAATATGACAGCACTCAGTAGGATTGCTCTGGACCTGATCCAACACTGTCTGAACTGCGCACTAATTAGAAACTGGCAACAAGGAGGGAGGAAAGGGCTCATTTGTTACAATGCTAAATGCTTCCAAGTGTATCCCATCCTCCCACCCTTGGACTGAAACCTTTAATTAAAAAGAATTGTCGATTAATCAATTGTACAGCGGTGCCTTCAGACTTGTACTGCAGGTAGATTCTGGCTTTTCTCAAAAAGAGGAATATAATCTGGATTGTTGGCTCCAGAAGCAAATGGATAAGCAGGGCACATGGGTGGCGATCTGATCAAGGTGTTTCAAACTGCTGAGAGGATTCATCCAGGGTAAGTGCAGAGATACTATCTCCACTGAGGGAGGGTTCAAGAAAGAACAGTCTCAGGCTGTTTAGGAGGGGAATCAGGGAGTACTGGCTCCCATAAAGAGTAGTGGAACTCCCTCCATCACAAAGCTGTGCACAATTGAAGACTGATCCATAGATTTCTGTGAGGTAAGGGTATCAGCAATAGTAGACTAAATGGACTTGAGCTACAGATCAGCAAGGATCTCACAATAGGGATTACATTTTAAACATAACTAAAACCCAAAAGAACTGTGGATGCTGTAAATCAGGAACAAAAACAAAATTGCTGCAGGTCTGGCAGCATCTGTAAAGGAAAAGAACAGTTAATGTTTTGGGTCTGGTGACCCTTCCTCACACTTTACTAGTTAGTAAAACACTTTGAGACATCCAGTGATCACAAACAGTGTTATATAAATGTGAGTCTTTTTTTCCTTCTTTTTGTACAGTTGACACAGGTAAAACTGTTGTGAACAGGAGTGGAGCTACCTCACTGCCTCCATACAGTTTATGTTCACTACACTGCACAGTATCAAGCAAATCAATGGCAGAAATAAATGTTCATACCTCTAAGATGCATTTGGTTTCCAGCAATTCAAGATGCCAAGGTTTCCCTGGACAACATACTCAGATGCCAATTAGTTGCCATGATCACTTTACAGAATTGCTCATTTCAGCCACATTACCAAACAAGGGCCAGCAAGCAGAGACTAGGAATTTCCAGTCAGGGGGAGAGAGGCAAATACTTAGGCAAAGAATAAAGCCAGAGGAGCTCCTTGGTACCTTCTACTGGTATATTATAGTGTTGGGTTTCCAAATACTCCAGAATAAGCAGCACTTTTAATTCATTCACGGGATATAGCCATTGTAGGCTAGTCCAACATTTATTGCCCATCCCTAATTACCCAGAGAGTTGTTACGAGTCGATCACATTGCTGAGGGTCTGGACTCATATTTTGGCCAGTGAACCAAATGGGTTTTTCTGACAATTCTCAAAAGTTTCATGCTCGTCATCAGACCTTTAATTCAAATTGAATATCAAATTCCACCATCTGTCATGACAGGACTTGGCCCAAAAATCTCTGGATAAATATTCTACTGATAACACCACGAGGTCATCGTCTCTCCTCCTCCTCCTCCTTCTGTCTCATGTAACTAAATATGAAGAAATAATACTTCCATGAGGGTGAGAAAGCTAAAAATGCAGATTGATTAGAACATTAGGGAATTAATAAAAACATGCATCAATACTACATATATGGATTAGTGATGGCTATTGTGGTAATAGGGCTGTTGAAAGTATTTGTGTTTACCATTGTTACTCCTCTGAAACTGACAGCAAGGTGTGAAATACACACTTGCTCAGTTACACATGGAAGTCCAAACATTGCTATCAGTCACTTGACATTTTATTATAGATGTTCCCCAGAGTGCGATCAACTGAACTGACAAGAACTTGCCACCTTATGCTATGAGTCTCAATGTGAGATGGAGAGAGCGGTGCATGTGTGTGAGAGATGGGGAGAATGGCGTGTGTGAGAGAGATGGAGAGAGTGGCGCGTGTGTGAGAGATGGGGAGAATGGCGCGTGTGTGAGAGATGGAGACAGTGGCGTGTTTGTGAGAGATGGAGTGAGTGGCGTGTATGTGAGAGATGGAGTGAGTGGCGTGTATGTGAGAGATGGAGACAGTGGCGTGTATGTGAGAGATGGAGACAGTGTGTGTATGTGAGAGATGGAGACAGTGGCGTGTATGTGAGAGATGGAGACAGTGGCGTGTATGTGAGAGATGGAGACAGTGGCGTGTATGTGAGAGATGGAGACAGTGTGTGTATGTGAGAGATGGAGACAGTGGCGTGTATGTGAGAGATGGAGACAGTGGCGTGTATGTGAGAGATGGAGAGAGTGGTGTGTGCCTATGCGTTGAATGGGATGTAGTGAGGTTTTTAGATGTTGTACTAAGTTCACAATTACTATTTAGAAACCTCCCTGGTCCTCAACATGACTTTTACATTTGCGGAATGCCAAATGTTTCTTTGACAAAGAAAGTCTACTTGTCTTTAAATAACAACATAAGTACGAAATGCTAGAAGAAAGAAAATGCAGGAACAGGGCTGGAATTATGTGTGAAGGGAGGAGCAGAAGTAATGTTTCAGGTCTGTGGTCTATCACCTAAGGCAGCTTTAGATTCAACCTGCATTGCAAGGTTAACCTTAATTGATAAGTTTTCCCAAGCAATGGAAAACTTGGCAGCTCAATCACATCAAGGGGAGTTAGAGAGAAAATAAATGCCTTGACAGCACCAGTGTAGCCTGCTGAAGCAATAATATATTCCCCCATCTCCCAAACACAACACAATCAGAAACCTCTCATACACCAGGAATCCCACCAGGAATCAGTCAACTCCATTAAGGGAAAGAGCATTAGACAGCTCCACACACGCACACTAACAGGTGCAGGCTCCTTACCTGTGGCTATGCCCAGCTCTACACAGCTCCCCATCCAGCTGAGCCTGATCCCGCAAAGAGAAGGAATGCCACTGATTGGGCTCCACAGCAGGCAAGAAAAGACACACTTGTGAAATTCCCGGCTCCTTACCTGTGGCTATGTCCAGTTCTACACAGCTCCCCATCCAGCTGAGCCTGATCCCGCAAAGAGAAGGAATGCCACTGATTGGGCTCCACAGCAGGCAGGAAAAGACACACTTGTGAAATTCCCATCTGCAGTTCCTCCCCCTTCCTAATGCAACCTGCCGCGTCTAGGGTCTGTGTTTACATCACTGTGTCCAATTTGCATCTCCTCTCTTTTGTGTCTCCCAACTCAGCTTCTCATTAAAGGATTGTTGCCTCTGGTGAAAGGGCTTTCGAAATTTTTGAAATTTCCATTTTTCCATCTAAGATGGCATCTTAAATCCACTCGATCAGCCTGACTGACCTATTCATGAAGGAATCACTGTCTGAGAAAGGACAGCCAAAGACAAGCATTTTATTAGACACATGTTAGAACAATGGAGAGAACATATTATTCCCAGCCACCTTCACTGCGGTAAATTTTCTCCCCACCTTCTGAAAGTCTGACATTTTCTTGAGTACAGTTCCATAGTGACAGCTTTCTTCTGATCACCCTTCATGTATGGTTGTTGAAAAGCTAGTCAACTGTGAGTGAGATAACGGGAACTGCAGATGCTGGAGAATCCGAGATAACAAGTTGTGGAGCTGGATGAACACGGCAGGCCAAGCAGCACCTTAGGAGCAGGAAAGCTGACGTTTCGGGTCTAGACACTTCATCAGAAATGGGGGAGGGGAAGGGGGTTCTGAAATAAATAGGGAGAGAGGGGGAGGCAGATCGAAGATGGATAGAAGAGAAGATAGGTGGAGAGGAGACAGACAAGTTAAAGGGGCAGGAATGGAGCCAGTAAATGTGAGTATAGATGGGGAGGTAGGGAGGGGATAGGTCAGTCCAGGGAGGACGGACAGGTCAAGTGAGCGGGATGAGGTTAGTAGGTGGGAAATGGGGGTGGGACTTGAGGTGGGAGGAGGGGATAGATGAGAGGAAGAACAGGTTAGGGAGGTGGGGACAAGCTGGGCTGGTTTTGGGATGCGGTGGGGGAAGGGGAGATTTCGAAGCTTGTGAAACCCACATTGATACCATTGGGCTGCAGGGTTCCCAAGCAGAATATGAGTTGCTGTTCCTGCGACCTACGGGTGGCATCGTTGTGGCACAGCAGGAGGCCCAGGATGGACATGTCGTCTGAGGAATGGGAGGGGGAGTGGAAACGATTCGCGACTGGGAGGTGCAGTTGTTTCAACCCACCCAAACAGCGTTGACACATGACACCTTTCTAAACTAAAAACCTTTTGCTTCTATGTGGTCTGTATCCCTCTATTCCCTGATTATTCATGTACCTCTCGTGATGCCCCTTAAACACTGTCTCCATCACCTCCTCTGGCAACGTACTCCAGACACTTACCACCCTCTATGTAAAAAAACGTACCTCTCACATCTCCTTTAACATGTCTCTTCTTTATCTTAATCCTCTATCCCCCTATTAACTGACATTTTTACCCTGAGGAAAAGACTCCAACTGTTCATTCTGTCTGCACCTCTAATCATTTTGTAAACTCCTATCAGGTCACCGCCACCCCCACATCCCCTGCCACCCCTGGCTTTCGATGTTCAAATGAAAACAAATTAAGTTTGTCAAATCTCTCCTCGTAGCTCATATACCCCGAAGCAGATAACATCCTGGCAAATTGTCTCCGGGGCCTACACATCCTGCTGGTAGTGTGGCGATCAGAATAGTATGCCAAATTCCAAATGAGGCCTAACTGCAACTGATGAAGGCAAGCATGCCGTATGCCTTCTTGACCACCTTATCCACTTGTGTTGCCACTTTCAGGAAACTGTGGACCTGTACACCTAGATCCCTCCATCTGTTAATGCTTCTGAGGTCTCAGCCATTGACTGTATATTTGCCTCCTGCATTAGAGTAAATATGCTAATATGCTAAATTGCCCATAGCGTTCAGGGGTATGTGGGTTATAGGGGCTTGGGTCTGGGTGGGATGCTGCAAAGAGGCAGTATGGACTTGTTGGGCCGAAGGGCCTGTTTCCACACTGTAGGGAATCTAATCTAATCTAATTAGACCTTCCAAAATGCATTACCTCGCATTTTTCCACATTGAATTCCATCTACTAGTTCTCCACGCAAGTCTGTAGCCTGTACATATCCTGCTGTATCCTCTGACAGTCCACCTCCCTATCCCAGCTCCCCCAATCTTTGTGTCATCCACAAACTTACTAATCAAATCACTCCATTCTCCTCCAAATCGTTGGGATATACTACAAAAGCAACAGCAGTGATTCCTGTGGAACAGCACTGGTCACAGATCTCCAGTCAGAAAAGCACCCTTCCCCTGCCACTCTCTATCTTCTATGACCAAGCCAGTTCTGTATTTGACCCTGGAATTTTCAGTTTATGTTTCTGTTTGATTTTTCTTAAGACACTAGCATTGCCTAAACCATTACCATTTATCGTGCCCCAGTGTGTTGTGACCAGTTAGAGACAGGCCATCCTTGAACCACCATGGAGCAGGGCTAGTGCCACCAGCAGATTGATGAAAAGGAGTAAATGTTCTTCCCCTAACGACAACAGCCAATTGGTGGGATTTGATTCATGTTCATTTTATTGATGCCCACTTTTCTATTTCCGGATTATTTTAACTGGGTTCCGGTTCTCAAGCAGCCATTATCTGGATTATTAGTCCAAGAAAATATCAACTCCAATAATGGAAGTGTTTGGCTCCTTTACCCCTTGTTAAAATCAAATGGTTGCGCAGAATTGTGATGAGCGTGCTTTGACTTTGGTTACGCCAGCATTACTGACCAGCATCTGTATTCTGCCAGCATTGTACGAACATGGTGAGCAACATTATCGCTTGTTTGTGTGACGTTGCTCGACGGTTTGGGATTGGCCACAATACTGGAGATACTCGAGTTCCGAGGAAGGGTCGCTCAATCCAAAACATCAATTCTGGTTTCTCCCCACAGGTGCTGCCAGATCTGCTGAGCTTTAACAGTAATTTCTGTTTTTGTTTCTGATTTATAGCATCCACAGTTCTTTCATTTTATTTTTCACTGGGGTTATCGGTCCTGTTCCTCGGCGAATAAAACCGTGGACTTCTTTTTTATATCCACCTCAGCATCAAGTGGCTCCTCAGTTTAATATCTCAACTGAAAATTGGCATCTCCAACAGTGTAGCACTACCTTTGTACTGTACCGGAGAGTCAGCCGTCGTCTTTATGTGAACCCAAAATCTTGTGGTTCAGTGGTATCCCCTGACCCACAGCTAACATAAAATGGTATGGAAGCCAGAAAAGAGCTCTGGTTGTCACAGAATACAAACATATACGGATGCAATAGCAACACATTATATATATATGGTATTTTCACCATACTAAAACACCCCAAATCTTTCCTTAGTGGCATAATAAGAAAAAGGTTTTTCACCGAGGTGAAGGGGATTTCAGAACATGCGCCTGAACACTCTGCCAAAGAGATGGATTTTAAGGGGTGGTTTTGAAGGTGGAGTAAGGAACACAGAGAGGTGGAGAGGCTGTTTCAGCAGCTGTGGGGTTGACAAGGTTATAGAGTTATCCAATATGGAAACAGACCCTTTGGTCCAACCAGTCCGTGCCGATCATGTTCCCAAACTAAACTAGTCCCACTTGCCTGCATTTGCCCGTAGTCCTCCAAAACCTCCCTATTCATGCACTTATCCAAGTGTGTTTTACATGTTCTAACTGCACCTGCAACCACCACTTCCTCTGGCAGTTCATTCCACCCATGAACCGCTCTCTGTGTAAAGTAGTTGCACCTCATTTCAAAACTTCCTGCTCTCACCTTAAAAGAAAATTCCTGTAGTTTTGTTCTTCTTCACCCTAGAGAAAAGACCCTTGGCTATTCATCTTATCCATGCCTCTCATCATTTTATAAACCTCCATAAAGGTAACCCCTCAGCCTCCCACGCTCCAGTGAAAAACGTCCCAGCCTGTCCAGCCTATTTCATAACTTAAACACTCCAACTCCTTTCCTCTAAGGACTGAGCAATGAAAGTAAGCGTGCCAAACACCTTCTCAAACATCATCTCTACCTGTGATGTAAATTTCAAAGAATTATGTACCTAGGTCTCTCCGTTTTACAAAACTAACCAGGGCCCTACCATTTATTATATCAGCCCTGACCTTGTTTGTTTTACTAAAATGCAATACCTCGGATATATCCAAATGAAACTCCATCTGGCACTCCTCAGACCATTGACCCAATTGATCAAGGTCTCTTTGTAATCTTAAATAACTTTCTTCACTATCCACTACACCAACAATTTTGGTGTCATCCACAAACTTACTAGCCGTGTTTCCTATATTCTCATCCAACTCATTTATATAAATGACAAACCAAAGTGGATCCAGTCCCAATTCCTGTGGAACACAACTGGTCACAGGTCTCCAGTCTGAAAAAACAACCCTTCATCACGACCCTATGTCTCCTACCATAAAGCTAATTTTGTATCCAATTGGCAAGCTTACCCTGAATGCCATGTGATTCAACTTTACTAATTAGTCTACCATGTGGACTCTTGTCAAAGACTTTACTATAGTCCATGTAAACAACATCTACCACTCTTCCGTCATCAACTTTTCTATTTACTTCCTCAGAAAACTCAATCAAGTTTGTGAGACACAATTCCCTACACACAAAGCCATGCTGACTATCTCTAATCAGCCCTTGCCTCTCCAAATGCATGTAAATCCTATTTTTCAGAAACACTCCAACAACTCATCCATGACTGATCTCAGGCTCACAGGTCTATAGCTTCTCCTTGCAGCGTTTCCTAAAGGAAGTTGACAGACAGAGAGAGGGATGAGCCTTTGGATAGATTTGAGGATGAGAATTTTAACAGGGGCATTGCCTGATGGGAAATCACTGCAAGGTGATGGGTGGATAGGACTTGGTGCAGCAGAGGGTTGGATAAGCTCCAATTTCAACACAGATTTCAATCTGGCTCCATTCAGCTTTTGATCAGAATTGAAATCCTGTGGCCAGGTGAGGAGGCACGGAGCAAAAGCATTTTACACAGACTGGAAACGAAGCTGGAGAAAATGTAACAAAATAGAGGCTGGTGGCAGCTCACATGCTGGTTCATGGGGTGTAATTATCAGACTGGAGAGATGAAAAATAGATAAATACAAAAACACAAATGGGAAATCCTACAGAGGTAAAGGAGGTTGTCCTTTTAATTTGTGACATATGTTGTTGTTTGAATGGAAAGTGATAACAAAGGTAACTGATAGTGGACAGAGCAGATAGCATGGCTGACCATGAACAAAATACCATCAATGACATGCGCCAATAACATTGGGATACTTCAACATTTAGCAATATCTAGGTTTGCAACATTTTCCAAACAGGCTTCATATCTGAAGGCATAAAAATCCTGCCTTAAAACTGATAGCATAACACCATAAATGTTCAGATGCAGAAGTGTCAGTCAGACCTCTCGCTGTTTCTCTCCAGGCTGTGTATGCCTGCTGTGCTTGCCTGCTGTTATAGTTATAATATTTATTGGTAATACTTAAAAGGTTAATATTAAGCTTAATTCATTTTGTGATTCTTTTGAAAATGTCTCGACAGTAGATTCTTTGTCTAACCAGTTTACTGGCTGAACTCTCCTCCCCCCACCCCGCTCTGGCACCAAGACCTGATTGGGATCATCAGAACACCTTTCAGAAATCAAGACCTTCAGAATAGGAAACAGACCAGAAAGCATGAAAGAAAGATCACTTAAACCCAGTGACATTTTAACAGAAGAGGTGGAACAGTTTCCAGCTACCACACCACCCCAAGCCATGATCTTCATGGGCTGAATGGCTCCTACGTTTTATGGTCTTTTTGCAAGCTGGACAATTTCTAGAACAACAAGCTAAAGATTGGAATGACATTTCTGGTGAGCACAGCTTGAAGTGCTTGGTGGTATTGATAGGACGATGATGTAACTGTCTATCTATAGACCAGATCCTGGTCATTCCTGGTCTATCTTCCCCTGGTTTATAGTCTCCACTGTTTCATGTCTTCCTGTCTTCCCAGTGTTATATTAGTGCCCTGTTGCAACTTATACAGCTGGCCCATCAAATCTGCACTGACTCTCCAAAGAGCATCCCACCCAGACACACAGCCTCTAACCCTATCCCCGTAACCCTGCACTCTACCACCTTGGTGTTAAGTGAACTATCCCATAGATTCCTGCTTTCTGCCCAGCTCCCTTTTTTAATAGATGAATTACATTTGCTATCTTCCAATCTAATGGGACCATTCTTCAATCAAGGAAGATTTGGAAATTTAAAAGCAATGCATCAACTAACCCAGTAGCCACTTCTTTTCACACCCTGGCATAATGTCCATCCTGATTTGGTTATTTGTCAGACTGCCACTCTAACAATTAACTCAGTATCACATAGAGTTGTAGAGATGTACAGCACAGAAACAGACCCTTTGGTCCAAGATTATTTCCAGTCCCATTTGCCAACATTTGGCCCATATCCCTATCAACCCTTCCTGTTCATGTACCCATTCAGGTGCCTTTTAAATGTTGCATTTGTACCAAGCTCCAGCACTTCCTCTGGCATGAAAAAGTTGTCCCTAAGGTTCTTGTGAAATCTTTCCCCTCTCACCTTAAATCTACGTCATATAGTTTTGCCTACCCTGGGGAAAAGACCTTGTTGATTTACCCTATCCAATGTGCCTCGTGATTTTATAAACGTCTACAAGTTCACATCCCCCCACACCCCCACCAGCCTTTAAATAGCCCCAGTATTTCAGTCTTTCCCTGTAGCTCAAACCCTCTAGCCTCAGCAACATCCTTGTAAATCTTTACTGGTGACTGTGATTTTCCTGAGTTCCTTCCCGTTTCCTGACTATGACTGTTTCTGGATTGTAATTTGTATCCTCTGAAGTGAAGATGAATACAAAATTCCCGACATTTCCTTATTTTCCATTATTAGTTCTCCAGTCTCATTTTCGACAGGATCAATGCTTACTTAAGTTGACTTTTTTCCTTCTTAAATATTTGTGTAAATTCTCACTATCTTTTTACATTTCTGACTAGCTTTTCTAAAACACTAATTTTTCAATTTTGTTTTGATAAATCTGTGCTTTTTGTATTCATTTTTAAATATTCTGCCCAATCATGGCCTACAATTGTAGCTGGAGCGGGAAGAAGGGTTCCTAAACCTGATTGGAGTGTTGACCCTGGGTCCACGGCAGAGAAGCCATCCTAAAACTGCTAAACGCACTCTGTGCTGTCTTGGGCCTTATGGGTGAGGGGTGGCAACTGCACAGTTCCAATTGGCCTCAGATATTGGTCTGAACATGCTGAATCTGAAAGACCCAGGGGGGTCAGGTGACGTATCACATATCCTACTCCACCGCAGCACCCATTCCATCTCTGGGAAAAATGTCGCAGAGTGTAATAGAATGGGTATGCAACATGCTGTATTCATTCCATTCTGTGTCTGGATCAGGGCCTGAAGTTTCAGCCCAGAGAAACCATCACAACTTCAAAGCTCCAGCCGCGGATTAATGGAGCAGAGCTGCCAATTTAAGCGGGACATCAACAGCTTGTGTTGATTGTCCTGTTGAGCTGTTTTGAACAGCTGATTGACAGCGGGACACAGGAAGCTAGCAGTATCAGTGGGAGTGGCTCACTGGTTTCGGTCTTTCTGAATGACCATCAGTTTCTGCCGAGGAGGAGTTAACATTGGACCCATGCTGTCACTTTTCAATACTGGTTTGTGGAGTATTTTTTATTGGTCCCCTCTGCAAACTAATCACTAGAAATCCTTGAGAGGATAAAACGCTCAACAAAACTTATCTGGTTGCAAAAGAGTCTGGTCAAGCTCGACACAAATCAGTAATCTAGTGACGGAGGAATAATTTTTCTTTTTAAAATGAAGAGGGGAATTAGATGAAAATGTAAGCAATTTGCTGAAATTGATAGCCGTGGTTGAGAAGTAGTGAAAACCTCTTCCACAACGCTTCATCCCCACTATCTGAAGATGCATGAGGAATGAACTCACTATTAAAGGAGAGAATTACTGCACAGCCATCTATTGTATGAAATGCTTCAGTCCCAGGAGATAGGAAACAGCGGGGAAAGCTATTAAATCTGCATTCAATGTTCTACTGCTGAAAGCAAAGTTAACAAAATTCCTCAGAGGAATAATTCAGAACTGTGTTACTATTGTCCACATGTTGTGCGTCTAATTATTGGATAAAGATATTCATTATGTGAAAGAGCAGCCACATAAGGAAACTGTACAGCACAATAAATCTCTGAGCAGGATAACATTATATTTGCCTCTCCGATGAAATGAAACAACATTATCTACTCATTTCCCTTGAAGGTCATTTCCAAATTTCAATACTGATGTATTGTTTTCCCAGTGTTAAGAAGGCACTTAATATTGAACATTATATCCACTGTAAACATGTCTACTTCAGTTGCACAGGGTAACTAAAGCAACTGGGTTTATTCTCCTTAGAGCAGAGAAAGTTATCGAGATCAAGGTAGGAACTGGTTTCACAAAGTAAATCAAGCGAAGCTGAGGATAGCAGCAGGAAGTCCACCCATCAGCCTGAGTAACATAGAGACAATGCAATAGCACGGTGCCTGTGACTGTATACAACCTCCCAGCGCAGTGCCTGTGGCCGTACATGATGTCGCGGCGCGGTGCCTTGGCTGTATGCAGTGTCGCGGCACGGTGCCTTGGCTGTACGCAGTGTCGCGGCACGGTGCCTGTGACCGTACATGATGTTGCGGCACGGTGCCTTGGCTGTACGCAGTGTCGCGGCACGGTGCCTGTGACCATACATGGTGTCGCGGCGCGGTGCCTGTGACCGTACATGGTGTTGCGGCGCGGTGCCTGTGACCGTACACGGTATCACGGCACGGTGCCTTGGCTGTACATGGTGTCGCGGCGCGGTGCCTGTGACCGTACACAGTATCACGGCACGGTGCCTTGGCTGTACATGGTGTCGCGGCGCGGTGCCTGTGACCGTACATGGTGTCGCGGCGCGGTGCCTTGTCTGTACACGGTGCTGCGGCGCGGTGCCTTGTCTGTACACGGTGCTGCGGCGCGGTGCCTTGGCTGTACACGGTGTCGCGGCGCGGTGCCTGTGACCATACACGGAGTTGCGGCGCGGTGCCTGTGACCGTACACGGTGTCGCGGCGCGGTGCCTGTGACCGTACACGGTGTCGCGGCGCAGTGCCTGTGGCCGTACATGGTGTCGCGGCGCAGTGCCTTTGACCAGACACGGTGTCGCAGCGCGGTGCCGTGGCCGCACACGGTGTTGCGGCACGATGCCTTGTATGTACACGGTGTCGCGGCGCGGTGCCTGTGACCATACACGGTGTCGCGGCGCGGTGCCTGTGACCATACACGGCATCACGCCATGGTGCCTGTGGCTGTATGAAAGAACCTGGATGAACGGTCTCCTGTGCCCTACAAAGAAAATGGCATCACCTGCTTACTACAATCTGTCACAGATCCTGGCAACTCTCCGGCTAACTGTACCTGTACAGGGAATGTACAGGGTGATTTTCTAATGCCCAACACCACATTGAATCTGTGCACTGACTGTGTGACAGCTACCTTATCCTGTCAAAGATTTCCTACTGATACAATCATTGAATTATACAGCACGGAAGCAGAATTTTCTGTCCAACTTGTCCAGGCCGAATAGATATCATGAACTGACCTAGTCCCATTTGCCAGCATTTGGCCCATATCCCTCTAAACCCCTCCTATTCACATACCCATCCATATGCCCTGAAAATGTTGCAATTGTACCAGCCCCCACCACCTCCTCTCTAAACACACCACCCTCTGCGTGCAAAGGTTGCCCCTTGGGTCCCTTTTATATCTTTCCCCTCCCACCTTAAACCTTCGCCATGCTGCTCCAGAGACGCAGCCGGTCAGTGCGTGGTACTGGTTTGACAGTATACAGGTGTGGGTTATGCTGAGCCTCACCTGGAGCAGTTGCAGGTGGCACGGTGGCTCAGTGGCTAGCTGCTGCTGCCTCACAGGGACCTGGGTTCGATTCCAGCCTCGGGCGATCTGTCTGTGTGGAGTTTGCACATTCTCGCTGTGTCTGCGTGGGTTTCCTCCGGGTGTTTCAGTTTCGCCCCCACAGTCCAAAGATGTGCAGGCTAGGTGGATTGGCCCTGTTAAATTGCGCATAGTGTTCAGGAATGTGTAGATTAGGTGGGTTACAGGGAGATGGGTCTGCGTGGGATGCTCTGAGGGTCAGGTCAGTGTGGACTTGTTGGGCGAAGGGCCTGTTTCCACACTGTAGGGATTATATGATCTACATACCGTCTCGCTTTGGACTCTGCTACCCTGGGGAAAAGCCTTTGTCTATTAACCCTATCCATGCCCCTCATGATTTTATATAGGAATTGGGAGGTCATGATGAGGCTGTACAGCTCAGTGATTAAGCCAATTTTGGAACACTGTGTTCAATTCTGGTCTCTGTGCTATAGGAAGGATGACATGGAATTTGAAAGGATTCAGAAAAGATTTACAAGGATCTGGCCAGGGTTGGAGGGTCTGAGCTACAGAGAGAGGCTGAATAAACTGGGTCTATTTTCCCTGGAGCATCGGAGGCTGAGAGGTAACCTTAAAGAAGTTTATAAAATCAAGAGGGGCAGGGATAGGGTGAATAGCCAAGGTCTTTTTTTTCCCATAATAGAGGAGTCCAAAACTAGAGGTTTTAAGGGAGAGGGGAAGCATTTAAAATATTTTAAATGCCCTCAGGGGCAACTTTTTCATGCAGAGGGTGGTGTGTGGATGGAATGAGTTGCCGGAGGAAGTGGTGGAGGCTGGTATAGTTACAACATCTAAAAGGCATTTGGATAGGTATATCAATAGGAAGGGTTTAGAGGGATAGGGGGGAATTGCTGGCAAATGGGTTAGAACTTATCTAGGATATCTGGTTGGCATGGACGAGTTGGACCAAAAGGTCTGTTTCCGTGCTGTACATGTCTATGACTCTGCAAGGTCACCCCTCAGCCTCTGACTCTCCAGGGAAAATAGTCCCAGCCTATTCAGCTTCTCCCTATTTACATCCTTGTAAATCTCTGAACCCTTTCAAGTTTAACAACATCCTTCCTATAGCAGGGAGGCTAGAATTTTAGATAGCAAGGTGTAGAGCTGGATGAACACAGCAGACCAAGCAGCATCAGAGGAGCAGGAAGGCTGACGGATTCCAATCGTGGCCTAACCAATGTCCTGTACAGCTGCAACATAACCTTCCAACTCCCATACTCAATGCACTGACCAATGAAAGCAAGCAGACCAAATGCCTTCTTCACTATCCTGTCTACCGGTGACTCTATGTTCAAGGAACTATGCACCTGCACCTCTAGGTCCTTATGTTCAGCAACACTGCCCAGGGCCCTATCATTAACTGTATAAGTCCTGCTCTGATTTGCCTTACCAAATTGCAACACATTGCATTTATTTAAATTAAACTCCAGCTGCCACTCATTGGCCCACTGACCCATCTGATCAAGATCACCTTGTACTCTGAGATAATCTTCTTCACTCTCGAATACACGACCAATTTTTTCGTGTCATCTGCAAGCTTACTAACCATTCCTCCTACATTCACATCCAAATCATTTATATAAATGACAAAAAGAAAGCAGTGGGCTTATTACTGATCACAGGCCTCTGGTCCAAAAAACGACCCTGCGCCACCACCCTCTGTCTCCTACCTTTAAGCCAATTTGGTATTCAATTAGCTAGCTACCCCAGATTCTATACGATCTAACCTTGCTAATCAGTCTTCCATGTGGAAGCTTGTCGAATGCCTTGCTGAAGTCCATATAGACAATGTCCACTGCTCTGCCCTCATCAATCTTTGGTTGCTGGTTGTTGGCTTCCTATTCTTTTGTTGGGGGGTGGGGAATGCTCAGGGCTTAGCATAACTTTGTGTGCATCATAAAATGCCCATGCAACCTTTGTGGTCACAATCAATCGTTTGCATGCTCTGTCTGCAAGGCAGGATGGACCAAGGCGGGATGGAGAGGGCACAGGCTATCAGAGGGGTGCCAGTTATTCAAATCCTCATCCCTTGTTGAAAGATCAGATCTCCTGACTACAGAAGTAGTGAGTAAATAAGATAATTAGCCACACCAGCCAGGGTGAAGAACAACTGAGAAACATGGCCCAGGGCCTGTGTGCTCTAATCGGCTTCCTCGTGGCTTTAAGACAAGACCCACAATCCTGCTATCCTTCAGGATGCTGGTGACACACGGCGCAAGTATAATTTTTGCACACAATTAGTGAAAATCTGAGGTTTGTCCAGACAAAAAAGTGAAGTTTCCTTTATTTGAATGACAGAGTGGATGTTGGGAAGATGCTCCCATTAGTAGGAGAGACTAGGACCCAAGGGCACAGCCTTAGAGTGAAGGGAAGACCCTTTAGAACGGGGACAAGGAGACACGACTTCAGCCAGATAGTGGTGAATCTATGAAATTCACTGCTGCAGAAGGCCTGGAGGCCAGGTCATTGGGCTCACTTAAGACTGAGATAGTAGGTTCTTGATCATCAAGAGTTACGGGGAGAAAGCAGCAGAATGGGGTTGAGGAACTTATCAGCCATGATTGAATGGCGGAGCAGGCTGGATGGGCCGTATGGTCTAATTTCTGCTCCTATGTCTTATGGTCTTATGGAATGATAGTACAAAACTAAAGGGTTTTCAAACAACAATCCATGTTCAAAAGGGAAGCAATGGGCTCCACGACAGCTTGTTTCCCAAAAATTGACAGATAAAAGCAATCATGTATTTGCAGCTCAATTGGCCTGGGTTCAATTTACAGTATGGTTTTCACAGGCCTGTCTGTCTTGTCAAACCATCATTTAGTGGGAGGTGGTGGCTGAGTGGTATTATTGCTGGACTATTAATCCAGACACCCAGGTAATGTTCTGGGAATCCATGTTTGAATCCTGCCAAACTGCAGTAGTGCAGACATTGTTTCTGGTGCTTGTTGCAGTGCTCCGTCTGAGCAGTCTAGACATCAGATTCACATTTTGAGCAGCCCTCCTGTCCGCTCTGTGTCAGCTCTTGTGAAGGTGTACAGCATCAAACATCCCGTTGGTGTCAGTCTGACAGGGGCCATCAGCCAGATTTTCTGGGGGTAGGCCTTGTCTCTCAGCAGACAGAATGTATCTGACCATGGGCAGTCCCCCGGAAGGTGGGAGCTGTGATAGCTCCCAGGGTACTGCATGTAAACCTAGGGGCTTTGGTTGGCGCGATCACATCTGATCTGAACATTATGACACTGGAATGCCTTTCCTCTAAATAAACACAGTCAGCTAGGACATGTTGAGTGCAATGTGGACTCAATTGATAGCACCTGTTATTGTTGCAAATCTGAATTGGGGAAGTGGTGTAATGCCACTCAATGAACAATCCAGAACCCCAGGTAAATGTTCTTGTGGAAACAAATCCCACTGTGGCACAGACAGTGAATTTGAATTCAATGCTAACCTTAGGAAACAAGACTCCATGCAAGCAATGGGCTCCACGACAGGAAATGATGGTTTGACAAGACAGACAGGCCTGTGAAAACCATACTGTAAATTGAACCCAGGCCAATTGAGCTGCAAATACATGATTGCTTTTATCTGTCAATTTTTGGGAAACAAGCTGTCGTGGAAAGGAAACCTCATAAAGTTGTGTGCATTAGTGAATGGGACCTAAGTCACCTCCTCTACGTATTTGAGAGTGACTGGCAAATTCTGCACAGGTTTCCTGAAACAATTTTACATATGTAGCAATTGAGGGCTGGTGTTATCAGTTTGGGATTGCCACACAGCTTTTGTCGCCATAGATGTTCATGAAGCAGGTGACAAATTTATGGAATGATGTGCTAAGACACTTCCCGCTTTGCCTCTCTGTCAGTTGGACATAGCTGCAGTGACGCTTGTAGATTTCATTGCTGGCCAATGCTCTTCATTGATGTGACGCCTGCTACACTGAATGTTTGTGCCTCTGCAGCGTCCAGCTGCTGCTCTTGCATCCTGTGATGTTGGTTCCTCTTCAATTACAAGATCTGCATCAAAAGGACTGGTTTGATCTGCGAAGACAGTTAACAAATGTTCACATTCACTGTGTTCTTTGGCATTCCCCATCTGAACTTGCTCCATTTGCCATGGCAGCATCAAACCAAGATCCCCAGAATATTATTTGGGTCTGTAAATTAATTGTATAGTGATAATACCGTTAGGTCTTCATCTCCTCGTTTAGAAAAGAGAAACCATTCTTGACTAGAGATAATACAGTGTGGAACTGGAGGAACACGGCCGGCCAGGCAGCATCAGACGAGCAGGAATGTTGATGTTTCAGATTGGGGCCCTTCGTCAGAGCTTGTGTAGGATGTAAATAGTAGAGTTGATAAGAAGGAGCTAGTGGATGTGGTTCACTTGAACTTTTAGAAGACTTTCAATTAGATCCCACAATAGAGACTTGCATGGAAAATTAAAGCACATGGGATTGTGAGTAGAGTACTGACATGGATAGGCTGGCTGGTAGACAGGGAACAAAGAGTCAGAATAAAAGGGTTTTTCTCTGAGTGGAAGGCAGTGACTAGCGGGGTACGTAAGGGATCAGTGCTTGGACCTCAGGTGTTCCCAATATATATATTAATGATTTAGGTGAAGGAATTAGATAAAGTATCTCCAAGTTTGCAGATGACACTAACCTCAGTGAGAGTGTGAGCGGTGAGGAGGAGATGCTTCAGTTTGATTTGGACGAGTCAAGAGTTAGTGGGAAAATATATGGCAGATGAAGTATATAGTGTGGACAAATGTGAGATTATCCAATTTGATAGCAAAAACAAGAAGGCAGATTATTATCTGAATGGTAACATATTGAGAAAGGGGGAGGTACAATGAATACTGGGCGTCCTTGTACAACAGTCACTGAAAGTAAGTAGGCAGGTACAGCAGATGGTTAAAAAAGGTAAATGGTACGTTGGCCTTCATGGTGAGAGAATTTGAGTACAGGAGTAGGGATGTCTTGCTGCTATTGTACAGGACCTTGGTGAGAGCACACCTGAAGTTCTGGCTTTGGAGGGAGTGCAATAAAGGTTTATCAAATTCAATCCTGGGATGGCAGGACTGACACATGAAGAAAGAGTAGACTGATTAGAACTTTATTCACAAAAATTTAGAAGAGTGAGGGAGAGCTCATAGAAATCTATAAAATTCTAACTAGACTCATCAGAGTAAACACAGGGAGGAAGATATTGATGACTGGGAAGCGGTCATTGTCAAAAGTCACAAAGTAAGCCATTTAGAAGTGATGAGGAGAAATTTCTCCATCCAGAGATGGATCCATCCATCCAGAGGGGAGCCGGTGGAAGTTTCTGCTGCAGAGTGTAGTTGAGGCCGAAACGTTAAATGTTTTCAGGAAAGAGTTTGATATAGTTCTTAAGGCTAAAGGGTTCAAATGCTATCAGGAGAAAGTGGGAACAGGGGACTGATTTGGATCCTCAGCCATGACTATATTGAAAGGTGGGACAGGTTTGAAATATGAAATGGCCTACTTCTGCTCCTATTTTCTATGTTTCAGACATTACAGTTGGCACGACAAGCTGACAGAGCAGTTAATAAAGCAGCCAACAGGCTTAAGGCTCTTGTAAAGATTTGTGAAGATTCTGGTTGTGGGCGAGGTTGTTGGCTTGCTCGCCGAGCTGGCTGGTTATCGTACAGGCGTTTCATCACTATGCTGGGTAACATCATCAGTGAGACCTCCGAAGAAGCAATGTTATTCTACTCCACTTGGAATTTATATGATCTGGTTTGTTAAGTTGGGTTGTGTCATTTCTGATTCTGTTCTGTATGGGTTTGTATATGGGGTCTAATTCCATGTGTTTGTTGATTGCATTATGGATTGAAAACCAGACCTCGAGTAATTCCCATGTATGTTTGTGGTTGGCTTGAGCTAGGATGGTCACATTATCCCAGTTAAATTAATGGCTTTCATTGTCTGAGTGCACTGAGATAAGGGAATGGTCATCGTGTCATTTTGCTGCTAGCTGGTGTTCATGTATCCTGATGGCTAGTTTCCTTCTGGTCTGGTCGATGTAATGTTTGTTGCAGTTATTGCATGATATTTTGTAAACTATGTTGGTCCTGCATGTCATGGGTATGGATTCTTTGGTCCTTGTGAGTGTTTGTCATAGTATGGTTGTGGGTTCGTATGTTACCATGATTCCTAGGTGATCATAGGAGTCTCGTTGTCAGTTCTGATAGGTGCTTGATTTAGGGTACTGTGGCCAGTATCTTGGTCCCAAACGACATGCTGAACTTTCCTTCAACTCAGTGCATTTGGACAATGTAGGCCATCAATTTAACTGGGACCATTCTAGCTCAAGCCAACCTCAGACACACACGGCAATTCCTACAGGTCTGCTTTTCAACCCGTAATGCAATCATTGAACGTGGAATTTGACCCCATGTACAAACTCAAGCAAGAACAGAACCCGAAATGACACAATCCAACTTGACAGATCGGATCATACAAATTCCAATTGGAGTAGAACAACATCGCTTCATCGGAGATCGCACTGATGATGGTAACTAGCATGTTGACGAAACGTCTGTACAATAACCAGCCAGCTCAGCGAGCAAGCCAACAACCTCATCCAATAGGCTTTATTAATAGAAGATCAAGGAGGTTATATTGAACCTGTATTAAGATATGAGTTCAGCTTCAGCTGGAGTACTGTTGCATCCAATTCTGGACCCTGAGCTTTGGGAAAGATGTGAAAGCAATAGTAAAAATGCGGGGAAAAAATCACTAGAATGATTCTAGGGATGTGGAATTTCAGCTAGATAGATTGGAGAAGTTGGAATTGTTTACTGTGGAGTAGAGAAGGCAGGGTGGTGATTTGATAGAGAAGTCTGGATGGGATGGATAGAAAGAAAAATTTTCACTTGTGAAAAAATTGGAAATGAAAGGGCATAGATTAAAGTGATGAGCAGAAGAAGCAAAACAATATGAGAAAAAATTTTGTCAGGCATGTTTAAGTCTGCTGTACAGAGCTAGAGAGTGGAGCAAATGTAATTGAACCTTTCAGAGAGCTAATTGGCTGTTACTGAAAAGGAAAGTTGTCCCAGCCCAACTGCTTATTTTGCAGCACTGTGGAGCCCGTGGGCTATGTATATGTTGGTTCTGCGTGTTTGCACGCCTTTTCTAGTTACTTGAAAAACCTTCTGTTATGTTTTTGGTTGCACTTCAGCCTCATGCTCATGATCTTTGGGCAGCTGGTGCGAAGGGGTGTGGGCAAATCGGAGGACCTCCTCATGGGTGACTCCTGGGCATGGCCAGGCTGGTGGTAAACAGTTCCAGGCAGAAAACTGTGGTCATTTCTGCCAACTGCCTGCCCCTCTTTTGCTGTTATGTTCGAGCCCAGGTGTCCTTGGAGACAAAGCATGTAGTGTCCACCAATGCTCTCCGTGCCTTTCAGGAGAGGTGGATACTGTGGGGGAATGGAGTGCTTTATTTTTCCCTCCAACACTATTTGGATTTAATTCCCTCCTTCTCTCCCTAACCCCCTTCACTCTTTGGCATACGCATTGCCCTTATCAGGCTCAATGTTTCACCGGCCACGTGGGCACTTTCCTGGTGGTGGAGAATATAGAATAAAGTGTTTTCATTGCATCACTATACATATACACACAGCCGTGGTTGATTTGGGGAAAAATATGGAAACTAAAAAGAAGAGAAACGGTTCCATTCACTAAAACAAAACAGAAAATTGTGCCAGTTTTGGAATGGCCCCAGCAAATTGTTCATTTGGAGAGCTAGTACAAACACGACGGGCTGAAAGGCCTCCTGCTGCATTTACAGCAATTCTGTGTTTCTGTGAAGTGTGAAAACATGCGACAATTGTCATGACTGATTATTCTTTTATCCAAACTAGCACAAGTGAAATGTTTCTGGCCCTTACAGATGGAACAATTTCCAACTTGACTGTGGCTTCAAGATCAGTACAAAGAGTTATATCGATTGCAGCAACAACTTGCATTTACCCAGCACCTTGAATGTCACAAAAAATCCCAAGGTGCTTAACCGAAGAGCAAGCAAACAAAAGTTATCACTGAACAGAATAGAGATATAACTAGGACAAATTCCTAAAAGCCTGGCCAACGATGTAGGTTTTGATTATCTTGAAAGAGACAGAGAGAAGTAGAATGATTTATAACAGGAGCCTAGGCCAGTTAAAGAAAAAGTGTAAAACCAAACATTATTTTTTCATTATTCACACTGAGCACTGTAAAATCAATGGGTGAGATTGTACCAGGGTCTGTGCGAGGTAAGCTATAGTAAGATGTGTGGCAGAAACAGACAAGAAGTCTGGCAAGCAAGTAGAGTCATAGAGTTGTACAGCACGGAAACAGCCCCTTCAGTCCAACTCGTCCATGCTGACCAGATATCCAAAATTAATCTAGTCCCATTTGCCAGCATTTGGCCCATCTCCCTCTCAACCTTTCCTATTCATATATCTATTCAGATGCCTTTTAAATGTTGTAATTGTACCAGCCTCCACCACTTCCTCTGGCAGCTCATTCCATACACGCACCACCCCCTGCATGAAAAATTGCCCTTTAGGTCCCTTTTAAATATTTCCCCTCTCACCTCAAACCCATGTGCTCACTTTGGACTCCACCAACCTGTGGAAAAGACCTTGGCTATTCACCCTATCCATGTCCCTCATGATTTTATAAACCTCTATAAGTTCACCGCTCAGCCTCTGACGCTCCAGAGAAAATTGCTCCAGCTATTCAGCTTTTCCCCACAGCTCAGACTCTCCAACCCTGGCATCATCTGTGTAATCCTCTCAAGTTTCACAACATCCTTCCTAAAGCAGGGAGACCAGAATTATACACAGCATTCAGAAAGTGGCCTGACCATGTCCTGTACAGCTCCAATATGACCTCCCAACTGCTGTACTCAATGCACTCACCAATAAAGGCAAGCGTAGGAAATGTTTTCTTTGCTATCCTGTCTGCCTGTAAATCCACTTTCAGGGAACAATAAACTCGCACGCCAAGGTTTCCTTGTTCAGCAACATTCCCCAGGAACTGCCTTTCCAAAATGCAGTACCTCGTATTTATCTAACTTAAACTCCATCTACCACCCCTCAGCCCACCTGCCCATCTGATTAAGGTCCAGTTATACTCTGACGTAACCTTTTGACTGTCCACCACACTTCCAACTTTGGTGTTATCTGCAAACTTACTAACTACAGGGGGCTTTCCTATGATATGTGCTCCAACAAGCGAATTGGCCATAACGCGATTGACAAATAGGTGAACGCTATTTGTAAAATGCGAACTTGTGTTGGCTATAACATGATTGTAAGGATTGTATATCACGAACCTCAAATATAACATAACTAGAAGAACAGCTGTCTTATTAGGAAAATATGTGAAGTCTTAGTTTGAAGAGTTTATGCTGAACATATTAAATGCATCAGCCTTACTTAAAAATGCAGCTCGTTTAAATAGAAGGTGGACTCCAATGCTAAACTGATGAAGTAAAAAATGACATATAGTTTAAAACTGCTTGAGGGCTGTTAAAGCATGCACCTTTGCATGTAATAGTCTTGCCTAGCTTTTGTTATATACTTAATTTGTAAGAATTTTTGAACTTGCTCATGTAAATCATCTATACCAAAAGTTGTCTGTGTTACAGCCTGCTCTTTTCCAGTACTAATTTGAATACAATGTTCCTCAGGTTTACAATGCATTTTAATCCTACACTTAACTTCAAGGCCAATGGGCTACAGAGGAAAGAAAGGTCAGATTCCTCTGCTTCACTTATCTGAAAATCTATCCAGAAGTCTGTGCTGATGGAATGTCAGGTCAGATCAGCATTTTAATGGAGGAGGGAATTTTACCAAAATTGCTGATGAGTCAACATCAGGGAAATTTCTTTGAGGGATGCTGGTTGTGATCTCTATCTCACACAATTTTGCACAGCTCACTTCTTTTGGATCCTGCTAGCTCTATCATTCAGTACTGACCATTGCTGGGATTTCCAGTGGCAGAACTCTATTTAAAGCCCAGCTGTCACTTCAGTGTAAATACCAGATAAATGAATTGCCTTTTTGCAGCAGCTCCTGTCTGATACACGGTCAATATAACTGCAGCTATGCAAATGAAGCTACATGGGTGAGGAAGAAGTTTGGAAAATAAAATTGTTATGTGTCCTTTGTCTCACCAACCCCACTTTTCCAATAGGCCCCGTTATTTCTATAGCGTGACTTTCTATAATGCAATGTTGCACTGGAATGCAACTATTGAGTTATAGCAGAATGCCCTGTATACCTCCTATATTCCAATCATTGATATAAATCTCAAAAAGCAGTGGACTCAGCACCAATCCTTGTAGGTCACTGCTGGTCACAGGCCTCCGGTCTGAAAAACATTCCTCCACCACCACCCTCTGTCTCCTACCTTCCAGCCAGTTCTCTATCCAAATAGTTTGTTCTTCCTGCATTCCAAGTGATCCAACCTTGCTAACCAGTCTATCATGAGGAACCTTATTGAAAACCTTACTGAAGTCTGTATAGATCACGTCCACCGCTCTGCCCTCATCAATCCTCTTTGTTACTTCTACAAAAGAGACTCAGTTAAAGTTAGTGAGACACGATTTCCCACGCACAATGGTTTGTTCACTATCCCTAATCAGTCCTTGCCTTTCCAAATACATATAAGTCCTGTCCCTCAGGATCCCCTCCAACAACAAACCCAACACCGATGTCAGGCTCACCGGTCTATAGCTCCCTGGCTTTTCCTTACCACCTTTCTGAAATAGTGGCACCATGTTAGCAGATCTCCAGTCTTCTGGCACCTCACATCTGGCTATTGATGATACAAATATCTCAGCAAGGGGCCTGGCAATCACTTCCGCAGCTTCTCTCAGAGTTCTAGGCTACACCTGATCAAGTCACAGGGACTTATCCAACTTTATGCTTTTTAAAATGTCCAGCACTGTCAGTTCTTGAGCTTCCACATCCCTCTCCACTAATGCAAAATACGCATTTAGTATCTCCCCCATTTCCTGTGGTTCCACACACAGGTGGCCTTACTGATTTCTAAGAGAGCCCTATTCTCTCCTTAGTTACCCTTTTGTTCTTAATGCGTTTGTAGTATCTCTTTAGATTCTCCTTAACCCTATTTGCCAAAGCTATCTCATGTCCCCTTTTTGCCCTCTTGCTTTATTGCTTAACTATACCATTATTGTCCTTATATTCTTCTAGAGACTTATTCGATCTCTGCTGTCTATACCTGACATATGCTTTCTTCTTGTTCTTGACCAAAACCCCAATTTCTCTAGTCGTCCAGCACCCACCAGCCATGCCCTTCACCCTGATGGGAACATACTGCCTCTAGACTCTCATTATTTCATTTTTGATGGCTTCCCATCGTCCCTTTACCTGCAAATATCCACTCCCAATCAACTTTTGAAAGTTCTTGCCAAATACTGTCAAAATTGGCTTTCCTCCAATTTAGAACTTTAAACTTTTAGATCCGCTTTGTCCATTTTCACCAGTACTTCGAAACTTATAGAATTATAGTCACTGGCCCCCAAGTGCCCCCCACCCCAGACACCTCAGTCACCTGCCCCCCGTTACTTCCCAAGAGCGGGTCAATTTTGCATCTTCTTGAGTACGTACATCCACACACTGAGTCTGAACATTTTTTTGTATACACTTAACACATTCCTCTCCACGATCATTCCTTTCTTATTTCTCAGTTCCAACCAAAAAACTTCCCTGGACATATTCCCAGGAATATCCTTCCTAAATACAGTCGTAATGTTGCCCTAATAAAAGACGCCACTCTCCTTCTCTCTTGCCCCTCCCTCCACTTCTACCTTTCCTACAGCATCTATACCTGGAATATTAAGCTGCCAGTCCTATACATCCCTGAGCTATGTCTCTGTAGTTTCTATGATATCCCAGTCCCTTGTTCCCAACCATGCCCTGCATTCATTTTCCTCACCTGCTAGATCTCTTGCATTGAAATAAATAGTTTAACTTATCAGTCCTACCTCATTCTCTGCTTTGTTCCTGCCTGCCCTGACTGTTTGACTTGGCCCTTTTCCCATCTGCTCTAGCCTCAGACTGATGCCTTTCCTCACTATCTCCCTGGGTCAACCCCTCCCCACCTTTCTAGGTTAAATCCTCCCGAGCAGACCTAGCAAACCTCCCCACCAGTATATTAATCCCCTTCCGATTCAAGTACAACCTGTCCTTCATATACAGGTCACTTCCACCCCAGAAGAGATTCCAAAGATCCAAAAGTGTGAATCTACACTTCTTCTAGACCAGCTCCTTAGCCACGCATTCATCTGTTCTATCCTCCTATTTCTACTCTCAGTACCGCTGTGAAAATCAAGCTTAGTTAATTTTTTCCCAACATTCCTGCCACCACCATGAGTAATCAAGGAAACCTGTAGAATATTAATGCAGCCTTTCAACATACACCCAGCTTCAGCCCATGGGCTATTCCTCCATCATCCTAGAGGACGTTGAAAAATATCTAGCCAATGCTAGTCTGAAATTGATAATCCCCAATATTAGCATTAAGAATAACTATGGTGTTCCAATCTGAGGTTTTTAATACTCACTGATCATTACCAGTGGATATTCAACATTGTCACGCAGCTGATATGCAGCACAAATTCCAACAGTAGCGGCTTCAAAAGAAGCTCAACAATTTCCATTTTCACACCTGTGGCACATTATGGGTATATCCTATTGGGGTATATTGGAATAGAGAATAAAAGAACAGGGTATTATTTAAATGGAGGAAAACTGCAGAAAGCTGCAACACAGAAAGACCTGGGGGGTACGTAACCCAGAAAGCTAACACACAGGGTGCAGCAGGTAATCAGGAAGGCTAATGGAATGTTGGCCATTGTTTCAACAGGTTTGGAGAATATGAATAGGGAAGTCTTACTGCAACTGGTGAGACCACATCTGGAACACTGAGCAGTTTTGGTCCCCTTATTTAATGAGAAGTATTATTTCATTGGAGTTAGCTCAGAGAAGGTTCACTAGGATGACCCCTGATATGGAGGGACTGTCTTATGAGCAAAAGCTAAAAAGGTTGGGACTCTGTTCATTGGAGTTTAGAAGAATGGGAAGTGATTTCTAGGACCAGAGGGCATTGTCTCAGCATATAGGGGTGCCAAACTAAGACTGAGGTGAGGAGGAATAACTTCTCTCAGAGGCTGATGGAACTCCTTTCCACAGAAAGCTGTGGGGACAGATTCCTTGTATGCAGTTTAAGGCTGAGATAGATGGATAGATCCTTGATCAGTCGGGGAATCAAGTGTTATGGAGAAAGGACAAAAAGTGGATGTGGAATCAGCCATGATCCTATTGAATGGTGAAGCAGCCTCAAGGGGCTGAATGGCCTACTCCTGTTGACTTTTCTTATCGTCTTATGGACAAAATTACAAATGCAGTAGTGCTTTCAAAGACAGAGCTCTCGAGTCTGTTAGTATTCAAACAGAAAGAGGCTCATTAGCTTTTACATGTCCATGTAACAGATGAATATTTGGTTTCATACCAAAGGACCTTCCGTACGGTGAGGAAACTGGAATCAAACAATAGCAGGATGCCTAATGCTCCAATTGCAGAAGCAACATCAAGTCCAGAGACATTGTTCCTGGGTATCAACAGCTGATAATACAGGAATCGGGCAGACAGCTCTTAGGGGTGATCTATCATGATGATCAGCAGCTTGGTGACAGATGCTAGTGCCGAAAACAACAACCCTCAGCAACACTCAGTAGCTTCACCTACAGCACTTACTACGAAGCATTCACCTCTTTAGCTGTTAGCAAAGCTGTGTCATATGAAGGCACTCTGCCTGAAAGGGATTTGTTTGTAGCATGTTCTTCATCTTTTATAAGTGGAAGGATGCCAATTATATTACTAATGCAAAACAAACTCGAATATTTCAGAAAAGCAATTATAACTAGAATTTGCGTAAATTCAAAATATAGTTTACTTTACCAGACTGATGTTGTATTTCGTCAGCAATGGTAATTAGGCAGGGCTCTCTTTTGATGGTATATATTCTTTTATCCAGCTCAATTTATCCATATTTCTTTTTGCAGCAATCACTACATTCCTCTCAAGATGTTCTCACTCAATTGCTTTCCCTTGGCCTTTTACTTTTCCTCTTCATTCTTCCATCTAGCCTTTTACTGTCTGGCGTTTGATGATAGCATAGAGGTGATGGCCTAGTGGTATTATTGCTGGACTGTAAATCCAAAGACCCAGATAATGTTCTGGGGATCTGGGTTCAAATCCTGCCTTAGCAGATGGTGGAATTTGAATTCAATAAAATATTTGGAATTAAGAGTCTAATGGTGACCATGAATCCATTGTTGATTGTCAGGAAAAACCCATCTAGTTCACTAATGCCCTTTAGGGAAGGAAACTCCCATCCTTACCTGGTCTGGCCAACTGTGACTCTAGACCCATAGTAATGTGGTTGACTCTGAATTGCCCTCGCGGCAATTAAGGATGGGTAATAAATGCTGCCTAGCCAGTGATGCCCACATCCCATTAATGAACAAAGGTGCGAAAAAATTACAGATCAGAAACACTGTGCCTTTTTCATTTTTCCCAAACTTGGGTGGGGAAAGCTCCAGGTGTGGAGGGTTTTACCGCAGAAACAAACTTCCGTGCCCCCTCTGACTTCCCATTATCTTTAGGTGGTCTTTTCATTGGTAGGGAAGCTTGGGTCTTGACCCAAAACGTACATCTTTCTGAAGTTGTGGTCACCATTGTCACCCAAAGCTAGTCTGAATTTCCTCCTCACTTTATCTACATTTTCTTGTACTGGTAAGGGTTTTGTAAACTCTAAGAACACCTGCCTCATCAGAGATTTCAGAATTACATCAAAATCCGACTGAAAAGTAAGAAACATTCTGACAAGTAAATGTTAAATGTTTAGACAGCTTCCAAAGCTGTTCAATTCCCCTTAGGCCCTGTACTGCAATGTAGATTAGTTGTAGTAATTCAGACGATTCAATTGTTGTTATGCAAGGAGAAATTGAACGTTACATTAATGAGAAACAAAAACAAAAATTGCTGGAAAGCCTCAGCAGGGCTGACAGTATCCGTGGGGAGAGAAATCAGAGTTAATGTTTCAGGTTGAGTGACCTTTCTACAATACTAAACGTTATTTAGTCGTTGAGATGCATCAGAGGGCCATTCCCATTTCAGAACGTGTGTTAGTGCATTCAAAACAAAAGGAAAATATGCTGAGGAAGTCTACTCGAGGGCTTGGGATGGTGATTTAAACATCAGGGAATCTTCAGCTTTGAGGAATCATAGCCTGTGGCTTAAGAGAAGGCTTTTTAAAGAAGAATTCAATAGACTCCATTATTTATGAGGCCTTTATGAATGCTTGACTGAGATTCAAAAGCACCCAAATTACAAAGCACAGCAAGGGGCCATGTTCACATTTTTACTTACCATATTAAGAGGTTTCTAAGGGGCTAGTTGCCATGATTCAGTAAGCGGATAGGAGACCAAAATGTGTTATTTGTTGTTGAAATGTCCATTTCGAAGAACTCCTGAGATCTACCCATATTGGACACCATATGAATGGCTGTGATAATAAATGGAATCATTTGGGCTGATGTGGGGGCTTGACAGGACATGGGAATAGATAGGTCGTAAGGTGGCATGCAGGATATGAAGGAACATCTGATTTACTTCTGATTTATGCTGCTTGGCATGCTTTACACTTGCAGTGAGAAGCTCTCAGTAAATCCACATGAGAGAACACAGTAAGTATAAGACAAACAGCTGAAGTCTCCATGGTTTCGACCATCTGATCCAAATGTTGTTCGGCCTCGTGCAGTAATCTGGGTAAAGTAAGACCAGAACTCCCAGGTATGGACTATGTACGTGTGCATTTTGCAACATGCTCAATGGTTTAAGGCGCATTGGCAACTTAAGTGGAGTTGTCTCCAACTCCCTGTACCTGCTGATTTGGACCACGGTGACCTGGGTCCTGTTGTTCGCCAAGCACCCCACTGTGGAAACAATTTCTCCTGTTTACTGTACCAAAGCCCCTCAAAAACAGGATTAGCATGTGTTTAGTGCCATGTGTTGTATCTTCTATAAAATGTTCAAAGGAACTGCAAACCTACTGCTTTGTAAATCAACATACAGCTCTGTTTCTCGCTGCCAATCAGGAGATGCCATTCGAGCATCCTCAGTTAATTCGCTTGTCCTTACCTAGTTTTCTGGGCAAATGCCACATATCACCCAATCAAGACCAAACAAGTTTGGATGCCAGCATCTCTGGGGATTAACCCACCCGTTTCTGATTCAAATATCAAACAAGCAAGCATGTGGGCTCCTGTGTGAATGAGTTTGCAGTGCTTAACGTGAACAGAGCTTCTGAAATACTGAAATTTGCAAATCCAAATTAACTTGCGTACAAGTTAATTATATTTGCCCATGCTCAGGATTGCTTGCCTTCATAGTCTATGCCAATGCCACATGGAGGTACTTTACTTTCATGCCATGCTGAAGGGGGAGGTTGACTCAAAGACAAGAGTTGTACAAAGGATTTAGTTGAGGTTAAAACCCAGTTTCATGTCGCGTGGTAAGTCAGAACTGTAAATTCAGATGTTGGCAATGGCAACCTTAATACTGTCAGATCATGAACAAAGGCAGCTGTGAGAAAGTGCCATGAATCACGACTGATCAAAGGGGAAAAGAGACAGACACTGCAATGTAAAATAGATGAAGGCAGTCACTTAGGAAAAAATAATTAAATCCTACATAAAGCATACACTGAACTAGGCTGTTAATTGTGGTTCAATTAGTTGACTGCCTTAAAAATTTCAAGTGATTGTCAATCTAATTGTGAAGTTTGTAAAGGGAGTCTCTAATAATTGTTTGCTATTGTTTAAATTAGAGTTTTCTCCTTTCGTAATTTGTAATATGCTCTTAGAAAATTTATTAACCTTGGTATTTTGGAGTTCAGCAACAAACACCACAACAGGTCATAAGCAGCTGCTGTTTTACAAATCTCCATGCTCCTGGGCTGGCAGTAAGAATTGAATCAACTTCTCTCCCTAACTCAATGCACTGACCTTTCCTGCAAAGAACAGATAAATGGCCATGAAGAATGTGGATAGTAGTAAGCTTGACACTGACATTAACACTCACCATATGGGCTGCTACATTTATATTGCGTGCTTGCCTCTGATTCCTGAGAAAAGGACGGTTTGGAGACCTGCGTGTGCTGTAAATTAATTATTATTGGAGGCAGCGAAATCTTCTTCGAATTGAAATTTTGTTTAGCAGGTCCAACCAAAAATGCCAGCCAGGATATGTGGGGAGAGTGCTTACTGGTGGCATTTGAGATTGATTTTGAATGTAAGTCATGCAGTTGTGGCATCAATTCTCTTACCTTGACTGGGTCTAAGGGCCTACAGGCTTACCCAGCCTGAGGGTCAACATGAGTGTGTCTTAACAAGAAGATGCAGTTTTTTGCATGATAGCTATTAGGTACAAGTTACTTTAGACATTTAGACATTGCTACAAAGACATTTGGGAGATGCAGATGATACATCAATCGTCTTTCAAATCCACAGCTATTCTCTGCATTCCCACATGCAAGGCTGGATGACATCATTAGAACAAGTGGAGCTTAATTACTTCTAATCACAAAGAATTCATGCAGAAAATATTCTTTGTTGCACAATGTTAATGTGCTTGTTTAGAGCCCCAAAATACTATGAATGCTGCTGCATCCCCATGGCAACATCCTGACCAATCAGAATGTACCTGCCTGGTCTGAGAATTAAGATTGACAGTTAACTGTTCCCACTGCCTTTCTAGCCAATGGTGGCTCAACTGATCACTGCTGTCTTCTCATTCTGCATAAAATGGTGCCTCTTTCCTCAAGTCTTTTTCTTACATCCAAGTTCTGATGAGTGCAAGATGGAAAGCTTCAACATTTTGTCTGTTTTGGTAATGTTTAATTTCTGCATTGCCCTTATATTGTATTCTGCAAGCTATAAAGGTCTGCATTCCATTAGTCTTTTGTTTATTTTCTGGACCTATCTGAAACATTTTAATGATCTAGTTATATGTTGCCAGCCTGAAAATTTTCCCTATATCCCAAATCATTGTCTTCAATTTGTTAGCCATCCTCTATCCATGCTAATATATAATCCTCAACACCATTGACTTATCTTATTCAGTAACCTTATCAGCTGTACCTTATTGAACTCCTTTGGGAAATCCAGATATATGGCATTTACTACCCTTAGCAGAACCCAAGGAAAAGAAGTACCCTAAGGTTAATTACAGTGTAATAAAAAATTTGCTTCAAATCATAAGACCATAAGACATAGGAGTGGAAGTAAGGCCATTCGGCCCGTCAAGTCCACTCCGCCATTTAAATCATGGCTGATGGGCACTTCAACACCACTTCCCTGCACTCTCCCCGTAGCCCTTGATTTCTTGTGAGATCAAGAATTTGTCAATCTCTGCCTTGAAGGCATCCAACGTCCCAGCCTCCACTGCACTCCATGGCAATGAATTCCACAAGCCCACCACTCTCTGGCTGAAGAAATGTCGTCTCATTTCAGTTTTAAATTTACCCCTTCTAATTTTAAGGCTGTGCCCACGGGTCCTAGTCTCCCTGCCTAACGGAAACAACTTCCTAGTGTCCACCCCTTCTAAACCATACATTATCTTGTAAGTTTCTATTAGATCTCCCCTCAACCTTCTAAACTCGAATGAGTACAATCCCAGGATCCTTACCCGTTCATCATACGTTAAACCTACCATTCCAGCAATCATCCGTGTGAATCTCTGCTGGACATGCTCCAGGGCCAGTATGTCCTTCCTGAGGTGTGTGGCTGATGGACATTTCAACTCCACTTCCCTGCACTCTCCCTGTAGCCCTTGTTTCCTTGTGAGATCAAGAATTTGTTGACCTCTGCCTTGAAGGCATCTAACGTCTTGAAATCATCAATGAGATAGTAAGCTATGACTATACTGGCTTGCTGGAAATGTTTTTCAATATTACCAACATGGAAGAGCATTCAGATTCCAAATGACAAAAAATTTTGAGAAGGCAGGGTGGCACAGTGGCTCAGTGGGTCAGCACTGCTGCCTCATAGTGCAGGGACCCGAGTTCAATTCCACCTTTGGGCAAGCGGCTGTGTAGAATTAGCACATTCTCCCTGTGTCTGTGTGGGTTTCCTGAGTACTCTGGCTTCCTCCCACAGTCCAAAGATGTGCAGGTTAGTTGGATTGGCCATGCTAAATTGCTATAGTGTTCAGGGATGTGTAAGGTAGGCGATTTAGCCATGGGAAATGCAGAGTGATACAGTAGCGAGATGGGTCTGGGAGGGATACCCTTCAGAGGGTCAATGTGGACTTATTGGACCGAATGACCCATATCCACACTGCAGGGATTCTATGACAAAGAGGTAGCAATTGAACAGTGTATCCTACTGAAAACAAGTCAAGCATTTTTATTAAAAAGGATTGTTCATGGGATATGGGTATCACTGGCTGGATCGACATTGAATGTCCACCACTACTTTCCCAGAGGGGCAGCTAAGAGTTCAGAAAAATGCTGGGGGTCTGCAGTCACATGTAGGCCAGGTCAGACAAGGAAAGTAGTGAGCCAGATGAGTTTTTACAACAATTGACAATTGTTGCCATTTGACTAGCTCCTAATTGCAGATTTTATGGAATTCCAATTTCACCAACTACTATGGTGGAATTCCAACCCATGTCCTCAGGATATTAGTCTGGGATTCTGGATTACTAATTACCACTTCATCACTACCTCCCCTGAATTGAGTCATGTTGTAACACAGTACAGTGAACAATCAGTTAATTAATCCATCTAATTAATTCAATTGCTGAAGGCAAATGAGAAACCCAAAGCAATCAGCAAATTGAAGTATGAAGTCTAAAGGAGAGAGCTACACATGGATTAAGAACAAAACCCACTGCAAAATATTGAATTGGTGGTGCATTTGAATCCATGGAAGACATTACTATAGTGGTTGTAACAAGGTCAGCCAGGTGAATCTCTCAGAATATAAGTTCCCTGATTGGGGCTGTTAACTTGGTCTAATCAGAGAGCGTTGGCTGACAAATATCAGCATTCAGGGATCCCTGATTGGAGCAGGTTAACAACCCCAATCAGGGAGTGCTGACTAACAGACATAAAACACTAGTGTCAGATATGCTATTTCTATGGGCAGGCTCTAAGGCAGTCGGACCAGTGTCAGGCACTATGTGTGTGTAAGGACGGGGTGACGTGCCTCTGCAGTGTTATTTCAATTACAAAGATGGATTAAGATATGTTTAAAGGTTCAAGATATTACAGAGAAAACATGGCTGTTCTAGCACAGAAGAAGTTCAAGAGACTAAAAGTCTTCTATTTCAGAAGAGAAGATCATATCAGCAGGAAGACAATTAAAGACAATTACCTTCTACTCAACAAGCTATGTTCTTCCAAGTCCAAAGAGAACATATTCACAGAGAATAGTGAAGGCTTCAAATAATCTTAATTTATAAAATCAAAATCTCAGGTGATGGATTTGGGGTGAGTGTAATTACATAACCACAATATTTAATCAGAAAATGTTTTGGGAGGAAATGAGTTATATGGATCTGAGTGTCTAAAGGGTTAACACTTGATTGAGTGCAGTGATGTTCATCTAATGTGATATTGTCATGAGGGCTTGGAGGAAAAATGTTTAGTTCTAGACTAGGCAGTCACTATCCTCACACACACTAGACTGTGTAAGCTCTTCAGGATTCGTCTAAAAATGTGGATGGCAGAACACAATACAATCCTGACCTCAAAGATCACATCCTCTACTTAGTCTTAAAACTGACATAAGATCATGTTCAAATATCATGAAGGTCAATGATAAACTTAATAAGTTTACCCAAATACTTAAATCTTGATACAGTTTATAGAGATGGTTCAATTCTAATTATCGACCCAATTATTGCTCTCAGATCTGGGAATCTGTGAGTGAACATTGGTCACATTGAGATTTCAGGTTTGCCTCTTACTATATCAGAGACGATGTAGAATCTCCCCTGAGTTTTTAGGGGGATGAACCACTGCTATATCTGAATCAGTTTTGATTCATTCTTTCACTCTTGGTGCTTGCCAGAACCTTCACTCTCATTGACTTTTTTCAATACATTTCTGTTACTCATTGCTTAACCTGCAACATAGCTAGGAATAGAGAGAGACTATGTATTTCTATTGTGCTTTTTATGACCGCAGAAAACCCTAACGCACTTTGTAACTAATTAAGCGCTTTTTGAAATGTGATCACTGTTTGAATGCAAAATAAATGCAATCATGTTTTAAGTGGTTTGGCAGTTCCAAAACAGGAAGAGGAGAAGGCCATTCAGTCCTTTGCACCTGTGCCATCACTCCATTAAATCATGGCTGATCTGTAGTTCCATTTACCTGCCTTGAGTCCACATCCTATAATACTTTTACTAAACAGAAATCTAACAATCGTAACTCTGTTTTCTTTTTAACTTAATGTTAATAATCTTTGGGAGAGAAAGTTTCAGATTTCTGCAACTCTTTACATAGGGAAATACTTCCAGGTATCATTCCTGAAATGTGCTGCTTCTAATTCTACAGGCATGCCCCATTTGTTCTGAACTAATCCAGTAGAGAAGTAAAGATGCAAAAAAAATGTCCAGATTAGGTAGATTGGTTCATACTGAATTGTTCATATTGTCCAGGGATGTCCAGACTAGGTGGATTAGCCATGGGAAATGCAGGGTTTCAGAGATGGTGTAGGGATGACTCTGGGAGGGACACTCTTTGGAGAGTCGATACAGTCCTGATGGCCTGAATGGTCTCTATCTGAACTGTAGGGATTCTATGTGCTGAGTTTTTCTGGTAATGGTGCATGTTAAGAAGGTTCTAGTATCAGGTGATGGGGCAGCATAGGGGTGGGGGGAAATTAATGAGGTTTGTTTGGTAAGAATATGGTGATAGATGTCATTCGGCCTGATGAACAGAAACCCTGCAAAATAAATCAATGAAATTGTCACTTAGCCAAAAAGACAGAAGGTTCAGCCCTACATGCGTCCAAACTCTCCACAGAACTGAGATCCCTCATCCCCATTGTTAAATAATTGCAGGAATCAATCCCTATCAATTAATCAACAATGAACTTTGACATGACCTAAGGAAAACTTCACTTATCCACAGCTGAATGGCTCATGCAAAGTAAACAGTGAAAGCTTTTCCTTTTGCAATCTCACAGCCTCTGAAGCCATGAAATGCCATTCAAAAAGACAGGCAATACACTTTATCTTCCGGTCAGAAAATCTCAAAGAGACAACTACTAAGGGGTCTGTTCCCAGGCTAAATTAACATCTCTGCTTCAGGTTAGGTGGGGACATTGTCGCACCTCAATTATTGGACAAATATTTATACCTGTTCAGAAAAGGTATGAATGAAGGGTGTTTGCGTTCTCTGTTCTTTTACTTGGGGATGAAGCTCTGTTGGAGAGTGCAGTGGGGGCTGGCAGAGATCACTGTGATGCACATAGTTGAGGCCATTCACAGATAGTGGGATCACACCGTGCCACCCCCCTCACACAGTAAAACTTACCAATAAGTATGTATAAAATTTGCATCACGTGGCTCTTGCACCATTGTTCCACCAAAATACACGAGGGATTCCAATCACGGGCTGCGTTACAAATCTGATTTCTTTGCTGAAAAGCACTCTGAAGGATTCTGAGGACGTGAAATACACAAGAAAGGAGTCCCGAGAAAGGGGTGAGGTTATTTCTGTACTATGTCTCTGATGATACAGCCGCAAACCAAACATTTTATTGGCAGTGCATGACTCAGGCTGACACTTTTCTGAAAATTGAGGGGGGTGCGCAGCAATGTCAGAAACATTGTCTTCAGATTTAATGTGGAACTGCAAATCATCTGTATGTTAGTGGATGTAAAAAATCATCTCTGGCTATTTCAATGAAGAACAAAGGACTCTCTTCAGTATTCTGACAAATAAGTAGTCTTCAAACAATATCACAAAAACACATGAGCATATCATTGACTTACTGATGTATTTGGACCCTAACAGTGTACCAGTGTACCATATATCCAATGAGCTGTAAAGCTCTCGCGAGCATCCTAGAAGGATTAGTTCAAGGATGTAGTCTGCAGGGTCCAACCCATCATCCAAATACTCCTGCCTTGCATCTTTCTCTTCTTTACCCACTTGTTATGATGTGCACAAAGCTGGCACACGCACCCCCTTTACACCATGAAGCGTAAGAGCTGGGTATCTGTATCGCTTTGCTATGCTTGCCCTAACCATGCCATAAATGCTTCAGTGATGACAGGATTGAGATCTTCTACATCTGGAACTACGTACAAACACATGAGTTAGAAGCAGGAGTAGGCCATTCAGCCCCTACAGCCTGCTCTGCCATTCAATAAGAAGATCATGGCTGATCTGCTTGTGTTTTAAATTTCACTTTTATATGTCCCCGAGGTTTGATTTCCTTGCCTAACAGGGGTTCATGTTTCTCTGCCTGAAAAATAATCAATATGCCCATACGTGCCAGTTTCTGATGCAGCGAATTACAAAATCACACAAAACACAGAGAGGAAAAAATTGTCAATTCTGCACAAAAAAGCCCCTCATTTTTGAACTTATGTACACAAGGAAACATCCTTTCACCTTGTCAAGATCGTAGACAATTCAGTTAAGTCATTCCTCACTTTTCTAAACTCCAGTACAAACAAGTCCTGTTTGTCCAATTATCCTCAGAGGAAAGCCCATTCATTCCGGATATGAATCTAGCTTAGCTCCTCCGAAACACCGCTAACACATTTACAGCGTTCCTTAAATAGGGAAACCAAAGCTGCACAGTGTATTTGAGATACGGTCTCAACGCTATCCTGTATAAATGAAGCACAATAACCTTACTTTTATCTTTAATTCCTTTCATAGTAAAGAATACCATTCCATTAGCCTTCTTAATTATCTGCTGTACCTGCAGAGTAACATTTTGTGACTCTTTCACGAGAACACCTAGGTCCCTCTGCACCCAAGAATGCTGCAGTTGTTTTTTGTTTAAGTAAGACTCTTTTTATTATTCCTGCAGCAGTGAAGAACTTTTCCTACATTTACGGAGGGTCCAAAAAAAACCCCATCCTCAATGATGGGAGAGCCCAGCATGTCAGTGCAAAAGATAATGCTGAAGTATTTGTACCCATCTTCAGTCAGAATGATCCATTTTGGCCTCCTCTAGTGACCCCCAGCATCAGAGATACCAGACTTCAGCCAATTCAATTCACTCCACATGATACTAAGAAATGGTTGGAGACACTGGATACTGCAAAGACTAAACGATTCTGCTAATAGCACTGAACAATAGTGCTCCAGAACCAGCTGCACCCACTAGCCAAGCTGATCCAGTATAAACAACAAGTGCATTCACCTGACAATGTGGAAAATTGCCTACGGGTATCCTGTGTATAAATTTCAGGACGAATGCAACCCAGTGAATTATCACCCAATCATTCTTGTACCACCTCACTGGAGTTGCTGCAAATGAAGCCTCACTTTTGCTGGACTCGTCACAAAAGTTAAAATTTTGTTTTAAATATGAAGAATTGCTCAAGCTACCTGCCTTTTGGGCCCAGTTGACCATAAACACCGACCAAGTTTCTGTACTTTGCAAGAATTATTACTTACTACAAGTAAATAGATAGGAAAACAGTTGAGAACCATTGACATAGGACACTATTAATTAAAACTCTAATTCTATTGTGAACTCCCTCTTGTGCACAATCACAGACAAGAATCAGAAAAGAAAATGTAGATGGACAGAAAAACTGGGAAAGTAAGTTCAGTAGTTCCTGCTCACAGGATCTGCTGAGCTGGTTCTTCAGCAGACTGGGATGTTACTTCTCAGCAGGATTGAGACCTTCTACATCTGGAACCACATTCCTTTACGTACAAACATGAACTAGGAGCAGGAGTAGGCCATTCAGGCCCTACAGCCTGCTCTGCCATTCAATAAGATCATGGCTGATCTGTTTGTGTTTTAAATTTCACTTTTATATGTCCCCGAGGTTTGATTTCCTTGCCTAACAGGGGTTCATGTTTCTCTGCCTGAAAAATAATCAACATGCCCATACGTGCCAGCTTCTGATGCAGAGAATTACAAAATCACACAAAACACAGAGGAAAAAATTCTCAATTCTGCACAAAAAGAGGTAGCCCCTCATTGTTGAACACTGGCACCTTTTCTGAACTGACGTACATAAGGAAACATCCTTTCACCTTGTCAAGATCGTAGACAATTCAGTTAAGTCATTCCTCACTTTTCTAAACTCCAGTACAAACAAGTCTCCGAATCTTTTCACTGGTTTGCAGGAGGCACAGGGTGACTTGTTCACACTTGTAAAAGGTCTCTGACTCATTAATTAGAAGTTGTAACATTGTAGCAACTTTTGAAGGAAAAGTAAGCTGGGTTTCTTAAGGTAGAGAGCTCCTGAGCTGGTGAAGGTCTGAAGGTCTCTGACTAAACTGCTGATATCCCCAAGTTACTTGAGAACCAGCCACATGGTTGTTGGCAGGCAGAAGCCTTTGACATTAATAACTGGTCACTGACCCACAGACCAATCAGCTACATGTTGCTGACTGAATGTCCATTTGTATCCAGCCCCTAGCTCCAAGTTGTCTGCACCTTTCCCTATTACTGCTTGAACCAGCAGCTGTGTAGATGAATCTCAAGTTCTTTGCTTCCAAAATAATCATGAAAGCAGTAATCCTTTAGCAATCACTGGCTTTAAAACAATTTTATAACCATTTCAGTCCATAATTAGAAATGCTGAAAAATAAAAGGACACGGTATTTCCACTCAATCCTCGGACATCCACAGAGTGATAGAAGGGATCATTGACAGATCTAATTCGGAACACTTTCACAGGAATATTTTGTTCACCAACGTTCCATTTGACTTCTGCCAGGGCCACTCGGATCCTGACCTCATTACATTCCTGGTCCAAACACGGACAAACATCTGAATTCTACAGAGACGTGTGTGTGACTGGCCTTGATATTAAGACTGCATTTGACCAAATGTGAAATCAAGGGGTCCTGGCAAAATTGGAGTAAATAGGAATCTTAGGGAAAACAGTTTGCTGGCTGAAGTCATGCCTAACACAAAGCAATTAATAGCTTTGGTTGGAGGTCAGCCATCTCCGCGCCAGGACATCACTGCAAGAGTTCCTCAGGGTAGTGTCCTAGGCCCGCCATCTTCAGCTGCTTCATCAATGAGCTTTCCTCCATCACAAGGTCAGAAGTGGGAATGTCTATTGATGTTTGCACAATGTTCAGCACCATTCATGACTCCTCAGATACTGAAGCAGTCCATGTCCAAATGCAAAAAGATCTGGACGACATCCAGGCTCATACTGACAAATGGCAAATGCCATTCACACCACACAAATGCCAGGCAGTGACACTGTGCCACAAGAGAAAATCTAGCCATCACTGCTTGACATTCAATGGCACTACCATCACCAAGTCTGCCTACTATCAACATCCTGGGGGTTACCACTGACCAGAAGTGGAGCTGAACCAGCCATAAAAATAATGTACAAAATGCTACAAAAGCTGGACAGAAGCTAGAAATTTTTGTGGCGAGTAACTCCCCACTTGACTCCTCAAAGCCTGTCCCCCATCTACAAGGCACAAGTCAGGAGTGTGATGGAATACTCCCCACTTGCCTGGATGGGTGCAGCCCCAACAACACTCAAGAAGCTTGTCACCATCCAGGGCAAATCCAGCCTCCGTTTGATTGGCACCACATCCACAAGTATCCGCTCCCTCCTCCACCAACACCCAGTAGAAACAGTGTATACCACCTACAAGATACATGCGGAATTCACCAAGGCACCTTAGACAGCACCTTGCAAACCAACAATAAATTCTACCTCAAAAGACAAGGGCAGCAAATACATGGAAGCATTTTGACTGAGAAGTATATCGCCACGTCTTCATTAATGCCAGTGCAACTCAGTAAGAGGAATGTAACAATAAAGCCTGCTTCAGCACTCGTTCACACCCATTCCCACTTCAAACTTGAAGATTGAAAGGTTTTGCAAACACAAATGCTATCTTGTCACAGCTGAACTCTCCTACAAGTGCTGCTACAGCGCAGAGAATGCTGCAGAAACTCTGCAGATCTGGCAGCATCTGTGGGGAGAGTAAAAGTTATTGTTTTGGGTCTGATATAACTTCTTCAGAACTTAGAATTTTATATATACACTCACACAAAGAGTGATGCTATAATAAAAACAGACCATTTTGAAATGTTTGAATAAGAATATTTTGCCTCAAAGTACTCTCATTTGTGTCAGGCTAAATTTACATTAGCTTGAGCCACAAAACAGAAATTAAGTTATAAACTGTATCAGTGATAATGGGAACTGCAGATGCTGGAGAATCCGAGATAACAAAGTGTGGAGCTGGATGAACACAGCAGGCCAAAGCAGCATTTTGGCCTGCTGTGTTCATCCAGCTCCACACTTTGTTATCTTAAGATATAAATCTTGCTTTTGGCTTGGTGAAGCGACTCTCTTCTGATCGAAAGTCCTACAGGGAGTGGTAGAAATGCGGAAGGCACTGCCTGAGAGGCAGGTGCTGTCACAACATCTCAGAAGCATCTGGATGAGTATTTAAAATGTCAGGGCATAGTAGTCTATGGACCAAGTGCAGGTAAATGCCATATGAATCTGGGCTGGAAACCTTAACTCTGTTTCTTTCTCCACAGATATCGCCGGGCCGGCTGAGTTTCTGCTGCATCCTCTATGCTTGTTTCCAGCCTCCGCCATTTTTTTGGCTTTACTTTAAGAACTGCTTCCTGACTGGAATTTTTGTCCCCTTCCGCTCCAGTCACTGCCACTCCTGGTCAGGTTCCCCCATGCTTATCACTCCTCACAAATCAGAAAGGAGAGCTAGCCTTGCTAACCAGTGAGTGCAATCCTCGTTCCCCGGCTTCTCAAAATTACAGCTGTACAGCTTGAGAATGAATAAGCCTGTATTGTTGCCGGTAGTGACAACACCCCTCAACATTCCGAGCTGACTGGATTATAACTGGTATCCATTACGTAAACACTTTATTCTCAGTAATCATTAAGATAATGACTAGCTGAGTAAAAGCCTGCTTGTACAGTGGCAATGGCTGTCTCCGGGGCTTAGCTATTCAAAGCAACAGCTGTTAAAATGCTTGCATGATTATGTCTATTGTACACACAGACAAGTTGCACTTACACACATCTTATTGATCCTTTTTAATTATGAAAGAGATTCAAATGTTACACGAATGAATATCGTTACAAGGTTCTTGCAGCTCAAATAACAAACTACATGCATCTCTAACATCCCTGAATCAATCATATCAGCTAAAGGTATTCAGGGAATCACAGCAAATATGGATTGAATCTTCAATTGAATCCAGGCTTGTACCAGAGCAGTCTATATGTTTAATGATAAATCCACAAAATAGATCTCTGATCATTATTACTTTGATGTTTTGCTGTACAGATATTGGCTCTTCTGTTTCCTGTATTATGATAGTGATGCCACTTCAAAAGTCCTTAATTGACTATTAATCATTTTGGTACATCTTGAGGTTGTTAAACATTTGTATAAATGCAAATGTTTTTGTCGTCCATGACACCTTGCTGGGATGGCAGTGCTTAGAAATAATGCAACTGCAGAGGGAGTACATCACACACACGTGTTACTGGCTGTGGGGCCAAAACCATCAATGCCTGAGGCAGCTCCTAGTATTAAAATGGATGTAGACCATACACAGCTCTCTGGGCTTGTGCAAAGGGCTTAGAGGACTGAGAATGGAGGTACTCCTTGATGGGCACACCTTCTTTTAGGTGTTGCAGCTGATTCAGGGTGGGTGTGTTACTTTGCTGAGCTGTTGAGCCTTTTTTTAAAAAATCATTTCACATCTAGATAGTGCACATAAATGTGAAAAGTTTAAAATGTTTGCTTTCAAGGTGGATTATTTCCTACTAACTGGTGCTGAAACATTTGTTTTTCCCGACATGAAGCTGTTAAGGCTAAAATACACCAATTTACATCCAAGTTCCACGTGAATCTAAAGTTGTTGATCCTATCCAGATGTTCTAATTGACAACTAATCCAGTGAGGCTACACTCCTATAACCAGCTATTTCCACTGCTCAAGCCTCACAAACTTCAACAAAGCCATTAAATTATATGCAAGAGATCCAAAGCCATTAATTCAGAAGCACTGTTCCATGACCCTGGATATCTTTACCACTTTTTAGCTTTCTCTGCAATCCTAGATCAGGATTGCCCAACTCGAGGCTACTATAACTTTACTAAAGATCAGTCATCCTATACGATTATCATGTTTCCACTTACAATCTAAAAGACTCAGCTTCCAGCGACTTCTTAAATGTTAAATATTATTCATAGCAGTATTCCCTCAAGGTTCCTCCAAGGTTCTGTGCATGTTGCTCAGCGTGCTGACACAGTGACCTCTGGACTCAGATGTCAAGTCACTGCTTTCACCAAGAAAAAGGTTAGAGAGTGTATTCAGAGAAATAATGTGGACTTTATTGTATTGAAGATGCCATATAAGCAGAGTTCATTAATGCTTTGTGCTGTACGCCTAGAGATACAACACAGGGACATTTCCGGACTGTGGCAGTAATTACACTATTATTATTATTATACAGTTATTATACTATTGGCCTTAAAATGAAATAAGAATGGAAAATCAAATCTGATCATTGCAGTTTGAGAATTTAAGTTAAGTGAATATCAACAAGTAAAACACTGCTAACAACAAGACATGCATAAAGATGTAGAATTGTTGTAAAAACTCAGTTGGTTCCTGATATTTCTTTTAGTAAAAGAACCATGCCTGTCAGGCCTAAGGGTGGACGACTATTAACTGCCATCTGAAGTAGACCAAAATTATATTGAACAGCTTCAAGAAGTTGGCTCACTACCACTTCTCAGGGTTACTAGGATGACCTATAAATGCTGATCTTGCCTGTGATGAATGAATGGAAGTTGGATTGTGATGGTCTCCATATTCTTCCATTAGAATATCACACCATCAAGGTGATGTAAAGTTGCCTGCAAACCCCAGGGGTGGTTGAGTGATAGGTCTATAGTAGGTCGGTGCACTATGTAATATGACGGAAAAACAGAAGAGCCGCAAGTTGTTACCTCAAACAGCCAACATGTGTCCACACCATCCTCACAAATGTCTCATGACATCTCCAAATACTTTGGATGCGTCCCAAATCCATGCCCATCTTTCCACAGATTCATGTTTGAATCCTGACAGTACTGAAATGGCACTTGACAAAGTCACATGTGACTATGCATCTGTTGCAAAGAGAAACATTCTCTACTGATCTTCCTTGACTTATCTGTAGCCTTTGACAAATTTGATCACACCATCTTCCTCCAAAGCCTCTTCACTGGCAATTCTTTTGAGTGGGACTACACATATCTGGTTCCATTCTGATGGATCTAATCAAATCATAAGTATTACTTATCTTGTTCCTGTACTGTGGCATAATCAAGAAATGCTATGGATGTTACTGTATGGTATTCTTTGTCACATCTCATTGGGGTAGTGAACTGGAATCAAAACCCATTGTTAGTGAAGTTGCCACATGTGTTAAAAGTTAATGAAATAACCAAAAATCCCAATTTGCTCTCATTGACCGCTCCTCAAAATAAAAGCAAACTTACAAGGTTGCTTCGATAACAATAAAAATATCTATTTATTGTAACACCCTACACTTTAACAAGAACAGGAAAAGAACAAGTTTCTAATTTATGTGTCTTAAACTTTACACACACGACAAGTGCAGAGAAAAGAAGCAGTCTACAAATGTCATGAGTGAAGAGAATATAATAGCCCGAAGGCCATAGTTCTGTATCACCAGTCCAAATGTCTAAACTGGATGGGCTAATCGCAAAATCCTTTCGATTTGTTGATAATGCTCAGGTGTTAATTGCATAGTGATGATCAGTTGACCAGTTGCTTGGTCAAACGCAGAGCTGTCTTGCTGAGTTTGGCTTCAAAGTAATTTCTTTCAGGGTTTCCAAATGTTGTTTCTCTCTTCTTTTAGCAGGAATTTGGAGAGAGCAACTATCCAACGGAAGGGTGAGAGGTTGTGTGCTAACTTTGTGGAGACCTCCTTTTTTCATGCTGGGCAGAATCTTACAGGGGGTTTGAGTGGATGTGGGCTAGGAAGAAAAAATTCCCAAAACACTCTACGCAATTGGACTTAGCCAAAAGATTCAGCGAATCTATATTGGACTGCAAAACCAATCAGGGGCTGTTGCTAAGCTGTGCTCTCCCGAACCCACAACAAATGGTGTCAATTTATCTGGAGTGTGAAAAGTAACACTGGGCTGAAGTTTACATGTTTTGGATAATTGTTTTGTTTGTTGAGTTTCTGGGACCATTTCTTCGTAATGCTGCTTGCGGAATTCCTTGCCCCATCTTATCAAACCCATCGTATTAACTACTGACCCCACTCCTCTGTGGCACCCCTCTTATCCAATTCTACTTCCATGCTACCATTCACCATATCTAGAACAATTTGCTACTGTCAGGAAATCCCAGGATAACCCAGCATTCCTCGGACCCACACCATCTTTAACCCAGCCAACCACTATCAGTACATGGTTACTTACATTTGCCCTTGCCTTGGCAGTCAGAGGGAAATCTGTCAGCCTGCTTTGCAGAGACAGACCTTAGCTCCTGCCGGATGGGGTGATGCAGATGCAGGACATTCTGCTCCCCCAGGAACAGCAGAGGAAACCACAGCACCAGCTCATGCCCATGTGGTCCGAGGCTACCAGCTGGCTCAATGCAGTCTCAACCATCAGGAGGAATGCATGGCATCATCGGAAAAAAACATCTCCACTTTGCCAGCATAAATGTCACCACCTACTTTCTGCTACCTCACACTCACACTAACTCTAACACCATAGGGTTCAAATTCTACCCCCTTCACTATTACTGGTAACATCAACCCTCGCACACTGTCACACACCAGGAAGGGTTCAGAAGAGTGGTGGGCTCACTGAGGACAGGATCCTGACATTGCCTGCTCCAAGTAGCTAACTGACTGTGTCCAAGGCCCCCACTCGTCTCGGAGTCTGTTCTTTACTTACTGTGCTGGGACTCCCTGACCAAAGGCTTGGGGAGGCAATGGCCTAGTGGTATTATCACTGGTCTGTTATTCCAGAGCCCTAGACCATGTTCAGCAGACCTGCGTTCGAATCCTGCCACAGCAGATGTTGGAATTTGAATTCAATAAAAATATCTGGGATTAAGAATCAAATGATGATCATGTGTCCATTGTTGGGGAAAAACTCCTTTGGTTCAGTAATGTCCTTTAGGGAAGGAAACTGCCATCCTTACCTGGTCTGGCCTACAAGTGACTCCAGACCCACAGCAATGTGGTCGACTGTTGACAGCCTTCTGGGCAATTAGGTATGGGGCAATAAATGTTGCCTAGCCAGCAATGCCCTTGTCCTGTTAATGAATAAAAAATAACTTCAGCCAGGACTGCTGATAGCCAGAAAAAACTTCCTGGTTTTGTCTCAATGTGGAATTGCAATATAGCAACACTGTGTGCTTGGTATCTCTGGCTGAGGAGCAAGGTGCAAAAAGGCAATGCGAGGCAGGGGTACTCTGAGCATCCAGGGTGGCTCAAAGTGAGACAGCACTAAGGCAGCAAGCAAAGAGATTGCAGATAGGGCCTGGTCCAGTGTACGAACTGGGTGTGTATCCTTAAGAGTAGAGAGTCCTTGATGCAGTATAACAGTGAGAGTTACTTGTGTAGCTTGGGGTGCAATATGAAAGTGCAGGAGCATCCTGCAAGTGAATTGAAGATATGTTTTGAGGATTCTTAGAGGCTGGTACATTTCACAAGCTAATATCTGTGGATGTGAAGTCCATGGATCATGCACTGACACCTACCCAGTGTCCATCACAGAAGTCTTTTAGAGCAAGCAGCAAGCTGGTGTCACTGAGTACCCACTTAGACTTCCATGTTAAGAATTTTGAGCGTCTAGTTTACTCACAGCAGAAGATATGATAGAAAGCTGCATTTAATGGAGGCAAGATGTGCAGTAAATAGGATGGTTAGTAAACAATAATTCCATTAAATAGGCAACTCACTGCTGACTAGTGAGAATCTTACCACCTCACCTGGAATTTAATTAAAAGATAAACAGTTGTTTCTGACACTAAGACTGACCTCATTGGACTTTTTATTCAATCTGCTACTTTTCTTGCCATAGTTCACATTGTTCAAAACCCTGTAGGACGTTGCCCATTGTTTCACATGTATCAGTTAACTTACATGTTTTCCATGCTGCAAACAACTCCATCTACATTTTTCCCTAATGAAGCAGTGTTAAAAGAATACTCCACATGGCCAATCTTTCACCAGACAGCCTTCCTAGGATGGCAAGACTGACCAGAGAGACTTAATCAGTTAGGACTGGATTCATTAGAATTTAGAAGAATGGGGAGGAATCTCACAGAAATTTAAAAGTTCCAACTAGACAGAGTAAATTCAGGAAGTGTGTTCCCAGGGATTCCAGAACCAGGGGTCATGGGGTAGGCCATTTAAGATGGAGATGAGGAGAAATGTCTTCACTCAGAGTGGGGAGCCTGTGGAAGTCTCGCAACAGAAGCAGTTGAGGACAAAATATTAAATGTTTTCAAGAAGGACTTAGATATAGTTCTCAGGGCTAAGGGCATTGAAAGGTTATGGGGACAAAACAGAACAGGGTTTGAGTGAGGTGATCAGCCATAATCATATAGGAAGAGGCTCGAAGGGTCAAATGCTCCAACTCCTATCTTCTATGTTTCTATGTTTAAAAGAAATTATTTTAAACAAACATTTTTGATAATGCTCCCATGAAGTCTTTGGGGATATTTTCCAATGTTAAGATTGCTATATAAAGACGAGTTCTTGTTATATTGTAAAAGAACAAGGTATCATTCTAGAGATAGACTCCATAAAGTATCTGCTTTGAAGAGACAAAATATACATTTAGCAAAATTATTGCTTCTATTTGAACCAAACTCTCTCCCATTATACCACTTGTTACGAAAAGGTCACAATTTTCTCAAGATTCTGCAAAACTGATGTTGCTGGAGCTCATTCTCATATGTTGCCAGCTTCTCTTAAATGTCAACCAGTCTGACTAAGCATGAGAATGTAGTGGAACCCTTCCCCCTCCAAGAATAGAGGGTGGGACTCGCTTCCTACACCTGCTGGTGTATACAATGCTGAACAACACCACTCAGCAAGTAATGATCTAATCTCCTACTGTGACTCATCCCTGTCGCTATTGTTGCCCTCCCCCCAAATTAGGTCATTATTGAAGACAATAAAATTCCTTGAAGGCAACAATAGACACCAAACTTTTCAGATATTTTGTTACAGGTTTTCCGGTTCCCGCAATGTGAAATCATTTGTTTAATTTCTTCCTGTGAGAAACAAACCATGAAAATGAGAATAAACCATTGAACTATTTGTCTTTCAGGAGATGTCATCCAGCATGTGTTCTTCCATCCTTTATTCTGATGGTGTTCATTTAATAAATAGAAATTTGAGTAATGTATGTCAGAACCCAAACTGCTTTAAAGTCCCTTGACTTCCTCTCAAACCCCTGCCTGCCTCAGCAATCCTATTTCTGACTATATATTCTCCAGGGATGGAAGGCCAATAAATATTGGCTCAACCAGTGACACCCATAGTCCTGTGTGCAGTTTTAAACTTCATGCTTGCCTTTATTACCTCCAGAGCTGACTATCCAAATGCAGTCCCGCTCAACTCCCCAACCTCTGCACTCTATCAACATGAGGTCAGCCAAATCTGGGTAGGTCATATCCTAACTCATGGATTTCCCATTCAGCCATCACTTGCTGTGGGACCCACAAGGTTCCCAGGCCAGCAACATCTCAAATTTAAACTCACCCTCGTGTTCAAATTGGTCCTCAGTCACATGCCTCACTATCTATGTATCTGACCCAGGAGAGGGGTCTATAGGCAGTGCCAGTTGGATGTCCTGGCTCATTGGCCTAGTAGCCCGTTCATTAGGATAGCTTTGGTGTCTAAAGCAGCCAATCTTGCACATGAATCATTCCAATTGAAGAGCCAATCAGCCAATGATTGCTGTTGTTCTCAGCAATAATCATTGATTCAGTTCCACGTGATGGTTTCCCCAGACAGTGAAGTCTCTCTGTTTTTATTTCATGCCATGCATTGTTCTGAAACACGTGCACTTACTTGGAGATGCTGGCTGCAAGAACAGATGCTGCTGAGTTGAACTAAAATACCTATTGTCTCATATCTTACATGTATCTGAAGCCAAAGGCATCTCATCCCTCAATAGCATGTGTGGCTGTGCAATGTCCTAACTGGGACAGGCATTTCGACCTGCCAACCTCCTCCCTCTCTCACGCATCATTCCAACAGTAGATGATTATTCATCAGTCCCACAGCCTATAACATTCTGGAACCCTGCATTCTTCCAACTCTGGCCTCGTAATACTTTCCATGCTTCTTTCATGCCTCAGGCGGATAGAGGACTCTAATGAAGGATATCCTCAAGACCTCACTGAAAAAATGCAGCATTCCCATGGACACTTGGGAATCACTGGCTCAAGATGGCCCAAAGTGAAGGAGAAGCCCCTGGGAAGGCCTTGAGTACCTTGAGACTTGCTGTTGAGCGGAAGCCAGGTGAAAACAGAATAAGGATTGCATTGCCACACTAATGCTCCACCCAGCCCTCCCTGAAAGCACCACCTGTTCCGAGTATAACAGAGCCTGCAGAAGCCGCATTGGTCTGTACAGACTCACCTACGGACTCACCCTGAGAGTAGAAGAAAATCAACTTGGTCTGCAAGGGACTACCAAAGATGATGTTGCCTTTTTCAAACCTCAGCTCTGAAATATCAACTCTAGGCCTCTCTACCACCTTGATCTAAGTCAGTCCTTAAAACCTACTTCTTCGACCAGGCTCTTGGTCACCAGTCCCACTGACTTCATAGATAACGCAGTGTGGAGCTGGAGGAACACAGCAGGTCAGGCAACACGGGAGGAGCAGGAAAGCTGAAGCTTCGGGTCGAGAACCTTTTTCTCAGAAAATTTTCTGAACAAGGGTCCTGACTCAAAATGTCAGCTTTCCCTCTCCGCTGGTGCTGCCTGGCCTGCTGTGTTCCTCCAGCTCCACACTGTGTTATCTCTGACTCCAGCATCGGCAGTTCTTACTATCTCCCACTGACTTCATTGCTGGTTTCATTGGCAGTTTTTCCCCTGATTACACTCCAGTGTAATTGCTCAAGATGTTTAACTAGATTTTTAAAATTTTACGAATCAAATTGTTGCTGTTCTTAAGTATTATAAGTGTTCTTGAGTCCTGGTTTCTGGTCATTAATATCCCTTTCTTGCCAAGTAAGAATGTAATGTTGGAATATCACTATGTCTTGTGCCTATTTTGGTAAATATCACACTTGGTCAATGCCTGACTCCACAGCATGTCTGTAATATTCAATGCAGTTGAATTACCTGGTAACAATGTAATGCTGTCTAATAGGCCATTTGCCAAAATCTTTTCATTGTGGTATTTGATTAGTTAAATGTGATAGCCATTTAACAATTGCATAATATTGGAACCTTGATATACAAAGGAAACAACAGACTTTTTTCCTCACTAAACAAAGAATTACATTTTCAAATCCCATTTCAGTGGTCTATGCACAAAGGTTGACACTCGAATGCAGTACTGAGCTGAGATGTTAAATCAAGATTCTATCTACCCTCTCAAGCAGAAATAAAAGATTTCATGGCACAATGTGGAGACAATGAATTAATATAATGAAAACAGGTTATCTGTCATTTTAATACTGCTCTTTGTGAGATATTACGGTGAGCAAATTTGATGCCACGTTTCTGGCATTAGAATAGTGACTAAATATGAAAAGTCTTACATTTCAGGATGTGTTATGGAAAGCTTTTCTTCAGCTATGATATAAACACAAGTTTCCTCTTTATTAGTTGCTCTTGTGAACTCCTCTGTGACAGTAAATTATTATTCAGAACCAATACAACTAGCACAGGAGTCAGAATTAGAACCCTCTCATGGCACTTAGAGGAGCCGGACTGTAATATGTGTAACTGGGATACCTATTTATTGAATTAGTTTAATTTATTAAATTAAATTGGTCACAATAAAAGAATGTGAAACATGCAGTGGAAGTCTATTCCTGAAAGAGGCATGATTTTATAATCTGGCCCCCACAATGTAGTCAACTAGTTGATCAGCTGCACATTACTTGAATAGGTTGAGCAAAATCAGAATTTGCCTGAGACATGCAGCATCGCCCAGAAATTACTTCTGTTCTGTGCACGCACAGATCAGTGATAATTTTCCCACAAACAACAAAGTGGTGAATGGCTAGGTAAATTGTTATCTGTTAAAAGCAGAGAATTCTCTGATTAGTGCCTTATGATCTTTTACATTCACTGGAGAAAGGAAAATGGCCATTGATTTCATCCGAAAGATGGTGCCTCCAACAGTGCAGCAGTCCCTCAGCAGTGCACTCAAATACCTTTAGGGGAGATGGTAGTGTAGCGGCAATGTCACCAGACTAATAGTCCAGAGATCCAGGCTTATGCTTTAGGACTATAGGTTCCAAACCTAGTAGGACAGCTGGTATAATTCGAAAGACATTTGAAAAATAAAGCAAGTACTGGTGACCATGCAACCATCGCTGATGGTTATAAACTCAGCTGCTTCAATAATGCTATTTGGGGAAGGAATTTGTTGTGCTGACCTGATCTGGTCTACATGTGAGATAACAAGGTGTAGAGCTGGATGAACACAGCAGGTCAGCAGCATCAGAGGAGCAGGAAGGTTTGCTGTGTTCGTCTAGCTCTACACCTTGCTATCTCAGATTCTCCAACATCTGTAGGTCCTACTATCTCTGGTCTACATTTGGGCCCAAAGCAATGTGGTTGCTTTCAGAAATTGCACCAAGCCATGCAATTCATGTGTATTTAGGAATGGACAACAAATAGTAACCATAAGACAGAGGAGCAGAAATTAGGCCATTTGGCCCATTGAGTCTGCTCTGCCGTTCAATCATGGCTGATAAGTGCCTCAAACCCACTCTCCTGCTTTCTCCCCGTAACCCTTGATCCCCTCAATAATCAAGAACCTATCTATCTCAGTATTAAATATACTCAATGATCTGGCCTCCACAGCCTTCTGTGGCAGTGAATTCCATAGATTCACCACTCTCTGGCTGAAGACGTTTCTCCTTATCTCCATTCTAAAAGGTCTTCCCTTGCTCCAAGGCTGTGCCCTCAGTTCCTAGACTCTCCTACCAATGGAAACATCTGCCCAACATCCACTTTGTCCAGGCCATTCATTAGTTTGAAAGTTTCAATTAGATCCCCCCTCATCCTTCTAAACTCCAATGAGTACAGTCCCAGAGTCCTCAAACGTTCCTGGGACCATTCTCGTAAACTTCTTCTGAATCTGCTCCAGGGCCAGTACATCCTTCCTGGGGCCCAAAACTGCACGCAATATTTCAAATGTGGCCTGACCAGTGCCTTATAAAGCCTCAGTAACCTTACCAGTTGTCTCCGACATCCCATGATAGAATAAAGTGCTGCCTAGATTATGTGGTTAAAGGAGTTGGATTTGACAGCATATTCTAACTCAGATGAAAATGTAAATCAGTCCGAATCAGAAGGCTGTAGCTTCAAACCCACTCCAGAGACAAATGGATAAACAAATGACACATCAGTGCTGTTCAAAGGACAGCAATGGAGTTCTTCCAATGGGCTCAACCACCAGTAAAACAGATGATCTGGTTATTCATTTCATTTTTTGTTTTTAGAGGAGCCTTGCACAACGTGGCTGCCACTCTTCCTATATGACAACAGGGATGACAATTTAGAGCTACCTCATTAGCTATAAAATGCTTTGGGGGGTCTTCAGTTTGTGACATACACTATAAAATTGTAAGTAATGTTTTCTAACTTGCATGGAACTGAAACAATTTTTCAGGAGGATAGTGTAGTTGGTTTATTTGCCTGAAAACCTGGATTCCAGTTTGGAAGACTATTTAAACAAACACTTTTGGTAAAAGGAAACCGTTAAGCTGGCTCTGAATCTGTTCATTTACACTCGCCCTATCCAACAGAATGAAAGGGCTTTGGTAATTATGTCTTCAGATGTAAATATTCAATATAAAAACAGAAATTGCTGGTGAAACTCAGAAGGGCTGGCAGCATCTGTGTGAAGAAAGCCAAGATAACTTTTGGATGTGGTGGACCTTCAACACAACTGATAGCAGCTGAGATAAAGTGGATTTATGCCAAAGATGAGTTTGGGGTGGTGTGGGGGTAAGAGGTGAGCGGATAGGTAGAGCCAGAGCCCACAGAGAGATACGAAGGCAGGAGGCAAGCGAGGGGGGTTTACTTAGAGCAGGCTGGGGCAGAACAGGAGCTGCAGAAGTGAAAGCTATTTTGGTGAATATTCAATACTTTTCCCAAGATGAAATGGAAACTTGAATCAAGACCACATTCTTCTCTTCAGATTGGGGTGGCAACCTTTTCCAATAATCTGGTTTGACCTAGAATTGGGTTTGGCTCCTTACACAACTTTACATTGATAGATCCTACTGGAGGACCACATAGAGCTCACAACCGCAATCATGATGAGACTCATCAACTGTAGTCTTGCCAAACAGCTTTATCGGGTGGTTGCATTACATAGGGAAGAAGAATGTGGCACTACCTGTCTTGCCTTGCAAGAACTGACAAGCAAGATTCTGAAGAAATGTGATTACTGGGTATATTCATCTCTTATATCTGCAAATAAGATCGGTAATTAGCTCCCAACTGCCTGTCAGCTATGATTCATTTAAGGTGTGGCATTATCAATTGAGAACATACAGAAACTGTAGCCACAACTCTTGGGCTGGATACACATGAATGGCTTACAAAAATGTCACATCATTTTCTCATTGTGACATATGGAGAAACTAAGCATGTAAAATTTGACTGCAGCAGGTCTCTTTCAAATACCACCTTGATTCACTGTCATACAGCAAATTGTACTTCTATCGCGTGTTCAGCATAATGATACATCACAATCGCCCAGTCTAAATTCAGGAATTGTCTTAGAATTTTGCGGTGAGCTCTTCCACTGCGTTTTAAAATTGTTTCTGAAGATGCTAAAACTAAAAAAGAATTGACATGGTGATAATTGGATGTCAAAGTGATTAAAATCAAACTGGACCAGTCCTGGTGTTATAGCTGTGACAAAAAGATTACAATGGAAACAGAGGGTGCAAGATAAACAGATTAAACTAAACAGGAGAAGCTGTCAAATGTAAGAATAGAGCTGTCACAGGACACAAAACATGAACCCTGTTTCTCTCTCCACAGATGCTATGAGTTTCTCCAGCATTTTCTGTGTTTTTTTCAGCTTTCCAGCATGTACAATTCTTCATATTATTAGAGATCAATCTGTTTTCAAATACAGAAGTAAGTGCTGACCAGATCGATCATACTGTTACATATTGCTACGGCTGCTTTTAGTTTGTCTAACTTTAGTTTTTGACATAATTTTGAGTATATTTTTCAGTTATCTTTAACCAACCTGTTGAGGCATGTTATAACATGCCTTCTGGGGCAGGCAAAGAAAACTGAGAGGCAAGCTTATTGGAACATACAAGATTCTTACAGAACTTGATATTGTAAGCACAAAAAGCTTGTTTCCTCTTGTGAGAAAGCCTAGAACCAGAGAGCATAATCTCAGAATAAGGGGCTGTACATTTAAGACAGACATGAGGACGAATTTCTCTCAGAGGGAGTGAAGCTGTGGAATTCTTTACCCCAGTGTACTGTCAAGCCTGCGTTATTAAGCATGTTGCAGGCTGATAAAGACAGATTTTTAATCAGTAAGGGAATCAAAGGTTAGGGGGCAAAATAGGAATGTGGAGTTGAGGGTTATCTGATCAGCTATGATCTCATTGAATGGCAGAACAGACTTGATGGGCTGAATGGCCTACTTTTGCTCTTCTGTCTTGTGGTCTGTTGATCTTAAAATTTCATTTAGACATAAAACAATATCTGAATCAGCTAAAACTTTACAGTGGGTAATATAAAATATTGGATAGTGTACACCCTCTAAGAATGTTGTTGACATTGCTGACACCTAACAAAACATCTTACAGAAACTTGTATTTACATACCATTTTCATGCACCACGCCTCATGAAACCACACAGGATCAGTATGATGAAGGACCTGAGTGGCTGCAACTCTAATGGACAGCAGCTTTTTGTCAGCACAGGATGATACTATGTGAAATGTCTGGAGCTGCAGTAACAGACTGCACCAGAGCTTAGCTTTGACTGAATGCATCCTTTGTTTTCCTAGCAGAACTTAGACAATGGCAACACCGTCCTCTTCACTGTGATTTCTTACCCCTTTGTAACATTTTTGAGCATTCTGCCCCTTCATTCTTGCATTATATAAAACCCAATGATCTTCACGGAAGCAATGCAAAGCAAATCTGATACCGAGCCCCATAACAGAAGTTGGGGCAGATGGTTGAAAGCTTGGTCAAAGATATAGATCTTACAGATTTTACATCTACAGATGTGATTCTGATGAAAGGATTGGACTCAAAATGTAAATTCCGTTTCTTTGTCCACTCATGATGGCAGACCAGCTGAGTTTCTCCAACTTTCTCTGTATTTGTTGTAGATTTTTAAGCATGGGGCTCAACAGGACAGAATTAGATGTTCAGATATCTTTAGGGGTTGTGGGGCCAGAGATTACAGAGAGAAAGGGAAGGCCATAATCATATAGGGATTTGAAAACAATGATGAGAATTCTAATGAGACACTACTCAACCAGGATGAGTGAATATCGGTCAGCAAGGAGAAGCATGAAGGATGATTGGAAATTGGTGCAAGTAAAGACACAGGTAACAGAGTTTTGGATGACCTTAAGTTGATGGAGCTGACCAGAAGACATTGAATAAATCAGCACTTAAGATAAGAATAGCGGGTGAACTGAGGCAGGGGTAGCTTTGTACTTTTACAAAGACAGAAATACAGTTCTGGCGATGACACAGATGCACAGGAGGCCCAAGTCTGGTTTAAATATGGCACAGGTTGTGAACAAAATATGAACCACATTACGAACAGGCTGATCGCCAGGGGTAGGATACAGTCAGCAGCTAGGGGTTAGAATTTGTAGTGAAGACTGGAGAATGGTTTTTGGCGTTCCAATAATTAGATCAAAGAATTTTCTGCTCATCCAGTGCTGGATGTCTGTTAGACCATTAGATAAATTAGCATTAATGGAGATATCAAGAAAGCTGCTGGGTGAGGGATGGCGTGATGCGTACGGAGGTGTCAGTGTTGGAGTGGGATGGACAAGATCAGAAATCATTCTACACCAGGCTATAGTCCAACAGGTTTATTTGAAAACACAAGCTTTTGGAGCCTCAATCCTTCCTCAGGTGTTAGTGAGGGAGGTGGCATCTGACTCAGAATTTAGATGTAAAAGATCAAAGGGTCACACTACTGATGAGGATGTATTAAACAAATTGAAATAAGACAGGAACTGTTGGAAACTCAGCAGGTCTGGCAGCATCCGTGGAGCAAAGAAAAGCGAGTTAACATTTTGAGGCCAACAAAACTTTTCTTCAGAGTTCCTGCACGGACCTGCTGAGTTTCTCCAGCACCTGCTATTTTTATTTCAGATCTCCAACATCCTCAGATACTTTTCTTTTATATAAATCGGTATGTTTTTGGGGCTGAGGCAAATTGTGTAGACAAGAATTAGGAGGATGTCAAGGAGAGATTCTTAGGGAAATCCAGAGATAATGGTGAGGGAATGGGCGGGGTGGAAAAAGCCATTACAGATGGCATTCAGCAATAGTTATGTGGATGGAACAAAATAAATGCAGTCCCATCAGCTGAACAACTGGTGAGATATTAGAAGAGAATAATGTGTTCAACTGTATTAAAGATAGCCAGCAGGTCAAGAATGATGAAGAGGACTTGTTTCTCTTTGTTACAGTCATAAAGGATGTGAATTGTATCTTTGCTATGAGTTATGATGGTACTGTGATAGGAGAAGAAACCTGCCTGAAGTTGAGAGATTTAGAGACATTCAAAATCTTGGTAATAACAAGTTTTATTGCTGCTAAGGTGCAATCAACAGAACAAATAGAATGCTAAATAATAATCAAAACAGCAGAACATACGCAATGTGTAACCTATTTAGTAATATTACATCTTGAGCATTACGCTCATTCAAGCCCTGAAGGTAATGCAGAAACGTTGATCTTAACATCAAATGATATAAAACAACTTGTAATTTCAAGTCTTGAAGCAAAGTGGATTAAAGAACTCTAAACAAAATAATGAAATTGGTAACTCAGAAGCTACTAAATAAATTGCACAGAATAATTGTGTGGTCAGATGAATGGCAAATTTGATTTGCTGTGACTAAGTACACAGGAAGGACGGCAACCATACTTCAGGAATGGTATTTGAGCAGCAAGATAAAGTGGAAAGATCAACTTCGGTCAAACACCCAAAAGCCTCTTCATCTTCATTTTTAAGTGTTAAACTTGACAAATGACACCTTAATGAGGTAGTCAGTAAACTCCTAAAATTCCTTACTTAACACCATCTTCACCACAAAGACTCCAGCAGTTTCAGTGGAAGACCCTCACCACCTCTTGCAGCAACAAGGGATGAGAAACAAGTTTGACCATAACTAAATCCTCAATGTCCCAAGAGCAATTTTTTCCGGAGTTATTTATATATTATTTAGAGTATTAGTTGATGAAACATCATTAATATGAAGATACAGCACTTGTTTTACGAATCACCATATACTTTATTTTCTTTCCCACTCCATTTAATTGAAAGGACAGTTGCTAAATTATTGCAAAAGACACTCTTTGGTTTGTCATTTGAAAATTATATAACATCATCAAGATATGAAAAGTTTTCCAAACCACTTCACAGGAATAGTATCAAGCAAAATTAAACAGCAAGCTATTTGGAAAGAAAGACTTACATTTCTATAGCAACTTTCACAACCACAGGGCGTTTCTTTCTTTCATTACGGGATGTGGATATTGCTAGCTAGGCCACCATTTATTGTTCATCTCTTGAGCTTGATGGTGAACTTCTTTCTTCAACCACTGCAGTCCATTGTGGGCTAGGTGCACTCAAAATGCTGCTAGGAGGGGAGCTTTAGTTTTTGACCTTGTAAGAGTGAAGGAATGGTGATGCAGTTCCATGTCAAGAAGGTGTGCGGTTTAAAGGAGAACTTGCAGGTCATTGCATTTGCTGTCCTTATCCTTCAAGGTGATGGTGCTTTGAAAGTAGCCTGGGTGAGTTGCTGCAGTGCATCCTGGGGATTGTATAGACCTGCTGCCATGCTGTGTCAGAGGTGGAGGGTGCGAATGTTGGAAGTAGTGGATAGGGCACCAGTGTCTTGATATCATGTGGTGTGAGTCAAATTGGCTAAAAACTGGCCTCTGTGACACTGAGAACATCAGGAAGAGATACAATGTACTCAGCAGTCAATAACATATTTTTCAATTAATGTTACAATCGTGAAGTAATAAATACAGCATTCAATTTGTACTCAGAAAACTCCCACAAACAGCACTGTGATGAAACCAGGTAAAATATTGTCTGAGGGATAAATATTAACAACTAGACAAGGGAGATCACTCTAGTCCTTCTCTGAAATGGTGAAATACATTCACTGGAGGGAGCAGATGGGCCTCAGTTTGACATCTGACACAAAAGACAACATCTCAGTACAGCAGCTACTGAGTACTATATTGGAGTGTCAACTAGATTTGTATGCTCAAACCCTGGACTGGGATTTGAATCCAAAATGATCTGACACAGAGGCAAGAATGTTACCAATTGAAGGCTGAATAGGCTGGGGCTATTTTCCCTGGAGCATCGGAGGCTGAGGGATGACCTTACAGAGGTTATAAAAACATGAGGGGCACGGTCAGGGTGAGTAGCCAAGGTCTTTTCCCTGGGGTGGGGGAGTCCAAGACTAGAGGGCATAGGTTTAAGGTGAGAGGGGAAATATTTAGAAGGGACCTGACGGGCAACTTTTTCACACAGTGAGTCTTGCATGTATGGAACGAACTGCCAGAGGGCGTGGTGGAGCGTGGTATAATTACAATACTTAAAAGGCATCTGGATATGTATATGAATAGGAAGGGTTTAGAGGGATATGGGCCAAATGCTGGCAAATGGGACTAGATTAATTTGGGGTATCTGGTCAGCATGGATGAGTTTGGCCAAAGGGTTTTTTTCCGTGCTGCATATCTTTATGACTATATGAACACCACTCTACATAAAGAGGCACACAGAAAGTCCTCACTTAAAGTTGCATTCTTGAAAAGTGTAACTCTAATTAAAATAACTTTCAGCATGGGGAGTGGTGAGAGCACGAAGCCGGTGGCAGCTGGGATGGCAAGCGTACTTTTATAAAAACTTATCTCCGGAAGCAGCGGCCTTCTTGGTTTTAGTGTCAGAAGTGGTGAGAGCACAAACCAGGAAGTGAACTAATATATTTGGGAATTGGCTAAAGTCTCAATTAAATGGTCTCAATGTGGACTTTACTAGCTTCAAAATCTCCCCACCCCTGACCTCATCCCTTGGCCAACCCTTTCCCTCATCCCCACTTCCTTGACCCATCCATCTTCTCTCCCACCTATCCGCTCCTCCAACCTCACAGACCAACCCCCACCATTGCCTACCTGCACTTTCTATCACCATCCAACCTACCTTCCCCATCCCCATCCCTCCTCTCTCTATTTACTTCAGAGCCCCCTACCCCTCCCCCATTTCTGAAGAAGGGTCCCGACCTGAAACGTAAGCTTTCCTGTTCCTCTGAGGACTGCTGTGTTCTTCCAGCTCCATACTGCATTATATTTGAGACTGAGATGAATGTTGTAGAGCGATAGTCAGTGAGACACAGGTCCGTGCAGAGCTGTGAGTTCCCAAAAAAAGCCTACTGAAGCCAGCAGTAGTAGCAGATGTGGGTGACAAAATCAAGGTGATATGGCAGAAAGCCAAATTTCATTTTGTCAAATTGCTAAATCACTGCTAGAGTTAAGCGTCGTAGAACCTGTCAGGGTACATAACTTCAACACAAGCAAGCCCAAGTGGCAACCTAATGCCTGCATGAAGCAGCTGTAAGCTTGATTATACACAGTGAAAATGAACAATCAGATACACCATCACAGCCACAGATATATACCCCAACTGGATGGCCTGCTCCTCAACATCAGGCAGCTGAGTAGGAAGAGGTAAACACACCACCTGCACAGGACAACAACCATCAGATCCAGAGATCCAGAGCAACCCAACAACTAAGATAGAACAGTGCAACACCACGGCAACCAGTAGTGACACAGGACGCCACTCCTTGAGGAGGCAACTTTACCCAGGTGAACAGCTAATGACAGCAAGCACATGTACCATTAAAAGATACACTCATGCGTTGGACACACAAAACAACTTGGATTATTGATGCCCCTGTTCAACACACATCCTGATTCCTGACTCTCTTAGTCACTGCAGACCCTTGTTCTTGCTGATCTCCATTTCATGGCCTCTGCCACACCCCTGGCACTGCTAACCTTCCGGTTTGTGGCTTCTGTTGCTCTATGACTACATTGGTTGCTGCAGTCTGTTCATCCCACAGAACCTCTCACTTCCCTCTCTCAAATCCTTAATTTCAAAGGTGTCTGATGCAGAAAAAGCAACTCTGGTGGGACCCATTTAAAAAAGGAGAGGCCGAAACTAGTGGAGATGTTGAACCAAAGGACTGTAAGTGTTGAGGGAGTGCAAATGCTGCAAACTGGGTGGTTTTCGTAGTGTGACAGAGGGTCAGGAGATGGGGGAGGTCACTCCAAAATGGTGCCAATCAAGTCACACAGGCTGAAATCGGAGCAAAAATGAAAGGACTTCAAAATAAAACTGCTGATGCTAAATAGAGATACAGATCCCGTTAACTGACCTTCATGAAAGAAGGGCAATTCAGAACAGGGCAACTTAAAATGGAAACTTACTGTATTAGAACAGTAGTCCAATAGTTTATTCAATGGGTAAATCTTACGGAGAAATGATAGAGGAGAGGACAGGAGACAGATATGGGAAGTTGTGTGTGAACTAGACAGATGAAGGCACTGCTGCACTAGTAGAATAATTGAAACTGGGCTATACTAGATGCCCGAATTGAGGGGTGTGGAGGTCTCAAGACTGAAGAAGGTGACAGAGAGTGTGAGGGAATAGATTTGTAAACAAAGCTGAGCAATCTCGAGTTGCCAAACCAGGAACCAGTGTAGGTCAGTAGCACAAATGTGGGGAATGAGTGGGACTTGTGTGGGGCAGGACACAAGGAGCATAGTTTCAATTTTATGTAGGGTTCAAGATGAGAACCTTAAATGGGACACTGGTGGGTAGTCAAGCCTAGAAACAACAAAGCACAGATGCATGAAAAATATTTACAGAGATTGACCTACCTATATTTTCTAATTATTTATTAACTTGAAGCTATGTTAGGGACTGTACGGCAAGTTACTGAACAGTCTGTTCACCTCTGGAATCTGGCTTTCAATTCAGCTTGAACTAAGGGTCCTCAATTTGCTCACTATCAGAGGCCTGCATGAACAATCTCAGCTTGGACCAATGGTATAAAACCAGCTGAATTAATAGTTTCACTCTGAGGAGTTACAGGAATGACTGGGTTGGGAACCTGAAAATGCAATACTAAAGGCATTAAGCTCTGAGTATGAAGAATAAGCCACTTGTTCAGATATTGCATTATTCTCTGTCTAACTGTGCAGTTTTTGAGCTCAGAGGTATCATTGCATTAGGAGAATATTCCATTCTGTACTGCTAGTGACTCTCAACTTGATGAGTGCAAGTTGTTCAATAAAAAGAAACCCTTGTATAACACTCACTGATATTTACTTTCATGACTTGTTCCTTGAACAGAAAATTATCACAGTATAAACAAATCACAAATCATTGAAAGCAGCAGGGCAGGCTGAGAAGGTGGTTAATAAATTGTGTATTAACTTTGCTCCAGTTATAAACATAAGATTAAAACTGTACCTTCTGTTCATCCATATAAAAATCAAGCATTGCCAACAAGTCACTTGGAACAACAAATATAGCATGAAACAGTATTTTCATAAAAGCATCGAGTGGCTACAGCACAGGCAAGGACATTTAGCCCATGTGTCTGTTCTGGCACTTTGCAAGAGCCACCCACCTAACCACGCAATTCTTTCCTCCTCAGATAATTGTCCAATTATCTTTTAAAAACCACAATTGAATCTGTCACCACCCCACACTAAGGCAATGTATTCCTAACCTTGAACACTCCCTTCAGGAAGAAAACATTTTCCTCTTGACACTATTGCTTCTTTTGCTACTCACCTTAAACCAGTTCCCTGCATTTCTCATACTCCCTGCTAACAAGATTATTTCTCCCTACCTACCGTATCCAGACCCCTCTTGATTTAAAACAAATACCTTTTTAATCTTCTCTTCTGACAGAGAACAGGCCCACCTTCTCCACCCATCCATGTTCCTCATTCCTGGAACCGTTTCTAAGACCTTTTCTGCACCCTCTCCAAAGCCATACAAATCCTTCCTAAAGTTTGGCATCCAGAATATTCCACCTGAACCAAATCATGATCTATACAAGTTTAACCCAATTTCCTTGCTTTTGGGCACTTACAAAGACAGGAGCCCACATGCTTTATTCACCACTTTCTCAATTAACCTGCCTTCTTCAATGATTTGCTCACTAATAGCCCTGGTCCCTCTGCCTGTAATTGCTTTATAATTGTAGCCCTTAAGTTATATTGCCTTTCTTCAGACTTCTCACCAACATTTATCACTTCACAATTTTCTGCATTAAATTTCATCTGCCACTCATCTGCTGTAATTCCACCTCCAGCCTGTCTATGTCCACCTCTCCATTCTCAATATTTCCAGGTTTTATTTCATTCATAGATTAGGAAATTGTGCCCCGCACACCCAAATCTAGATCAATAATATATACCAGCAAAACTAATAGTCCAAAATGGACACAGAGATAGTAGGAACTGCCAATGCTTGAGAATCTGAGATAACACGGCGTGAAGCTGAATGAACACAGCAGGCCCAGCAGCATCAGAGGAGCGGGAAAGCTTGACGTTTCGGGTTGGGACCCTTCTTCAGAAATGCTATTTCAATGCTAAATGCTAAATCCCATTTCTGAAGAAGGGTCTCAACCCGAAATGTCAAGCTTTCCTGCTCCTCTGATGCTGCTTGACCCGCTGTGTTCACCCAGCTTCATACCATGTTAGTCCAAAATGGACCTCTAGTTTCCAATGTATTCCTCCATCCAACCTGAAAAATAACTGTTCACTGGTACTATTTCCTGACACACAGCCTTTTTTTCCAATTTCTATCCCTACTTAAAATCCTCTTGCTAGGATTACAAGATCCCTCTGTTACCTTGTATAAGTGGCCTCTTCTGTCGCATGAGCCAAGCAGAGTGTCTGTACTTCAGGTACAATACAAAGAACTGAATTAGCTCTGCCACAGTCTATTATAGTCAGAGCCACCAACATTTTTTCACATGCAGCAGAAGACTCTGGGGATAATCCGCTGACTGGAATTGTACAGGCATCAAGGGATAGATCAGTTTCTTTCCTACTACCTCTAAATTCGGACCGGTCACACTGCAGTGGCGTAGCAAACCATTTCACAATCTGGCCAAAACCTCAAAACCTCATCTTCTCACAGACTGTGATAGCTCACAACTGTACTCTGGACAGCTAATACCCCACTAACCCAAAAACATTGTCACAGAATCCCAGATTCCTCTCGAGCGGCGATTGCATGGCTTTCCACTGCAGAAATGTTGTGTGGCTACTGGCACTGGTGTTATACCAGGTAACCTTTTACAATTGATGCCACATTCCCTTCTCACATTGTGAGATGTGTGAATGGGCCCAGGCTAATTTGGATAAAGCTGACAGGACACTCATTCATTTCCTATTGTGGTTCAATCCTTAGCATTGATAAATAAATGTCAAGGTTTGGTGAAATCATCTCTTATCATGCAAATAATGGAAATGTGTTTGCAAAGATAAGCTTTACTCGTAATATACCTAAAAATAATCTTCTCTACTGAATTTATCTCTGATCTATTCCAAATTGATCATTACATAAAAATGCAATTATATACAACTTCTCTCTGTTGAGCATGTTAAGTATGTCAATTCATTACAGTGTGGAAGGAGGCCATTCAGCTAACTGAGTCCACACCAACCCTCTGAACATCCCACCCAGACCCCGCCCCACCCTATTCCTGTAACCCTGTATTCCCCATGGCTAATCCACCTAACCTACATATCCCTGAACACTATGGGAAATTTAATGAGCCCAGTCCACCTAATTTGCACATCTTTGGACTCTGGAAGGAGACCAGAGTACCTGGAGGAAATCCATGCAGACACAGGAGAATGTGCCATCTCCACACAGTCTGCAACAGAGTCGATAGACAACTCTTTACATTGGAAGGCCAACAAGTTTTGGACAGGCCGTTGAGTGACTTTCAATAAGTTGATGGTCCGCCAGGTGCAGTTAATGTTCGTCTCAGAGCGTTTCCTGGGGACCACAGAGTCCTGTCTTATGGAACTGCTCGGAACAAACCTCAACAAAATCACGGCAACCCTTTCCAGAACTTCTTTGCAAAGGCATATTCTAGAAGGAAATGCCTCTTTGCCACCACAGCCATCTTGAGGGCAGGATACAGCGGCATAGAGAGTCTGGATGTGCACGATTAATCTATCAGGTGGTACCACTGTATTTAGTTAAAGTTAGTTGTTGTACATAATTGAGTATTCACTTTTCTTCCAAATTTCTCTCTCCATTATTTTGTAACGAGCACCACCACACCATAATTATGGTGTGTTCTATCTAAGGATGCCTCTCATGGTGTTCTAGTCTCCTTACATTGCAAGTCATGACTTAGTAGGAGGCGAAGCAAGTTCAGAGTCAAGAGACAGGATGAACAGATACAATTCAGTCCCAGTTTCAGTGATTCATGGTGTACTTATTTTTATATCTGACTTTAATTTTTTTATTTATAGTTCAATAGCAAGGCCAACAGAAATAGAAGTGGTTAGATATTAACAGTTTATTTGCAGTGTGTTTAAAAGGTGGAAATGCAAAACTGATGTATAAGAGATAACGCAATTGGCAAGAAAGTGTAATTATAGTGTAATGTTTATATAGGCATACCATCATAAAGGTGTACACGGGAATTTATAATATGTTAGGTTAACACAAAAATATGATAACTGGAAGTGAAATTTTATACATATGGACCATATGACTTTTAAAAAAAAATCTTCAACCAGACACTGTCCATACCACAAACAGATACCCAGTGTTGCTAAGTTTTAATCATTGTAACATGTATAATACTCTGCTGCTTGAACGTGTCCCATTGACACTGGAGTTCACATACATGCCCCATTTTTATCTCTGCATGCTAGGGGCTAAGGTTTAAAATGATAGCCATTTCCTTCCATAGTCCAAAGACAAGGTTAGGTGGATTGGCCATGCTAAAATCATTTGTGCATGCCCCACAGCACCCCCTCCACAATTTCCAATCCTGGATTACTAGGAGTGGCAAGGCCACCCACCACAGGAGAAAGGTGACCTTGTAGATTGTCAAGTGTTCAGGAAATATGAAAAAATTTCCAGGAAAGAAGAGGTATTCACATAATGTCTTTCACGGCCTCGGGCCTTTCATGGCTCTTCATAACTAATGTTCTTTTGAAGTGTAGCCGCTTTATAGTACACAATGAGTAAATTCTGACTGCCAATTCAATGCACAGTATGGTGTCACAGGCAGCAAAGAACGAATGATCATGCAAACTGTTTTAGGAATGCTGCTTGAAGGATAAATATTATTCAGAGAACTGGGGCAAACTCAATTATTTTTATTTGAAAAGTGGAAGCTCTCTAATATGCTTTAGAGAAAGCAGAAGGGGCTTTGGCCTAACTTCTTCTTTGGGACATGGCATCTCCAAAAATGAGACATTGAAGTGGCATCTAGATTGTGTGCCCAAATCTCTGAAAGGGGGCCCTTCTTCCATAATCTTCCAACTAGGAGGCAAGAACGCTAACAAATGAGCTTCCGTTAACTCCTCATTTAGTCTGATTTACAGACACGTGAAGAGACGTTCCAGTGTCTGTTCCTCATCCACGAGCCCAGCTCAATGTATGGTAGCGAGTTTTGAGAAGATTTGTAGCTCAGGTTGAGGTTCTGGATGTGAGTTTGCTCGCTGAGCTGGAAGGTTAGTTTTCAGACGTTTCGTCACCATTCTAGGTAACATCATCAGTGAGCCTCCGACGAAGCGCTGGTGTTATGTCCCGCTTTCTATTTATCTGGTTAGGTTTCCTTGGGTTGGTGATGTCATTTCCTGTTCTTTTTCTCAGGGGATGGTAGATTGGCTCCAAATCAATGTGTTTGTTGATGATCAACAAACACATTGATTTGGAGCCAATCTACCATCCCCTGAGAAAAAGAACAGGAAATGACATCACCAACCCAAGGAAACCTAACCAGATAAATAGAAGGCGGGACATAACACCAGCGCTTCGTCGGAGGCTCACTGATGATGTTACCTAGAATGGTGACGAAACGTCTGAAAACTAATCAATGTATGGTCTCTGGCTTTGCCAATTTTGAGCCATTACAGCTAGGTCCAGCATTGTTCCCATCCAGTGTCCACACATCACTTACCAGCAGCAGCTAATTGGGCAGTGATCAGGAATGGGATCCCTGCCAAATTGTTTTCTCTGCCTCTTGAACAATACTCATGAGCTTTCTGAAACATAATTGCATGACTTTCTTTCTCCCACTGTAATCTGATAGTTCACCAAATGTTCAACCTTTCGTTGTGGTGGGAGAACTGTGACAGCTGTTGTCACTCTCAGATAAAGTGATATACAGGCAGATGGATAATACCATTGAGATAATGAGTCACTCCAGATCTCACAAATTAAAAAAAAGATTGAAATTTAGCTAATAATGTTCTTTCATGCAGTCTCTGCTGAGGCACACAGACTTGGCTGAAAAGGTCATTTGGAAGGAAACCAAATAAAATTCTTAATAGGGGATTATAAAGGGAGAAACAGTGAGACAATTGTGATGCAGTATCTTGCTCAGTAAAGGAAATGAACAAAGGTTATGAAAACAGCACAGTTAATTAGTGCAATTCATGTGTTGGGAGATAATTGGTACCACAAAAGTTACCTTATGATTGGTGGCTTGGTTTATAGTGGAACCTTTTGATAGCTGCAATAGAACTCAGTATTGGTTTGAAATTTTGGCTTTTACAAACTAATGGCATTTGAACGTCAATTTAAGAGTGTCTCTGATGTTGTTGAATGTTCTAGTGTTGCATTTCTTGGTCCTTTATGTCAATCAACACTATTTGATACCAATTACAAAATAATTACATTTCATCAAAAGGCTTGGCATAAGTAGCAGTTTGGTTTAATGTTTTCCAATTCCACCATTATTTTCTATGTGACTGTTTCTGCTCTGTTTGTATTGCGGCACTTGGGAGAGATGTAGGAAACATTGTGTCAGTGAAGGGGTGTTTTGGACGGCTGTGTTTTCCCCAAGTGTGTTATAGCAGGCCTTTTATATGATACACCTCAGTGTAAGAATCACATGAGATACATTGACAGCTGAAGTGCCTTCTTACTATTTGGCTGTATATGATGAAATTTGGAATGTTCAGGAATAACAGGAGAATGACTGTATGAGTTTATGGAGAATAATGGAAGAACCACCATTGAACATACCGGAGATCTCAACAATGACTTGTATTTGCATACTTGCGACTTTAACTTATTAAAACATCTTATCTCATTTCTCAGGAGCATTATCAAGTAAAGCCATGTCCAGCTCTATAAAGTGTAGTTAGGTGAAGGGTAGGGTAGATAGTAAAGTGCATTTAAAGGAGGAGAAGAAGGTAGAAAGGAAAAGTTTAATGAGAGAATTACAAGTTTAGGGCAAGGGGTTTTCACATAGTGTGTTGAAACCCCTTATGGGGTCACAGGGATCACATTTTTAGTCATGAGCAGTGCCTGTTCTGATCAGGAATGGTAGCTATGGAGACTATTCTGGAAACTCAGGGAGAACAACCCTGAATCAATCCCACCAAACAATATGGGGAAGATAGTAAACACTATAAGCTCTGTAGGAACTTACAGAAGGATCTTGGGGTCCAAGTCCATAGCTCCCTGAAACAGGCAACACAAGTGGATAAGGTGGTAAAGATAGCATATGCATGTTTGCCTTCATCGGTTGGGTCTTTGAATATAAATTCGGTAAATCATGTTGCAGTTGCGTAAAGCCACATTTGATGTATTCTGCGCAGTTGTAGTTTGCCTGTGAAAGGAAGGTTGTGGAGGCTTTGGAGAGGGTGCAGAACAAATTTATCAGGACCTTGCCTGGATTAGAGTGTATTAGCCATAAGAAGAGGTTGGGCAAACTTGGATTGTTTTCACTGAAGCCAAAGGGGTCCTGATGGAAGTATAAGAAATTATGAGAGGCATGATTAGGGTGGATAGAATGCATCATAGAATCAGTAGAATCATAGAATCCATACAGTTTGGAAGCAGGCCATTCGGCCCAACAAGTCTACACCAAACCCCAGAACAGAATCCCATCCAGACCCATGCCCCCTACCTTATCCCTGTAACCCTGCATTTCCTGTGGTTAATCCACCTAACCTGCACATCCCTGGACACAATGGGCAGTTTAGCATGGCCAATCCACCTAATCTGCACATCTTTGGACTATGGGAGGAAACCGGAGCCCCCAGGGGAAACCCACACAGACTCAGGGAAAATGTGCAAACTCCACCCAGACAATAACCCGAGGTTGGAATTGAACCTGGTGGTCTGGTGATGTGAGACAGCAGTGCTAAACACTGAGCCACCAAGCCACCACATGAGTCTCTTTTTGACGGTGAAAATATCAATTACTAGGGGGCACAGATTTAAGGTGAGAGGGGAAAAGTTTAAAGGTGACGTGTGAGGAAAGTTTTTTACACGGAGGGTAGTAGGTGCCTGGAACATGCTGCCTGGGGAACTGATAGAAGCAGATATGATAGCAAGACGCATTTAGACAGATGCATGAACAGGTTGAGAATGAAGGGGTAGGGACCATGTGCAAGTAGATGGGATTAGTTTAGAATAGCATCATGGTCAGCACTGACAATGGTGGGTCAAAGGGTTTGTTCCTATGTTGTTCTGCTCTATGTTCTATGAATGGAGGAACAGGCTCAAGAGATCAAATAGCTTACTCCTGCTCTTACTTCTTATGTTTCTATGAATGGCAAAAGCAGTCTAAGAGAGCAGGGTGGAAGAAAATTCCAGTCAGGACAGTAAGGAGGTAGTAATCGATCTCGTATTTTTCACCCTTCTCTGATTTCTTCTTTGGCAGTAGAAGCCTGTCAAAATCCAGGATCATGTGATTTTACTTCCTTCCATGACCAAAAAGGAATTCTTGTTCAAAGTAGAACTAAGAAAGGTGGATTTGCTGGTTCAGTCTCTGAACATGCTACAAATTCACCTAGGTTCTAAACAAATGAAAATACTTTGTGGAACTTAGAAATCTATCGATTTATCTGAGAAAATATCAACAATTTTTCCTAGAAAAGAGACAGGTGAGGGGTGGCTTAATGGATGCCTTTAAAAATCTAAGTGTTTGAAGGGTAGACCAGTGAAGGTGATTCTACTAACTGAGAAGTCCAACACAAGGCACAAATATACAATAGTCACAAGTAAGTCAAATAACAAATTTGGTAGAAATGTCTTTCAATAAAGATAGAATAGAATGTGCAATGTACTACTATGTAGAATAATTGAGGCTTATCTCACAGCTGTTTCTAAAGAGAAGTTACTTGAGGGAGAAAGGATAGCAATCTGTCCTCTTGTTTTTTTGAGAATAAAAGAATCAGGTAGACTTATATTGCTGAAACTCAGACTGGAAGATATATGCTTCAGTTGACCTTTGAATCCCAAACTCTTCAAAGGGCAAATTTTCAACTAATTAGGCAAATCATTAGATGGTGTCATGTAAAAGGAGAAGATCATCCTTCCCGGCCAGGAGGAGAGGCTGAGAGAGACCAACGTACCCTGCAGGAACTTACCTCCACTTTATCACATCTGGCAAAGAATCAATCATAACTGGGAAGACATCTGTTGGCCAGATGGTGATACTATCTCATTCTCCAAGGTTAAAGATCTAGTGTATTGATCGACAGTAGCTATAGCTTAGCAGCATAAGAAATAAAATCTGACGGGCAACAAAATCATTCTTAGGCATTTTAGATAATCAGAAATTCAAATACTAGTGATTTTATTAAAGACACCTTTACAAAATTAAATTTAACCAGATACTGAAATTATATATAAGGAGTGGACTTCTTTTTTAATCAATAAGTTCTAATTAACCTTCTCTGAATTTGGCGACATTCATGCATATGTCAAAATCAAGGGCATGTTTGGCAGCTTACTGTATTGTAAGAAAGGAAACAGAAAAGATGAAGAGAAGTAAGGATTAAAGCCTGGGAAATATAAATCATACCATGTCTGTGTAGTTGTTTTTCATTTCTGAGCTTTGTCAAAAATAGTCCAGGCGATTGAAATGGAAGTGTCTTCTGTTTATATAAACATCACTAATGAGCAATTTCATTCAGGTTTCCAGCAGGTATGGGCTACTAACTCAATCACTACATGTACCAATACAGTCGGGTATTGTATTGTAATGGTTACGTGACAGGACTAATAATGTAGAAGATCTCAGGTTTATGTAATACCCACATTATTCACTAATGCCCTTTACAGAAAAAAGCTTGCTGTTTTACCTAATCTGGATTATGTGTAACTAAATTGCCACACCTACATTGTTAACTCTTAACTACCTCCAAAGCCAAACACTTGGGCAGCTTTAGGTGAGCAATAAATGCCAGACTTGCAGGTGACAGTCATATCCAGAGACTGAATAAAAAAACCTGAGAGGGCCCTTGTGGCACAGAGGTAGAGACAGGCGACAAGTCCCACCTGCTCCAGAGATGATATTTCTGAAGAGGTGTATGAGAAAATATAAAAAGAAAACAGGAAATTAGCTATTCCATTCAGGAACTTATGGGAAAGGCCGATGAGCACAGTGTGAGTAGTATATTCTGGAGGGCAGAATAATAAGTGTACCGGATTCATTGAGGCTGGCCTGGCCAGATCCAATGCTTACAGATAGCATAATGTTGACTTATTTGGAAATTCTTCTGACATGGTGGCTCACCCATATGTAGTCCATATCAGGCTTCTGTTCTTTAAGTCATCAAAATTATTCCATTTCCCCGATCTAGTAAACTTCCCACAAATTAACACAAAATTAATAAAATAGGCAATCCTTATACCATGAAAGACATATTATTTACATGGACATTTGGACGGTTTCTTGCAAAGCTGCTCATGCAAGACTGTTGTTTCAAGTTGAAGCCCATTGAATTAGGGTAGGTAATTGATCTGGTTAGAACTTTGAATGATCAGGAAGAAACAGAGAATAACGATAATGAGTGGAGACTCAAATTGGCAGGATGTAGCTTGTGGTTTCCCACAGGGATCTGTGTTGGCGTCTGAACTAATCATTGGTACAGTACTTGGTAATGACATAAATAACAAGATATAAAGTTATAATTTTAAGTTCGCCAATGCTACAAAGATGGATGATATTGTAAGTATTGTAAATATTGATAGAATGAGGGAATGGACAAAACTTGCACTTGATTGGCACCACATTCACTCGCTCCACTACCTCCGACGCTCAGTAGCAGCAGTGTGCACCATTACAAGCACTGCTGAAATTCACCAAAGATCCTTAGACAGCAATGTCCAAACCCATGACTAGTACCATCTAGAAGGACAAGGGTAGCAAATACATGGGTACACCATCACCACAGTTGACTTCCCTCCAAAGCATTCACCATCCTGACTTGAAAAATCTATCACCATTTCTGTGTCAAAATCCTGGAATTCCCTCCCTAACAGCATTGTGAATCTATTTACTGCACATGGACTGCAATGGTTCAAGAAAGCAGATCACCACAATGTTCTCAAGGGAATCGTGGATAGGCAATAAATGCTGGCCTAACCAAAATGTCCGGATTCCGGGACAGAACTGGAAAATCTGGCAAGTGTGGTCACATTGAACATAACATGGCAGCAGAGGATGGCTGTCTTCAGTTAGAAAACTAAAATCCTCGGGGTTATGGTGGGAAGTGTTATATTCTTGGAGTCATAGCCATGTGGTAAAATTAAATGCCTTTGAGGCACAGTTAAATTTTGGATCGATTATAGAAAACAGATAGTCACCCCATGGAAAAATACCTTATGGGCTTTGATTTATTGTACAAAAAAGTAACAAAATTCAATTTGGGGATCGATCGCTGAATTGGTACTGGATTTTAAATTGTGTTAAGATTTCTGCTTTTTTTTAGACTCAAGACTGATGTTTGCTTCTTGAGGTAGGACACCCTGGTGGATCAGATACCTGTTGTGCTTAAAACGTTCCTGGTGAAACTGCCATTTCAGTCAATCTTCATGGAACAAGTGAGAGATTATGTGGTGATACAAAGGATAGAAGACAGAATTCAAATGTTGGAATAGTTCAAAACTTACTCAAGGCGCAACAGGGAGACGATTAAGATAGGCAGAATGGGGATAATGCATCTTAGCCAATCTTCAGACAAAACTGAAACAGAAATAAGATTCAAATGAAATCCGGTAATGCCCAAAGAACAGTAAAAAGATGTTTTGGATGTAACTCAAACTATTGTTATGTGATGAACAAAGCAAAATGTCAGGGTCCTGGAAATGACTAAGAGAAGTTTGAGGAAGAGCATGGAGATAATGATGAATATTAACAAATGATTACTGGGCATTAGAAATTTTATTCATACAGTGAATATGTTAGTCACCAACTCCTTGAACTGTGCAGTTCCAGATAGTTCTTGCACATCAACTATATGAGGGGCAGATTCATTGAAGAATGAGAAATAATGGAAGATTAAAGAGAATAAAAGAACTGCTCATTTTTGGTTTGGTGATGACAACACATGGAAGTCATGCAGAAGAGTATCAATGCCATGTAAAATAGCGGAAGTAAGTTATTTTTGTAAGCACTGATGTAATATCTGGACTGATAACTATGCTTTTATATGAAAAAAGGGACATATTAATTTGACATGGAGTATGATAAGGTAATTATTTTTGGAAAGTTGATGGACTTGTGGTTTTCCCAGTCAGGATACTGTAATATCCCTTCAATGAAATCTAATATTTCTAACCAGTGTTAGTCAAGTGTTAATACTATCAAGTGATAAGTGCCAGAGAGGGGGGCTAAAAACAAATAGTCTGAACTGCAGCAGTCTAAATGGTGTAGCTAGACTCACAATATGTTGGCTTACATAATAAATAAAGTTAATCTGGAATGACTTTAAATCAATAATCGCATTTAGAGACTGAATTTAAATTAACTCAGTTTAATTGTGTAGTGTCACGGCAGAAAAGTGCTGTTATATTTAAAAGGACAGAAGAAGTGGGAAGCTTGATTGGCCAGTTGAACTGCTTATGTACGCTAACTAGACAAGTTGCTAGACGTGCTTAGATGTGTTGAATTCAGTACTGTGATAATACAACCCTAAAGACTGGATCACTTGAACAATAAATTAAACAGTAACTGAAAACTAGATAAATGCAAACTAAAATACCACCCTTAGGTAACTGAAGAATATTAAGTCAATCATGACCTAACCAACCTAGTCATAAATGTTATTATATACCTCTGGAGCAGGTGGGACTTGAACACAGGACTCCTGGCTCAGAAGGAGGTACAGTACTGTTGTGCCACAAGAGCCCCCAGTGAAGTTTTATATACCATTATTCCTGGTGTAGTGCAGTTGTACACATTTTTTTCTGATGACAAGAACGGGAAATATCATTCTTCAGCTTGGAAATTTAAGAAATTAAAAATAACTTTTATATTTATTTTGGCTGATGACAGACTGGTTCTCATGGAGCTGATGAATATGGGATTCTGTTTATCAAATCGTTCAAGTGAGAGTTAGTACAATGGACATAACGAAGATTGTATACTCATCGAATGCTACATTGATAGTTATTCCTCATAGGGTAATGCACAATCTACAAATGAGAAAAGAAGATGGATTGACCTTGCTGGCTTGAATTAAATGCTGCGGAAATCTTGAAAGTTAAATGGTTGGATATAAGTCATTAACTTTAGAAATATTTTCAACCAGAAATACATGTACTAGGTCATTGTTAGGGATTCTACAAGACAGGCTTGTAGCAGCATGACGTTTTGCAGAGAAAATTGAGGCTTTTGACTCAATTTGATTTGAAATTTTAGCAATACATCTTTTGTTTTGAAGAGGCAAAGAAGAAAATCTGCAAACTGTATTTAATTATGTGCAGGAAATGGGTACCAAATGGGTATTCAATTGTGTTCCTATAAAAAGGAACAGACTGAAACAGTGGTTACTGATTGAGGAGGCACATGCTTGGAAAGTTTATCTCTAAATAAATAAATATTTATGAGTGTGCAAGGAGTGCTCTTGCCTACCTTTCGCCAACTAACTTCCTGGCTTACACCAATATCTCTGCCCAACACATGAAACCACAGACACAATAATATGAATCTAACAAGGCTGCATATCAGACTATCATTCTGGGCATGAATGGGCTGAGGGGTTTCTGAGCTCGTGCTTCCTCTGTACAGGCTGGTGAACTGGTTTTGATATCCCTAGTACTCACACACTTATCATAACAAATTAGGAAGGCAGCAACCTCCAAGCAAGTATCAAGTTTTATGCTATTTTGCTCTATCATGTGACTTCCACCCATAACATTTCCCAAAACTAAAACAGTTCAGACTGAACATATTGTTCTAATGGTGTGTTATTTATTGCGTTGTTTTAAAAGGAAAGAGAACACAAGGGATCTCATATGATCTCTGGTGAACCTTTTCTCTAAATTATTGTTAGGATTATCATCACAGGAATATTGAAACCAACTGCAGCGAAGCTAGTACTGAATGATTTCAATATAGCCAGCATGAATGAGAACAGAGCCTGTGTAGATTAGTACCACACTATATGGTGCATTTACAAAAAATACTGGCGACTCAAATCCATACACAGGGCTAGATTTTGGCTACAAATGTGAATAGCCTGAACTGGGCAATTTTTCTGATTCGTTCAACACATCTCTGCTAAAAAAATAGTATTTGTTTCAGTTGTTTTAAAAGTTGTTAGCCTTCTAGACCTCACAACTCTCAAAGCCCCACCCACTCTGCCATGACTCCCTCATTCCTTCCATTCAAATCAGCCATTACCTTATCAAATGGCAGCACTGGCTTGAAGACTCCAGTGCCTTTCTTCTGCTCATAATTTCTATGCCGACCCACACTTACAGTCACCCCCTCATGGCCCCCGTACATCCCATGCCACCCACCACCATATGATCCCTCATACTACCCATATTAATGCTAACCCATGCTCCCCACTCAACTACCTCACACTCACCCCACCACCTCGTAGCCACTTACACAGCATCCACTATAAGCAGATCTTGGGGTCCATGTGGAGAGGAAATAAAAAACAATCTAACAATCTAATACAACTCTCACTTCTTTCAAATGGACAGTGATAAAAATCCCATTCATCAAGTCCATTAGAGTCTCTTAAATATCAAGCAAATAATTCTCATAAAAACAAATGTATATTCAGACATCGCTGCAATGACAGCTTATCTTTAAAAGCTGCTTTAAGATTTCTATCAAAATGTGAACTCACACATCCCAGCTGAGATAATTAGACCTTTTGAAACACACCCTTGAGAAAACGTAAACAGAGAACCTATATGAGAAGATACTACTTACTATTCTAACATGTGCCTGTCAATCAAAGCAGTCCAACAGAGGATTTTGTTTTAACCAAAAATATGACAGCCACGTTCTGGTTTTTTTAAGACTAAAGAGCTAAGCATGTAAACATCTTCAGTCATGGAGGTTTTACAAACCTTACCTATCCTTCAATTAGGTCAACTCCAACAATTCGTGACTCCCTTCCTGTGGGTCATGGCCCTTGCTCCAGCCAAAATGATGTATGTTTGAACTCAGCATTGAGTTCAAATGGCTCAGTTGAGTTTGGGTCCATGTGAATTATGCCCTTCCCCCTTTATCCTACCTGTAAACGGAGAATGTTTGAAATGGAAGTGGGATTTCTGTATCTGAGTCCCTTTCTTTTGAAGGTCTGAGGCGTCTTCCTAACTCTATAAAATTCCCCTCAGTATACAGGTATCTGACATCTTTCAGTTTACATTGACTGGAGTACAGGATGTCAACATAGTATCTATACAGTCTATACAGTCAATAATGGTGCCTGCAGATTGATAACTGCTCTTTACTGCCATAGTGGTGCAGGTGATCAAGTAAAGTGATTAATTTCGTGTTCTTTTTGATACATTGCTTACAATATTCACTATGACTTGACCCTAATGTAAAACAAATGCCTGTGGTCTACCTCTGTTCCTGTTTCTATAAGTTTGTATGTCACTTTACTTTTTCCAGTGCTCTGATATTTCAGCATCCATGACTCATAATTAGAGATTATATTTAATCTAAATGGCAAGTCTGAGGTAACAATAATTCAGAATCAGATCCAACACTGTGTCCTGAAAATAATCAAGGGAAACTTTGATGAATAAATCACAGTTAACAGTCATATGGCATGGTTGGATACTTTCTCATGGGTTGAGTAGGAGAGCATAGTTGTGGGGATGCCATAATGAGACAGATAGGTGTAGGATGGAGACCCCATCACCTTCCCATTTCACACCGCACCCCCCCCCACCCCCCAGCATGGCCCCTCCCCGACCACCCTGCCTCCAAATCCCAATCCCAATCAGATCCAGGGATGAAAGTGTCAGGAATGGCTTTCTTGTCAGGAGGCGAGTTGAGATGCTAATTGAGTCAAGGGTTCTCAAAGGTGTTTCTGAAATGGTCCTAGCAGTGTTGCCACCATTTCTACATCACAATCTTTAAATTTAGCTCATGGACTGGCTTTACATATAGTACATATATATATATATAAAAGTGAGATAATTACAAGGTAGTAATCTGATAGGGAAGGTTAGGTAATTGATATACAGGCTAATAAATAGCTGGCTGCTAGATATAATGGATTGATCTGAAGAAGTGATATGCTGTTATGAACCTTGAGAGTGATTTTCAATGTCATCAGAAACCTGAGATTCAATTACTGCCTTATATCTCAACCAGCCACTTTTTGTACTCTTTACAATCAATATCCTGTAATGTTCACATTCATTGCTAAAGACTTGCTGTCTGCTGCTTTTCATGGGGTTATTGCTCTTCAGCATTGAGAAATGACATTTGTGAATGGAGCCCTTGAAAGAAAGATAAAGATAAACAGTGATCTGTCATCAGTGCTTTTATGTCACTCTGTGCATTAATGCAGTGTGTGATATTTTCAATGTGGTGATGAGTGCTGGAGAGTTGTGAGGCAGTGGGGCGGGGTACACATCCAGTCATGATTATTCAGAAATCACAGTGACACTGTTGGTATTTTGAGGATGTTATGTCATCGGGACCTACAAATAGGATGCAATGATTTTTTCTAAAGTTTTCAGTCTGTTGATCAAAAACAGCTGCACTGAGCAAGAACCCTAACATGACATTAACCCTAACACCCGAATTGTACTCTAAACCTACCCTTAACCCAATTTACAAACTAATCCTAATCCTGATTCTAACAGTTTGTGAAACTGATCATTTTGCCAGCTGATTTGGGTTATTGGGTGCTGGCACTACATACAAAGTGGAAGTATGTCACATTGCAAAGAACTAGATTTTTTTCATTGTAATATACAAAACTCCATTTTGCAGCAGTTGTAGATACATATGATATTCATTAGGCTAGTACCATGGAGAATATTGATTAAATTATGCAATCATTTCTCTGCTACTAGAATATTACATTATGAATTGATTGAGAGATCATGTTAGCACATTAGCAAGTAAAACACTCTTGTAGTATTTTTCAGAGTCAGCACAAATTATTGCATGCATCAGGCATATTAAAATGAAATTAAGTAAGAGCAACACACTGTTACACCATAAATCTTCACACAAAGCTTTGGTGAAAAATAAATTAAAATGGAAAATACTCTTTGCCACGAGTTTCCAAAGCTTTCATGAGCAACAGGAGATCACAGTTCAGTTTGGTTTGAATTGTGTCTATGTCTTTGAAGGGTTTTTCTGTTTGATGTTCTCTTGGCATGTTTGGATACGATATTCCAAGGTTCTTTTCAGAACTAAGAATGATCAACACAGGGCTTTGACAGAGAACCACTGAATTTACATTTTCAAAATGTACAAAATACAGTCATATTTTGGCTGTATCTCCTCTTTTAAAAATTACTTGTTGCATTTAAATGTTCACTAGGTCCTTAATTAATCTTAGTAATGATCCATTGCCATGACAGTATACAGAAATCACAAAAATTAAAATTATTAAAAATTAACACTGTTAATTTTCATCTCAAAGAAGGGGAATATAAATGTCTGGAGATATTGCTGCAGCTATATAGAGTTCTGGGGTTATATATGCATTTTGTTTTCTCATAATCAAGTCAAAAAGCTGAAATGCTGTGATGGCTCAGGATTGGCATTACAGATTTGAATGAAAGCAAAGATTTGAAAGTACTACACAGAAATAGAACAACATAGTTCCATGCTACTCAATACAATATCATGTTCACAGCATCCTGGCATGCCTTGCCTTTTTGCGCATTGCCGCCTCAATCAGAACTTAAAGGCACACAGTACTTTGGTTTGCCTTGCCATTTAATGGAGACGCAAAGCCAGACAGCTTGTCACGGTTGTCAGCACTGATCAGTCAGGGGGATGGACATGTTGCCATACAGCATCAAAGTACATCAATGACTCATGTACAACATATGCCAGCAGCTTACATAGTACACAAACAGAATGAGCTTCAACCAAGTGGACATGTCTGAACGTCCAAGGGGAGTTGACCTCAATCAAGTCAAGGGTGACTGCAGTCAGCCAAGATCAGTGTCTGATCTTAGTCCAGGCAGTCAGAATCAGGGGTTGCGTATCACTGCAGTCTAATGAGTTGGCTGTAGTCAGTCATGCAGATCCAGTTCAAGAAATGTGGGGATTTGCAATAAGTCAGTCAGAAAACTACAAACATCAGTTAGGGACTGGGTTACACATCCACTGAAGCTGTCCATCCTTGATGTCTACTCAATGAAAGTTAAGGGATATTATCAGGGGCAGTGTTAGGAAAGCTGGGGAAATCAATTGTGGACATTGGAGGCAGAGGATACAATAATTGTAACAGGGTGGGGAGAGGCAACTCAACATATAAGGGTCAGCGATGATAACGCATTGGAAAACATGGGTTACTTCAGGAGGGGAAGACATTGATGATAACAATCACTCTGGCTTTGAGGGGAGGACAGTGCAGTACGATACTGACATGGTTAGGCTGTGGGGAATGGAGACTCAAATGACAGAGCTCTGAGGGAACTGATGGGCTCAACAGGGAGTCTAAAGAAGAAAAGGATATAGAGGTTTTGAGGGCTGGAGGTGATTTTGATTATCTGACTGTTTGCAATAACTCACTGTGCCAAATGCAACCTTCCATCCTCATCCAAATCCAAATGCACAATGGAAATGGAAAATGGCTGCAACCACAGCTGTAGTGAGCAGAGTTAGCATGTGTTTTCCTGTCTGAGCACATAGGCTCTGTCTGATGGTGATGTGAGGCTCTTCGAGCAGCAGTTGCATTAATCAGCCACTTTCATGGTACTGGTTGAAGGCATCTGTAATCATAGTATTCTACAGACTGAGAATGCCCCAGGACACTGTCACAGTACTGTCTCAACTGCTGGAGCAGGAGCTTGTGAACTGAGAAGATGGGTGGCCATCCAATTCCAGCACTCGTTAAGATGACAGCTATGTTACATTTTTATGCGATTGGGTGCATCCAAAGATGCACTGGGGGCCTGTATAGGACTTTTCATTCCTCTACACACAGATGTATCAAGACTGTTACTAATAGCAATTTGTACCAGAAAATGCCAATTTATCATGTTTCCCTGTGATAAGGTCAATGCTCAATCCAGGGGGCAGGCGCTGCCATGCAGCTGGTTTCACTTAGGTGCAGGGCACAGTAGACTGTATACATGCTCCATTTACAGAACCACATCATTAATATGGTGATCATTCAATGACTATAAATTTGCTATTGCCCAAATGTCATGCAGCCATTATTCATTACCAGAAGCAAATGCACAATTTTTTTGTTTTTCTTTTCTTTTGTTGTTGTGCAAATAAAGTTAATTTTAGCACTGTTAAAAGAAAAAGTTAAAGCTTTCATCATGCACTCATCAGGACATTTTGCAATAAATACAAATTGAAGGGGAAACCAACATTTATGATGCATGTGAGAAGTGTGCTGATTGATTCAATTTTGGTAGAAACGTTACCACGGAAAATGCACCCATGAATGCTTATTGATAGGTAATCGCCAGATTTTGTTAAATGCTTTCATGCTTTTGAAAAACTTTCATGTATGTGATGCTCCCATATTGAACAATGAGAAGTTGGTGTGCTTTGCTGGATATAAAGAAAACTGTTGCACTGCCTGACACAAGGTTTTAACATGATGTGACACTAAGGACTAGCAGTCTGCGTAGCTTGTATCAGCAAATCATTAAAACATTTGGTCAGGCAGGTGATGATGTACAGTAGTGATACATTTACAAATATGAGGTTGTATTTTCAATGAAGTCTCACTCATGCCATCGGTATGCCTATAGATGCCTTTTTTTTGTTTCCCTCCTGCTACGTGCACTGTGAAGGGCAGCAACTGGCTGGCAAGCTTGAATTGGTGTGTAGCTGGGCTTTCAATATGAGAATCCCAGGAGGCGATGGCAGTGATGAGCACTTATGCCATTGATGAGTACACAATAGTCTAAGCAAGGCACCAGAGAGGAACGGTGCCCAAATAATGAGATGAGCTGCAGAGAAATGTGTGAGGTAATATGCTGCAGCTCATGATAGAAGCACTCCACAAAGCTCCCTGAAATTAACACTTGACCAATTTTTGGTGAAGTTCAGCCTTATGTATATTGTTAAGTAGAGAAAGAAAGCAGAAGACATGTTTTAGGTTAAAACACCTTCTATGGCAATGCTTACAAGTAGTTCTAGATCTGGCGACTCTAAATTATGATAGGTGAAAACTGAAACTGATGTAAAGCGCCACTTTCTCTTGTACACACATAAAAATCATAGAATATTTCCAAGGCAGCTAAACATCTGTAACATCAATGCCAAAGTAGAATTCCCAGTGCAAGGATTAGGGTTAGGGTTAGATTCTGATCAGAAGGAGAAGCCTGTGTGGAAGCAACATTCTGGGCATTCACTTCCACTTATAAACATTTAATTTTCTGGATATTTAGCAATGTTTCAAATTAGTGTAAGGCTATGCGTTTTCATGTTATTCCCAGCAGTGAAATGAGAAACTGCGGGCAATCCTTTTATAGAATACAGCAGCACTAGCAGAGGTACATTTTGGTCTCCCCAACTTGAGCTGTTCCTTTTTCCTTCCAAGCTGTTGAACCTATTGTACTTTGTTAATTAATATCAAACACAAACCCTGGGTTTTCTAACTCACAAATTTCCTTCCCTTTTAAATTCTCCCATAGCCTTAAGTACTTCATGTTTCTTTTCAGACTCTTCCATACTTCTTTCCATTTTGCAATCGAGATGATCTGATCCATCATTGAATAGTCAGTTTATGTATGCTTCCTTCATTTGTTCATTATGTCCTCACTTTTCCTTGGTCTTCCTTTTTGATCTTCCTTTAATTCAATGATGATGAGCATAAGTCTGCTTCAGTGGCAGGCTATTCTGCCACAGATACTGAGAAACCTTTTGTAATTTGTCGTTTTTCCTACTGTTGTTCCAAATGAGCTAATCTGTGCAGTTCTATTCAAAAATAAAAGACCTCATATTGTTTCACTGTATTACTAAAGTGTGCTATTTTCTCACAACTATAATTGCACATTGACACATTAGTTCAGCATATCAATTTCTGACCTATTTCTTCCACATCATTTGTTCTATTGACTGCATTGTTTTGATTAGATCATGAGAATTTAAATACCAGTTTAAAATAAGAGTATAAAATGTCTTTAATTTTTGGCTGTGGGATAACATCATAGAGGAATTTTAGTTTAAAATCTTTATTAATTTAATACACAACATAAATGTGAAAATTATCATCCATTGTCAGATGTGCAAAAAGGGAAGGAATGTCTGGTAGATGTGATTATTAGAACACAGAACAGCACAGGAACGGGTCCTTTGGCCCATGATGTTGTGCCAAACATGATGCCAAATTGAACTAATCTCTTCTGCCTGCACTTGGTCTATATTCCTCCATTCTTCGCATATTCATGTGCTCATCTAAAAGTCCCTTAAGTGCCCTTATTGTATCTGTCTCCACCACCACCCCTGGCAGTGCGTTCCAGACACCTGCCACTCTCTGTGTAAAAAGCTTGCCCCTGATGTCTCCTTTGAACTTTCCCCCTCTAACCTTAAATGCATGCCTCCTAGTATTAGATATTTAAAGTCTGGGAAAAAGATTCTGACTGTCAACCTTATTTAAACATGTCATAATTTTATGGACTTTTATCAAGTCTCTACTCAGCCTCTGCCACTCAAGGACCTCCCCACCTATACTCTCTCTACCTATCTTTTTTTCTCTCCATCTTCGGTCCGCCTTCCCCTCTCTCCCTATTTATTCCAGAACCCTCACCCCATCCCCCTCTCTGAAGAAGGGTCCAGGCCCGAAACGTCAGCTTTTGTGCTCCTGAGATGCTGCTTGGCCTGCTGTGTTCATCCAGCCTCACATTTTATTATCTAGAAAACAACCCAAGTTTTTCTAGCCTCTCTTATAGTTCATACTCTCTAATCCAGGCAGCATCCTGGTAAACATCTTCTGCACCCTCTCCAAAGCCTTCATATCCTTCCTGTAATGTGGCGACCAGAATTGAACACAATACTGTAAGTGCAGCCTAACTAAAATCTTATAAAGCTGCAACACGACATCCAGACTCTTGAATGCAATTCCTGATCAATAAAGGTAAGCATGCTATATGCCTTCTTTACCCCTCTATCGAACTGCATGACCATTTTCAGGGAGCTATGAACTTGAACCCAGAGATCCTTCTGTACATCAATGCTGTTCAGAGTCCTCCCGTTAACTGCATTCTTTTCCTGAACATTTGATTGCTACAAATGCAGCACCTCACACTTATTTGAATTAAACTCCATCTGTGATTTCTCTGCCCATATCTGCAAGTGATCTGTATCCTTTGACAACCTTCTACACTATCCACAACTCCACTGACCTTTGTACTATCTGTTAACTTACTAACCCACCCATCTACATTTTCATCCACGTCATTTATATACATCACAAACAGCAGAGGTCCCATGTGGATCTCTGTAGAACACCACTGGTCATGGACCTCCTACCTGAAAACCACCCTTTCACCACTACCCTCTGTCTTCTATGGACAAACCAATTCTGAATCCACGTGGCCAAGTCACCGTGGATCCCATGCATCTTAATCTTCTGGATGAGCTTATCACGAGGGACTTTCTCGAAAGCCTCACTGAAATCCATATGAACAACATCCACTGCTCTACCCTCATTGATCACCTTCGTCACCTCCTTAAAAATTATTCAAAATAATCTGATGTATTGAAGAAAACCCTAAGGACAGAGTTGAAACAATGTCTCGATCATAGTGATTTCTGTAAGGTGGGTCATTTAATTCCAAACCTGGAAAAGTACAATAGGGGTCTAATTTCATGCTGTTTAGATACATCTTGCATTATAGAAGTATAGACTGCTTCAAACTATGTAAGGAAAAGGACAAAATGAGTTACCTATAATTGGGACCAGAAGTCCCAGATAATCAGTTCTACTTGCACCTTTATTTCGTACTAGTCAAATTGTTCAGTTTGAAAGTCTTGGTGGTTTGGAAAGGGTTGTTCTCAGTGTTGTCATGTCATTGATGGATTTACTCTTTATCAGAATATCAAGATGCTCTAAGTATTAGCAATTAAAGACATAAGAAAATTAATGTAAATTATCACTTAAACTTTGTGCGCAGCTCATGGAAAATTATGACAGACCTCTAAATGAGTCACAAAGACTAGGAAGCTTGGACAGGCAAGCCATCTGGTATATGCCCATTTTAATATAAGTTGTAGTTTGTGGTTAAATCCTCTGAGTATTTCAATTCCCAGTCTCCTGGTGGTCTATTGTAATTTGTATAATCATTGTAAAGTGATTTATCTACATACAGTTATAAGACATACTCTGATTTCCATCTGTTACTCAAGGTTAAACCCCTACTTTACCGATTGAAAATATATCATGCATTCAGTATAACGGGGTGACCTGCAACTCCCTAGACACACAAACCACCCACTTAAAGATCCATTGAAATCTGCTTAACATGATGTGTTCTGAAAAACTAAATAGTAATTTCAACAGCATTTGAGAATCACACTCTTCAGCCTTGTGCTTACAAATGGGACTCATGCTCCAAAACAAACGGGTGAAACAAATCTATTCCATTTCGACCTGAGTGTACCCACAGTCATCATTGTTGATGTTTCAGAGGAACATAATTCTTGGCTTTATTAAAGGTATTGTTTGTTGTGAAAGGAATATTTGGCAATCTGCTGTATGACTATCCAATAATTTAGGTAAATCTCCATAATGTAAGGTTGCATAGCAACAGTGACTATGCATCAAAGTAATTTGTTGTCTGTGAAGCACTCAGAGACATTCTGAGAGACATAATAATGCATTTTTAGAAATGGTTGCATTTTTCTTTTTAATTAACTGTAATTTAGATTTTAGACTTGACTAAAATTCTTGAGTAGATGGCTTAAAAGTGGTCAACGATACTTATTCAGTTCAGACGAGAATTGTGTTTATGTAACAAAAATTAAGATCTGAATGTAATGTCTGAAGGAGTGGGGAAAGCAGAATCAATACTAACAAATGAAAAGGAATTGGATAAATTCTAGTAAGGAATTTGGAGTAGGGTAGGAAAGTGGGACTAATTGGGATAGCTGTTTTTGAGGGGTTGGCACAGGCATGATGTATTGAATGATCTCTTTCAATGGTTACTATTTATGATGCATTCATCATGCTCACTCCTCATTTAACATCAACAATGAATATCAGTGTGCTATTCACCCATGGGGGCACCACAGCGCAGCCTTGTCTATTTTCAGTAGTCACATAATCACATTGACCAGCAGGGATCAGCACAGTTGGATCAATGAGAATTGAATTGTAGCCTAAAACAAGAGAAGATATAACAGTCTTCTTTTATAATCAAGTGGTATGTAAAGTTGGCTGCCAATGTGCTCCTGCCCAACTATACCTCATTTGTACTATGGGCAGAATTTACTGTCCTCCTCAAGTCAAATTTGTTGGGGGATATTTAATTGGATGCAGGGCAGTAGGTGGGGAACCAGCCACTTTCTTCCCTCTGAGATAATAGGAACTGCAGATGCTGGAGAATCCGAGATAACAAAGTGTAGAGCTGGGTGATCACAGCAGGCCAAGCAACATCTTAGGAGCACAAAAGTTGACGTTTCGGGCCTAGACCCTTCATCAGAAAAGGGTCTAGGCCCAAAACGTCAGCTTTTGTGCTCCTAAGATGCTGCTTGGCCTGCTGTGTTCATCCAGCTCTATACTTTGTTACCTTCTTGCCTCTGCTCTGATTTAAGTCCTGGGCAGGACAATGTACAGTTTTAAAGAAACTTAATGGAATGTCATCCTTTAACAGGAGAGGAATTGAACATAAACTTAAGGATGTTGATACTTCAGTTATACAAGTTATTGGTGAGACCACATCTCAAATACTGTGTGCAGTTTCGGTTTCCTTATTTAAGGAGGGATGGAAATGAGTTAAAGGTGGCTCACAGGAGGTCTAGATTGATAGGTGGAATGAGCAGATTGTCTTATGAGGATAGGTTAGAAAGGCAGGGCTTGTTTCTGCTGGAGTTTAGAAGAGAGTACTAACTTGATTGAAGCTAATAAGATCCTCAAGAATCTTGACAAAGTGGATGTGGAAAAGACATTTCCTCTTGTGGTTTAAAAATTAGGGGCCACTCTTTTGGGACAGAGATGGAGAGAAATCTTTTTTCTCAGAGTTATGTAAATTTGGTGCTGTCTGCCTTGCGTGGTGGGGTTGGGGTCATTGAATATTTTTAGGGTGGAGTTGGATAGGTTCTTGTTAGGCAGTAAAGCATATTGGCTGTGGATGGCAATGTATAATTCTAAACTTAAACAGATCAGTCATGATTTATTGTATGATGGAACAGGATCAAGGTGCTGAATGGACTTTTCTTCTCCATAATTTGTATATTCACACATTCAGCCTTTCTCCCTGTATTAACTGAGGTCCTTAGGTAATTCCCATCTAAGGCTTTACCCCACCGTTGTACTCAACAGTGATGGGTGGGAGAGAGGTTGGGTAAGTCACCATGTGGAAAGCTTGAAAAGCAAACCCAAACATGTTTGTTTACAGGGTTCCAGGGTATCAAAGACAGTCAGTGCCTGATTGGGGGCCCAATATTGAAAAGGCAAAGTCCAATGAAAGCCACTGAGCCCTACTCTTGCTGCCAAAAACCTTTCCGTTTCTGATACCCATCCACAGCAGGCAACATACTGGTCATTACCAACCAGGTGTGCTTGCAAACCTCAAGATGTCTAACATTTGATTTTGTTGTAGTGTTGCACTAACTTGATAATCTCACGTGTGCTAAATGAAATAAGTGATTTAAGAAATTCAGTCAGGTTGCAACATGTGGCCATTCCCCTCAACAATAAGTATACCGTTTTGGATACTGTTGGCGGGGACGACTTACCGGGGAAAGCAGTGGGGCACAGGTCTCTGGCACAGAGTCTGTCCCTGCTGCTCAGAAGGGAAGGAGGAAGAGGAGCAGAGCATTAGTCATTGGGGACTCCATAGTTAGGGGGACAGATAGGAGGTTCTGTGGGGACGAGAGAGACTCACGGTTGGTGTGTTGCCTCCCAGGTGCCAGGGTGCGCGATGTCTCTGATTGTGTTTTTGGGATCCTTAAGGGGGAGGGGGAGCAGCCCCAAGTCATGGTCCACGTTGGCACCAATGACATAGGTAGGAAGAGAGATGGGGATTTAAGGCCGAAATTCAGGGAGCTAGGATGGAAGCTGAGAGCTAGGATGAACAGAGTTGTTGTCTCTGGTTTGTTGCTCATGCCACGTGCTAGTGAGGCAAGGAATAGGGAGAGAGAGGAGTTGAACACGTGGCTACAGGGGTGGTGCAGGAGGGAGGGTTTTGGATTCTTGGATAATTGGGGCTCTTTCTGGAGTAGGTAGGACCTCTACAAGCAAGATGGTCTTCACCTGAACCAGAGGGGTACCGATATCCTGGGGGGGGAAATTTGCTACGGCTATTCGGGTGGGTTTAAACTAATTCAGCAGGGGGATGGGCACCAAAATTGTAGTTCGACTTTAGAAAAGGTTGAGAGTAGGGTGGTCCAAAATAAAGTTTCAGAGAAGCAAGATGGCACCGGCAAACAAGAAGTTGGTTTGAAGTGTGATAATAAAATGTGAGGCTGGATGAACACAGCAGGCCAAGCAGCATCTCAGGAGCACTCAGTGTTCATCCAGCCTCACATTTTATTGTCAGCTTTTGTGCTCCTGAGATGCTGCTTGGCCTGCTGTGTTCATCCAGCCTCACATTTTATTATCTTGGATTCTCCAGCATCTGCAGTTCCCATTATCGTTGGTTTGAAGTGTGTCTACTTCAATGCCAGGAGCATCCGGAATAAGGTGGGTGAACTTGCAGCGTGGGTTAGTATCTGGGACTTCAATGTTGTGGCCATTTCGGAGACATGGATACAGCAGGGACAGGAATGGTTGTTGCAGGTTCTGGGATTTCGATGTCTCAGTAAGAACAGAGAAGATGGTAAAAGGGGTTGAGGTGTGGCATTGTTGGTCAAGGACAGAATTACAGTTGCAGAAAGGATGTTTGGGGACTTGTCAACTGAGGTAGTATGGGCTGAGGTTAGAAACAGAAAGGAGAGGTCACCCTGTTGGGAGTTTTCTATAGGCCTCTGAATAGTTCCAGAGATGTAGAGGAAAGGATAGCAAAGATGATTCTCAATAGGACTGAGAGAGACAGGGTAGTTGTCATGGGGGACTTCAACTTTCCAAATATTGACTGGGAACACTATAGTTCGAGTACTATAGATGGGTCAGTTTTTGTCCAGTGTGTGCAGGAGGGCTTCCTGACACAGTATGTAGATAGGCCAACAAGGGGCGAAGCCACATTAGATTTGGTACTGGGTAATGAGCCTGTAGGTGAAAACTTTGGTGATAGCGATCACAATTCTGTTATGTTTACTTTAGTGATGGGAAGTGATAGGTGTATACCAGTGGGCAAGAGTTACAGCTGGGGAAAAGGCAATTACGATGAGATTAAACAAGATTTAGGGAGCATAGGATGGGGAAGGAAACTGCAGGGGATGGGCACATTAGAAATGTGGAGCTTATTCAAGGAAAAGCTCCTGTGTATCCTAGATAAGTATGTACCTGTCAGGCAGGGAGGAAGCTGTAGAGTGTGGGAGCCGTGGTTTGCGAAGGACGTGGAATCTCTGGTCAAGAGGAAGAAGAAGGCTTATGTTAGGATGAGATGTGAAAGCTCAGTTAGGGCACTTCAGGGCTACGAGGTAGTCAGGAAAGACCTAAATAGAGAGCTCAGAAGAGCCAGGAGGAGACATGAGAAGTTGTTGGCGGATAGGATCAGGGTAAACCCTAAGGCTTTCTATAGGTATTTAAGGAAGAATGACGAAAGTAAGATTAGGCCCAATCGAGGATAGTAGTGGTAAGTTGTGTGTGGAGTCAGATGAGATAGGGGAAGTGCTAAGTGAATATTTTTCAACAGTATTCACTCTAGAAAACAACAATGTTGTCGAGGAGAATACTGAGATACAGACTACTAGACTAGGTGGGATTGAGGTTCACAAGGAAGAGGTATTAGAAATCCTTCAGAGGGTGAAGATAGATAAGTCCCCTGGGCCGGATGGGATTTATCCTCGGATCCTCTGGGAAGCCAGGGAGGAGATTGCCCAGCCTTTGGCATTGATCTTAAAACTCGTCAGTGGAGTTGTGGATAGTGACGAAGGATGCTGTAGGTTGCAGAGAGACATAGATAAGCTGCAGAGCTGGGCTGAGAGGTGGCAAATGGAGTTTAATGCAGACAAGTGTGAGGTGATGCACTTTGGTAAGAGTAACCAGAAGGCAAAGTACAGGGCTAATGGTAAGATTCTTAGTAGTGTAGATGAGCAGAGAGATCTCGGTGTCTATGTACACAGATCCTTGAAAGGTGCCACCCAGGTTGGCTGGGCTGTTAAGAAGGCATACAGTGTTTTAGCTTTTATTAATAGAGGGATCGAGTTCCAGAAACAAGAGGTCATGGTGAAGCTGTACAAAACTCTGCTGCGGCCGCACTTGGAGTATTGCGTACAGTTCTGGTCACCGCATTATAAGAAGGATGTGGAAGCTTTGGAAAGCGTGCAGAGGAGATTTACTAGGATGTTGCCTGGTATGGAGGGAAGGTCTTACGAGGAAAGGCTGAGGGACTTGAGGCTGTTTTCATTAGAGAGAAGAAGGTTGAGAGGTGACTTAATTGAAACATATAAAATAATCAGAGGGTTAGATAAAGTGGATAGGGAGAGCCTTTTTCCTAGGATGGTGACGGTGAGTATGAGGGGGCATAACTTTAAATTGAGGGGTGAAAGATATAGGACAGATGTCAGAAGTAGTTTCTTTACTCAGAGTGTAGTAAGGGAATGGAATGCTTTGCCTGCAATGGTAGTAGATTCGCCAACTTTAGGTACGTTTAAGTCATCATTGGATAAGCATATGGATGTACATGGAATAGTGTAGGTTAGATGGGCTTGAGATCGGTATGACAGGTCGGCACAACATCGAGGGCCGAAGGGCCTGTACTGTGCTATAATGTTCTATGTTCTATGTATCAGTTACACTTGTTAGCAGCTACATAAATTCATTTGTTGGAATCTGTTCTCTGCAGGCGAAAGAAACAAGTCTAGGCATTGCACATTCAACAAAATTCTGGGGGAAAAGCTTTTTGGGTACATTTCGCATGGGAATACTTTGACCAATCAGAACGGACTTGCTAATAAACCAGCACCCTTTTCTTATGCAGTAGAAATTGTTGTCCCATTTCCAGCAATGCTTTAGTTACTATTGTAGTGAAAAAAAATTCCTTCAGTACATTGCTGAATTATTGGCCGAGATTTGATGCTTGACTTAAACCGAAAACCATACGGCTCAAAATATATAAATTGCACCAAATTTTGTAATTCGAGCATTCAGTATGGTAACAAAATCAAAGATGCCAGTATCAAAGGCAGATTTGTTTTGACTCAAAAATAAATACTTGAAAATGTTCATGAACCAGTATTATTTTTAACATGTTAACAAAATAGCCTGCTATGGTTTTGCTCCCCGGCAAAATGTCAGGAGAGTGGAGGGAGGCTGTATTTACTTTGTACATGGCAGTGTCTGACATCTTGTCATTGCTCCTGTCACGTTCCTGACAGGGTGCCAGAACTACTGGACCAGGTCAAGGTTAATAGATATAAACTGACTGTGAAAGTAGCTATACATGTGCGATAATGATGCATTGCTACCACATAACTTCAACCTCCAGTACATGCAACAATTTGAAAATCTAGTTATCTTACATGATGTGCTCCTGGACAAATATATTTTAAATGGCAGCTGTGTCACTGTCTGTCCATCTGTCTGCCAATCTTTTACTGCATTTTTCTTAGTTTGTCTTGATCTTTCTTTCTTTCTGCTTATTAGGTATAACCTATCATCATGATGGGAGAAACGGAGTGACATGGCCTCCCAAGATGACAGGAGAATGCGGGCTGCCTGTGAGTATGAGAAAGGTGAAGAGTTTGAGGCTCAAGTGAATGGAGGAAGAAGGCCACAAAGTAGTTTAACAAGCCCCAATAACTGAAACAAACCTCCAATGTCTTGGCCTTTGTGGCTGCATTTTGGAGATAAATGAGTTTCCTGCTTTAAAGCTGAAGATTTGACAGTCAACAGGAACCTCTGATCTCTACAGTACATTTGCCTCTGATTTGCTACAGATCAAGGAGCCACTGCCCAGTATCAACGGATAATATGAATGAGCACAAACGATGGACATGCACTGAAGGAAAGTACTGAGTAATAATATTGTATCTAAGTAAGACTAAACAAAGTAAGTCGCACAAATTACACATGTTCATTTAAAATGCAGCATTGTTAGCCTCAATAGAAAGTTGCAGGTAACAAAGATTGATCGTTGTAATTTATTAGAACCAAGAAAAATCAAATGAACTCAAGCAATAATTCAAATTTCTGTTGCCACAAGTCAACACTTAATGCTGTTTATTCATTGTGAATTGTACTTGGCCTTGCAAAGGAAGTCAACCTCCAATAAAAGAGGCAGTAGCCTACAGCAAAGAAAATCACGTCAATAAAGTCTGGAGACACACACTGCAATGAAGAAAGGAGTAATGACATTATAGATTTTTGCAAAAGGCTAATCTGACTTTAACTGGAAACAAGAAGTTTATGCTACAAGTCAGTTGACTATACAGCTGCTGCCTCTAAATGCATTACGGACAGATGTACCCAGATACGTAAAGAATCTTAAAATACCAGAAGTTTCCAACAGACAATAAAGGTGTGTGAATTTGAGCTTTAGAAATAACTGCATACAAGATGTGGAGGCGCTGGTATTGGGCTGAGGTGGATACAGTCAGAAATCACATAACACCAGGTTATAGTCCAAAAGGTTTATTTGAAAACACAAGCTTTCAAAGTCTCATGATAACAAAGTGTAGAGCTGGATGAACACAGCAGGCCAAGCAGCATCTCAGGAGCACAAAAGCTGACGTTTCGGGCCTAGACCCTTCATCACTTTCAAAGTCTCATTCCTTCTTCAGGTGTTAGTGAGAGAGCTGGTATCAGACACAGAATTTATAAGTAAAAGATCAAAGGATCACACCGCTGATGAGGATGTATTAAACAAACCTAAGATACTGTTAAATATTTAATCACTTAGAAGGTTTTAATTGATTAACATGTATATAATATACAAGAGGAAGAAATTCAAAGGAACTCATAAATGACTTCTTTGTGGAATACGTGATTCCTTGGAATTAACATATCACTATTTTGAACTTTGAACCATGTTAAAAAATCTGGCTAAGAACAGCCAAATGTGCAGAACACCAAGAAGGAAGCATTGAGAACATCCTCAGTGGGTGTTTTCATGACGGGAGAACATAGTGAAAAGTAAAACAAATATCTTTCTGCTGATAGAAAGGCAGTGTGAAAGTATCAAAACCACGTAACTACTAAATAACAAGGATCTTTCTCTGTGTCCTAAAACCCATTGCCCCTCAGAGCTTACCCATTCAGGAAAACGCTACCTATTCAACTACAGAAGCCATTGCAGCTACTGAATCATACTTCAAGTGTTAAGTTTTTGCTTCAGTAACAAAGAACTCAAGCAATGGGATTCAATGGTATACCAGAAAGAGATTTTGGGGCTTGCTACACTTAGGTATCCTTTCATCTTACGGATATTTGTTATAACCTTCATTTTTGTAACTTTTCATTGAAAATATCTTCTCTCTGTTTACAGGGAAAACTCGGTAATGGGTCGTAATAAACCACCCTTTAACCTGTTTAAACAAGAAGTTTGACTGTTGCCTACTTAACTTGAATTGTTCAAATTAACAGGGGACTAAGCAACCAATATTAATTCAGATCCCTAACCAGTCCAGAACACATTCAGTGGTTGCGGCACACATCAAAAAATGTGTAGAAGAAAAGATATCTACATTCCTGAACTGTTTTATTTATTACTCATCATGTCAATGGATGTGAATTTTAGCTGGTTTAAAGCTGCCTGTGATACACAATAAAAAAAACATACCCAGTTAATGCATCAAAACAACTGAGCACTCCTGTCTTTTTTTCACAGATATTCCACAAACCTATGATACACACTAGTTAATAAGCACAGCTGGTCTCAAAGTAGCATCTGTATGGCCAACATAATTTGAAGCAGGTACTAACTTAGGTACACCTGTTATTTTTACATTCATTCTTGGGTTGTGAGCATCACTGTCAAGGACAATAGTTATTGCCCTTTGAAAAGCTGGTGCCTTCTTGAACCACTGTAGTCTATGTCATGTTGGTGAAGTGCTATATGAACAAAGTTTCAAGATTTTGAACCAGCAGCAACAAAGGAACATCAAAATAATTCCAAATCAGGGTGGAAAATGTCTTGGAGATCAATTGCACACCATGAGATAGCAAGACTGCAGATGCTGGAGTCAGAGATAACACAGTGTGGAGCTGGAAAAAACATACTAAGCCAGGCAGCATCAGAGGAACAGGAAAGCTGGTGTTTCTCCTGGTGTGCAATTGACCTTGTGGACCAGCCAGCTCTTTCCTAACTGTCATTCCCCATGTTCATATGTATTGCAATGAGCAAGACTGAAAAGTATCACTCTGACAACACCTCAGCAATAATCATGTGATTCCCACAGTCACAGCAAACCTAAACAGTTGTTGTGCTGTCCTTTCTTCAATAACATGTAACTTAGCCAATTGGCTTCTTCAGAAAAGAATTCTGTGTTCCTCTCGATCCATACTTGTTATCTCAATTCCACACCATGATACCCAGCACATTATAGCTAGATACTTTCAGCATCTGTATCTCTCATTTCCTATCTAGCAACATCATTCCCAACGAAATGCAAAAGAAAGGAAAAATTAAGGACCAATGCTCTAGAAAATTACTCTCCAATCCTCTTGTGCAACAAGAACACTTCAGGAAATCACACAAGGTTTTATATGTTAACCCACCCATCTCTATACAATTTGTTCTTTATCCCAATCAAGAGCTTGACCAGCTTCCCTTTGAAGGTGCACAGATAGTCATAACCCACATCAGCTAGTAAAGCAATCCAGGGGATCATTACTCTTAATAAAACAAAGAATTGCCAAACATCTGGTCTATTTCTGCTTTTGCATAGTTTAAAAATGTCTTGTAGTCTTCCCAAATCTGTCAAATTGTTAGATTATAGGCCAACAGAAAAAAATTACTGTCTTGTTATATTTTACATTTTTTTTACTCTCAATACATATTAATTTAATATAATTATATTATTCTACTCGTTACACCATATTAAAGGAATTAAGTTCCTTTATACAGTGGACATTGAGATGATTTTTCTAATACTAGAAGATATGGATTTAAAAGAAAGCTTATAATTGTGATTGTGCTCATTGCAGCTGAGGATTTCTGTCTATGGTATAAGTTGGCAATCTTTGGCCAGCAGAGTTTAAAACTTCAAACCTGCTACTGCTCAAGGGAAGCTATCGCACAGAATAACCTAAATACTATCTATTCCATATGAAGTACTGCCCGAAGTGCAAAACAGTTTTGGCATTTGGAAGCAAACTGCCTTCCAAAGGCCAGAAGATCCTGCCAAAGTTAGTGGGTTAAAAATATAAAAACACTCAGGAGCAGGATCGGCCTGTATTTATTAGCAATTCTAGGATGAACTTATATAACCTTTATTTGACCGTCTTTAATGTATTGTGGGTCACTGTGGGTTAATTGAATATTGCTTAAAAGCCTTCTCTAAACATTGGGTTCAGCATAGGGGTTAAGTAGTCTGCCTAGTGACAAGAGTTCTTCTGTGAACTATGTTTAGTAATTTAACTGAAAATAGAGTTACTGAGGGATGTTTTTGAATTCTGGTTACTCTTCAAGGAATGGGCCTGAATTTGTAGAAAAAAGTTGCTTTGTTTGAGTGAATTACATATGAATTATTCACGTATTTAAAGTCATGTTATCTCATTGAACAGTAAAGAGACAATATAAAAAAATGGTGATGCATTGCAACTAATTATTTGGCACCTTTTCTTTGTTTCTGTACATTTTGAAAGTTTCAGGTTTTATATTGTATGCAAGTTTATTTTATGAAGTTGTGAAATTAGGAAATTTCTTTCACATATAATCCAGGTTGACACTTCATGCTATACTGAGGGAGTGCTACATTGCTGGAGGTGCTATTTCTCAACTGACATGTCAAACTGAGGCTTGATTTGCAAGTTTCAGTGGACAGGTAAGATCGTAAGGAATTTTGAAGAACTTTGAAGAAATGCATATTAATTGTTTTAATTCCCCATCTAACAGTAGCAATTACACATGAAAAGTATTTCAATGGCTGCAAAGCATTTTGGGGGCATCCTGCGGATATGAAATTTACAAGATCTTCTTCAATGTATAGCACAAACATACTTGTCAAGGCATAAAACATTTCACTTGACCTTCCAATTTGATTTGAATAAGGACAAAATGTTGAAGAAGATTGTTAAGTAAACAATTCTCAACGCTGAAGAAATCAAGAGGTTAGAAGCATATGTTGCATAAAGGAGGAAGGCGGAGAAGAGGCTGCAACAGGAGAATTAATGAGACTGACTGAATATAGTGACTGCCTCAAGAAAACCAGAGGCAGTGGCAAGGTCAATGGAAACATAGCATGGTTTCAGCAGAGGAGGCCATTCGGCCCATTGTGTCCATGCACTTGTTTGCAAGAGCAACCCACTTACTTTACTGCCCTGAAATTTTTTTTTAAAACCATAGCTTTAAACATTTTTTTTCAGATTATTTTTCAATTCCCTTTTGATAATTATGGTTGAATCTACTCTGATAGTAAGAGTGATTTATGTGCATACACTCTTAGCCACTCTGCTCCTAGACCTGCATTAAGATTGCATCCTTTAACTTATATTAACTCACTTTCTTCCTGCTTTGGACTTGCTGCCTTTTTTTGGGTCTGCCCCATATGTTCACTATCCTATTTTGGATGTGGTGGAAAGGAGATGGGGAAAGGGGATATTCTGTGGGTGGTGAGAAACCTTTATGTAACCTCCAGTTTAGTTTGAAGATATTGAATTGTGTGTTTGCAATCTCACATCCAAGCCTTATTAGCCAAGCAAAATAGGCTGTTATCCTTAGTCATTTTCCTCTTCCTGGTATTCCTAACAAAATGCATCACTTTACACATTCTTCATTACATTTCATTTATCACATGTCCACTCATTCCACCTAGTTGTATCTACCCTCATGGAGTCTATCACTAGCTTCCTCAAAATTCACAGTACTTCCAAGTTTTGAAGTTGTTCCCTGTTCACCCTTGCCTACGTCATTAATAGATATCTAGAAAAGCGGAGGTTCTTAACACTGAATGCCATAAGACACCTTCCTCCAACACAGAAAACAACCATTCGCATCTAACCTCTGCCTCTTATCCCTCATCCCACTCTGCTACTGTCCCTTTTATTCAATAGACTCAAACTTTGCTGACAATCCTGTCATGTGACACTTTATCAATAGTCTTTTTGGAAGTCTATGTGTAGTCCATCAAACACATTACACTGATTAATCAGCACTGGCTTTTTTATTCATTCTTTCTTGGGACGTTGCTGTCATTGGCAAGATCAGCATTTGTTGTTCATCATTAATTATCCTTGAACTGAGAAGCTTGCTAGACCATTTCACAACAAACACATCATTGTGGGTCGAGAGTTACATGCAGCCAGACCAGATAAAGAGAGAAGATTTCCTTCCCTTAAGCACATTATTGAATCATGGGGTTTTCTATGAAAAGCATTCATGGTTTCATGTTCAACAATTGTGAGCAGACTTGAGGCTGATCAAGTAAAATGTAAATTTTTTTAATTGAATTTGCCTGAAGATACCATTAGCTATTTCTGTTATCTTCATATGTAATTTTACGCTTACTGCAAACAATACTTAAATAATGAAATTTATAACTGTTTAAAAACTTTTAATAAGATGGTAACACAGTGTGGAGATGGTGGGACACAGCAGGTCAAGCAGAATCAGAGGAGCAGGGAAGTTGACGATTCAGTTTGGGGCTAATCTTCAGAAAAAAAGTTGACTTATTTCACATAAACAGATAGTAAGAAATTCTACCTCTTGAGAACATATGAAATTATTTTCAAAAAAGTTAAATGTAGTTGATTAATCCATGCAAGTAGACTTGGTAGAAATAATGCCAGTAGATTTCAAAGGGAAGATTCGTTACCATATCCATTTGCTTAGTAAATCAAAGTGCCTTAGAGATCAAACAACTTTATGCCAAGGCACAACACAGTAACAGGTTCCACTCGATGGTTTCAGTTTCCATTGCCTTGTCAACGTAACAAAACTACATTCTGTAATGAAATTTGACCACGTTTCTAACACTTAAGGGAGGTTTTGTGTTGAAGAAGTTGCAGATTTTTAGAGAAATGGAAAGCATAGAAAAAACAAAAGATGACAGCCTACTTAACTTGGCCAATGAGGATTAGATGGGAGACTACAAGCACAAAACTCAAAATCTTCAAACTAAACTAGAGGTGACAGAAAGTTTTCACACTGCCCTTCCCCAGCTCCACTCCACCACACCTAGAATCGGACAGTGGATGAGTGGGATCGGCTCAAAGGAAGGTAGGAAATCCATAGCAGATCAGACAACACCTGAATGGAAGAAAGTGAGTTAATGCTTCAGAGCAATAACCATTAGTAAGGACTGGAAAAAAAATTAGATATTTAGTAATTTGTAAATAAAGCACGAGAGATGAAAGAATGGAGAATGGGAACATTTCTGATGGGACAGAGGTAGACTCTGCTAAACGACAAAAGAGAAAATTGCCCAAGGCAAGGGGACTGATAGCGAGACAGGTTTGGAACAAAAAGACTGGTGCAGCGTAGTTATAATTGTTTACAGAACAATAACACAGGGGAAGGAAACTATGCAAAATTTGGCAAACCGTGGTAGATTTACGCTATGAGAAAATGAAGCACAGATTGATGGGAAGATCGCAAGGATGTGGACAACCGTGTCATGTACTATATTGTCAGTTGTATACCAAAAAGGAATTTTAATCCTGAGCACACATCCTCATCTCTTCTACTCTATCACTCATTATCTGAGTGGGGTCATACAGCTTCCATTTTCTTAGATAGCAGGGGCTGATAATGGAGAGTCAGAGTCACTGGAAGTTCAGGCATGTCAATCATTTTTTTCAAGCATAAATGGAAGCCTTCAAAGTCACTATGATTTCATTTCCACTTAGAAAGCTAAATTCTCCTGCAGACCTGTGATTAATTAAATATAATATATACATTACATAAGGCTCCATAAATTCTAAGACTAAGATTTTACATTTAGGAAGAGCAGGAGGAAGTGTAATGCAGTCAGTGAGTGATCTGATGTGTAACAGTGTAGCGAACATCTGCTCTTAGTTTCCTCTTCATAAGGGTCATAAATACCTGAGAGGATGCTGAATCGGCTTGGCTAAAGACAGATATGAAAGGGACAAACTCCCAAAGAAGTGTATCAGGTAGAAAATATGATTAAAGAGAGAGTAACTATTGTGAGCAGGACATCAAACAAGGTGTGACAGAGAGAGAAATAGAATATTAAAGACAGAACAGACTGCTAGAATAAGCAGGAGATTGATGAGTGAAATGTAAAATGATACCAGGAAACAAAGATAGCCAAGGGACAAATGGTAGGGATCAATGGTTTGCGCCAGACATAGGCAGGACAAAAGAAACAAAACAGAAACCAAGGACAGGAAATAAGAAGATAGCATCAGAGGAAAACGAAGAGAAAGCGAGGATAGTGTAAGAGCTGTGCAAAAAGCAACAGATTGAGAAACAAGAGAAACACCTTGTTATCACTCACTTACCTGTAGATTTGTCATCTCCAGACTTGATTATTACTACCCCCTCCTTGTTACCTTCTCATGTTCCACCTTCTATGCTCTTTGGCTAGATTTCCCACTGGATAGACAGTCATTATTCCAGTGTAAATGGAAGGTGTGCATGGGGGACCCTGTGAAAACCCCATCATAGCAGACTCCAAAGGAATTATATAAGAAACTGAAGATCCTGCACCGCAATTCTCCAATTCCTGGAACCCTCTGAAAGTATCCATTTAAATTTAAAAATAGTTACTCAGAAAAGGTTAGGCTATTAAATACATAGTTTAACTTCATTGGGACCTAACTCCTTCACAAACCCCCTAACCCACTAAATCAAACCACTGAGATGAGACCTTGCCTGAGATTATCTCTCCCCAGGAAACTTGATTCCACATCATGTCCATAGCTAAGTCTACCCATACCTCGATAGTGGGAACTACCGATACTGGAGAATCTGAGGTAACAAGATGTAGAGCTAGATGAACACAGCAGGCCAAGTAGAATCAGAGGAGCAGGAAAGCTGATGTTTCGGGTCGAAACCCTCCTTCAGAAAATGATTCTTTTCTGAAGAAGGGTCTCAACCTGAAACATCAGCTTTCCTGTTTCTCTGATGCTGCTTGGCCTGCTGTGTTCATCTAGCTCTACATCTTGTTATCTACCTATACCTTGTTCACTGATTCTTACTATCTTTGTTGCCCTACACTAGCTCCTGCCCTTCAATATTTTATAATATAATCTTTAGCTGTGTTAGCGAGTTTTGAGAAGATTTGTAGCTCAGGTTGAGTTTCTGGATGTGAATTTGCTCACTGAGCTGGAAGGTTAGTTTTCAGACATTTTGTCACCTTTTTTATTTATTTGAGAAAATATACTTTATTCATAGGATGTACAAAAAAAACAGATTTATACACTTACCCAGTCATGCAAGCCGCTCCGGGTTACCCAGGGGGTATGTACACCAACTAAAAGGAAAAAAACAAAACAAAGAAGAAAAAAAAACAAAGCAAAGAAAATACTCCGGCAGTCGTCTCCCTGCACAGTCCCCGTTGGCCCCCTGACCAGTTGGGGAAGGTGCCAGCTGGGCCCAGTTACCAGATAGGGCCCTTTTTTTCTATTCTGGATGAGGGGTTTCATACCGTGGTCTTTCCCCACCGCGCCTTGGCGGCGGCTGCCCTAATCTTTAGCGCGTCCCTCAGCACGTAGTCCTGGACCTTGGAGTGCGCCAGTCTGCAACACTCGGTCGGGGTCAGTTCTTTCAGCTGGCAGACCAGCAAGTTGTGGGCAGGCCAAAGAGCGTCTTTCACCGCATTGATGGTCTTCCAGGCGCAGTTGATGTTGGTCTCGGTGTGCATCCCAGGAAACAGCCCGTAGAGCACGGAGTCCCATGTCATGGAGCTGCTCGGGATGAGCCACGACAAATACCACTGCATCCCCCTCCAGACCTCCTGCGCATAGGCACACTCCAGAAGGAGGTGATCGACAGTCTCGTTCCCCCGCCCCGGCAGCCACCTCAAGGGCAGCATGCGGTGGCGCAGAGATTCCGGGCATGCATAAAGGATCTCACTGGCAGAGCCCCTCTCACCGCCAGCCAAGCAATGTCCTTGTGCTTGTTTGAAAGTTCTGGCGATGAGGCATTCTGCCAAACGACTTTGGCAGTCTGCGTGGGGAACCACACAGCGGGATCCACCCTCTCCTTTTCCCGAAGGGTCTCGAGGATACTATGTGCTGACCACTGCCTGACGGCCTCGTGGTCAAAGGTGTTTCGTTTCAAAAATTTCTCCACGAAGGACAGGTGGTAAGGGACGGTCCAACTACTCGGAGCGTTCCGCGGCAACGAGACCAGGCCCAACCTTCGCAAACCTGGAGACAGGTAAAACCTCAGTAAGTAGTGACACTTGGTGTTTGCGTACTGAGAATCTACACACAGCTTGATGCAGCCACACACAAAGGTAGCCATTAGGGCGAGGGTGGCGTTCGGTATGCCCTTTCCCCCATTTTCCAGGTCTTTGCACATGGTGTCCCTGCGGACCGGGTCCGTCCTCGATCCCCAAATGAGGTGGAAGATGGCCTGGGTGACCGCAGAGGCGCAGGTCCAGGGAATAGGCCATGCCTGTGCCACATACAACAGTACTGAAAGCCCCTCGCACCTGACAACCAGGTTCTTACCCACGATGGAGAGGGACCGAAGCGTCCAACTGCCCAGCTTCTGCTTCAGTTTGGTGATACGCTCCTCCCAGGTCTTAGTGCACGCCCCAGCTCCACAGAACCAAACACCCAGCACCTTCAGGTAGTCTGTCCTGACCATGAAGGGGATGAAGGAGCAGTCGTTCCAGTTCCCGAAGAACATGACCTCGCCGTTACCCCTACTGACTTTGGCACACGAGGCCAGTTCAAACTGGCCGCAGATGTCCAACAGCCTACTCACCGACCGATGATCGGTGCAGAAGACGGCGACGTTGTCCATGTATAGGGAGGTCTTGACCTGAAGGCCTCCACTGCCTGGGACAGTCACGCCCTTCAGGCTCACGTCCTTCCTGATGGATGCGGCAAAGGGCTCCACACAGCACACAAACAAGGCAGGAGAGAGCGGGCAGCCCTGCCTGACTCCAGATCTGACGGGAAAACTGTCCGATTCCCACCCGTTGATCGAGACTGCGCTAACGATGTTGGTGTAGAGTAGCCGGATCCAATTGCGGATGCGCTCCCCGAACCCCAATTTGGAGAGGACGTCCCTCATGTAAGCATGAGAGACCCTGTCGAAGGCCTTCTCCTGGTCCAGGCTGACGAGGCAGGTGTCCACCCGCCTGTCCTGCACGTAGGCGATTGTGTCCCTGATGAGCGTGAGGCTCTCAGCGATCTTCCTGCCCCGCACAGCACAGGTTTGGTCAGGGTGAATCACCGACTCCAGGACAGACCTGACCCGGTTGGCTATGATCTTGGCCAGGATTTTGTAGTCCACGTTCAACAGTGAAATGGGACGCTAATTCTTAATTTCTTCCCTCTCCCTCTTCCTCTTGTAAATGAGGGTGATAATGCCCTTCCTCATAGACTTGCACATTTCCCCTGCCCGAAGCACACTATCGTACACCTCCAGCAGGTCCTGGCCGACCAGGTCCCACAGAGCGGAATACAGCTCGACCGGTAGGCCGTTGTTCCCGGGAGTCTTATTCCTCTCCAAGGACTTGAAGGCTCTGGTCAGCTTGGCCAGGGATATCGGCCAGTCCAGCTACTCCCTCGTGCCGTCGTCTAAGACCTCCATGATAGACGACAGGAATGACTTGGAGGCAGTGCTGTCCGTGGGCTTCGTGTCATACAGTCTGGCATAGAGGATCTGCTGATCCTCAAAATGTCGGGCCGAGACGACGTCACCGAGCCGTCGTCCTCCTTCAGCCAGCTGAGCACAGAGCTCTCTTGGTGCACCTTCTGAAAGAAGAAACACGAGCAGGTCTCGTCCTGCTCCACGGAGCGGACCCTGGACCGGAAGATTATCCTGGAGGCCTCCGCGACGAATAGCGAGGCTTGCTGGCCCCTCACCTCACGGAGGTCCTCCGTGACATCGACCCCCACCAACTGCAGAAGGAGCAGGTTCTGCACCCTTTTCTGGAGTCGCAACAGCTTTCCCCGCCTCTCTCTCGCCTTCCGAACACCCTTGAGGACAAAGAACCTCTTGATGTTCTCCTTCACCGTCTCCCACCAGTCGCCCGAAGACTCAAAGAGGGGTTTCACGGTTCTCCAACCGGCGTACTCCCTCTTAAGCTCCTCGACGTTCTCTGGGGTCAACAGAGTCATGTTGAGCTTCTACGTCCCCTTGCAGGCCTGCTGGTCATCCTGTAAGTGACAGTCGGCCAGCAGGAGGTAGTGGTCAGAGAAGAACACCGACTCGACGCCGGTGGACCTGACCGAGAACACCCGTGTCACAAACCGGAAGTCTATCCTTGAGCGGAGAGACCCGTCTGGCTGCGACCAGGTGTATCTCCGCTGCGCACTGTGTGCAGGGGTGCTGAAGACGTCAAGCAGCTTGGCATCCTTCACCATGCCCAACAGGAATCTGGACGTGACGTCCAGTTGACTCCCCCCACCCGCTGTCCCCACGCCGGATCTTCCATCTGCATCAATGATGCAGTTGAAGTCTCTGCCTAGGATGACCAGCCTGGACGTAGCCAGCAGGGGTGGAAGCCACTGCAGGACGGCCAACTGCTGACTCTGTACCGCTGGGGCGTACACATTGATCAACCTCAGGGAGCATTCCTGTAGGTGACATCACCCACGAGGAGGCACCCCCCCCCCAACCACCTCCTGAACTTGAGAGATGGTGAAGCAACAGAATAGCCAGGCCCGAGGACCGACAGTCGTTACCCCCCGACCAGATCGAAGGCCCACAGGTCCAGGTGCCCGACCATTTCCCGTACCTGCTGAGGTGCAGTATCCCGCACTCCTGCAGAAACAGGAGGTCCGCCTTGACGGTGGTCAGGTAGGCCAACGTGAACACACATCTTGCAGTGGACTTGACGCTGCGCACATTAATGCTCGCAACTCATACCCACATTGTGGGCAGTGACCGCAGTACCCTCCCCAAGTCCAAGGTCCAGCCCCTCCACCTGTCCCTTCATGCCCATTGCCCGGGCTAACTGCTGGACGATCTCCGGGCTCAGGAAACCGTCCATGATGCCTTCCAGGTGGCATCCCCCTGTCGGGGGTACGGAGGCAGGAGAGTCCGGCTCTGGGTCAGGCTGGGGACATGCTGTTTCCTCCTTCCCGCCTGAAAGTTCCGGGCGGGCCTCCAGGGCCCCAGCGGCGCGTGGCTTGGTGTCGGAGGGAGCCTCAGGATGCCTCCTGTCACCTGGGAGCGGGGTGCTGCTTTCCTTCTCTCTTGAGATCTTTAGCTTCTGCTTTGGGCGGGCCTCCTCTGAATCTCCCTTGTCAGAGGAGCTCCTATAGCCCCACTGTAGCTGCCTCTTCCCACCTGATGGTTGCGGTGCCTGGGCCTGCGGCACGCCTTCCTCCTTGCTTTCCGGACTGTCGTCCACTCCCCTGGGTCACCTCTTGCCTCCTCCATTGACTTGGGGTTGTCGTGGGAGAGCGGAGCCTGCAGGGGTGCTTTGCTGGCCTCGGGTCCATCCTGCGGGTCTGGGCCCTCCTGCATGACCTGGCCCTCCTGCACATTAGGGGGGCCCTTGCAGGGCCCTGGTGCCTTCCTCTCCTCCAGGGAGGGGCTTGCCCCGCATTTCCCCTGCCGGCGACCTGGGCGTAGGTGGTCCCCCGCTGCGGGCATGCTCTATAGAGGTGGCCCACTTCCCCACAAAGGTTGCAGCTTTTTTCTTTTGGGCAATCCTTTGCAAGGTGTCCCTCCTCCCTGCAGTTCCTGCAGATGGTGGCTTTGCAATCGGCCACCACGTGACCTGACCTACCACAGGCATGGCAGACTTTAGGTTGCCCTGCGTAGGTCAGGTAGCCCTTGCTCCCGCCGATCGCGAAGCTGGATGGTGGGTGTACGATGTTCCCGTCTGAGCCCATCCTCAGCATCACCTTGACCTGCCTCTTACTGGTCCAGATCCCGAAGGGGTCCATGATGTTGGTTAGGTCCCCTTCCACCTTCACGTACCTTCCGAGGAAGGTCAGGACATCAACTGCTGACACATGCGGATTGTACATGTGTACAGTCACCATACGGCTCCTCTGCACCGGCATCATGACAGCGGGACAGCGGTCAGTACAGAGAGGGGGCCCTCACCTCCTTTCTCCTTCAAAACCTCCAGGAAGCGCTTGCAAAGCTTGGCACTCCTGAAGGTTACATCATAAAAACCTCCTCCAGGGAAATCCTGCAGGCAGTAATGTCCGCAGCAGCGAACCCACAACAGTCCAACAGGACCCTCTTCACGAAGAAGGCGCGGTCCACAGGTGCACCTTCATCCACCTTCTTCACGGAAATGTGGATGGTGTTACCTGACCCGGGGCACGAGCACTTGCCATAGCCATCGTTGCAGGTTGGCTGCTCCCCTGAACCAGCGTTAGGCCAAAGCCAGCATTAAGATCCACCGGTTGCAAGGGTGCACAGCCAACCCGACATCTTCCTTCCACCTCCAACACAGTCACGCTCTCCTCTTCTCGGTCCACAAAAGACTGGGTCTTTATTTTGTTCCGGATGTAAGCTGGTTCACTGAGCTGGAAGATTTGCTCCCAGACGTTTCGTCCACCATTCTAGGTAACATCATCAGTGAGCCTCCGATGAAGCGCTGGTGTTATGTCCCGCTTTCTATTTATCTGCTTAGGTTTCCCCAGGTTGGTGATGTCATTTCCTGTTCTTTTTCTCAGAGGATGGTAGATTGGCTCCAAATCAATGTGTTTGTTGTTGGGTTGTTGTTTGGCTATGTCTTTGAATGCCTCTGTTGTTCTCTTACACTCTTGCATGAGTCTTCCAGCCCCTGAATAATATGAATAAAGATGACTCAGTTGGGAAAGTATGGTAAAATAGGAAAAATCAGATTGGTACGTGTAGAAGAAAGTCTGATTTTTTAAAAATGGTGAGATGAGAATCTCCTTAGTGAGTGCTGAGAAACTTAATTTTCTATTCATTTGTGGGATGTGGGCATCACAGCTGGCCAGCATTTCTTGCCTATCCCTAGTTGAGAAGGTGGTGACAAGCTGCCTTCTTGAATAGCTGCAGTCGACCTGCTGTAGGTTGACCCACATTGTACTTAGGGAGAGAATTCCAGGATTTTGTCCCAGCAACACTGAAGGAACGGCAATATATTTCCAAGTCAGGATGGTCAGTGGCTTGGAGGGGAAGTTGGAGGTGGTGGTGTTCCCATATATCCGCTGTCCTTGTCCTTCTCGATTGAAGTGCTCACACATTTGGAAAGTCCTGTCTGAGGATTTTTGGTGAATTTCTGTAGTGCATCTTGTAGATAGTACACAGCTGCTACTGCAAGTCGGTGGGAGAGGGAATGGAATGCCTGTGAATGTAACGCAAATTAAGCAACCGCTTTGTCTTGAATGGTGTCAAGCTTCTTGAGTCTCATTGGAGCTGCACTCATCCAGGCAAGTGGCGGGGGGGTATTCCATCACAGTCCTGACTTGTGCCTTGTAGATGGTAGACAAGCTTTAGGGGAGTCAGGAGGTGAATTACTCACCGCAGTATTATGAGCTTCTGGCCTGCTCTTAGAACATAGCACATTACAGAGCACAAACCCTTCAGCCCTCGATGTTGCACCGACCTGTGAAACCAATCTGAAGCCCATCTAACCTATACTATTCCATTATCATCCATAAGCTTATCCAATTACCATTTAAATCCCTTAAACTTGGCGAGTCTACTACTATTGCAGGCAGGGCATTCCACACCCTTACTACTCTCTGAGTAAAGAACCCACGTCTGACATCTGTCCTACATCTATCACCCCTCAATTTCAACCTATGTCCCCTCGTGCTAGCCATCACCATCCGAGGAAAAAGGCTCTCATTGTCCACCCTATCCAATCCTCTGATCATTTTGTACGTCTCTATGAAGTTGCCTCTTAACCTTCTTCTCTCTAACAAAAACAGCCTCAAATACCTCAGCCTTTCCTCATAAGACCTTCCCTCCATACCAGGCAAAATCCTGGTAAATCTCTTCTGCATCCTTTCCAATGCTTCCGCATCCTTCCTATCATGTGGTGACCAGAACTGTACACAATACTCCATCTCTCCACCATCCCTTATCTAAAAGTAACTCTCAAGGAAATCTTATTTGGTGACTACCTTTTGCTTTTTTTTCATTTTTAGTAAGTTCCTTCAATTGGAGATGCAGTCACTTAATAATACTGTAGCCACTGTGTTTATGTGATGAGTCCAGTTGAGTTTCTGGTCAATGATAACCCCCAGGATGTTGATTGTGGGGGATTCAGTGATGGTAACAACATATAATGCCAAGTGGTGTTGGTTAGATTGTCTCTTATTGGTGATGGCCATAGCCTGGCATTTGTGTGGCACTAATGTCGCTCGCCACCTGTCAGCCCAAGCGTGGATATTGTCCAAATCTTGTTGCATTTGAACATGAACATCTGAGGAGTCATGCATGATGCTGAACATTGTGCATCATTGGCGAACATCCCCACTTCTGACCTTATGGTGGAGGGAAGGTCATTGATGAAGCAGCTGAAAACGTTTGGACTGAAGACACTATCCTGAGGAACTCCTATAGAGACATCCTGGAGTTGAAATGATTGACTTCCAACAATCACAACCATCTTCCCGTGTGTCAGGTATGACTCCAAACACCGGACAGTTTGCCCCCAAAACCCATTGATTCCAGTTTTGCTAGGGCTCCTTGATGCTACAATCGATCAAATGCAGCCTTGATATCAAAGGCTGTCACTCTCACCTCACTTCTGAAATTCAGCTCTTTAGTCCATGTTTGAACAAAGGCTTTAATGAGGTCAAGAGCTGAGTGGCCCTAGCAGAACCCAAACTGGGCATCACTAAGCAGGTTATTGCTTGATGACACCGTTGATGATACATTCCATCACTTTACTGGTGATCGACAGCAGACTGATGGAGCAATAAATGACTGGTTGGATTTGTCCTGCTTTTTATGCACAGGACATACTTCGGCAATTTTTTTGCATTGCTGGGGAGATACCAGTGTTGTAACTGTACTGGAGCAGCTTGGCTAGGGGAGCAGCAAATTCTGGAGCACAAGTTTTCAGTACAATTGCCAGATTGTTGTCAGGCCCATAGACCTCGCAGTATCCGGTGTCCCCAACCATTCCTTGATATCATGTGGAGGGAATCAAATTGATTAAAGACTGGTATCTGTACTGCTGGGTACCACAGGAAGCAGCTGAGGTGGATCATCCACTTGGCACTTCTGGCTAAAGATTGCTGCGAATGCTTCAGCCTTATCTTTTGCACTGGGCTCTTCCATCATTCAGAATGGGGATATGTGTGGACCCTCCTCCTCCAGTGAGTTGTTTATTTGTCCACCACCGTTCATGGCTGGATGTGGCAAGACTGCAGAACTTAGATCTGATCTGTTGGTTGTGGGATCACTTAGTTCTATTTGCAATTATTAACATCTCATTATTGGCTAATTTCTCTTTATTTATATTGGTTTACTTTCCTCCAACATGTTGGACTGGAAGTAGCTGTTGGCAAATCCCAACACAAAAGAGCAGATATCTGGTGGCTCCAACTCCCCACTTACTACTCTGGGCCTCCATCTTGGACAGCAGTTCCCAACAACTGAGGTTACACACCATGGATAGTGGCTGCCTGTACCCACCCATCTATGGAGTGTACATTAGACATGCACCAGCCTCACCACATCTCATGGCACATTGCCAACTTACCTAGAATTACATTCTTCACTTCAATACTGCACTTCAGAGAATAACAGCACCTTTCATTGTAAAGCTGTTGCCAGGCGAATTTGCAGCAAGGGCCAAGCATGCACCTCATGGATTACTGGAGCAGGGTACATCTCAGGGCTCCTTGTTGTTCTCTTGGCATCATTCATTTTGAGCCTACGTGAGCCTGGATGCTCAAATCTCTGCCTCAAGTTGAACTTTATGTTTTTCACATTGCCATCTCATTCTGAACTTAAAAATTCATGGTACTTTTGTTTAGCCTTGTTGTTTTGCAGAAACACAAAGCTGGGTGGCTTGTCATGGTTGTTTGCAGTCATTAGTCAAAGAGGTAGACATGTTTCTATATGGCACTTTGTTACATCAACGTCATATTGCATAGGTGGAATGGTGGCTCAGCAGTTAATACTGCTGCCTCACAGTGCCTCGGACCTAGGTTCGATCCCAACCTCAGGCCACTATCTGTGTTGAGTTTGCACATTTCCCTGTGTTTGCGTTATCCAAAGATGTGCAGGCTAGGTGGACTGGCAATGTTAAATTGCCCATAGTGTTCAGGGATATGTAGATTAGCATGGTTATTAGGGAATGGGTCTGGGTGGGATGCTCTGAAGGGTGGTGTTGCCTTGTTGGACTGAAGGGCCTGTTCCCACACTGCATGGATTCTATGATTCAAACACGCTGCACGTACTTCACCAGAATGGCCACATCCAAAGGCTAACAGGCATAATCCTGTTAGTTGTCCAGTCAAGAGGAACTCTCATTAATAAGGGGTCCCATCACATTCTGACAAGGCAGCATCTAATCTTGGACCTGGATTTTGGACATGGTCAGCCAACCACTTAGGATAGTCAGGATTGGGGTTTCTGTATCACTACAGTCTAGAGACTGGGCCAAAGTTAGTCCACCAGGTCCAATGCAACCTGTGTGGGATAGGTCAGTCAGGGAGCTACACAAAGGTCAATCAGAAGCCCTGTTACTCATTAGTTGGGGGTGACCATCTAAGTCAATCCAAAGTTGACCACAGTCAGTCCTGGGGGTCAGTTCAATGAAAGTCAAGGAAGGTTATCAGAGGTTACTGCTGTGATAGGGAAGATGGAGATAGCAATGTGAGGATAGAAGACAGCATGCCAAGTCACAGAAGAGGCAGTAACTGTGAAGGGGGGCAACTCAGCACATAAGGATGGGAGAAGTGCATTGGAGTACATGGTTGGCTGTGGGAGTGGAGATCATCAATAGTTAAACCAGCTTGGCTTTGATAGAAGGATGGTGTTGCATGACAGCAGGCATGGCTCAACTCTCTGGGCTCAGAGGGTAATGTTGGGAGATGAAGACTTAAATGACAGAGTTGGGTCGGAGTGTGTGGAAGCTTTGTGCTGATGGCCTTGATAGTGGGTGCAAGGAAAAAACAAATGTGGAGAGTTGTGCGGGTTGTTTGACTACTGAGGCTGCTGAGTTAAAATCCTAGAATTCCCTCCCTAGTGATGTTATGGGTCGTTTACCACCAACTCCTCAGGGCAGCTATGTCCCACAAATTAACGTAAAAAGGAAACTCATCAAAATTGACAAATAGCTGATTTGTCATAAAATTCAGTTTTTATCTCTATAATCACTTGGTTTTGTACCCTGTCCTACTCCCTTTTGTCATCTGAATCAGGGTTTTTATGCATTCCCTCAATGTTTTCAGGCGCTGGCAAAATCACCTGAAACTCCATTTCTACCTCCTTCTTCCCACCCCTCTGCTCACTGCCTGCTGAACCCCTCCAACTCTTCCAACATGCTTCAAAACTTTTCAAAAATCATCAACTTAATAAAGAGAGAACAAAGTGCGGAGCTGGATGAACACAGCAGGCCAACCAGCATCTTAGGATCACAAAAGCTGACGTTTCGGGCCTCGACCCTTCATCAGAAAAAAAAGTTTTTTTTTCCTGATGAAGGGTCTAGGCCCAAAACGTCAGCTTTTGTGCTCCTAAGATGTTGCTTGGCCTGCTGTGTTCATCCAGCTCCACACTTTGTTATCTAGGAATCTCCAGCATCTGCAGTTCCCATTACCTCTGATCAACTTAATAAAGTCTTTGTTCACCCTTTCTATTCTGTCCCTCCATGTTGGGTTGCCAATGAATTTTCTTTCCCGAGGTTTTTTTTTCTGTATTCTTTCATGTTAAATGTCTCAAGGCACTTTGCTGTTCAACATCATGTCCAAATACATGTAGGTGAGAAACTGGAGAAGGCAGCTGAAAAATAGCATTTTAAAGCTAGAAGGATGCAGAGATTAAGGAAGACTCTTCTGAAGTGAGCGTGTAATGAAAAGGGCACAGAACATTTAGCAATTATGCATCAGGATGGCTTTTGTTTCAATAATGTTGAGCTGCAGGAAATTCTGACTCATTTACAGGTACTTTCTAAGCAACCTTTTCAGAGCTGTTATTACACACTTCTGGAGCAGTTGGGATTTGAACCCTGACGTTACCAAAACAACCCTCAAGCTGTATTCAATTTGTGTAAACTTGTTATGACTCACCTCTGGGACAGGAGGCATTTGAAACTGGAGTTGCTGGCCCAACAGTAGGAGCACTACCACAAAACCCATTACTATTGTTGCTTTGGATATCTTTAAAATTCAGAGATGTTATTACTATACACCCCTGGAGTACGAGGGACTCGAACCTGGGTCTCTTGGCTTGGAGTTAGGGACTATACCATTATGCCAAATAAGCCCTCAAGCAACCTGTTCATAAGTGTTATGACACACCAATAAAGCAGGTGGGACTTGAAGCCAAGTTCACAGTCCAGAGGTAGGAAAATTACCACTGCACCACAAGAACTCCATAGTCTTACAAAACTTAAAAACGGAATCACCGTGGCTAGCTGTCAAACTTGTCATATGTTCTGGTATCAATCACTGGTAGCTCGATGTTTGGGCAGAGCTCTGCCACCAATTGTCTTCAGTTTTCTTTAATTAACCTGTTTGGACATGCTGCAATATATCCCTAGGTTAGGTAGGATTGAACCTGATTCTCCTGGCTCAGATGGAGGGACACTACCACTATGTCACTAAACCTTTTGCTACTGTTGTTTTATACTAACACATAAAATCAATATCATTAATATAGCAAGTACTTAAGCAGATTATTGGGTTAATTAATTACTTAAAAGACTGGATTGATGCAAGAGAAGAATAAATAGGACTGGTTTGCGGGAAAGATGCTGTAAAACTCTGTTAATAAAGTATACCCGCAAAGAAAGGTGCCTTGATTCTCACTGACTAGCTTCGCTCAGATTAATAGAACACTGGTCCTTGGAATCAAGTGTGGGGTATTGGCTTTGGCTCCACAACTGTCACTACACTTCAATAACAAGCATGAGCATTTCTTTTGTAGCTAGCTCATAAATCAGAAATTAGCGCCACTTTTCAGTGCAATAGGCATTTCATATCATCGTCCACACCACTGGTTTCATATTTCAGTACTGTATATGAAAGTGATATACTCCAAGTTTCCCATTTTTACCATATAAGGTGCTAATTATCTTTGTTATTGACTTGATGTTAATCGCAGTTACATAATGATATCAGCTGCAAGCACCTTGAGAAGATGTGGTTTTTGATGCAGCTTCACATCTTAGTAAAAAATCTCTCAAGACAAATTAACTCAAAAGATGTTGTGCACTTTTCTGGTACAATTTTCTCCACATTTGCCTGTGTAACTATCATGGATCTATTATCCAATTTTATTTTTGGTTTTGCTTCCATGAAGAAATGGACCATTACCATTAATAATGATTCATAACCTGCACTCAAGCAGAAACATAATATCTACTTTGTCACTGACTTTCACTGCAATAAACAACTGCTATGGCAATATTTTTTCATGTCGGATATGACTCCACTTGTGTATCTGGCCTTACAATCTATTTACCAAATTCCTGTTATGACCAATCCTTGGGAGAAGGTCTCCAAGTTCTTACAATTCTGGACAAATACTCCAAATTATTAATATCCAACATGAGTATGGATGAACTAGCTCCCTTTTTTCATTCATCTACACCTCATTGTGCATAGCAAGGTTAACTTAGAAAGGATCCCTCTCATGTAAGATAACAAAGTGTGTAGCTGGATGAACACAGCAGGCCAAGCAGTGTCTCAGGAGCACAAAAGCTGACGTTTTGGGCCTCTCTGATGAAGGGTCTAGGCCCGAAACATCAGCTTTTGTGCTCCTGAGATGCTGCTTGGCCTGCTGTGTTCATCCAGCCACACACTTTGTTATCTTGGATTCTCCAGCATCTGCAGTTCCCATTATCCCTCTCATGTAGATGCTTTTCTCCCATATGAAATGAGTTTGTGTTTTAAAAGAGATCATTTAACCAGGTTTCTTGAGTTATCAAAAAACTAAATTTATTTACTCATCCATAGATGATTAGGAGTTGGGGACCATGTGTATCAAAGTTTGTGGATGACAGTATGAGCGGTAGAGCAAAGTGTGCAGAGGACTCTGAAAGTTTGCAGAGAGATATGGATAGTTTCAGTGAGTGAGCAAAGGTTCGGCAGATGGAGTACAATGTTAACAAATGTGAAGTCATCCATTTTGGTAGAATAACAGTAAAAAGGACTATGATTTGAATGGTTAAAAAATTCAGCATGCTGCTGTACAGAGGGACCTGGGTGTCTTTGTATGTGAATCACAGAAGGTTGGCTTGCAGGTACAACAGGTAATTAAGAAGGCAAATGGAATTTTGTCTTTCATTACTAGAGGGACTGAGTTTAAAAGTAGGGAGGTTTTGTTGCAGCTGTGTAGGGTGATGGTGAGGGCACACCTGGAATGCTGTGCACAGTTTTGGTCACCTGACTTGAGAAAGGATGTACTGGCACTGGATGGGGTGCAAAAGAGATTCACTACATTGATTATGGAGTTGAGAGGGTTAGTTTATGAGGAGAGACTGAGTAGACTGGGATTATATCCATTGGAATCTAAAAGAATGAGGGGAGGATCTCATAGAAACATATACAATTATGAAGGGAATCGATAAGATAGTAGCATGGAGGATGTTTCCAATGGTGGGTGGAACTAGGACAAGAGGGCATAGCCTCAAAATTAGGGGTAGCAGATTTAGAATTGAATTGAGGGGGAACTTCTTCACCCAAAGGGTTGTGAATCTGTGGAATTCCCTGCCCAGTGAAGTAGTTGAGGCTTCTTCATTGAATGTTTTTAAAGCTAAGATAGATAATATTTTGAACAGTAAAGGAATTAAGGGTTATGGTGAAAATATGGGTACGTGGAGCTGAGGCCATGAAAAGATCAGCCAGCTCAAAAGGTCAGATGGTCTACTTCTACTACTGGTTCTTATGTTATTTACTGCTGAACACAAAGAGAATTCATAGTGCAACATACAGACACACCTGTCAAAAGAAAACAGCAGTGAAGAACTACCTGAAGAATCTTTTCTAAAGAAGGGTCCTAATTCGAGACGTCAGCTTTCCTGTTCCTCTGAGGCTGCCTGGCCTGCTGTGTTCCTCAAAATGTTGATAAATGTGAAGTCATCCATTTTGGCAGGATTAATAGTAAAAAGGCCTATTATTTGAGCAGTAAAAAATTGCAACATGCACAGAGGGACATGAATCACACAAGTTTGGTTTGCTCCACCATTGTGTTATCTCAGACTCCAGCATCGGCAGTTCTTACTATCTCTGAAGAACTATCTTGTCTTTCAGCTAACCACCATCATATAAACAGGCCATAGGATTTCAAATAAGCTGTAAAATCCAAGCATCCTGAAATCCACCAACACCAAACTGACTGCAAAATTTAACAATGGCTGCTCACCACCACCTACTTAATGACAAGCAGGGATGGGCAATAAATGATGTTGCCCACTTCACCTCAAAAAAGATACAAATGAAAAGATAACAAGGTGTAGAGCTGGATGAACACAGCAGGCCAAGAAACATCACAGGAGCAGGAAAGCTGACGTTTTGGGCCTAGGTCCTTCTTCAGAAATGTGGGAGGGGAAGGGGATTTTGAAATAAATAGGGAGAAAGGGGGAGGCGGATATAAGCTGGATAAAGGAAGTGATAGGTGGAGAGGAGACAGACAGGTCAAAGAGGCCAGGGTGGAGCTAGTAAAGGTGAGTGTAGGTGGGAAGTTAGGGAGGGGATAGGTCAGTCCAGGGAGGATGGACAGGTCAAGGGGGCGGGATGAGGCTGATAGGTAGGAGATGGGCGTGGGGCTTTAGGTGGGAGGTGGGGTAGATGGGAGGAAGGGCAGGTTAGGAAGGCGTCCAAGCTGGGTTGGTTTTGGAATGTAGTTGGGGAAGGGGAGATTTTGAAACTTGTGAAGTCCACATTGATACCATTGGGCTACAGGGTTCCCAAGTGAAATATGAGGTGCTGTTCCTGCAACCTTTGGGTGGCATCGTTGTGGCACTGCAGGAGGCCCAGGGTGGACATGTCGTCTAAGGAGTGGGAAGGGGAGTTGAAATGGTTCATGATTGGGAGGTGCAGTTGTTTGCTGCGAACCGAGTGTAAGTGTTCTGCAAAACAGTCCCCAAGCCTCCGTTTGGCTTCACTAATGTACAGGAGGCCACATCTAGAACAGTGGATACAGTATACCACACTTGCAGATGTGCAGGTGAACATCTGCTTGATGTGGAAGGTCTTCTTGGGGCCTGGGATGGAGGTGTGGGGGGAGGTGTAAGGGCAGGTGTAGCACTTTCTGCGGTTGCAGGAAAAAGTGCCGGGTGTGCTGGGGCTGGAGGGGAGTGTGAAGCAGACAAGGGAGTCACGGAGAGAGTGGTCCCTCCAGAAAGCAGTTAAAGCTGTGGAGGGAAAAATGTCTTTGGTGGTGGGGTCAGATTGCAGACGGCAGAAGTGTCGTAGGATAATGCGTTGGATTCGGAGGTTGGTGAAGAGGTACGTGAGGATGAGGGGGATTCTGAATTGGTTGTTATTGCAGGGAAGGGGTGTGAGGGATGAGTTGTGGAAATGCACGAGACACGGTCGAGAATATTCTTGACCATGGCGGGGGGGTGTGTAGGGGGCCAGTGTTTCGGTCCTTGAAAAACGAGGACATCTGAGATGTTTGGAAGTGGAATGCCTCATCCTGGGAGCAGATGTGGCGGAGGCAAAAGAATTGGGAATAGGGGATGGCATTTTTGCAGGAAGGTGGGTGGGAGGAGGTGTATTCTAGGTAGCTGTAGGAGTCGATCTGCTTGAAATATCGGTTTCTAGGTGGCTGCCAGAGATGGAATCAGAGAGGTCCAGGAAGAGGAGAGAGGTATTAGAGATGGTCCAGGTGAACTTAAGGTTGGGGTGGAAGGTGTTGGCGAAGTGGATGAACTGTTCAAGCTCCCTGTGGGAGCACAAGGCGGCGCTGATACAGTCATCGATGTAATGGAGGAAGAGGTAGGGTTTAGGGCCAGTGTAGCTATGGAAGAGGAATTGTTCCACATAATCTACAAAGAGGCAGGCATATCTCGGGCCCATGGTACCCATGGCTGCCCACTTTGTCCATTCTGAAAAACAAAAAAAAGTAAAACTATTGTAACTGTGTATCGCTCAAACAGGGTACCGACTGAAATATTCATAAACAAGGACAATAGACAGGTGCTTTTTTATCTGTCTGAGCTTAACACCATTTGGCTTGCATTAATGCACTAGGTGCAAATACAAGTGGTTGTCCTTGCTTGCAGAAGGGTTTTGCTAAGTTCTGTCATGTTGGAATCGCATGCTAGATAACTTCATTGACACCACAGTACCTCCGCACTGGTGTTGTCATCACTAGTTGTTTGATTCTAATGAAAGCCACTTCTTGTTCTATGCCTTAATACTACTGCACATTCTTTGCAGTCAGCTTGCATAGACTTCAGATTATAATGACAAATCAGGCAAGAACTTTACTAAAGAGTTCACAAATTCAACAAATTATTACCCTGCTTTCACATCTTTTGGTTGCTCTATCTTTCTTACAGCTCTCAAGTTGTCAGGATGTGGGCAAAGTCATTTTGCTTTCAGTACTTGGCCTACGTACTTGACTCATGACTTATATAATTGACTTCAAGCATTTTTGATGACATCTTCTCCAAGTTCAGTATCAGCTTCATTTGAAAAGCTCTCCCTTGCAGGCACACCAAATTCTGATTGTCACCTGTGATGGCTTCTTCCATTATATCTTCACATCCATAGACTGGCAGCTCAACCACAATAGTTTGCACATTTGGAAGATCACAGATCTCCTGATGACTGCATTAACCGCTTCTGGGCAGTGAAAGTGCCAAAAAGCACACACAACTATCTATATCCCCCAAATGAACATCATGCTGATAATCCAGTCTGTGGGAGTTGTCACTTTCTTGATTACTCCCTTCTTCTCCAACACTTCAAAAGTGTCTTTCAGCCCAAACCTGGGGACAGCTGAAACTTGCGTTGTCAGATGCTGAACTGTTCTCATGGTTTTATCTACTTCTTCAAGATAATATTCATGAGAAAGTCTTCAACGATCTGTGGAAGCATTTTTGTAGTCTTTCAGGATCTGTTTGGCAGTTAATGGCGTGGTGGGCTGTGAAATGTTGCCAAGCTTTTCTGGCACATTTATGGTTGCTAGTTCATGCTTTAGAATTCCTTCAGCTGAGATCAAGTGAATTTTGCTTAATGTCTACTATCTGAAAACTCCAGGTATTAATTTCTCCCATTGCACTGTGTTCTCAGCATATCCTCATTCCATCATATAGTCTCAACCTTACTTTTGAGGGCTTCAATTTTGCGTCACCAAGACTCATGATGCTGCACAAATCACCACTATCTATGTTATACGTCAAGTTCACATATGATCATCTTTTGCAGTCACAAACCATTTATCACCTTTAGACCTGATGATGTCAAGCAACTGTAATACACAAAGTAACACATTGGAATCATGGGGTGCTATCTCTACAGCACCCACCTTTACAGGTTTATTTTGCTTCCTTTTAGCTAAACACTTGCTACCAAATTGATTCAGCTTCTTGCAGTTACAGCACACTTCCACCACTCTTGACATGATAGTTTCTTTTGAAATGTTTACCACAATATTTACATCCCGTCCTCTGGCCTTGGTTTTTCTGCTGGCGATTTTGCAAAATTTCTTCCCTTTTCCAAATCTGTTCTTCTCATTTGGCTTGGACTGTCTTAGCAAAATGAAAAGTCTCATTTCTTTCCACAATGATATACTCTAACTGATGATTGAAATCCTCAAAGTTTCTGCACATTTCAATAGCTTTCCTGAGAGTAGGGTGCCCCTCTGCGGGTATGGTTCACGTCAGGAACCCTTATATCTATGATACTCCTATCTCTGAAGAGATCATCTTTCAGTTGTCAGGATTCAGATAGATGCAACACTGTGGTCACATACTGATCAATAGTCACCCTCTCCCCCTGAGCTATGATACTGATCGTTTACCATTCAAAAATAACACTAAGATAGGGTTCCAAGTGGATCTTTAATGCCTGCAAAATTTTCCTGTCTGGTCCTCAGTGACTTCTAGCCCTCAATATCACTTGCAGCACTCTTTCCTCAGCACTGATACCATAAATGCAATTTCATATGCTTAGGTTTTATCATTAATCCTGCTATTTCATTGTTTTGACTCAGAATGGAAAAAAAATTCTAATTCTGCCTCCTTTTATTTCCACAGCAGTAGCAAGTGGAAAATACAATTACTTTGAATCACCCAGCAATTCAAAGTTGCATACAATTTTTTTCACTTCTTCACTGTTTCTTTCATTTGCTGGTTCAATTAAAGCTCTGCAAATCTACGCATTCCTTGCTGAGTTTTCCACAGTAGCTGTCTCTCAACAATCCAGTCAAACGTTGTAAATGTTCTTCCCAGGTTTGCCAAAAACAACTGAATTATCAAGGTAAATTTTATAATTACTAAGGTCTTTCATTGCTTTATCAGTCAACCGTTGAAACATTGCTGATATGTTTGCACTGATAAAGTCCAGCTGAGATTACAAAAGCTGAGATTTCTTTAGTGCTCTTGGTTAAATGAATTCACCAATACACTTTTTACAAATTGCAAAAAACTTGGCATATCCATTCATTTGTCACATTTTTCCAATTGTGGTATGGGATTTGAGACCACTTCTGACCCACCTGGCTTTGTCACTATCACAGTAGGTGAGTTCCAGCTGCTTTGACTCGATTCAATAATGTTATTGTCCATCTTAAATTTGATCTATTCCCTTATCTAAGGTAATCTTTCTGGAATGAAACATTATTTTGTTGTTTTAATGATACATCATTTCCCACATCCACATCATGAACAACCAAAACCGTTTTCTTTCTAGCTTAATTCCATACATTGATTATATTTCTATAATAACCTTCCTTAGTCACCTCAGTGGTTTTCTGGAAGTTAAGGCATGATGCAATCCAACCTGTTCAGTAGCTCTGTGTTTTCAAATTTGGTTGTTGAGAAGTTAACCTTTGAATTTTCTATTTCAGATTCATTCTGCCATTGTTCTGATATTTCTATTAATTCCCAATTTCTTTCATTATTGTAAGTACAATTTTCTCCTGACTATCATCCCTACAATAAAATCTCTTTAACATGCACATGCTTTGACTCCTTCTTCTGTCTGGAGTACTTACAACATAAGTTACATCAGAGTCTCTTCTTAATTTGATAAGATCCAGTGAACCCTGCTTTTAATGATTCCCCAGAGACAGGCAACAGCACCAACATCCTGTTTCCTGGAACAAAATTTCAAACTTTGGCTTTTTTATTTACCCTATTTTTCATCATCTGGTGAGTTTCTTTCAGATGTTTTTAGCCAACTCACAAGTCTTAGTCAAATTCTGAATCAGTTGACATTTGAAACATAAATTAGAAGCAATATTCTGAGCTTTGGTTTGTCAACTTTTCTTTAATTAATTCAAGTCGTCCTTGCCTCATGGCCATATGTTTGTTCAAAAGGACAAAATCCTGTCCCCCTCATTAGGATAGCCCTATGGCAAATTATAACAATGGAGCTTCCTTATCCCAATCATTTAGTCATTCTTGGCAATATGCTCTATTCATAGTCTTCAAAGTTTGGTGCCAGCTTTTCAATGCATCTTAGGATTACAAACAATACACGGAACATGTGAATACTTTGATTCTCAAACTAGTCTTTATTTCATTAAATATCTGTAAGATAAGTTTTGAGCCTTGATCTGAATGTATTTCTTTGGGTAATGCAAACCTTGCAAAAAAAGAACTTATTTTCCACTACCAAGAACAAAGAACAATACGGCATAGGAACAGGCCCTTCAGCCCTCCAAGGCTGTGCTGACAAGTTCTGCCCTTCCGTACTAAAACTGTCTTCACTTACAGGGTCCGTGTCCCTCTATTCCTTTCCTATTCATGAATTTGTTCAGGTGCTTCTTGAATGCTGCTACTGTGTTTCCAGCACCTCTTCTTGCAATGCATTCAGGCACATCTCCTTTTTAAACATCCCCCCCTCACACCTTGAATCTGTGACACCTAGTAATGCCCCTCTACCCTGGCAAAAAAATTTCATACTTTCCGCTCTATCCATGTGATTCACAATCTTATAAACTTCTAATAGGTCGCCCTTAAAACTCCTGCGTCCCAGTAAAAACAAACCCAGTCAATCCAAACTTTCTTCACAGCTAAAATACCCCATACCAGGCAACATCCTGGTAAATCTTTTCTGTACCCTTTACAAAGCAACCATATCCTTCTGGTAGTGTGGCGACTAGGACTGTGAGCAATATGTCAAGTGTGAGGACTAACTAAAGTTCTATAAAGCTGCAGCATAACTTGTCTAACCTTATATACAATGCCCCTTCAAATGAAGGCAAGCATGCCATAAGCCTTTTTTAGTAAAGCCGCTGCCACCTTCATTGATGTGTGGACCTGCGCACCCAGATCCCTCTGCATGTCAATACACTTAATGGTTCTGCCATTCACTGTATAATTTTCACCTGGACTTGACCTTCCAAAATGCATCACCTCACATTAAACTCCATCTGGCATTTTACCATGCTTTGAACTGATCTCTCACCTGCTGTATCCTCTGATAATCTTCTTCACTATCTGCAACTCCACCAACTTTTGTATCATCCACAAACTTACAAATTAGACCAGGTACGTTTTCTTCCAAATCATTTATGTAGATCACAAAACAGTAGAGGTCTCAGCACTGATCCCTGCGAAACACCACTAGTCACAGCCCTCTATTCTGAAAAGCATCCTTCCATCACCATCCTCTGCCTCCTATGACGAAGCTAGTTCTGTATCTATCTTGCAAGCTCATCCCCGACACCATGAGACTTCTCCATTTGTACCAGTCCACCATGAGAGACCTTGTCAAAGGCTTTACTAAAGTCCATGTCGACATCAACCACTTTTTCCTAAACAATCATCTTCATCACCGCCTCAAAAATACACAATCAAGTTAGTGAAGCATGACCTTGCCTGCACAAAGCCATGCTGTCTATCGCTAATAAGTCCATTTGCATCTAAATGTGTTAGATCTTCTCCCTGAGAATCTTTTCCCATAATTTCCCTACTACCAATGTGAGACCCCCAGGCCTAAAATTTCTAGGATTATCCCTGCTACCTTTCTTAAACATTGGGTCAAAATTGGCTATTCTCCAGTTCTCTGGGACCTCACATGTGACCGAAGAGGATACAAAGATGCTCCAACAATTTGTTCTCTTGCGTCCCTCAATATTCTGGGCTAGATCACATCAGCACCCAGGGATTTATCTACCTTAATACTTTTAAAAATGCATCACAACTGTTCCTTTCTAAAGAAACTTGGCTTAGAAACTCCATACTCCCTCCCCTGAGAACATCCTCCACCAATTCCTTCCCTTTGGTTAATACCGACACAAAGTTTTTGTTTAGGACCTTACCTACCACTTCTGGCTACACACATAGATTCCCTCTTTTGTCCTTGAGTGGGCAAACCCTTTCCCTTGCTAACTTCTTGCTTTTTATGTATGTATAAAAAGCCTTGGCATTCTCCTTAATCCTGTTTGCTAACAACTTTTCATTACCCCCTTTAGCTCTTCTAGTTCCTTGTCTAAATTCTTTTGTAGTATTTTTTTCTAAAGAAACAGCTTTGGGAAATTTTGCAGAAACATCCATAGTCATTACAAGATATTAATTCCCATTCGTCAAGAGCTTACTGCTTGTTAGATGTCAGGTAGCTCAGTTTCTTTCACCTCCATTGTCTGTTCTACCACCGTGGTGAAGCCAATATTCTTGAGTCTGCCAGGTTATTTGCCAAAATAAGATCAATTCTCTCCACAGGTATTTGTTTCACAACTCCAAGTACTACCTCTCTGTCTACTAAACATTTCTTTAATCCAACTCTTGTACAATTAGACTTGGTAGTCACTCCCATGAATCAGCTTCAATTAATATTTTCTCTTTCACCAGATCCTCTAGAAAACAAATGACATCATCAGCCAGCATCAATAACTGACTTGCTCCAGTGTCTCTCAATATCTTCATTGGCTTACCTTTTTGATTTTGAAACACCAGGAAATACCTTCCCTTTTGAGAGAAAACACTTTTCCTCCTGCTCAGAGCCCTTCTCCCACTTCCTACAGCTTATCCTCTTTTGTATAACGTCTGTTGATTCTCCATATCATGCTGTATTCTGTGGAGAATGTCCACTAGTGAATTCATATCTGGGAGCAGCCTGCTTATGAAGAAACCTTGAAGTCAGCAAAAAGTCCTTCAGCAACCAATACCACTCCCTGCAGACTTTAGCACCTGTAATAAACGACTGCATGTATCAGATACTGGTAACACTTAACTGAAAATATATAACTGACCTAGTAAGTTTTTTACAATCCCTTTATGTAGCAATGTTGTGGGCCTTTACTGCTGCTGAACATACCTTCAGCTGAGCAAAGTTAAGGTTAGGCTTTAGGTGGAACGTTAAGCTCCGAAATGGTAGCACAGTGTTAAATCAGTGCTGCACGTGATTTAACATCATGATTTGCATGCTCAGCATGTTTCCTCCAGATAGCCATTCAATATGCATCATTATTGTTATATGGTGTCAGATGTGATCCACGCCACATGCATGTGTATGTGTCAGCCATTCTGGGTCCTATACTACTAGGATTGCCCAAAAGCCATGTTCCAATGAAAGCAGTTTTTGATCCCTCAATTCTCAAAATTGTCCCCTCTATTCTTTTTCCATAATCCCTTGACCCCTTTTATGTAGAGTCAGAGCTTTACAGCCCAGAAAGAGGTCCTTTGTCCTACTGTGGCAGTGCTAGTCATGAAGCATCTACCAATTCTAATCCTACTTTCCAGCACTTAGCTTGTAACTTTGTATGTTTATAGTGATTCAAGTGCTCATCTAAACACTTCTTAAATGTTAATATGGTTCCTATTTTACCAGCCTTTCAGATAGTCAGTTCAAGATGGGGAAATATCTTGAAAAACACCCATATTACAGAGGTGGTGGTGCAGGACATATTAAAATGCATAAATGTGAATAAATCCCTGGGACGAGATCAGGTTTACCCTACAACTCTGTGGGAAGCTAGGGAAGTGATTGCTGGGCCCCTTGCTAAGATATTTGTAGCATTGATAGCCACAGGTGAGATGCTAGAAGACTGAAGACTGGCTAATGCAATGCCACAATTTAAAAAAGGTGGTAAGGAAAAGCCAGGGAACTATAGACCGGTAAGCCTGACATCGGTGGTGGGCAAGTTCTTGGAGGGAATCCCGACGGACAGGATTTACATGTATTTGGAAAGGCAAGGATTGATAAGGGCAGATCAACAGATGTGATCTATATGAATGTGATCTACAGGGACTTCAGTAAGGTGTTCAACAAGGTACCTCATAGTGGACTGGTTAGCAAGATTAAATCACATAGAATACACAGAGAACTAGCCATTTGTATAGCCAACTGGCTCAAAGGTAGATGACAGAGAATAGTGGTGGAAGGTTGCTTTTCAGACTGGAGGCCTATGACCAGCAGTTCACCATAAGGATCAGTGTTGGTCCACTGCCTTGTGTCATTAATATAAATGATTTGAATGTGAACATAAGAGGTATGGTTAGTAAGTTTGTAGATGACACCGAAACTGGAGGTGCAGTGGACAGTGAAGAAGGTTACCTCAGAGTACAAATGAATCTTGATCAGATCAGCCAAAGGTCTGAGCAGTGGCAGATAGAGTTTCATTTAGATAAACGTGAAGTGCTGCATTTTACAAAGGCAAATCGAGGCAAGGCTTATACACTTAAAGGTATGGTCATGGGGAGTGTGGCTAATCAAAACAGACAATCGAGTACAGGTTCATGGATCCTTGAAAGTGGAGTCCCAGTAGACAGGATAGTGAAGGTGTTTGGTATGCTTGCCTTTATTGGTCAGTGCACTGTGTATACATGTTGGAAGGTCATGGTGTGGCTGTACAGGACATTGGCCAGGCCACTTTTGGAATATTGTATTCAATTCTGGTCTCCCTGCTATAAGGAAGGATTGTGAAACTTGAAAGATTCAGAAAGGATTTGTTGCTAGAGTTGAAGGTTTGAGCTATTTTCCCTGAGCGGAGGGTGAGGGGCATGGGTAGGGGACACAGACTTTTCCTCGGGGGGGGGGGGGGTCAAAACTAGAGCACATAGGTTTAAGGTGAGCAGGGAAAGATTTAGAGCGGACTTACGGGGAAACTTTTTCTCCAAGCAGAAGGTGGAGCACATATGGAATAAACTACCTGAGAAGGTGGTGGTGGTGGAGGCCGGTACAATTAGGACATTTGAAAGGCATCTGGATGAGTACGTGATTGGAAGGGTTCAGAGGGATATGGACCACATACTAGCTAATGGCACTAGATTAATTTAAGGTATCTGGTCGGCATGGATGAGTTGGACCAAAGAGTCTGTTTCGGTGCTGTACAGCTCTACGACACTAAGAACCTTTTCTTCAAATCCTCTCCTTATATTAAAACACTGTGCCTCCAAGTAACTGATCACTCTACGGTGGAGAGAAGTTTACACCTATAATATCTCTAACGTTTCCCAACTCTGAAAGGCCTTTGACCTGAAACATTAATTCCGCTTTGATTTCAGATTTCTAGTATTCACAAGATTGTGATAAATGCCATTGCCCCCAATCCTCCACGGGCAGGCGAGACACCCTTTCAAGTCACATCCCTACCTTTTCACAAGCAGCAAACAAAAAGAAAATAAATAAATCTCACATTCGCTAGAGGCTGAACCCCGATGTTTCCCACCTCCCTCAGACCTCACACCCATTCCTTCAGCTTTCGCCATCACGCCGGGAGATGTCAATCACTACCGTGACCGCTGACGTTTTTGATTGACAAACCCTGGAACCAATAGAAACTGGGATGACGCCACCACGCGCACTGTACGTGAACGTTAGAGGCGGGGGCTATCAGTTGCCATGCGCAGTGGACGTAGGGCTGTTGGAATGCTGCCCATCAGCGCACAGCGTGTGCCGCTTCTCCGCGCGTGCTCACGTTTGAATCACCAACGCACCGCCCGCGCGCTGTGATTGACATCCCTTCTCCTCCCCACCCCCTCCGCCTCCGAAAGCTGCAGCGCGGGTCCCGCCCCCAAACCGGTTTTTCGATTGGACAATGTGACAGTGGTGGGCGGGGAGATCTTTGAACTCGCAACACCGATTGGGCAGCATGACTGTCAATCAACTGGATAGCCAGGCTTTTCATTGTGAAGTTAGGTTCAGCAGCGTTAGATGGAGGAAGCTCCTTAATGAATGTTGAGTGTATTCTGTGAAAGTGTGCTTAATAGAGCCATGACTGGATTTCTTTGGTTGGGCAGCATGAATTGTGAAAGGTCATGGCACTGAGTCCTGATGATGAAGATTATGACACCTCTCAGGTCAGCCTTTAAGGATCATTTTCTACTTTACTTAAAGGCTTAATGTGCCTGCGTGTGTTGTGTGGTGCTGTTGGGGAGAAAGTCTCAGTCAGTAGTGTCTGCTGTTGCTACTGGGCAAGGCCTTTCATCCTGCCCTGAGAAAACATACACCCCTGGAAAATTATGGTGCCCTTTACACAGAAATGAGAAACCTTCAGGGAAGTGGGATAGTTCGTAGCTGAAGGTGTCACTCTTCTTTTGAGAAAAGGAGTGACCTAGTTATTCAAGCCAGTCTTCTTGGAATTTGCTTTCATTAACCATAAATCTTTGCACACCTTCCCTTAGCTAGAATACCCTGTGTTGTGCATCATCTGCTCATAATGATTGTTTGTGTATAACTGATCTGTAGTGTTATTTAAAAAAAACTCTAGCTTCCCATGTACTTCAGTGTATTCTTGAATGTGGTAGATCAAATGCTTAAATAATTACATGTAAGCCTGTTTGATTGGGAAAGCACATTTCAATACCAATTAACTAAGAATATCTAGTTATTTTAATTTTGTATAATCAGTATTATGTATTGTTTTGTTAAATATCTATTTTGTTTAAATGTGTTGAAAGAAATAATTACCTGATAATGCATCATGCACACTGCAGATTTTTAATATGGCTGTTATATGCCTGTTATGAATCATATTTTTCTAAATTGGTGTTAGTGATTTTTTTTTGTCAGGGGCAAGGAAGTAAAATAAGTATTGTGACACTATGAAGGACATAGACATTTTGGCACTTGGCAAGCTAACCACTGGGCTTAATGAGCTAATGTTTTACCAAAAGTCCATTGTTCTGGAAAGCAACAGCTTAGGGGCTGAGGGTTCCAATGGTTTTGTACATTCCTAACTTTATTGAAAGGTTGGTACGTAGACATTATGTTGAGCTTTTACTCTTGCAGCTGATAATTATCTTGAGTGGATACACTTAAACATGAAAGGGATATGTGTCAAAGTTTTTTTTGTTATTTTGGCTTGTTTCCTAAACTGAATCATTAATCAGATGTGTATATTTTGCAAGAAGAAATTTTCTGAGGTTATAAAGCACTACTTTCCTTCTTTCAAATTAAAGAGAGTGCAAACCCAACCCATATAACTCTAGTTTCCTTGGGCAAAATCTGAAATTGAAATTCAGATTTGTTTGCCTGGCCCTTTGTACCATTTGTTGTCTCAAGCATAGGAATTGAGCAGTCATTACAGTCTTACGGTGCTTATTTTCAGAACCTGGGACAGGTTATATTGTTTTTAGTTTAATCTACCAGTGAGTGTCTGTATCATGCACTCCCAAGGTGTCTCGCTTCATCCTTGAATGTAAATAACTGCAAAATAAAAACAAAAATAGGATAGTGGTAATGGTTGCACTAAATTTGATGTGGAGGACAGATATTAATTTAAGAAAAATGAGCAAATTCAAAATAGGTTAAAATCTGCACTTGTCAGGGAGTTGTAGATCTGGACCATTTAGCGTACTGTGTTTAGTACAATTTGGCAATTTCTTGGGATCCAACTCATAAGTGAGTCTATCAGTAGTTATTAAGTGCTTCCATGTTGTGAAACACAGATTGTGATTCGCTAATTATACACTATGGATTTCAAACAACAGGATAGTAGATTGTACTACTATCTTTACTGAAATATATTTACATTCTTTTGGGAGGAAAGAAGTGTTTACTTTTACGATGAGATTTTGAGAAATGTTTTTAAATAAACTAGTTATTTTCTAGAATAATGAGATTGCCTTTGTGTCAAGCGAGCAGTATTTTGGTCAATAATTCTCTTGATTGTTTTTGTATGGCTTGGTTTTACGGTGCTAGGACTTGAGAGGTATGGCTGAAGCCCATTTTATTTGCCTGAGCTACCATGTCTAGCTGCTATACTCCACCCTATTATTTAGTTACTGATGTCTTGAGTGGTTGTTATATTGGTGGAATATTTTTCTTATTATCTGCCCCAGTAATTGGGAAATTAGTACCAATAAATGTTGAACTAGGCAGTGAATTGCTTCAGATCTTTACTGTCATTCATTCCTTATGTTGCTATATTTTTGAGAAACTGTTTACAATGTTAGAACATTGAATTTTTTTCTCTGCTTAAGTTATGATTTAGAATGCAAGTTTGTTGGAACCAGTGTTTTTCTCAAGAGGAGTTAGATACTACTTTAAGATTGTAGGGCTATGGGAATGCTGGAAAATAGGGCTAACTTGAAGCTTTCACTTTCCTTACTTTATCTTGCTTTCCCTTTCTTTCAATCTCTGGTCCACTCTTCCCAATTTTATTTTCCCCTCACAGGTGTTGACATCTTTGGGGTGGGTGCTTTGTATTACATGCCACTACTTAACTGAAATTGCCACTGTTTTAGTTTTGGTTACTGTAGCTGAAGCCAGTTGCCAATGCAACAGTTACTTGTCCACTTCTACCAGACTTCCTGGGTGGCATACATACCACTGTCCGAACTGAGATAAGCTAATTCAGCAAAATTGTTAATCAAACCCAAGATAACAGATGGCTCAGCAACAATGTCTGAGATTTTGAGATGCTGTTTTGAGAAATTTGCTTCTGCTTCACTTTTCTCAGCTGAATTAATTAATGTCATTCTAAACTTTCAGTATCTTTAAAGGAGAGTTAGTTTAGCTAATTGGGTAAGTTGAACAGTTTCTAGTTTTACAAGTCGGCATTTCTGTAATGCTGCTCGTGTGTGGTAAGATGCAGGGTTGAGGAAAAGAAACAGGATGTCAAACAAGATTGAAGTGGAGCAACGACAAATGTGGGGGAGGGTGGTGGCAATGAGGAGAGGTGAATACAGAGCTGTAGAGGACAAATGTACAATGACTGAATAGCCAGCATTGAGGGTTGAACATTGAGAAGTCCTGTTGGAAGAACCAAGGGTGTGAGTGGAGACATGAGACAAAAGGAGGACATTCTATTAATAGGCTAGTGTGACTAAACGTTAACTACCCTCCCAAAGCAGCTAAGAAAATCACACAGTTATATGTGAAACTGTAATTTTCACCTACAGCTTCTCGAGAGCAGTTAAGGATGGTCAAAAATACTTGCTGGCAAGTTCCACATACCACGGATTATTTTGTTTTAAAAGTAATCAGAAATGTGATAACCAACATCTGATTTTCAATATCAAATGTAGAGGGCATTAGATAGTTGAGGTTGTGCAGCCTTAAGAGGATGTGGCTTCATGCGATGCATTTCTAAAGCTTTACTGAGGTATAGATGAATAATTACTGTGACATGTGAAAGTGATCATTCTTAACTCTGAACAAATTCTGTTACTTTTTGGCATTGAGTACTTAAAATACAAAGCAGATCACTTCTTTGTTGCAGTAAACCTTTTGTATCATTTTCTTTTTTTAGCTGGTTCCTCTTTAAGTACATGTTGAGCCTTGCCTTTGCAACGCACAAGATTGTCCATGAGAATGTTGCAGGCTTGAAATAACAGCCATTTTATTTCTGTTGTGCAGTCTACTGTTTTCACAGTTAATATTTATGAAATAGCAAAGATCCTATTTAAAAACAGGCTCTTTCTAGCTGTAGATCTTTGACGCCACATGTTTGTGTAAAACATGTTTCATAATTACAAACCATTTTAATGAGGACTTCGATGTTTGTTTGTTATAATGGTGTGCAAATGATCTGAGCTGTGTAACAAGATGCACATCTGAAACAATTATTTTTGTTTGTCTACAGTATTAGCTACATGTGTTGGTTTCACTCTACTGGAGATTTTGTATTGGTGTTATGGATTTGTGGTTTGTAGCAAGTTTTCTGGGTAATAGCTGGTTTATTGGACACTGATGTACTTAATGTACTTTAATTAATAAAATTAATTATTTCTGACTTAAATAAATTATTACACTGAGGCTCCTTAGATAGCACCTTCCAAACTAACAGCCATTTCGATCTAGAAGGATAAGGACAGCGGATACACAGGGACACCACCTGAAAGTTCCTCTCTGTCATTCGCCGTCCTGACTTGGAAACATATTGCCGTCCCTTCGGTGTTGCTGGATCAAAATCCTGAAACTCCCTCTCTCATAGCATTGCGAGTCTACCTACAGCACATCGACCGCAGTGGTTGAAGAAGGCAGGTCACCATCTTCAGGTGAAGGACCACTCGGGATGGATGATATCTTTGGCTAGGCCAGAATTTGTCCACATTCCATGAGTTTTTACTTTTAAAAAGATAGAAAATGGGACATGTCTCTACATCATGAAATTCTCACTAGTACTGTAACCTAGTCCAGACAAACATTGGGAGTACCTGTAAAAGATTTAATTGAAATCCTGTAATAATAAGTAACAGTGCATGTTGAAATTTCTCCTTAGAAAGTTATTTGTTGGGTTGTCTTTTATCACCTGTTAATGTTGCAGTTTTCAGCTGGAGTGTTTTGAGGCTGTAGACTTTTTTTTCTTCTTAACACCACCATCACACCCCCCCCCCCCCCCGCCCTGCCCCGTTTTCTAAGGGAAGGTGACAGCTTAGTGCTTTTACCACTGGACTTTAATATTAGAGGCTTGGGTAATTGCTTCAGGAACCACTATGGCAGGTGGTGGAATTTGAATTCAACAGAAATCTGAAATTGAGTCAGAAATTGCGAATTGTTGGGAAAAACCCATCTGGTTCACTAATGCCCTTTTAGGGAAGGAATATGCCATCCCTACCTGGTCTGACCTACACGTGACTCCAGACCTAAAGCAATGTGGTTGACTCTTAACTGCCCTCTGGTCAATTAGGGATGAGCAATGAATACTGGCCGAGCCAGTGATGTGCACATCCTGTGAATGAATAAAAGAAACTTCTTTCTTGCCTTATTCAGCAGAGTGAGGGAATCCTCAAATAGTCTCATTCAGTGGTCCTGGATCCAGTCTGATGATGTGTCTGAAAATATAGCATTTTAGTTTTTTTTTTAAAATTTACAACCATAACAGATAGGTACAGAATCAGGTCATTTGACAATTTCGCTCCCTTGACCCTGCTCCACCGTTCAACAGGGTCATGGCTGATCAGACACTCCTTGCATCCTCTTTCCAGCCTTTTCCCCAAAGCCTTTTATTAAAGCGAAATGCTCAAGAAAGTCTCTTTAGTTATTTTGTTAATGCAGGAAGATCCCATTCTTTATGGTCCCGAGTTGTTTACTCAGATTTCTGAATTCTAATTTCTTTCTAGAGCTAAGTATGAGTATTTCTTTCTAGTCTTTGATGAGACGTGCAGTCTTTCCAAATGTGCTTTGAGGATTTGGGAAGAGTGTATAAAAGTATAGCTGAGATCAATGATCTTGCTCAATGACAAAGCAGACTTGGGCCTGAACTTGGACCAGACTTGGCCACCCCCTCGTCTCTTCCATAATGCAGATAGTGGTTGATGCAGATATTGGTTGAGTTGAAGTGACTGCTTTTCTTTGAATTTAACTTTACTGGGAACTGGACATTTTTGCGTTTAACTGCAAGTTACGGTGGAGTCACTTCTGCTCTGCTCCGCAAAGTATTTTTGAACCATTTATGGAAAGGCTGCCTTCTATCTGTGTACTTCAGTGACACCAATTCATGTAGTTTGTTTCATTTCCTGCTCGGTACAGCCTCTCTTTCTGAACTATAATTCCCATGTCAAATAGCGAGAAATCAGCTTTGAATATTTAGATAAGCAATGCAATACATATTTAGCAACTTACTTCAACCATTTGTGACCATGTCTAAAGATGCCATCATGCCACATCAGTACTATTGGGATGTATGTAGTAATTACTCAGGCTGTACTACAATGAGACTAATAGATATAAGGCACAAAGTGATCGCAGTGTGCCATCTGCACCCCATGTAGCAAAATTCCATTTCAACATCAGCTGTTTAAACTTCCAGTCAGATATTAAGAATATTTGATTTCATGTGATATGCTACAGGTGTTAATTTTAGTAGTCAACCTGTGTTAAATCCCTACTAGAGATGTCCAGTAATTTCAACAATAAAATTTATAATTTTTATGATTTTGGAAACTAATTACGTTACTTTTGAAACTGTGCTTTCAGGCACATGAAGTGTGAAAATAATTATTGATTATACCTAGTTTAATTTTACCTTGTTAGTTTCTTGCCTGTTGTCTTGAGCTTCAGTGATTAAAATAAAGCCTGATTTTCTCTATTTAGTCTGGCTCTTGCTTTGAATTTTCCATTAAAAGTTTGTCATCCTAGCTTTAACATGATTAAAAATAAAAATTGAGAAGCACCCATAAAGGAGGACAAAAACAGCTTTAACAACCAAGAAAGAGTTGTGGTTACAGCTTTCAAAGCATAAATTGCAATGGTAAGGGGTTACTTCCAGGTTCTTTGAAATTTGTGCTTTTCAAAATGTATTTTTTTTACTAATTTGTTCGTGGATGAGTGAGTTGCTGGCAATTGCTCTCGAACCTGTGGTTATGTGTCACAGTGTACCAAATGCAGTTGAACTGGTTGTATCTGATGCGGGTAAACCCACAGTGCCCTGAGGAAGAGTTTTTTTAAAAGTTTTTGACCCAACAACAGTGAAGGGGTGGTATATAGTTCCAAGTCAGGATGGGAGTGACTTAGAGGGGAACCTGAAGTTGGAGGTCTTCATGTTTTTGAAGTTATGTCTTTCTAATTGTGAGGATCTATAGTCTTGGAACATGATGTTGAAGGAGGCTTGGCAAGTTGCTGCGTCTTGTAAATGGCACATGCCAGTGGCAGATGGGTTCACTGTTTCAGATGATGGAATCAAATGCAGGTCAAATATTAATTTGTCCTGGATGGCACCAAGCTTCTGGAGTATTTATGGAGCTGTACCCATCCAGGCAAGTGGGGAGTATTCCATCATGTCCTTGACTTGTAGATGGTGGGTAAGCTTTGAGGAGTCCAGGGGTAAGTTGTTCACTACAGAATTCCCAGTCTTTGACTTACTCACCTGGCTGCAGTGTTAGTGGCTGGTTCTGTTTCAGTTTCCAGTCAAAGGTCATCTCCAGGATGTTGATAGAGGTGTCAACAGGAGGTTAGATTCTGTGCTTTAATGTTTATAATCTCTTATAAAAATATGCAATGAGAAGGCTCAGGAAGTGTTGGTGTTTGAGACGCATCCAGTCAAATAAGTGGATTGATCACATGACCAGGCTTGCACACGTTTGTACAAGATTAAATTATTGCAAGATATCATAAATGTAAAGTTATTGCATTGTACTGTCCTTGAGCAAGGAACCCCTTATGCGATAAAACTCTTGTGAAATTTCCCCTGGAATCTTAAGGCACTTTGTTTCAAACCGTTGTAATGCAAAATCCCCTAAAAACCCATTGACATTCATCATCCAGAATTAGTGTGGCGTGGGGCTTTCCCAAACAACTTCTTCAGTTTGAAGAAACGGAAAGCCCTGCAGCTTCTCAACATATTGATCTGACATTTTTAAAAATACTTAATTTTAGGTCAATTCACAATCTTTTACTTCATGTCTGTTTACATGTTCACTGTCACTGAGTGAAATATTTTTGCTAACTCTTGTATCTTTCCTTGACAATTTGTGGATTTTGCACTGTTCTAGTTCTGTCATTATTTTCCTTTTATCTTAACTGTGTTGACACAACACCAAGATTGCTTTAACAGTGGTCCCAACATACACCACCTAGAAAATATTATACAATCAGATGAGAGTATTAACTCTATTAGTTGTTTCTGCCATACACGTTTTTTATATAGTATCTTTCATTATCTCAGGATGTCCCAAAGTGCTTTACAGACAATCAAACTGGGCATCCCAATTTTTATTTACGTTAGGTGATTTAACAGCTGGAATCTCATGTACAATACTACCATTGTTTAATGTTATGATGAACATATCTGCTCTAAAGTAGGGATGAATGCGTTCTTCTGAAGGGAATTTCTGTATTTGCAATCTAAATTTCTGACTAATGATTTTCAAAAAGTTTAGCTGACCCCACTTTGTGATGTATACCAATGCTTGACTTTTTAAACCTTTTTTAATTCTGGCTAGAATCATTTAATGTTTTGTTCAGGTCATTTGAATTATACATCAACATGATCATGTAAAATTGTAAGTGACCCACTGTGAAGTCATTACTGCATGCATACAGTACACTTCTGTGAGAACCTTCCGAGCTGTGATTTATTGTTGTTCCATGATTACAAGAGATAAAAGTTGCTACAGTGTTGCAAATTCAAAAGACTTGAATTTATATAACATTCTTCATGGCCATAGATTGGTGCTACCCAAATGTTTTCCCACTGGGATCTTGTTTTGGTGCTTGCGTGTTTAACGATCCTCGATCTGCGGGTGAGTGGAAGGTACACTTAGTGAGGGGGGAGGAAATGAATAGGCGAATTGGTGTAAGACCAGGAGAACAGAAATTATAAAGCATCCAACCATTTCCGTTGGCACGTTGCAGGCCTCCAAAATTGGTCAGTAAGGCCAAGCTCACTTAAAAAGAAATACTGATTTACAGAGGCCATGCAGCTGTTAGCATTTTGAGCTGCATGGTAACAATTGCTTCAGCTAGTGACCCTATTGGTTGCATCCCACAGTTTTTGTGGTGTACCTTTGTAGTTTTTCCAAGTACTTTTGAAAAATTAGCCACTATTTTAATGTGAGCAATAAGACAGATACTTGTCCAGCAGGCAATTATGACTTTCTTTAGTTTTTTTTTCATGATTGAAGTATGGATTAGACCAGGTTTCAGAAGAATTGCTTTTTGAATAGTGCTGTGGGATGTTTTGCATCTGTCAATGAGGGCAAACAGGACTTTCTTTAACTCATCATCTGAAGGTCACTAGCATTTACTCAATTCTGAGTTATGTCAATCTAAATTTTGTGTTCACCTGTTTGGTATTCGAACTTCCTCAGATTGAGGTGAGTATGCTGCCAATGAGCTGTGGTTGACCCATAAACAATCCTGATCAAAAGGAGCAAAAAGTACTGATTGGAAAATGTTAACTCCTAATCACTTTGAGTATGAATGTCAGTGAAGACAGGATTGAGTTTGGTAGTGATGCTTCCTCAGTAGAATACCAAAGCTGTCATTTGAAGTGTGGCCTCTTGGGTAAGATATCATATTGAGAATCTGCTGTCCTTGGAACCAAACCCCGGTAAGCAGTTGCTGCATTCAGGAGGAATATAAGCAAAAATAAATAAAGAAAATGAGAAGATTGGCAGTGAAGAAAACAGTGAAAAATTATATAACACCTTTACCACAGTGAATCATTTCAAGGTGTGGAATACATCAGAGGACCATGATAAAACTAAGCATGACATAAGGTGAAATTATTAGGTGAAATGACCAAATGCTTGATTGAAAAGTTAAATGTTGAGGGGAGAGACTTGCGGGAAGAAAGTAAACTGGAAGAGTAAAGAGACGGTGTTCCAGAACTGGAACCTAAGCAGCTGAACGCATAACCATCAGCAATTAAAACTTGGATGCATATGATTCCAGAATTAGGAACATGACATTTTGGAAGCTTTTGGGATTGGAGATTAGAGACGGAGTAGTTGAAGTCATGAAGTAATATTAAAAATAAATAATTCTCATGTGAGAAATGTAAATTCAATAGACTGCTTGTTCAGATGCCAATGCAGGTGAGCAAGCACAGGACTGATAACAGAATGGAACTTGCTGTTGGGACATGTGCAGAAGAGTTTTGAGTGAGCTCAGTTTTATGGAAAAGTGTGAACACTGTGCAAGAGTGTGTTCGTAACAGTCATCTTTAGAGATAATAAAGGAACAAATGAGGGTTTCAGCAATAAGTTGTATGTTTGTCTGTTTGCAACTCCTATAACTTAATGAGGACATGAATTTGAGTACAAAAACTCATCTTTAGATCACATGTAACATCAAGATTACAAATATGGCCATAATCTCAGACTATCAGGCAAAGTATGGGGACGGTAGTAGCAAACACTTTGTTTTTTGGCCCCTGCTTCATTGTCTCAATATTTCCTTTGTACAAGTAGAGGAAATTTCTGCTCATCCAGTACTGGACATTGGATGAACAATCAGAGGAAACCCAGAATAGACCCTTGGAGGATGTCAGAGATCTGTTTGTGAGAACAGAAAGAGAAACCAACAGAAGTAATTCTTTGGCTGCAATTTAGTTAAGAATTGGATGAGGATGAGAGGAATCCCCAATCAACTGAGAATAAAAAAAAGTACTTTTATTCCCCCTCCAATTCCATTTTGATTTAGCCCCCTATTACTCTCCCTAAATTCCCCTCATCTTTTGGTGGGTAGTATTGCCCTTAATGGTCTTTACATGAGATACCCAGTTGGCTACATGGGTGATTTACTGGTGGTAATTAACGGATGAAGGAAAAAAGTCATGATGACTTGGTGAATGGGAAAAGAAAGATAATGGCGAGGTAGGCATAGTGGTGTAGTAGCAATAGTCATTCCTCTGGACCAAGAAGTTTGGGTTCAAATCCATCTGACTTCAGAGATCCCTGACAAAATCTCTGAACAAGCTGATTAGAAAATATCCAACATTTTTAAAAAATGGTGTAGTCAACTGTGCCAAAGGCTGCAGATAGTTTGAGACGAATGTGGAGGGAAAACTTATCTTTGTTGCCGTCAAATAAGACCTTGCTAAGTTATTTCTGTACTGCAGCAGGGCACAATTTGAATGGCAGGATTCAAAATAGTGTTGGGGAAAATAGGAAAGGATTTGGGAACAACAGCACAATCAATAACTCTACCAATTTCACTTAATCCAAGTACTTGACAGAAATATCCAATTTAATTTTGATATACAGTTCTAATGTAACTTTACGGTAAGCTATTAACTACACATAATAATCTAATCAGATAATTTGCACTCCAGCATGTAATATCGTAACAAATGCTAGGAAAGGCTTTCTTCACAGCCTGCTGCCTTTTGACTAACTGTTTTGCTCAGCCAGTGTTTTAAAAGCTGTATAATTGTGCAACACAGGTCCACTGCCAAGATTAAAGTGTAGAGGTTCCTTATTGCATGGACTTCAGGTTCCTGTCTGATGACATGTGCAAACAGTATTGCTATTACTAGTTGAACTTCCTCTTTTTTTTTGCATTACTCATGATTTGATTTTTATTTACACACTGTCCACTTAAGTCAATTTGTATATGGACACATGGTGCTATCACGAGATGGACCGAAGAATTTTAAATCAAAACCATAACTCAAGTTCATTTCTTTAAGGACCAGAATAGTATCAGGATAACTTTTTTTTACCCAAGTTTTAACTTAGAGTTTTCTTTGTAACAGTGTCTGGCAGTGAAAGTTTTTGTTTTGGAATAAACAGACAAGGAATCTCAATAGGGTGGGAAGCGGGACAAATGCAGCAAAAATTGAGCAATTTGACAAGCAGTAAAAAGTTAAAGACTCAGTGAGCTTGATGGCATTCCACATAACTTGCCCTACTAAATTTACACATTTGTGTACTTCTTTGGATAATCTGAATTGCTGACCAACTCCAATTTTTTTTTGTGCAAATTTGGCTTACATCTTTATAGCTGCAATTTAAAGTCAGACAGACCTCCGACTCTTGTCTAACTCAGCTCAACTGAGTTGCAACATTCTTTTTATTCTGCAGTACTAAAGTCCTCCTCCTCAGTGCTTCCAATGATTTCTGCAATGCAGTTTCTGCTCTATCAATTACTCTTAAATTTAAAACTTTGGCCTGGATTGCTGGTTGCCAAGATGTAGATTTTGACACGTCTCCCAATCTGCCACCAGAAACACAAACTATTTATCTGGTCAATGCTGTTTTGGCTTTTGAATTAGTTTGGTGTGTCAGTATCCTTTTAGAAATATGATATAACGAAGCAGTACAAATACTTTTGATTCACTGGCTCAGCTTGGTATCTGTTCTGGGCTACCCATTTTTAAAAAAAAACGAAGCACAGTTAAGGAATGCTGTTAGTTACTCTGCCTATCTTCAGAAGCATCTATGTCAACACCGATTTTGAGTTTCACGCAAAAAGCCCCAAGTTTGGCACTACTATTTCAAAATCCAGAGCAAGTATAAGAACGTGACATTTGAAAATTGTTCAGAGGACTCAATGCACATAACCAAGCATGATTTTGGGTGTACATGCACAGCTTCAGTATTGGGCTTGAACATTTTATAGCTATGCACTGACCTTGCGTTTTAAATTATGCATCAACTGTACCAATTGCAAGAGGAAGCTGAGGTGCATCTTCCTTCTTCAGGCCTTCACCTAAATCTGCATTTTCAGTAGTTTTCTGTACAAATTACATTTAGTTTAGCGTTTAATGGTTTTATGCTGTGCTTTTTATTAAAAGAAATGGCAACTATAAATTATTGTAATTTTGTCTTTTTATGCATCCTGCACTCTTTAAACATAAAGGAATTTAACACAGTATTATACGAATTTGCAAATTCTACTTCTTGCCTTCATGTTTAGATTTTAGTATGAATAGAATTAATAGTATTAACATAACTTGACAAAAATCTGATTTGTAGGATAATCTTAATTTGAGACTGTTTTGTAGTTTGTTCTAAACGTTTTGAATTAGTTGGTGAGTTTCATATATCCCAAACTCCAGCCATGTGAAATGGAAGAGCAGGCAGGGAATGGAGTCCATCTATTTATGTCACATCAGGTGCAGCAATTGAGCGCTTTGTTGAGATTTACTAATGGATTCAGCACTGTTTATAGCAGACTTCAATCTATTTTTCTAATCAATCTGTTTGAGATGAATAGTGCCCCTGGAGGAAGTGGCACTTAAACTTGGGCCTCCTGGTCCAGGAGTGGGGATGTTACCACTGTGTTACAAGAGGGCCTATACAGCAGATGTCCAAACCTATATGCTGTATAAATGTTACTTTAATGTACTAGCAGTTTCCTGAAGCATGCAATATAGTAGTATAATGCTTTCTATGTTGCAACTGGGATGGGAAAGGATGTCACTTTGGATCTAAAAATATCCTTGGATGCGGGAAAGGACATTTTGACTCCTCAACAGGCTTGTAGGCACTTGCATTACAGGTCTGGGTCTGCCCAGCAGCAGTTAAAGCAAATGCAGTGCTGAAGTAAATGGACAATTGCACAGTTAATTGGAGTAGGGGTATATGACCTTCTTAGACAGCAGCGTGAAAACTGTGAAAAACAGGCAAAGTATTGGTAATATGTTGAGATGGATGAACAGTGGCGATAGAATTTAATCCTGAAAAGCCAGGTGTTGTATTTTTAGCAGGATAAAAAAGGCAAGAGAGTACATGTTGTTTGGTAGGACCTATGAAAATCAGTGGTACCTTGATGTGCATGTCCTCAGAACCTTGAAGACAGCAGGACAAGTAGACAAGGTGATTAAGAAGAAATGGGATACTTTTCTTTTTCGTTAAGGCATTGAAAACAATGCGCTGTATTGTTCTATGTTCTACAATATAGGGCAAGGATAGAGCTGTATCTTTAGTTATGCCACAGTTGGAGTACTGTGTGTAATTCTGATGGCCACTCTGTTCGAAGGACATGATTGCAGTAAAGAGGACGTAAAAGAGATTTTGTCACAATGTTACCTGAGCTGAAGTGATCCAGCTATGAAAAGATTGTTTTCTTTAGATCAAATTGGGGAATCTGATTGAGGTGTACAAAGTTCTGAGGGGCACAGACAGGTTAGATGGGGAGAAACTCTTGCCCCTTTTATTAACCTGGTTTTTTTCTCTAATCAACCTGTTCAGAGATGTTACCCACCTGCGGTGCATGTGGGACTGGAACTCTGAACTCTTGGTCCAGGGATAGGGACATTACCACGGTGCCACCAGAGGGTCTTGGCTCCTGTTTTGCTTGAAGGAGTAATTGTGTAAATAGTATCTACAGTAAGTATCAGGTTATTTGCTTCCAAAAACCATCCAAATCTCATTTCAGTTCACAGTCATTTAGAGAGTCAATAACCAGAGAAAAACAGTTTTAAGGTAAGGAGCAATAAGGTTAGAAGAGATTTGAGGAACAATGTGTTTTGGGTATCTGAAACTCACTGCCTAAAAGTTTGAGATGCCAGTTACGAAGTATGTAGATGAACACTTGAAATGTCATAGCATACAAGGCTATAGACCAAGTACTGGAAAATGGGTTTAGAGTAGGTGGATGTTGGATGACCAGGGCAGACAGAATCACTACAGGCCCTTGTTCCATGCTGCAAAAACTCCAATTCCATGAAATGTAGATGTACAAACAATCTGAGTGTTCTTGTACAGATGCTGCTTGGCCTGCTCTGTTCATCCAGCTCCACACTTTATTGTCAAGAAAGTAGACAGGCAGGTGCAGAAAGCAATTTAGAAGGCAAATGGTACATTAACTATCATTGAAAGAGGATTTGTGGCCAGAAGTAGGGATGCCTTAGTGCAGTTAGTTATGGCCTTGGTGAGACCACACCTGGAGCACTATGAGCAATTTTGATTTCCCAACCTAAGAAAAGATATACTTGCCATCGTAGTAGTGATTCTTTAGGCCGATAATGGAACTGTCCTATGAGGAGAGATTGGTTAGATCAGGCCTTTATTCAGTGTTTGGAAGGATTATGGAATCTGGTTGAAACATAAAATTGTAACAGGCCTGGACAAGCAAGATACAGGGAGGATGTTTTCCCTGCTTGAGTCATCTAGAAGCAAGGGTCACATCCTTGGGATGCAGGGTAGTCTAGGACCAAGATGAGAGAAGATTTCTTCACTTGGAGGGTGATAAATGTGTAGAATTTTCCACCATAGAAGTGAAGGCCAGGTCACTGAATCTATTAAAGAAAGAGATTTTGTTTTAGATTTTAATGGCATTATCTCCAAATAAGGAGCTGAGGGAGAGAGCAGAATATGACGTTGAGATACAGATCAGCCATGATCATATTGAGAAGCAGGCTCAAATGGCCCACTTTTTCTCCTAATTTCTGCGTTTGCAGGAAGAATTATAATCAACACCACATAAAACTGAGTCCATTTTCACTTGTAATATTTGGACCACATCATGTACACTTCCCTTACTTCAATCCATCTTTTAGTCTTTGCCTCTTTCTTTTCCCATAATTTTGTCTCTTTTCCTTGCTTTTCTTTTTCTACCCTATCCTCTTCACCCATGCCTTTTTTTTTGGCATCTTATTGAGCGAATGTTCTGAGTTGAAATGACTAAATTGAGATAAATGGCCTTCCTGGGCTATATTAATTTTATGATTGTTACAAGCAGATGCACAGTCCAACTGCATGGGCTAACAAGATGAATTACCTTTTTAAAAGTGAAGATATGATTGCATCCCATATTCATATAAGTGTTTTCTGCAGTACCGTATCTGTGGATTCAACTTTGGGCAAATTGAGTAGGCATGATATTTTGATTATTTGTACTCTCTTTCTTTATTTGGAGATAATGAGGAATAAAAGGAAATGGGATTAGATAAATTACTGCAATGTGATATGCTGAGAACCTCTTATGTGCTAAAATTTCTATGATTCTAAGCGGCAACACTGACCATTACTTTGGCAAATTACACATTTACAAGTTTAGCTTACAATTACAAGTTTAGCCCCTTTATTTATCATTGGAATAGGCTAATTGATATAAAGACAAACCTTTTAATTTGTCTTGGAATTGATTTATTATAGTCACGTACCTAGGTGCAGTGAAAATCTTCTTACCATACAAAGTGTATTAGAACAGCAAAGAATACATTGTTACGAGAAGGCGCACAGAGAGCAAAATCAATGTTAAATTTAAAATTTAAGGGCCATTCAGAAATCTATTAACAGTGGGGAAGGAGCTCTTCTTGAATCTATCTGTACATGTATGCAAACTTTTATACCTTATGCCCAACAGGGTGGGAGGGGTCTTTCATCATGTTACTTTGCTGATTCAGTGGGCAGTATATAGGGAGTTGATGGTTGGAAGGCTGATTCGTGTGATAGTCTGGGCTGCGTTCACGACCCTCTCTAGTTTCTTGCGGTCTTGGGAAAAGCAGTAGCTAAATCATGCTGTGATGTATTCAGATAGATGCAACAGAGAAGGTATTCTAAGAGTCTATATTGGGTAAGAGCCCTTGTGGACATGCTGAATTTCCTTACCCTCCTGAGGAAGTAGAGACATTGTTGTGCTTTCTTGACCACTGCGTTGACATGGGCGGACCAAGATAGATCGATCATCACCGTTAGGAGTTTGATGCTCTTGACTATCTCCTCCTCTGTACCATTGATGCAGACACTGTGTGCCCTTCGCTTCCCTTCCTGAAGTCAAATCATTGGCTCCTTCATTTTGCGGCCATTGATGGAGAGATTATTGTCTTTACACAATGCCGCTAAGCACTGTATCTCTTTCCTATATTATGTCTCAGCATTGTTTAACATCTGCCGTACAACGGTGTCATCAGCAAACTTGTAAATAAAGTTGAAGTGAAATTTGGCTACACGGTCATGAGTGTATAGGAATGTAGTAAGGGGCGGAGTATGCAGCCTTGTGGGGCACAAATGTTGAGGATTATGGTGGAAGAGGTGTTGTCATCTATTTGTACTCATTGTGGTCTATGGGTCAAAGTTGAGAATCCAGTCGCATGGGGCAGACAAGACTGAAACTTCAGAGTTTAGAGATGAGTTTGGTTTTAATTATGGTGTTGAAGATGGAACTGTAGTCAATAAATAGCAACCTGATGTAGGTATCCTTTTGTATCCAGGTGTTCCAGGATGAATGCAGGGCCAGGGAGATGGCATCCACTGTAGACCTGTTGTGCCAATAAGCATCTCGCAAAGGATTGAGACTGGAATTGATGTGATCCATGACTAATCTCTAAGCACTTCATAATTTTGGAGGTCAGAGCCAACAGACAGTAGTCATTGAGATGCACCACATGGTTTTTCTTTGGAACCAGGGTGATGGTGGTCTTCTTGAAGCAGGTGTAGATTTCACTTTGTAGTTGTTTGTGAATTTTACGGCTAGCTGGTCCGCACATGATCTGAGTAAGTGGTGGGGACTCCATCCACATGAGTCACTTTCCCTGGATTCACTCTCAAGAAAACTTTTTTTGTTTGTCTGTTCCTGTGTGAATAGCCTATATCTAGATGCATATTAAGCACCCAAGATCCTTTGTTCTTTCAGTCCCAATTCTGAGAAACTTATTTGTCTAACATAGATCCAAAATTAATAACTTCTCTACGTACATGGTGAGCACTGTAATTTGCCTATCGCTTAAGTCCAGGTCTATAACTTTGTCACTTTTTACCCAACCTCTCGTGTTTCCTAAATTAAGTGACAACACTAATTTAAAACATCCAAACACGCATATCATTGATTTATATGGTGACGAACTGAGGTTCCAGTATTCCAGCTACACGCTACAAATAATTGGCAGGTCTTTAAGTTGTATCAATGGTGTATTGTCTTGCTGTAGTCAACTTTTCTTGCCTAAAATTATTAAGCTTCTAAAATACATTTTCAAAAGAATCAGGTGTGATCAGACAGATAAATTTAAACATCCGGACTATAATATATCTGGACTGCTTCTGAATCAGACATCTTTCATTGAAAGATGTGTTGGTGCATGAAGCTGCTGGTATTTCTGAAGTGATGACTAAATCCGGATATGTAGCATGAATAAATGAAGTTTAGTTTGTAACATTTTGAAGAGCAAGTGCTGGTGTGTAGCCAATACCAAGTTAGGCTTGGGGGAAATGTGTGGGTGGAGTTAGAGACCTGATGGCTATACATACTGAACATTTCTCATTGCCTCTGACCAACAATGTTTAAAATGTGACAATCCTGATTAGGATTTAGAGGAGGTGGGGGGGAGCACCACTCAAATATCCTAGAGTTAAAAGCTTGCTTTGGTGATACCAAGTTTACGGTTTTTGGTATTTGTTTTTTTTAGAAACCATTGTTCTGTTTGCATAAACAGGATGTGTTTATGACCAGCATAAGAGGACAGTGACTGTCACTTTAAAGGTTTAAACTAGTTGCATCTTTGAGTGAATAGTCATGGTTGGAGTTAAGAAGGTACTGAAATTGGTCATACAGCTGGTTTCCCATAAATATTTTTCTGCTTGGCCAAGCTTTTATTAATATTGTAACAATCATGTGATTTATATATATATATATATATATATATACATTTCAGTGTTAGCCACAGATTAGAAATATTTGCAGTTGCAAAGGAATTATAATCTGGATTTGATTCTTGGTTAAAAGGATGCTGGTTTCAAAGATGCTTTGACTGATATATTTGTTATACTTTTAACATGAACCAAAATTGAACTCTCCAGTTTTGACTTTGCTCACTCAGCATTTCCTGACTGCACACTAAAACTGATACTGTTTTTCAAAAAAAAGTAGTTAACAGCAACGTGCAATTTGCGGAATTTGAAGAAAACGTGCACAAAATAATTGGCTTTTGTACTGCATTTAAAAATCCCAACCAGCAGGCTAATATTTGTAAAATTATAAGTTTTTGCTGTCGGCTGAAAGGAATGTGCAGTGTAAATAAAATCTTTAAATGGAACTTCTCTGGCAGAATTAAGAAAAAGATGTGATAACCCGTTAAATTTATTCTTGGTGCAATCGAATTCAAAACTCCTTGGGGTGCTTATACCAGTTAGCTGAAATCATAGTATTTGTTTTCTGCATCAATTACAAGGTTTTTTGAAATTTTGTTTTCTCTTTCTCTAGTCCTCTTCACTTTTTAATGCAACTATGCAGTTATTGAATTAACCATTTAATAGCATTGATACACTGTCTATGCCCTTCTACTTAGATGTTTTAAATGTTTTTAAGGGTGGCTGGAAAATAGTACTCTCCTCTACTTCTGTGAAGTGAAATCCTGTTTCCAATTAATAATAAAATGGGAAGCGCAGGTTTTTAAATGCTGTCAGTCTTGGAGTTGAGAGGTTTACAGGGGAAATTCGGCACATTACTTTTGGTCCAAGATGATTTCTGGCTCTAGTTTTAGGAATGTCCTTTGCTCTGCAGGACTGCCTGAAATAGCAAAAGCAAAATCAGGTACAATCTGTGAGCTCTGCTGCTGGGGACAAGAATTGGTTCACTGCAGTAGGTTTTCTCGAGAGCTTTTTTCCTTTAACTCCAAGGTACTGCTATTGACAAAACTAAAATAGCTGAGCTCAGTCCAGCAAATTTTAGTTCTACAAGCAATATTGCATTGTTGTCCTGTATATTTCTTGTATTAGAGATTATCATTACTTGAATGATGATCCTGGATGTGAATTTGTGCTGTTACTACAGAATGGGTTTTAGATGCCTTTTCAAGTAAGTAAAGCCCACACCTGGAAATATTAATGCCCCATTGCCGGATCTGGGTTCCTTAATGTTTTGGGATAACAGTTCCCAGATTGAAAACCTGTTGTCTATGACACTGTTTCTGTTTTCATACTGTGTGTTGGATGGAAATCCTGTTTACTTGTCCATTACTGACCTACCATTGAAAAGTAAATGTGGCTGAATAGCCACTTTTAATCATAAACATTGTTGCACTTACAAGGATCAAACAAATGTAATTTAGAATTGCAACATAATATAATTGCCCACTTCTTCAATTTTGTGGTTTTAGAAGGAGAAACAAAGAAATGGGTTGTGGGGAAATCTAAGTGACTTGTTGATTAACTAACTCCTGTGTGATTTTCTTTCATGACATAGAATATTTGATAAATTAGTCTTTTATTCCAATTAACTGTATTAATGTCAGTAATTAGAGAATCACATTAGCGTTTACTTTAACCATGCCAGCAGTAGGTCTAATGTTGTCTTAGACCTGATGTTTGTGTAGCAGCACTGGTTTTCCAAGAAAACTTTGGGGCAATTAGTCTATCCATATTTTTAATCAATCACTCCAGATAACATTGTGGCACACAGCTGGGGCAGGTGTGACTTAAATCTGACCTTCTGACTCGGAGGAAGGAGCATGAGCAATTTTAGGGGACAAGATTCTCCTGCCAGCTGGAATTGCTTACTTAAGTATTGTTTCAAGCCAGCTGATTAACTAGAAGATGTTCGCAAGGAAAGTGAACTTGAACCGCTGCAGTCTACCTGCTATGGGTTGACCCACAATGCTATTAGGAATGCAATTCCAGGAGTTTGACCCAGTGACAGTGATGTTTCCAAGTCAGAATGGTGAATGGCTTGGAGGGCAACTTTGAAGATGGTGTTCCCAACTACCTGCTACCCTGATAATGAAATGTGAGGCTGGATGAACACAGCAGGCCCAGCAGCATCTCAGGAGCACAAAAGCTGACGTTTCGGGCCTAGACCTTCAGCAGACCTGCTACCATTGTCCTTACGATGAAAGTGGTTGTGGGTTCGGGAGGTGCTGTCTGAAGATTTGAATTTCTGCAGTGTATTCTATGAATGCTCGTGTATGTCATTCCAGTCAAGCAGGCTGCTTTGTTCTGGATGGTGTCAAGCTTTTTATTTTGATCTACACCTAACCAGGTAAGTGGGGAGCATTCCATCACTGTCCTGACTTGTGCCTTGTAGATGGTGGACAATGTTTGGGGGATCAGGTGAGTTACTTGCCACAGTATTCCTAGCCTCTGACCTGCTGTTATCACCACTGTGCTTATGTGGTGACTCCAGTGAAGCTTCTGGTCAATGGTAACCCCCGGGATGTTGATCGTGAAGGATTCGGTGATGGTACCACCATAGAATGTCAAGGAGTAACAGTTAGATTGTCTTATTGGTGACGGTCATTGCCTGGCATTTGTATGACACAAACATTACTTGTCAGCCCAAGCCTGGATATCGTCCAGATCTTGTATTTGGACAGACTGCTTCAGTACCTGAGGAGTCACGAATGGTGCTGAACAATATGCAATCATAGGCAAATATCCCTACTTCTGACCTTTATGATGGAGGGAAGATCGTTGATGAAGCAGCTGAAGATGGTTAGGCCTAGGACACTAATGTGCGGAAGCCATGCTGCGATGTTTTGGAGCAGAGATGATTGCTCTGCAACAACAGTGACCATTTTCCTATGTGCCAGGTATGACCCCACCCACCAGAGTTTACTGATCCCCAATCATTCCAGTTCTGCCAGAGCTCCATGATGCCACATTTAATCTAATGCAGCTTCAATGTTAAGGGCTGCCACTCACCTTCTGTCTGGAATTCAGCTGTCTTTTTTTTGTCCATGTTTGAACCAAGGCTGTAATGAGGTTAGGAACTGAGGTGGTCCTGGTGGAACTCAAATTGGGCATTACTGAGCAGGTGCTGCTTTACAACTCCTTCAGTCACTTTACTGATGGACGACGATTGATACTAGACTAATGGGGCAGTAACTTGCTGGAGTCAACCTATGTGGAGCTGGAAAGCACAGCAGGTCAGACAGCATCCACGGAGCAGGGAAGTCAACATTTTAGGTTGAAACTGTTCACCAGGACTGGGGAGAGGAGCCCAGAACTTAAAGTGGATGGCAACCAGAAGTTTTTGGGTTGGTTGGTGTGTGCAAAGTGCACGTTCTCTGTGAACAGGACCCCGATTCTATGTTTGGCCTCCCTGATATAGAGAAAACCACATCGGGAACAATGGATACAGTAGATGAGGTTAGATGAAGTGCAGGTGAATCTCTGCCAGATTTGGAAGGATTGTTTGGAGCCTTGGATGGGGGTGCGAGGGGAGGTGGAGGAGCAGGTGTAGCACCCCCTGCAGTTGCAGGGGAAGGTACCAGCTGTGGCAGAGGGATTGGTGGATACAGTGGAGCTGACAAGGGAGTCTGAGTGAATGGTCCCTGTGGAAAGCAGACGGGTGGGGAGGGAAATATCATTTTGGTGGTGGGGTCTGATTTTAGCTGTTGGCAATGTTGGATGACGCACTGTATACCGAGTTTGGTGGGATGGTGTGTGAGGACTAAGGGGACTTTCCTTGTTGGAGGGAGAAACATGTGACATGGTGGCGATGCACTTGCGAGCATCCCTAACAACTGGAGGGGAAGCTATGGTCCCTAAAGTAGGAGGATACCTGTGAAGTCAGAGTAGAATGCCTCATCCTGGGGGCAGAGGAATGGAGAATATGGGAGAGCATTTTTGCAGGAGGGTAGGTGAGAGGTGGTGTAGTTGTGGGAGTCAGTGGGTTTGAAATAGATGATAGTGGTGAGTTGGTCATTGGAGATGGAGACGGAAAGGTCCGGGAAGGGGAGGGAGGTGTCAGAAATAGTCCAGGTGCACGTGAAGGTGTGGTGGAAGGTGTTGGCAAAGTTGATGAACTGTTTTAGCTCCTCACAGGAGCACGATGCAACACCAATACAGTCATCAATATAGTGGAAGAAGAGATGAGGGATGGTGCTAGTGTACTTGTTGAAAAGGGAATGTTCCATGAATCCTACAGAAGAGGCAGGCATAGTTCAGGCCCATGCGGGTGGCCGCGGCCACCTCTTTGATTTGCAGAAAGTGGGAGGAATCAAAAGGAAAAATTGTTGACTGTGAGAACCAGTTCTGCCAAGTGAATGAGTGTGGTGGACTCTGTCTGGTGGGAGGGGGACTGGTTGGGCCTATGGGAGTAATTTTGCTGGGTTGGATTTGCCCAGCTTTAATGTACAGGATATAAACTGAGCAGCTTTTCACATTGTTGCATAAATGTCAATGTTGTTCCTGTACTAGAACAACTTGACTGGGTGAGTGGCAAGTTCTAGAGCACAAGTTTTCAGTACTGTTGCTGGAATGTTGTCAGGGCCTGTAGTCTTTGCAGGATCAAGTGTTTCCAACCATTCCTTGATATCACGTGGAGTGAATCACATTGGCTGAAGACTGGTATCTGTAATGCTGGAACCACAGGAGGAGGCTAAGATGGATCATCCAAATGGCACTTCTGGCTGAAGATTGCTAAGGTTTTGGCCTTCTCTTTTACACTGTGCTCAGCCTTTCCATCATTTGAAGATAGGGTTATTTGTGGAGCCTTCTCCTCTAGTGAGTTGTTTAATTGCTCACCACCGTTCACAACTGGACGTAGCAGAACTGCAGAGCTTAGATCTGATCTGTTGGTTATGGGATCTCTTACCTTGGTCTATCACTTGCTTATGCTGTTGGGCATACAGTTAGCCCTGTTTGTCTTCACCAGGTTGACATCTCCTCTTCAGGTACACCTGGTGTTCTCCTGGCATGCCCTCCTGCACTCTGTATTGAGCCAGCGTTGATCCTCTGGCTTTGTAGTGGTTGTTTGGGGGATATCCCAGGCCGTGACATTACATGTTGTGCTGGAGCATAGTTCCGTTGCTGTTGATGGCCCACAGCACGCGTGGGGATGCCTAGTCTTGATTTGCTAGATTGTTCAAAGACTGTCCCATTTAGCATGGTAATAGTGTTACGCACATTGATTCCTCAATGTTAAGGTGGAATTTCATCTCTAGAAGGACTGTGGTTGTCATTGTTACCAATACTATCATGGACTGATAGATCTGCGGGTGGCTAATTGGTAAGGATGAGGTCAAGTATGTTTATCCATGCTGGCTCCATCATCAGCTGGCACAGACAGTCTAGCAGCTCTGTCCTTTTGGGATTCAACCAAGAGGATTCATATTGAAGAATTATGATCTAAATATGTACCTTTTAGACTGGTTCAACTTTTTGAGAGTAACAACGGCACTCAGATAGTATTTTAAGTACGTTACTTTAATTGTGATTCATGTTTATTTTAGGGGAAATGTGTTAATATGTAAATATCAATGATAAGTACTGAAACTATTGGTCCTGACTTGAAAGTGTTGTATTGAGAATTTAGTTTTCTAACTTGCAATGACAAATTTATGGAGTTTTGGTAGGTTATGAATTTCAGAATAAACATCTATTCTAATTTTTAGAAACTGAACAATTGTAATGCAAAGTATGCATACCAGGTGTTTGGATCAGAGGTGAATGATGATCCATGCCTTTTCCGTAACTTCATCTGTTAGGCATCCCACTGCGGTACAGAAGAAATTTTTTTTTCTTAGTCTGTTTGCTGGATCAGGGTGTCACTGGCGAGGCAGCATTTATGGCCTATCCCTAATTGCCCAGAGAGCAGTTAAGAGTCAACCACATTGCTGTGGGCCTTGTGTCACATGTAGGCCAGATCAGGTAAGGATGGCAGTTTCCCTCCCTACAGGACATGAGTGAACCAGATGGGTTTTTCCAACAATCGACAATGGGTTTGTGGTCATCATTAGACTGTTAATTCCAGATATAGATTGAACTTCAATTCCACCAGCTACCATAGTGGGGTTCAAACCCAAGTCCACAGAATGTTACCTGGGTCTCTGGGTTAACAGTCCAGTGATAATACCACTAGGCCATCACCTCCCTGCTAGTGTTGCATTATTGGATATGCTGCCTTATGGATGATATTTAATAAGCTTTTGAGTGGATATAGAAATTACAATGAAAGAACAGGCATGGCCTAGAAAATATTTTGCCACATAATCAACACCAAAAACGCTTTTTATTTTTTCATGGCCATTTATAAGATCATGTTGTATGCAAGTTGGGAACCAGAAGAAATTACAACTATTATTATTCTTCAAAAGTCAACATTCTGTTGCTGTGAAGGACCTAATATAAATCCAGTTGCTTTCTTTGGCCTTTTGTTTTAATTACCTCAATGTAGTCACTTGTAAAATTTGCTTGTAAAACTTGTAAAATTTTCCAACATTGTTCATCCGCTGCTAAATTCCTCATGCAGGCAGAAGTTGCACTCTAGAACCTTGTGTGCTTCACTTTCATAATTTCAGTTTTTTTTTGCAGATAGGTGGGCTAGCCTGACAATAATTACTAGCTAGGAATAATTAACAAGACAGGAATTGAATCAATATATTTGTTTGAGTTAGTTTATAACTCAACCCTAGGTGAGATCACTACCTTTTTTAACTTGCTTATTTATTTTTATGTAGAATCCATAGCACTGAAACAAGTCATTATAGTCCAATTTTGAATATACCATTGGATAAACTCTGCTTGAAACTCTTCCCACATTTCTACCGTGTAAATTGTCTGTTCCCTTGTTCATAAACCCCCTCTTGAATGCTTGAATCTCTCCATGTGGCTGCTGTACTACTTGATTTCTTCTTCATGTCTGCTTGGCTTGAAGGCAGGACTTCGGCTTAAGGTCTTTTTGAATCCTTTCTTTCTGACATGTTTTTCATTTGTCATAAGTTTAGTTTTAAAGCTATCCGACACAGATATTCTTTTGCCTTTTTCTTGAAATTTTCCCTCCATAGCATATTCCAACTCTTAACTATTATTCTTACTAAATAAGAGAGGGAATTAAAATCCCTAAGTAGGAATAAAGGGGAGCAATGGCCTTGTGATGTTATCACTAGATAATGGTGTTTTATTAGTCTAGCTAGTCTAATCTGGTCTATCCATTAGACCAGAAATCCAGGTAATGTCTGGAACCTGGCTTTGAATCCTGCTATGACAGCTGGTGGACTTTGAATTCAATTTCAAAAAAATGAATCTGGAATTAAGAGCCTAATGATCATGGAACCATTGTCGACTGTTGGATAAAACCCTTCTGGTTCACTACTGATTTTTCCTGCTGTTATCAGACTTGTGAATATAATCGTTCATAATTAGAGTTGATCTTTCTCTGTATCTTTTCTGTAGCGGTAACATTATATTTTGTGTTCTGTTCTCTTACACTGGTGCACTTGTAACATACGATGTTTTCTGGTTGGCATGCAAAACATACTTTTTGTAATCTCGGGACATGGCACAATAATAAATAATGAATCAAGAAGTAATCTGCCATTCTTATGCAGTCAGGCCTGCCTGTGACTCTAGACCCAAGGATATGTGGTTGGCTCATAACTTCCTGCTGAGAAATTAGGGATGAGCAGTAAGTGCTGGCTTAGCCAGCAATGTTTTAATCCTGGTGAATGATTAATGAAATAAAATAGTGTTCTTGTACCTGTTGTAATTCTTTGTTCTCTGAATATGTGAACATTTCTTGGTGATTGAGATGTGCATCTTTGGTCTTGTCAGTGTTCACTTAGATTCAATGGTTCATTCCTGCTCTTACTAACCTGTGTACTAGTTCTTATAATCCTCCTTCTGTGCTTGCTACAAAGTGCTTTATCATCTGCAAATCAAACTGTTATCATTCACCTTCCCAATCTCAAAACCAGATTATATGTCTTCTAATGCTGCTTTGATAATTTCTCCTACGTAGACTTTGAAGAGGACAGGTGATTAAACAACGCCTTTTGATGAATTTCTCTTCCAATTGCTCGTTACTGTAACTCCCCTTTGGCTATTCTCACTGCTGTTTGCCCCAAGCACCGATTTCTTAGAGTCCACTATACTGCATTATATTTCAGCACCTTCGCAAGTTTAATATATCAACTGAGGCAAATGCGTTTACTTAAGATGAAAAAGCAAAATACTGAATGTTTTGACAAAAACTCTACAAAACAAACATTTAATTGCAGTCCAACTGCTGCTTATTTAATATCAACCCATTCAGGCAACAGGAGCTGGTGACACTTGAATCTAGACTTTCTGGTCCGGATGTGGGGGCACTATCACTACACCACAAGACCCTTTTCGGTCCAGCATCTAAATTTGCGTTCATTTGTTAATCTTGTTGATTTGCTTCATTTATCCTTCTTGTTTCCAATGTACTTGTGTGCCATCCCAAGTTATCTGGAAGAAGGGCATAGTTTTGACATTAATTTCATTGGTCCAGTAATACTATACTTAAGATAAATTACATTTAAAAACTGGAAAATCAGCTGAAATAGATGAAATATCTACAGAGAAGATTTTAAAACATGTAAACTTAACATTAGCATTTACTAAGCCGAGTGAAAACATTTACTAGTGATAATGGGAACTTCAGATGCTGGAGAATCCAAGATAATAAAGTGTGAAGCTGGATGAACACAGCAGGCCAAGCGGCATCTCAGGAGCACAAAAGTTGATGTTTCGGACCTAGACCTCTGATGAAGGGCCTAGGCCTGAAACGTCAGCTTTTGTGCTCCTGAGATGCTGCTTGGCCTGCTGTGTTCATCCAGCTTCACACTTTTTATTATCTTGGATTCTCCAGCATCTGCAGTTCCCATTATCTCAGTCTGAGATGGCATGTGTTTTGATCGTCTTCAATCCAGAGGTTTGCTGTTGCTGATTTAACTAATTAGTTATTTACAAAGTTTGAATAACAGACATACTGGCAATGGAAATCTAATGCACAAAATATTATTCTAGTACTGAAGTGGACTTGAGTCCCTTAAGACAAAGTTTCTGATTGCTGTAAGTAAGCATATCTAAGGTTGATCAGCACATATTTGTGGTTTGGTGGGGGAAGTTAGCACTTTGAAATTAATTGTAAGTTTCCAGTTGCAGTTGAAGATTGAGGGATTGGGGTACTGCAGGGACTGAAGGTTGGAGTTTGAAATAATAGCATACTCATTTTTTTACTTTTTGAACGATGTTGGACAGTCGCTATTGTTTATGTGGTAGGAAATTTCATAGGTCTCCTGCTAGAATGTTGTGCATAGAGTTGTAAAATAATCATACGTTGCTCTATGACTTGTGCCATTTCTTCAGTACATTTCCTTCCCCTACCCCCAACTTTGATCGTTTTTCACATCTTATCTCTGTCACAGCTTTCGGAAGTCATTGTTTTTTTTTTGAGAAGCTGTTTAGGTCAAAAGGGCTATCAGATATTCTGCCATCTAAACTGATCTTTTCTGTTTTATTTTCTGGTTCAGGTTTCTCATGACTAATTCTTGGTGGCAAAACTCCAAATACTGTGGAACTGTTGAATTTTTATTCAGCACCAGCAGTAGATACTATGGTAATACAAGCCTGTTCCTTGGTGGATCAGACAAAGTAAATAAAGTGCACAAATGCAATCAAGATATTGATAAAATAGGGGCTCCAATGCAATTTTAAACTTTTTTTGAACTATGCCTTTACTGGGTTACGATTGTCTGGAATGTTTTTGCACACTAACCTTGAGATGTTACCTAGACCAAAACAAATGCTTCCATTGTTGGATCTGGACATTTGCACCAATGCTTAACGATTGAGGTTAAGAGCTGAGCTGGTTGTGTGGTGCAGTGGGGGGAGGGGACGAACTGGGCTGGTTTTGGAATGCGGTGGGGGAAGGGGAGATTTTGAACCTGGTGAAGTCCACATTGATACCATTGGGCTGCAGGGTTCCCAAGCGGAATATGAGTTGCTGTTCCTGCAACCTTCGGGTGGCATCATTGTGGCACTGCAGGAGGCCCATGATGGACATGTCATCTGAAGAATGGTAGGGGGAGTGGAAATGGTTCGCGATGGGGAGGTGCAGTTGTTTAATGCGAACAGAGCGGAGGTGTTCTGCAAAGCGGTCCCCAAGCCTCCGCTTGGTTTCCCCAATGTAGAGAAAGCCACACCGGGTACGATGGATACAGTATACCACATTGGCAGATGTGCAGGTGAACCTCTGTTTAATATGGAAAGTCATCTTGGGGCCTGGGATAGGGGTGAGGGAGGAGGTGTGGGGACAAGTGTAGCATTTCCTGCGGTTGCAGGGGAAGGCGCCAAGTGTGGTGTGGTTGGAGGGCAGTGTGGAGCGAACAAGGGAGTCACGGAGAGAGTTTGTCTCTCTGGAAAGCAAACGAGGGTGGGGTTGGAAAAATGTCTTGGGTGGTGGGGTCGGATTGTAGATGGCGGAAGTGTCGGAGGATGATGCGTTGTATCCGGAGGTTGGTGGGGTGGTGTGAGAGAACGAGGTGGATCCTCTTTGGGCGATTGTGGTGGGGGCGGGGTGTGAGGGATGTGTCGCGGGAAATGCGGGAGACGCGGTCAAGGGCGTTCTCGACCATTGTGGGGGGAAAGTTGCGGTCCTTGAAGAACTTGGTCATCTGGGATGTGCAGGAGTGGAATGCCTCATAGTGGGAGCAGATGCCAGAACTGTTCATCCACTTCACCAACACCTTCCACCCCAACCTTCAGTTCACCTGGGCCATCTCCAGCACATCCCTCACCTTCCTGGACACCTCAGTCTCCATCTCAGGCAACCAGCTTGTAACTGATGTCCATTTCAAGCCCACCGACTCCCACCGCTGCCTAGAATACACCTCCTCCCATTCATCCTCCTGCAAAAATTCCATCCCCTATTCCCAATTACTCTGCCTCCGCCGCACCTGCTCCCACGATGAGGCATTCCACTCCCGCACGTCCCAGATGTCCAAGTTCTTCAAGGACCGCAACTTTCCCCCCACAGTGGTTGAGAATGCCCTTGACCGCGTTTCCCGCAACACATCCCTCACACCCCGCCCCCGCCACAATCGCCCAAAGAGGATCCCCCTCGTTCTCTCACACCACCCCACCACCCTACGGATATAATGCATCATGCTCCGACACTTCCGCCATCTACAATCCGACCCCACCACCCAAGACATTTTTCCATCCCCACCCTTGTCTGCTTTCTGGAGATACCAACTCTCTCCGTGACTTCCTTGTTCGCTCCACACTGCCCTCCAACCCCACCACACCCGGCACCTTCCCCTGCAACTGCAGGAAATACTACACTTGCCCCCACACCTCCTCCCTCACCCCTATCCCAGGCCACAAGATGACTTTCCATATTAAACAGAGGTTTACCTGCACATCTGCCAATGTGGTATACTGTATCCATTGTACCCGGTGTGGCTTTCTCTACATTGGGGAAACCAAGCGGAGGCTTGGGGACCGCTTTGCAGAACACCTCCACTCTGTTCGCACTAAACAACTGCACCTCCCAGTCGTGAACCATTTCCACTCCCTCTCCCATTCTTTAGATGACATGTCCATCATGGGCCTCCTGCAGTGCCACAATGATGCCACCTGAAGGTTGCAGGAACAGCAACTCATATTCCGCTTGGGAACCCTGCAGCCCAATGGTATCAATGTGGACTTCACCAGGTTCAAAATCTCCCCTTCTCCCACCGCATCCCAAAACCAGCCCAGCCTGTGTCTGCCTCCCTAACCTGTTCTTCCTCTCACCCATCCCTTGCTCCCCCACCCCAAGCCACACCTCCATTTCCTACCTACTAACCTCATCCCACCTCCTTGACCTGTCCGTCTTCCCTGGACTGACCTATATCCTCCCCACCTATAGTCTCCTCTCCACCTATCTTCTTTTCTCTCCATCTTCGGTCCGCTTCTCCCCCCCCCCCCCCCCCCCCACTCCCTATTTATTCCAGAACCCTCGCCCCATCCCCCTCTCTGAAGGGTCTCGGCCTGAAACGTCAGCTTTTGTGCTCCTGAGGTGCTGTTGGGCCTGCTGTGTTCATCCAGCCTCACATTTTATTATCTTGGAATCTCCAGCATCTGCAGTTCCCATTATCACTAATACACAGTGATATATTGGATGTTGCTTAATGTCTTAAACTTGCTGTATTTTTCCTGCATCCAATATAACAACATCACCTGTGCATATAGGTTGCCAATCCTTGCTATAGAAACTGTTAAAGTTGACTGGACCTTCTGGTTTTGAATGCTTTCATTGTTGCTGATACTAAATCACTGAAGACAACCAGTAGAGTTAATGAAAAGCAAGGAGAAGGTATGTATTATTTAGTCCAGTCACTGAGTTAAATGGTCTTGTTTCAAGATCATCTTTGGAGATCCCGTCTACTTATGCATGTCGGGTACTATGTAGAAGTTGTATTCTGGTGAAACTGAGTGCTACCAAACACACAATTTTTTACTACGGATTATGAAACAACTCGAACAAAGCTGTCAACGGCACGACAAGTCATGAGCCATAACCCATGAAGGACCATGAGCATTTCTCAGCAGGTAGATCGATAAGTAGTTATATAGGTTTCAGAGCAGCCGCTCTGCATCAAACATTGTGCAAGATAAGGAGGCATGAGGCACCATAGCGGATATGGAGATGGAAAAATTGTGCTATTTGTGTCATCCTACACTGCCCGCTGGCCATATAGCTAGCTGAACTCTGCCAGTAATTTGGCAGAATACATTGTTATAGAGGTGCATTTCATGTCACAATGCTTTAAAGCTCATTTATAGAACATAGAACATAGAACTGTTCAGTACAGTACAGGCCCTTCAGTCCATGATGTTGTGCTCAACTTTTACCTAAACCTAAGGTCTATCTAATCTCCACTCCTATCTTATACTATCATCCATCTGCCTATCTAAGAGCCTCTTAAATGCCCCTAATGAGGCCGACTCCATTACCCTCTCTGGCAAGGCATTGCACATCCCTACCACTCTGAGTAAAGAACCTACTCTGACATCTCCCCCATATCTACCTCCACTCACTATAAAACTATGCCCCTTCATAATAGCTGCCTCCACCCGAGGAAAAGGTCTCTGGCTGTCCACTCTATTTATACCTCTGACCATTTTGTACACCTCTATCAAGTCACCTCTCGTCCTTCGTTCTAAAGAGAAAAGCCTAGCGCTCTCAACCTTTCCTCATCAGACCTTCCCTTCATTCCAGGCAATGTCCTGGTAAATCTCCTATGCACCTTTTCCATTACTTCCACATCTTTCCTGTAATGAGGCAACCAGAAATGGACACAGTACACCAGATGTAGCCGAACCAGTGTTTTGTATCAGAGATAATACGAACTGCAGATGCTGGAGAATCCGTGATAACAAGTTGTAGAGCTGGATGCCCCCCTCGCAGTGGTCGGGAACGCCCTCAACCACATCTCCCACATTTCCCGCAACTCATTCGCCCTCACACCCCGTCCCTGCAAAAACAACCAAAAAAGAATCCCCCTTATCCTCACCATACCACCCCACCAACCTCCAGATCCTACGCATCATCCTCCGACACTTCTGCCATCTGCAATCCGACACCACCACCAAAGACATTTTTTTCCTCCCCACCCTTTCTGGAGGGTCCATTCTCTCCGTGACTCCCTTGTCCGCTCCACACTCCCCTCCAGCCCCACCACACTTGGCACTTTTCCCTGCAACCGCACGAAGTGCTACACCTGCTCCCGCGCCGCCATCCCAGGTCCCAAGAAGACTATCCACATCAAGGAGATGTTCACCTGCACATCTGCTGATGTGGTATACGGCATCCGCTGTACCCGTTGTGGCTACCTCTACATTGGGGAAATCAAACGGAGGCTTGGGGACTGCTTTGCAGAACACCTCTGCTTGGTTCGCAATAAACAACTGCACCTCCCAGTCACGACCACTTCAACTCCCCCTCCCATTCCTCAGATAACCTGGGCATCCTGCAGTGCCTCAACGATGCCGCCCGAAGGTTGCAGCAACAGCAACTCATATTCCACTTGGGAACCCTGCAGCCCAATGGTATCAATGTGGACTTCACAAGCTTCAAAATCCCCCTCCAACCTCCTGAAAGCAAGCAGCCCAGCTCGTGCTCGTCCCTGCCTCCCTAACCTGTTCTTCCTCTCACCTATCCCCTCCTTTCACCTCAAGCCGCGCACCCATTTCCTACCTACTAACCTCATCCTGCCCCTTTTGACCTGTCCGTCCTCCCTGGACTGACCTATCCCCTCCCTACCTCTCCACCTACACTCACCTCTACAGGCGCCATCCCCGGCTCTTTGACTTGTCTGTCTCCTCTTCACTTATCTTGGATCCGCCTCCCCCCCCCCCCCCTATTTATTTCAGAACCCCCTTCCCCTCCCCCATTTCTGAAGAAGGTTCTAGGCCCGAAACGTCAGCTTTCCTGCTCCTCAAATGCTGCTTGACCTGCTGTGTTCATCCAGCTGTACACCTTGTTATCAGGGTTTTTTATAGCTGAGCTCAAGAGCCGTGAAATTATGCTCCAATCTCTCTATTAATGAAAGCTAACACACCATATGCCTTAACAACACTATCCACCTGGGTGGCAGCTTTCAGGGAACTGTGGACGTGAACCCCGAGATCGCTCTGCTCCTTCACACTGTTAAGAATCTTTCTGCAACCCTGGATTCTGCTTTCAAGTTTGTCCTTCCAAAATGAATCTCCTCACACTTTTCAGGATTAAACTCCATCTGCCACTTCTCAGCCCAACTCTGCATCCTATCAATGTCTCTTTACAAACTAGAACAGCCCTCCGCACTATCCACAACACGACCCACCTTTGTATCGTCCGTGAACTTACTAATCCACCCTTCCACTTCTTCAACCCAAATCATTTACAAACACCACAAATAGAAGACCCAGAACAGATCCTTGTGGTTCACCACTCATAACTGAGCACCGTTTTGAATATTTTCCGTCCACTACCACTCTTTGTCTTCTAAGGGTCAGCCAATTCTGAATCCAATCTGCCACGTTTCCCCCTATTCCATGCCTCCTTACATTCTGCATGAGCCTACCATGGGGAACCTTATCAAATGCCTTACTTTAAATCCATGTATACCACATCCACTGCTCTACCTTCCTTCATCCAGTGTTTGATCACCTTTTTCAAAGAATTCAATAAGGTTTGTGAGGCATGATCTACCCCTCACAAATTCATGCTGACTATCACGAAACAAACTGTGCCTATTCAAGTAATCATAAATACTATTTATCAGAACCCTTTCCAATAAATTGCCCACCACTGAAGTAAGACGAACTGGCCTGTAATTCCCAGGGTTATTCCTATTCCCATTTTTTGAACAAGGGACTAATGTTTGCCACTCTCCAATCTTGAGGCACTATACGCGTGGACAGTAAGGACGAGAAGATCATCACCCAAGGCCTTGCGATCTCTTCCCTTGCTTCCCATAGGATCCTTGGATAAATCCCATCAGGCCCGGGGGACTTATCTATCTTCAAGTTCCTCAAAATTCCTAGTACATCTTCCTCACTAACATTCACCACCTCCTCTAGTCTACCAGCTTGTTTCACACTGTCCTCCTCTACAAGTAGGTCCCGATCAACAAAGCGGTTGTTTATATTGCTGGCAAATATGGCAATCGATTTCCAAAGCTGTGTCTCAAATTGTTATACAGAATGTCAAATTATGACCAGCATACTGAGAATGTTCTCTTGCTCCACTTTGTGCAGTATTTTCGGATATTTGTTTGCCCACCTAGTAAGATAGAATCTTGGCTTAATATCTTGTGTACTGAAAGAATGCAGTATTCCTCAGTACAGTACTGATGTCAGCCTAGATGATATGCTGGGCGGAGCAGGAAGGCTGACATTTCGGGCCTAGACCCTTCTTCAGAAATTTCTGAAGACGGATCTAGGCCGAAAACGTCAGCCTTCCAGCTCCTCTGCTGCTTGGCCTGCAGTGTTCATCCAGCTCTACACCTTGTTATCTCAGATTCTCCAGCATCTGCAGTTCCTACTATCTCTATGCTGAGATCCTGGATTGGAGTTAGAGCCTGTAATTGAGTGCAGTTAGCAAAGGATCTGCTTTAGACTATCCTTGCTTTCGGTGGGAGCAAAAATGGGAACCCCAAACAGTAATGCTTCCATTATGAACCAGAGACACTGAGCAGGTTTTGAGTCTGCGAGCAACATTGGAGGGAGAAAAATCTCCAGGTGGTGTCACAGCGCAAGAAACAATTATTGATATTGAAAACTGAAAAACTGAATCGTGTAATTTCCTTCTGGTTCAGGAGATGCTAGGCCACACATTAGGTTATGGTAAATTTTGAATGTAATCTGCCTAAAGTTTGTACTCAATCAAGAAACTAGTTAAACTTAAAAACAAAAACCAGCTGAATTGATTTAAAAACGAACTTCACATGTAAAGATTAGAGATACTTGGCAACACAGGAGGTCTGCTGCTACTGCAGCATTTGGGAATTTAGGAAGAGTATATGCTGTTAGATTGCCATATCTCAAGGAATGGCAGCTCAAGATTTGGTGGGCTGGTGTTTAGAAGTGCATGACAACATTCACATATGTAGAATTTTGGAGAAACAACGCCTAGCGTACAGTGTATAGTTTTGGACCCCATACTAAGGAAGAATATACTTGCGTTTTTAGGGAGTGCAGCGAAGATTCACTAGATTGATTCCTTGGATAGGGAGGTTGACTATGAGTAGAGTAGACTATGGGACTATTCTACTCATAGTCTCTTGAGTTTAGAAGAGTGAAATGTGACATCATCGAAATATATATGTTTTTTAATGCTCCTGACAGAGTAGATGCTGGAAGGATGATTTCCTCTTTCCTGGAGATTGGAGGAATAAGGGTCAGAATCTCAAAATAAGGAGGCAGTGATAGAAGACCGATATGATGTGATGCGTCATCACTTAAGGTTATGACTGTTTGACATCTTTTGCATTAGAGAACTGTAAATGCTCGACTGTGAACATATTAGAGATCCAGGGCCAGCCTGACCATCAAGCCATTCTAGCTGTCACTTAAGGTTGAAAACTTCAAGCAAAATACAGCAGATGCTGGCAATCTGAAACCAGCATGGGGAAACTCTGAAGAAACTCACTAGGTCTGGCTGCGTCTGTGGAGAGAGAAACAGTTGTCGTTTCAAGTCTGATTTAACTCAACACTTCTGAAAAATAGTCACATCTGACTTGAGGTTAATTCTGATTCCCTCTCCAAAGGTGGTGCCAGATCTGCTGAGTTTGTCCATCACTTTGTAACCTAGGGCACTGGGCTTTAAGGGTCCCGAGTTAGATGGAAGTAATTTTTTCTCAATTATTCATATTTTTCACAATATTATGGAAATGACGGGGTGGGGAATGTGGGGGAGAAACAAGTTTTTAAAGCACTTAAACCCTTGGGTAATAAAATGTGAGGCTGGATGAACACAGCAGGCCAAGCAGCATCTCGGGAGCACAAAAGCTGACGTTTCGGGCCTAGACCCTTCATCAGAGATGGGGATGGGGTGAGGGTTCTGGAATAAATAGGGAGAGGGGGAGGCGGACCGAAGATGGAGAGAAAAGAAGATGGGTGGAGAGAGTATAGGTGGGGAGGTAGGGAGGGGATAGGTCAGTCCAGGGAAGACGGACAGGTCAAGGAGGTGGGATGAGGTTAGTAGGTAGATGGGGGTGCGGCTTGGGGTTGGAGGAAGGGATGGGTGAGAGGAAGAACAGGTTAGGGATGCAGAGACAGGTTGGACTGGTTTTGGGATGCAGTGGGTGGAAGGGAAGAGCTGAGCTGGTTGTGTGGTGCAGTGGGGGGAGGGGATGAACTAGGCTGGTTTAGGGATGCAGTTGGGGAAGGGGAGACTTTGAAACTGGTGAAGTCCACATTGATCCCATATGGCTGCAGGGTTCCCAGGCGGAATATGAGTTGCTGTTCCTGCAACCTTCGGGTGGCATCATTGTGGCAGTGCAGGAGGCCCATGATGGACATGTCATCTAAAGAATGGGAGGGGGTGTGAAAATGGTTTGCGACTGGGAGGTGCAGTTGTTTGTTGCGAACTGAGCGGAGGTGTTCTGCAAAGCAGTCTCCAAGCCTCCGCTTGGTTTCCCCAATGTAGAGGAGGCCACACCGGGTACAGTGGATGCAGTATACCACATTGGCAGATGTGCAGGTGAACCTCTGCTTAATGTGGAATGTCATCTTGGGGCCTGGGATGGGGGTGAGGGAGGAGGTGTGGGGGCAAGTGTAGCATTTCCTGTGGTTGCAGGGGAAGGTGCCGGGTGTGGTGGGGTTGGAGGGCAGTGTGGAGCGAACAAGGGAGTCACGGAGACAGTGGTCTCTCCGGAAAGCAGACAGGAGTGGGGATGGAAAAATGTCTTGGGTGGTGGGGTCGGACCCTTGGGTCATCCCTGCTGATATGATAAATCCTTTTTTTTAAAAAAAATATACTATAGGAATCCAAAGATGTGGAGATGATGCAGCAAGTGCGTGTGAAGATAGAAGATTAGCCATGATTTATTGATTTGAGATTTTAAGGACCAAAATTCTCACTACTGCCACTGTTTACTTCACTTTTATTTATTCGGAGACCACCAGTATTTACCACCCCTCCTTTTTTTTCAAAAGAAAAGGAATATAGCTATTGTTGAGCCCAAGTCTCAAATAGTCAGAAATCTCACAACACCAGGTTCTCGTTCGACAGGTTTGTTTGAAATCACAAGGTTTCAGAGCGCAGCTCCTTTTGTCCAGTCATTTCACCTGATGAAGGGACTGAGCTTTGAAAGTTTGTAATTTCGGATAAACCTGTCGGACTATAACCTGGTGTCATGTGATTTCTGACTTTGCCCATTCCAGTCGAACACTGGCACCTCTACATCTTCTCAAATACAGTGATTAATTGAAGAATCCCCATTAATTGGTTCAGGGATCTCTAAAAATAGAAACTATTCCTTTCAGATTTTCCGTCAACTGTAGTAATTGATTCATGAATGATTTTGTTTCTGTTAGATTCGATGTGATTTCCTGTACTACCTTAATATCACCTAGAGGTTGGAGATTGTACAGGTTATTTTCCCTATTTCTCTACACCTTTGCCTGGTACCTTTTGATTCTTCCAGTGATTGCATGGGAAATATCACTGTAGTCATGCAGTCTAGATGGACCAATCGATCACTTTCTATCTGCTATTTTCATATAGTTGTCATAAGCTAAACAAGATTTTCAGCAAATAAGTTTGCATGATTTGCATCAGGCAATTTTGAGAATAAGGTAATTTCCTCCAGTCTCTCCTGTGAAAGAGTTGTATTCTTGGGAGGACTTCATACTGTACTTGTGTTTGTGTATTTAAAAGCAGCAGTTGTTGTACTGATTGTGCACATGTATAATGGGTTATGTGAATAGCATTTGTACCAGTTTGTTTTGGGATTAAATTAGCAGCCAAATTTATTAATTTATTATGTAATAGGTTAGTAAAAACCCTACAGTGCCAATTCAATTTGTTATCCACAAGTCCTACTGTACAATTCAGCAATGATTTTGGATTATGCAGTATGCACTGGGAGAGTCTAATGTAACATAATATATTAGCTTTGAAAGACTTAAATGAACCTTCTTTCAAAGGGTTTATTCACCGGTATGCTATGTATATTAAAACTCATCTGGTTGCCATTTGAGACTGAAATGAGAAGAAATTTCCTCACTCTATGGGTGAACCTGTGGAATTCCCTGCCACAAAGTGATTGAGCCAAAAATTTGAATGTTTTCAATAAAGAGTTAGATTTAGTCTTGGAGCTAAAGAAGTCAAGTATGTGGCTGAAAGCTGGAACAGGATACTGAGTTGTTTAATCAGCCATGATTGTAATGAATGGAGGAACCAACTGGAAGGGCCAAATGATCTACTTTTCCGACTTTTCTACGTTTGTATGTTGTATCTCATTTTCTTCTTTTCTACCATTTCCAAACTGGAAGATGAGGTTTAAAAACAAAGTGCAGGGGAAACTTGCAAAATCTGTGAAGAAAGAAACTGAGTTAATATTTTTGAGTTCAAAATGAGTCTTCAGTTATGAAGAGGAATCATTTGCACTCGATGTTAACTGTTACTCTCTCCACAGATGCTGCCAGACCTGAATTTTCAGTATCTGCAGTACTTTTCTTCTCATTAGAAGTTGGAGTAGTTGAATGCAAAAGATATTCAAAAGCTGAAGCAAAAATTTCACTAAATATGGAGATGATCTCCACCTCTGTTTATTCAGAAAAGGGGAATGAACAATTTAATTCATTCTGAATATTTTAAATCAAGATCTCATTACAATCCTCTTTGATACTAAAAACTTCGAAAAAGGAAAGTAATTTCTGTGATGCCAACAAAAAAAATTAGTAAAATTCACTTCATTTTTAAAAAATGTTAAGTCAAAACAATTAAAACCAACATAATTCAAACAATGGTAGATGAAGGACTTTTAAAATAAAGGAAATTTCTCTAAGCAGCCAATACCAAGTTGCACCTTGTGCAATTCTAAGTATACTCACTTCTGAATGCACTAATGTAGCATCTCAGTCCTTCCAACTTGACCTTTTTTTTGTTTTGTAGGATCGCTTACATTCTCAACCAATCATTTTTGGGTCTTGTCTGCATTCACCAACAGTTGAATTCCATTCTTTCAACATACTCTCCAGTATATCTTGTTAAAGGGACACCAACAAGACATATGTCTATGCACCCCCTTCCTTGGATCACAACAGTTCACGATTTCAAGAGGCTTCCTTCCATAACCCTTTCCAGTGGTTTAGCAGGCTCTGTCACCTTGGATAACCGCACTGTTGTTGTCCTATCAAAAATCCCTTTCTTGTTGCCATCTTCGGTTTCCTGTCCTTTCCAAATAAAAAATGCACAGAAACACCGTTTCTGGTCTGTTCTGAGTCCAAGATTGGTTCAAAGGCTAGTATACAGAAAATTGTTTCATATAGAGCCTTGCATGTTTTTTTTCTTGGCACCAGCTCCTAGTTTTAACAAGAAAAACACAAGCTGAGCACCCCCCACCACCACCCCCCCCCCCAACCACCACCACCCGACCTGCCCATACAGACTCATGCAGTCAGGCATGCATGCACACCTGAAGGCTTTCTATTTACCCTTTGGTTTTTTTAGCTGTTCCTATCAGGGCATGTGGGCATTTCTTGGAAACTAATGGTGTCAAAATCAGGAAATAGATTAATCCTCTTTCTATGTACTCTCCAGTATAACTTGTTTAGGGGACATCAAACAAAGATGATCAGGCTCTTCCCAGCATGTAGGTTATCACGTCGTCTTCTGTAGTATGAAGAAATTCAGTTTCAGTCGCTTTATAAGATGTTTCTCTTCTGTTTTGCAGATTTACTGTAATCCACCTGTTGTCAGTAACAATGCAGTCTACTGTTGGAATAATTGTATGATGTTGACCAGGAAGATTAAGTGACCCTACATCATTGTTCAAAATTAACAAAATGAAGAACATGTAGAATATGAGAAAAGCAAAAGTTCAGATTAATTTTAAAACTAAAATAATGTTTAGTTATGTTTAACATGTTAATTATTATCAGAAACTAATTTTGGATTGTTACCCCTAGAATAACACGACAGTTCCATTACTTACAGTATATAGTAACACAATGGATTATTGTTACCTCTTTGCACTGAAGATAGATTGTTATTATCTGGCATAACGTTATAAGTTCAATATCAATGCTCACAATTAAGATAAGAGTGGAAACTTCATAAATCATAAAATCCCTACAGTGTGGAATGCAGGCCATTTGGTGGTTGAGTCCATACTGACCCTCCTGAGGAGCATCGAACCCAGACCCAATGCCTACCCTAGCCCTACATAAGTGTGCTGGAAAATTGATATTAATAAGCGCGTAAGTATTGCTTGTCTCCTCACTAATGTTCTTGCAGACTTTATAAACGTTTAAAAATGTATTCGTTCATGGAATGTGGCAAGGCCGATATTTGAACCAGCCTAGCAAGCCATTCAATTGAAGGGCAATTAGGGATTGACAGAGGGCAGTTAAGAGTCAGCACATTGCTGAGAGTCTGGAGTCACATGTAGCCAGATCAGGTAAGGGCAGCATATTTTCTTTCCTAAAAGATTTTAAGTGAACCAGTTGTGTTACATCGAACCTTTTCAGTGATCTGGATCTCATCAACATGCAACCTATCACCACAATGTAGAACTAACTCCTCAGATCTTTTTCTGACTGAGGATCAACTGTCCATCTTTCATCTCCTGGGCACCCTGCTTGCAGTTGTCTGTAATCCTCTAGCGTCTGATATCTAGCAGTGCTGGAGACTTAGTGACCTTCAGCAGTGGGCTTTTTCTTGTTTACTTTCAGACTCAAATAGTTGCTATGTAACAAAATTATCTAATCGAAGCGTTGAGTCCCTTATCTGGTGAATGCATAATTACATTTATCAACAGTTTCATTTTTGTGGGACATTCAGATGATAGATATATTGATGTTCAGAAAGAGACTGTTCTATTTTGCACCTTTAGAGCATTTACATGCCTCAAGCAAGAACATTTGAAGTGCAATGATTCCGGCACCAATGACAAAGTTGTATTTTGTGCTGTGAAATAACAACAACAGTGATGAATGTAATCTTGCTGGTTTCAAAACAGTTCAGCTGATATACTGGGGTGGTCACTAAATTTAAAGATGTAATCAAGTTACTCTGAATCTCCAATTTACAGAACAGGGAACTACCATTTTTATTACAAATAAATCCATTCTAACCGTGAGCAACAAATAACTGATTTAATGTAGAATTCTCTTCTTAAACTGCACCCCTTTCTATATCCCCTACATATGTAGACAGATACGCTGACAAGAAAAATAAATGTTATGGGTGGAGGGGAATAAAGTTAAGCGAGACAATTCAATGGTATCAATCCACAAGATTCAATGAGGTGTCATTGTCTTTTTAATTTTCAATCTTTTAAGTTGTTTCAGGTTATTACTGAAGACTTGGGGTAATTAAAGCACCAGTTGTTCTGTCTCAGAGGTTGGAAGCAGTAGCTTATGGCAGATGGTAAGATGGAATAGCTATCCGAGATAATAAAGTGTGGAGCTGGATGAACACAGCAGGCCAAGCAGCATCTTAGGAGCAAAAAGCTAAGATGCTGCTTGGCTGCTGTGTTCATTCAGCTCCACACTTTGTTATCTTAGATGGAATAGCTAGCTGTCTATTAATACTTTCTTACTTCACCACTACAAGGAGACAGTGAATGCTATCTTTTTAGATTCTGGAAATTTTCTGTCACCATATTGTTCACATGACTCACAAAATTGGTCCTGATTGAAAAACCGCCTGTCTCTCTGTGTGCACTGGCAAGGTGTCGCTAAACAGTGCAGATGAGTCCAGCATACTCCCCTATGACTTGAACAATGCAACAGTGTAAATGAAATTCACAATGATTTTCAGTTTTAAATTTGCAGTGTCTCTTTCCACAGTCTAACGCAGTGACCTTTTTTTTCCCATTTTGATCCACAATTCAAAAATAGTAATTTCCTTAGTCATGTGCATGACTACCAGTGGTTTTTGAAGATGGGCAGTAGGCTACTACCCCTTCCGACACAAAATGCATTGAAAACACTAAAATTGCATAAACGTCGCTTGCGTCTGTATAGATGTGTATAAGGAGAAATTCTGTCATAATAACGTAAGATCAAAAATAAGATGGTGTTGCTGCTGAAAATATGATGCTGAGCCACTGGATTCATTAGAATTATATTTCTGTTTCTGAGCTATAATTTATGGATAGTGTAAATTTGAAGAATAGCAAGAACAACAGCTATCTTTTGTTTTAGAAAAGCACTATACCTGCCCCCACACCTCCCACCTCACCCCCATCACAGGCCCCAAGAAGACCTTCCACATCAAGCAGATGTTCATCTGCACGTCTGCTAATGTGGTATACTGTATCTGCTGTTCTACATGTGGCCTCCTCTACATCGGGGAAACCAACCGGAGACGTAGGGACCACTTTGCGGAACACCTACACTCAGTTCACACTAAACAACCCTACCTCCAGACGCAAACCATTTCAACTCCCCCTCCCATTCCTTAGACGTCATGTCTATCCTGGGCCTCCTGCAGCACCACAACGATGCCACCCAAGGGTTGTAGGAACAGCACCTCATATTTCCCTTTGATACCCTTGGGCTACAGGGTTCCCATGTGGACTTCACAAACTTCAAAATCTCCCCTCCCCCGACCGCATCCCAAAACCAGCCCAGCTTGTCCCCACCTCCCTAACCTGTTCTTCCTCCCACCTATCCCCCACTCCCACTTCAAGCCCCACCCCCATCTCCTACCTACTAACCTCATCCCATCCCCTTAACCTTTCCTTCCTCCCTGGACTGACCTATCCCCTCCCTAACCCCCCCCACCTACACTCACCTTTTACTGGCTGCACCGCGCCTCTTTGACCTGTCTGTCTCCTTTCCACCTATCTTCTCCTTTATCCATCTTCTATCTGCCTCCCCCCTCTCCCTGTTTATTTCAGAATCTCCCTCCCCTCCCATTTCCAAAGAAGGGTCTAGTCCCGAAACGTCAGCCTTTCTTCTTCCCTGATGCTACTTGACCTGCTGTGTTCATCCAGCTCTACACCTTGTTATCTCAGATTCTCCTGCATCTGCAGTTCCTTATATCTCAACCTATTGTCAAACTCTATTTAAATTTCTGTTTGTTTTGTTCATGTATAAAATGGTACCAATCTGTTGTGAATCATTCCCTTATTCTAACTCCTTGGATTTTCGACCTGCAGTTTAGTAAATGGGACAGAATCCAATGCCTCTTTAACTCATCTAAACATGAAATGTGTGAAAAAAAGATCTGACTTTACAATGGTTGTGATTTCAAAAATTAGCAGGAATTTGTACAGTAGCACATAACCATCCTTGCAATTAAACAGAATAACTATCCTGAGAAAGGTACATCCGAGTTCTGTGGAGGTGGCTGTTTTATACTGAAGAATTTGAATCTAATGCAGGTTCTTCGAGCTTTACAGAATGGAAAGCGACCTTTCAGTCCACCAAGTATGCACCAGCCATTGAACATCCATCCAGTCCCATTTTCCAGTACTTGCTATTCCAATTAACCGCTGAGCTCAAAGTGAAAAAGGTTTTCCCCAATCGCCTCAAACTCCTGCCCATTACCTTAAAATTCTGCCCCCAGGTTGTTGGCCTTTGTCTCAAACAGCGACCCACTCCCCCCTTCACCAAGATAATAAAATGTGAGGCTGGATGAACACAGCAGGCCCAGCAGCATCTCAGGAGCACAAAAGCTGACGTTTCGGGCCTAGACCCTTCATCAGAGAGGGGGATGGGGTGAGGGTTCTGGAATAAATAGGGAGAGCGGGGGAGGCAGACCGAAGATGGAGAGAAAAGAAGATAGGTGGAAAGGAGAGGATAGGTCAGTCCAGGGAAGATGGACAGGTCAAGGAGGTGGGATATTTAAAGGGAGGCAGCACCATTTTATCTAGTCTCTCCAGAGCTGAATTGCCCCAGGCAGGCAGTATCCTGGTCAGTCGTAAATGCACCGTCTATAGGGCAGTCACATCCTTCCTATAATGAGACAGCAAGAACTGTATGCAGTACCTCAGTTGTGTAAAATGTCTTGTAATGTACATCCCTCTCTGTTGTCGTCGCTGTTGTCAATACTTCATTAGTGACCTGTTCATAGATGTTATTTCACACCGCTTGTTGGGCCTCCTGGTCCAGAGAGGTGAAAACCGGGGCCCAACAAGCAAAGGTTGCTTGCGAGAATTCGGGCCTCCTCTTAATTTCTTCTACACCTGCTGATGCCCCAGTCCTTCTAATTTTACTTGACTGGAACTCTGCAATTGGTCAGCGCCAAGTATCCTTGACTAACAATTATTCTAATCATAAATTCATATAATTTGAGCTTTTTTAGCTCTCTCTCATCAACAATTTTTTTGAGTTTTTCCTGAAGTGGAGAGATTAATTCAAACTTAATCTTACATGTATAAAAACCTTTTCGCAACCTCCAACTTGTCAAAGATCCTTAAATCAATAAAGTATTTTTTAATTGTGGTTACTGAGGAATTACATCAGTCACTTTGTATACACCAGGCCCCGCAAGCAGCAACATGATAACAGCTTGTTTTTTTTGTGAAAATCTTAATGTTGTATTTATTCTGTGACTTCATGAATCACAGGATTGTCACGGTACAGAAGGTGGCTGTTTAGCCCTTTCATGCCTGCATTTGCTCTATTACCTGGTGCCAAACTCCTATCTCTTCCTCCTATTCCTGTGCACCATTTCTATGCAAAAAATCATCTAATTCCTCATTGAATGCCTTACTCGAACCTGGCTCCTCCATGTTTCTAGGCATTCCATGCCCAAATTACTCACCTGTGTACAAAGTCACTTTTTATTTCCCCCTCCACCACCCTTGTTTCATTTGCACCTCACTTTAAATCTTGATCCTACCACTTTTTTTTTCCTTTCATGAATAGGATCAGTTTCCCTCTATCTACTCTGTCCAGCTCACTCATTGAAATCTGCTCTCAGTTGCCATCTCTCCAAGGAGAATAATGCAATTTCTTCAGTCTGTTCTCTTAACTGAAGTGTCTCATCCCTGGAGATAATGGGGACTGCAGATGCTGGAGATTCCAAGATAATAAAATGTGAGGCTGGATGAACACAGCAGGCCAAGCAGCATCTCAGGAGCACAAAAGCTGACGTTTCGGGCCTAGACCCTTCATCAGAGAGGGGGATGGGGGGAGGGGGGGGGGGGGGGGGAGGCCCGAAACGTCAGCTTTTGTGCTCCTGAGATGCTGCTTGGCCTGCTGTGTTCATCCAGCCTCACATTTTATTGTCTCATCCCTGGAACCATTCTTGCAAATCACTTCTGTACTCTCACCAGTGCATTCATATCTATTTTGTAATGTGACACTCACAACTATGCACGATACTCCATCTATGGCCTAACAAGTGTCTTTTAGAAGTTCAATGTTATTTCCTCACTCTTGTACACGATGCTTCTGTTAAAGCTGAAAATATTATGTTTTATGACTGCACTTTCTACCTGTACTGCCACCACCCATGATTAGTACACGTTTGTGCCCAGGTCTTTCTGCTCCAGCAACCCCTTTTTAGAATTATAACTCCTATTTTATATTGTCTTTTCATGTTCTTCTGACTGAATTGCATCATGTCACACTTCTGCCTTACCTTAAACCTCATTGATACCAATTCACCACTCCAACTTCTCAAGGTGCTTTTGGAGTTTCTCACATTCCTCGTCATGGGTTACAGTTCTTCTAAGTTTAGTGTCATCTGCAAATTTTGAAATTTTCCCCTGTGCACCAAGATCCAGATCATTTAATGTCCCTGGAAAAAGTGCCCTGATACCAAATTCCACTACAAGTCTTACTTCATCCTGAAAAAATATCCATGACCATTATACTGTTTCCTATTATTTAGCTAATTCTGCATCTGTATTGCTACTGATCCTTTTATACTGTGACCTAAAACTTTCCCCTTGCTTCGTCTGTCGTGAAACACCCTTTAGAAACCATGTTTACCAGTGTTGCGCTCATTGATCTTTTTCTGTTATATTATCAAAACCTCCAGCAAATTAGGTAAACATGATTTCCCCTTTATAAATCTGTGCTGATCTTCCTCATCAGCCTGCCTTTCTCTATGTGACTGCAAATGCTATCTTAAATAATTGTTTCTGGAAGTCCTCCAGTATCAAAATTAAGTGAACTAATCATTAATTGCTGGGATTATCCTTGTGACCTTTCTTGAACAAGGCCATAATGTTTGCCATTCTCTAGCCTTCTGGCATCTCCCCACAGTCAGGGAAGACTAAAATATTATCGACAGTGACCCCCCCCCCCCCCCCAACTCCCATTTCTACCCTCACTTCTTTTGAATGGATTTTGAATGATGCATGTCACCCGATCCTGGTGCCTTGTTTACTTTAAGTACCAACAACTATCCAAGACTGTTTCCTTACTATTTAAAACCCTTCTATTGACAGTTTTTCCTCTGTCACCATGGCCTGAACAGTATCTTCCTCTCTAGTGTAGACAGATGAAAAGTATTCATTGAACACCAAAGCTAAATCCCTGTGTAAATCACCTTTTTGGTCTCTGATCAACCTTACTCCTCCCCAAACCACACTCACTGTTTATATGCCTAAAGAAGACTTTGGGATTTCCCTGCTGGTTTTTCTCAAATTCCTTTTTTGCTTTTATTTACTTTTTAAATATATGACCAGAATTTCACCAGTGTGTGAGGGAGAGCTCCTGTAGCAAAAATAAAGCCAGTTGTCTTACTATCATGAACGTGTTCCCTCTGACGTTGAGACTGAATTCATGACTTGTAGACTAAATAGAAACTGAAATGTGTGAATTAAGAATGGAAAAACCGGAAATGTAAGTGCTAATAAAATCAACCCTTTGTTATTTTCACTGACTGAATTTACTTTTTTAAAAGAAAAACTTTTACTGTTTTTAACACACACCCTGCATGTCTAATATTTTTCGTGTGCCTCCTCCTTAAACTTTATACTTGATTTAACATTAGTTAGTTGGTCCCTCCCTATTACGACCATAGGTACAGGATATCTCTCACTGGTGGTCAATTAGTTTTCCTGTCAAATGTTTTATAATTTTGGCAGTGATCACCCTCTTAAAAGTTTGCTGATTTGGAGTTTGACACTTTTTTATGGTTGTTTGTTTTCTTTCTTAACCTAAATATAATTGTGATTGTGAGAACTTGCATCATCTGTGCATTTTAGCCATGGCCCTGTTAATGGCACTCACTTCTTGAGTCAAGAGATTGAAACCTGCAATGTCATTACAGGATTAGCCACTCCAGTTCAGTGTGCAAGAAATGCCACAATTTGTCATGTGTTCAGATGAAGTACAGGCAGGTATGAACCTGCTGAAGTTAATTTGTATACCTTGTCTTGCCGATCGGGATGTCAACCCTCCAGGATTGTTCTGGAGTTTCCAGGAATTGGCAATTAATTCCCTGGATGCTCCTGAAAGGAACTGAAGAATTGCAGGATTATTCAACAGTACTCTTTTTTTAAAATTTCCTTGGAACACTGCATGAAAGGTCTATTTCACTGATACTTGTCAGTGTTAATCCATTTGGGCAGTAAAGAGTTTGTTTCTTTTCCAGTTGGCATAGTAAAGCAAAGTGCCTGGTGCATAGACTGATATTAGGTGTGTGATGGTAGAGGGGGCATCAGTTCACAGTAGGAGGGCATCTGTCCACAGTGGCAAGCCTTTTTATTGAGGAAATGAAGTAATGTTGGTTAATTGGCACTCTCCTCCATGTTGTTCTTGTGTTACATTTTGTTTCGTTTTAATGACATGTTACTTACCATTTTGCGCCCACCCCAAGCGCTCAGGTCTCCAGGACAAGACAGTAGATCACTATCATAACTTCAATACAGAATTGAATGTTATTAAGTATGTGATTGCCCCTATTATGGACATGCACTACTCATTGATTCTTGCTCCATCTTCAGCACAGAAGCACTTTTGCATCTGTTGAACTAAGAATGGCCAACGCACAAATGCATGTTTTATAGTCATTGTTTGCCAAATAAAATTCTTAATTACAGATTCACTCCAGACAGGTGCTGTACATTGAAACACTGATTTGGTTAGCTAATCAATTAAGTGAAGTCATGCACAGACGGTGTTGAGCCTTGTATGCTCACAAGGTGAGAGTAGGTTTATTCAACACGTCTTGATTACCAGAGTAAAGTTGTGCTACCAGCCTTTTACTGTGTTCAACTAGAGTAACTAGTCTAGTGAGGTTTGGGATCTCTCTTAAAAAGCCATCAACAAGCTGAGACCAAGAAATGCTATAATACGTAAAAAGGCTGGCTCAGCTCTGCAAAAGCAACTCTGTTGTAGACAGATTAGATAGTGCTAAATGTTTAAAAAGGCCTTCTCTTGATTTTAAAAAGGGTATGATAGTTCTGAACTACTAAGTAGTTTTTGCATTTTTTTTAAACTTGGTTACAGTACCAGGGCATCACTAGCTAAACCAGAACTTATTGCCCCCCTCTAACTGACAAGACAGCAGTTAAGTCAATCATTTTGTCGTGGGCATACAATTGCATGTTGGTCAGGCCAACTAGGGATGGCAGATTTCCACCCTTTGAAAGACATTAAGTGAGTCAAATGCATTTTTATGGCACTCGACAATGGTTACATGATTGCTATCAGGCCAGCTTTTCATTCTGGAGTTTTACATAATGCAAATTTCATCTGCCATGGTGGGAATCAAATGCATGCCTCAGACCATTAGCCTAGGGTTCTGGATTACTAGTCCAGTGACATTATTGCTGCCACCACCTTCCCAGCGTGGTAAGGCATTGAATTAAGTGAGAATGGTTGGAAAAATGCTGCATTGTAATTGGTAGTAAATCTTCCTGTTTTGCAGTTGCACATTTTAGTTTATTTTTCTGCTTTGATACAGTCCAGGGCCTCAGCAAGACTAAAACCGCGGCCTGCCCCATCATCAGGACCCAAAATACTTGTCCATAAATCAACAAGTGGAGCACGAAGACGCAGGACACGATGTCGCAAATGCGAAGCTTGCCAACGCTCAGAGTGTGGCGAATGCCACTTCTGCAAAGACATGAAGAAGTTTGGAGGTCCTGGCAGAATGAAGCAGTCCTGTCTCAAGCGGCAATGTATTGCAGTGAGTACAAAGATATACGTTGTGTTTATAAATAATGTTCAATTATTCTGTTTAAAAAAAACAGTTTCCATGGAGCTGAGCTTACTTTGACTTTAATTTTGAGATTGGCACAGCCTATTCTACTCTTAAACCTGTCTTGGGGTAGAAATATTAGTAATAGGCAACAATGTTCTTTTTGGTTTCTGATGGAAATTTTTTTCAAATAGACTTGATTATTATGTAAAGAAATACATTCATTTCATATGTTCAATTATTGTTTCTTGACTTGTGTACAGATGGTTTAGTTTAAAATATAGAGCCACAAATTAATCAACATCAATCTTGTAAATTAAAATACCAATGATCTAACCAAGTGTTTGCATGCACCATCTATTTATCTTAACTGTGTGTCTACTTGATTTGCTTTATGTTGTTAATAATTTGATAGGCCATATTGCTTCAGTTGGACAAGAGAGTTTTGCAATGTCTTGTAATCCAAAATGAAGTACTGAAAATGCTCACTTGACTGAAGCTGCTGTTTTTTTTCATGGAGATAACCAGCAAAAACAAACAGCTGCTATAGTCAGAAGGTGCAAAGGGGAGCTTCCGAAGTCCCATTGTTGCACTTCTTGAAATACTTGAAGAAAGGGTGAATGAATCGATGATTTCATAACACCTTTAGTAAAAGTGTGTCAGAGGCTGAGGGAGAATCTTATAGATATTTATAAAATCAGGAGGGTCATGGACAATGTGAACGGTCAAGCTTTTTCCCCAGGGTAGGGGCGGTGTTCAAAACTAGAGGGCATTAGTTTAAAGTGAGAGGGGAAAGATTTAAAAGGAACCTAAGGGGCAACTTTTTCCATGCAGAGGGTAGAATGAACTGCCAGAGGAAGTGGTGGAGGCTGGAACAATTACAACTTTAAAAGGCATCTGAATGATTATATGAGAGAAGGGTTTAGAGGGATGTGGGCCAAATGCTGGCAAATGGAACTAAGTTAATTTAGGATATCTGGTCGACATGGATGAGGAGTTGGACCAAAGGCTCTGCTTGTGTGCTGTATATCTATATGACTCTGAGATGGAGAAAGTTAACAGAAAGTAGTAAAGAATAAAGATCTTGTACTTGTGTAGCACTGCAGGATGTTCCAGAGTACTTTATAACCAATTAACTATTTCTGATGTGTAACCACTGTTGTAAAACAAAAAGAGGGGAGAGAAAGAGAAGCTGAGGAAAGATCTTTGACAGTTGTAGAGATGCATCTGATCCTGAAAATGTGTTTAAATCTTGCAGAAAATAAGGCAAGTTTGATGTATATTGCCTCAAGGGTGCGGGTGTTAACCAAAATAATGGTATTATAAAGACTTTATCTTTGTTTGCTCATGAGATTTGAGTTTCTTCTAACTAACATTGCTCATCCCTTACAGTCTTTGACAAGGTGGTGATCAGATCTTTTTGAATCTCAGCGTGTCTTAGAGTGGCTGAATATAATTCTGTGGATGCCCAATTTTGAGTTATTAGATCTGATTTGAATCTATCCCATTTAACAAAAGGGTGCCACACAATTTTTGCGGATTTGAACTTGTGTAACTGAAGTATTTGTCCCAACCTCTGGATTATTAGGCTGTAACCTCCACTGCTGCTATATCCCTTACTTGATCATTAACACCAAGTTGGGAGACCAACAAAAATTCAATGAGGCATGGGGGTGAGCACATTAGGTGCAGCACTGAGGATACTTAATGAGATACCAAGATAACAGTTACAGCTGAGTGAGCACTCATCGTCAAGGCGAAAGGGAACACAGCCATCTATGAGGGTATCAGTGCCAGAAAAGCTTAGGCTGCGAGTATATGAAGTTACAAAAGTCAAATTAGACTGTAATGATCAGGCACATATGAGATTGAAGGCATATCTTGTGGTTAACCATGACTGAGGTTGTGAACTGGCCTGTTCGGACTCTAGCAGTCCAGAGAACCATGTGGAATCATGGCAAGGGAACAGAGTTGTGGCAGGGAGAAAAGACAATAGCTTCAGTCTGCCCGTTATTTAATTGGAAGAAACTGCTAGATATAGAATAATCATTCTGATAATTTTGAAACAGTGGATGGATTGAGAGGGGGCAAGTTTAAAGGCAGTGTGTGAGCAAATCTTTTTATACAGAGGATGATGGAATGTTCTGCCAGATAAGGTGGGTAGAAGCAGATACATTAGCAAAGTTTGAGGAGTGTTTAGAGACACAGATGAACAGACATGGAATGGAGGGATACGGACCATGTGCAGGCAGATAAGTTTAGTTCATGGTTGGCACAGACACTGTGGGCTAAGGGCCTGTTCCTGTGCTGTACAGTTCTATGTTCTATTTGGAAACTGGTGTGTTTTTCGTTATATGCTACCCTTGGGCAATATCAAATGAGAAATCGAAAAGGCCCAATTATGGACACCATCAGAAGTAACGTTTTGGAAGTGGAAAGAGAAGATATTGGTGGCCAGATAAAAATGGAAATAAGTGAATGCAGTCCACCCAGATGTGGTAGTGGAGAGGCATTAGAGGAAAATGTCAGAATTAACTGTGTCAAAAGCTGCAGACTGCCTGAAAACAATGTGGTGGGATTGTTTGCTTTTGTCATAGCATATTGACTTCTGAGGGCTGTTTTGCTAATTTGGTAGGAACAACTGTCTGATTAGAAAGATTAAACAGTGTGGAATTCTGGGAATGGATTTGGAAAGAATTTGGGGAAGACAGGCAGCTTAAAGAAGGGGGTGGCAGTTGGCAAGGGCAATGGGGTCAAGGGTTGGTTTTGTTTTATGTGTAATGCTGACAAATTTGAGGCAGAGAGAGAGAGATAGAAATTGAAGAAAAAGAACCATAATTATGTCACATGGGATCTAAGAAAATTGGATGGTCATCAGTTTAGTGGCTGTAGGGTCAGCAAAGGCTGGGTCTCACCACAAATATTCAGTGAAGCCCAAAGAAATTTGGAAATGCAGTCCTAAGTGAATCATGGGCAAGCTAGGGAACAAAAGAGCAATTGCTGAACCTATGCAAAAGCAACAAGCTTCTCTGATAATTTTATATATATATATAAAATATATCCTCATGTCTCACTGTATCCTGCATATTTACAGGTACCTAAAATGCACAAAAATGATATCAGTTTACCCCATGTTATACATGACGACTGGTTCTGTATGGTATGAATTGACGACTGGTTGAATAATTTGTCAACCAATCTCGAACAAGTTTTCCATGTATGTGATAGAGCCCTTTGCATTTGTGAAGAACTTGCATATCTATAGCCATGCACTGTCAATATGCTTATTTGACATTTTACTACCCTATTCAACGAATCGGTTCTTGCGTGATACATACAGTATAGCATTGCAGTGCGGTGCTATGTCATTGCTGTTGCCATTTGACCTGCCACCATTTATGTGAACCAGTGTTCATTAAACTCAAACTTGCAGAGTTGAGTTCAGCAAAATTTAGAATCATGTCCAAATAGATGTGTTGCATGGGATCCTACCTAACCTAGGGCTTGCAGAAATCTTCTCCGTTCTCCCAATTTCTGTCTTCATCAGGTACGTTCCAACAAGGCCAACTTCGACAATTGAGCCTCTCAAATTTCCACCTTCTCCCTCAACCGAGGATTTCCCAGCATTGTTGACAGTGCCCTCAATCAGGTCTGACCCATTTCCCGCACTTCCGCCCTCATCCCCTGTCTTCCCTTCCATAACAACAATACGGTCCCCTTGTCCTTACCTACCATCCTACCAGCATCCACATCCAGAAGATAATCAGCTGCTGTTTCTGCTGCCTACAGTGAGGTGCCACCACTAGACACTTTCTCCTTCCCTCCCTTGCCCACCTGCCACAGGGATGCTTCCCTCTGTGGCACCCTGGTCCACTCTTCCTTCACTCTTACAGCCCCATGTACCTTCCCCTGCAACTGCTGAAGGTGTAAAACCTGCCCATTTACCTCCTCCCTTCTCTGTATCCAAGGACCCAAACTCTACCTGCACATCCCACAGCCTACTGCATTTGTTGCTCACAATGTGGTCCCTTTACATTGGAGAAAAGAAGTGTAGACCGGGTGACTGCTTCGCAGAATATCTATGTTCTGCTTGCAAAAAAAGGCCCTGAGCTTCTAGTTGCCTGCCACTTTAACACACCACCTTGTTCCCTGGCCACCATCTCTGTCTGTCTCAGGCTTGCTACAAATTCCAGCGAAGCTCAGCACAAGCTAGATGAACAACACCTCGCTTTCCACTAGGGAGCCCTCCAGCCATCCGGACTTGACTTGACTTGATATTGAGGTCAATAATTTTTGGGCCTGAACTCCCATGTCCTAGCCCCAACCCCATACACGGGTCTTGTTATTACATAGTCTGCTATTGCATGTTACCTATTGTTAGCCACCAACAGTCCCCATTAACAGCTATTCACCCTCCCACCTACATTGTTGCCCACTACTTTGTCTATCCAGCTGTTCTCTCTCTGGGCCCTATCCCCATCTATCATTTAGTCCTTACCCTGTTTACCCTGTCCTATCTTGTGCATATAAACTGGCATTTTTCCTAGCTACTATCAGCTGGGAGGAAGGGTCGCTGGACCTGAAATGTTAACTGATTTTCTTCACATTTGCTGCCAGACCTGATGAGCTTTTCCAGCAATCTGTTTTTTGTTTCTTGCTAAAATCTTTTTGAGTTCCATGAGAAATATGTCTTCGATAGACTAACACCTTAGCACCCACTGTCAAATGTTTCTGATGCATTTACTCTATGTGAATTTGCAGCTGTGTGTAAGAAATTCCTTGCATGTCTTAACAGGCTCCATTCTGAGTAAAAAGTTCTTTTCTCAATGTCCTAATAGAGAAATCAGCAAAAGGTTCTTCACTGCTGTCTACCACAAGCATATCTTCATTGGATAGTAGACACATTGAGCCTCCTACAATTTTGTGCACTTTAAGAGTGAGCTTACGAGCACCCTGATTAAAATAGGACTTGAGCCATTCATTCACCATACAAACTTGATGCTGAAATAGGGTGCATCAGAAGCATCCTACCATGGTAATGGCCTTGATCCAGTCATTTCTCGCTGTGTATTGTTCGAAGGCCCTATGGCGGTCTCCTTTTTGGTTCTGAAAATTGTCCAGTCTACTTCTGATTATTCTCGATTGGTAAGGTTTCTTAAGTTTAAGCAGCAAGTGAAACTAGCAATTTCACACTTCTCCTATACCTACCTCGCATGTGAGTAATGTGGTAGATGAATTTCAATGCAGGTATGATGTAGGCTGTATGTGCCTAATACTGGCAGATTAGTATGCTTGTGTGGACTGAAAGCTGCAAATATGAATACACAGATCCCTGATCTCTGTTGTCAGGGAGAACACTTCTATTTCAACTCAGCAAAATTGCTGACAACTATTTTCCTGGTACATTATTTTTTAAGGCAGGTTTAGACTTAACCTCTCGTTTAAAGTTTAGTGTTTGGCTGTCAACTGTCAATCATCATGAACCTGAGCATCCTCCTTGGCAACACCTCTACCAATCAGAATCTACTTGTCAACTAACTGGCGCTGTCCTCTCATACCACATAAATGCTGAGATTCCCCTTGAAATGATGTGCTTGAAAATTGTCCTGATGAATGCATGACAGAAAACTTCAAATTTCTTTTCAACAATATGCCAGTTCTATGCAACAAATGTCTAATTACTACTACAGGTTTTCGTCTGAATTATGTAGTTTCTCCACAGGAATTGATAACAAAATATGGACCGTACACAGCTTGTTAAAGCACCTCATCATTTTAAGTCAGAAGGTTTGTGTGTTCACAATCTAATTTAAGACTTGAGTGGCAAATTTAGACACTCATTTCAGTGCAATACTGAGACAACTGCATTGCCAGAGGTGCTTTTCAAATGTGACAGGAAACTGAGATAATGTTTTCCCCCTTGAGTGGGCATAGGAGAGGCTACAGGGCTGTTTTACAGAAAATAGTTTGGTTCTCTTTTTTTTTTAATGACTGACGCTTTTCTCCCAACCAACTTTATTTAGAAACTAATTAACATGCTATTGATTTCATTGCCAGTCAGTGGATCTTGGAAGAATATGCAAACTCCACACAGTTGCCCAAGATTGGGATTGAACCCAGGCCCCTGGTATTGTGAGGCAGCAGATCTAACCACTGTGCCCCCCTATGACCCACAGTTTTACAGTCCAGTTGTGACCCAGTGTATTGCAAACCATTCATTAACACTCCTGGGGTTTCCTGCTCTTTCAGACGTGTTAGAGGTGGTCATATTCTGGAAAATCTGCCTGACTTACTTTTTCTTCAGAACCTTCACACAAGTAACCAGCACCCATATGTTACTAACTTGAAATCCAAGCCCTTCCATAACCAGAGTCATGAGTCCTTGCCCGTAGTGACATAATAGCGGAGTTTGTTTTTCTGATGCGTAGAAAATGTGTTGCCAATTATTACGATGATTAATGCAATTATTTTGATAGTGCTAACAAACTTTGACGGTTTTGTTTTATGCCAAAAGTCTATGCAGAGTGTGTGTTAACAATTGCCCTTCTGTAGATTTAGTGATTCCTCTTGCATGAGCATAATCACACTATTTACACTAATATCTATAAAGCACATCACAGTAGCTGGAGATAGACAATGCAACCAGTTTTAGTCGCAGGTGATTTTGGGCTTTTGTTGAACAATAATCCAAGCTATGTTGCTATAATTAGAAAGTCACAGTAGAATTAAACTTGTGTTCATGACTTGTGCAACATGATGCATTGATGCTGCTACATACACCATCATCTTGAAATTTATCTGGAGTTCCAAAATGTCACAAAAACTAAAGTAATGAATAGTAAGTATTTGGAATAACAATGTGGAGCTGGAGGAACACAGCGGGTCAGGCAGCGTAAGAGGAGCAGGAAAATTGATGTTTCGGGTCGGGACCCTCCTTCAAAAGGGCCTGCTGTGTTCCTCCAGCTCCACACTGTGTGCTACCTCTGACTCCAGCATCTGCAGTGTTTACTATCTGAGTGGTGTTAGAAATAGGGTGTTTTACACAGTATATTTTTTAAAATTAGACTAGAATCTATTGACCTCTAACACTTTGTTGCAGCCCGTGCTACCACACACTGCAGTCTGCAAGATTTGCGGTGAGGCAGGAAAGGAAGACAATGTAGTGGATGAAGCAGAGAAATTTAATGCTAGCTTAATGGAATGCTCCATCTGCAATGAAATATTACATCCAGGATGTCTGAAGGTATGTTTGACCTAGTTGACCTCATTGGTCATATTTTAAAGTTCCTAAATTCCTGTTTTTTTTCAGATTTAAAAGGTTGTTGATGAGATTAATTTGAATGTGTGATAGAGAAACGAGTCATTTTAAGTGGATAGTTTTGTGCCGGTAGTAATAGTGTCATTTAAGTTCAGAAGGTGATCATGTGGCCCATCAAATCCATGCTAGGTGCAATCCAGTCAGTCCCACTCCTCCACTCAATCATTGTACCCTGTGGAATTATTTCATTAAACTGCTCAACTGGTTTTCTTTTTTTAGATCATTCATAAACTCCACTTCCTTCACCCTTCTAGGCAGCGAGTTCCAGATCTTTACCACTTCTGTCTTTTCTAAGAAAAAAGCTTCCCATGCATTTCTTGCCTAAACTTTTTGTACCAGGACTAGGGGACATGGATTTGTTGATGTGGATTGTTTTACCTTGTCTATGTAATGTAAGCCTGTTATAATCTCGTACATTATTATCAAATCTATTCTCCTCCAAGGAGAACAACCCAACCATTCCAACTTAATCTTATAACTATGGTTCTTCATCCCTGGAACCACTATTGTAAATTTTTTCCTGCACCCCCTCGAGTATGCTTGCACATGTCTCAAGAATGCATTATTTTAGTGATCAAAACAGCTTTATAGGAACAAAGCCCAATATCCCTCTTTTTGTACTCTGTCTCTTTTTATGAAGCCCAAGTTCTCATATGCTTTTCTACCATGCTGTCACTAAGTCTTTCCACCAAGTATCCACTCTGTCAAGTTTCCTCTTAATCTTGCAAGTTTCAGTAAGATTCCCTGTCATTCTGAAACTCCAGTGGATGCAGGCCCAACTGACCAGTCTTTTTGCTTACAAGACACACCCTTCATACCATGAATCAGATGTATGAACCTTCTAATAGTTATGTTCTTTCTTAAATAAGACATAAGACGTTTACATATATAGTCTCACCAACACTCTGTATAACTGTAGTAAACGTTACTGATTTTCCTCCAATCCCCTTGCAATAAGTGACAGCATTTTATTTGACTTCCTAATTACTTGTATCTGAAATTAACTTTCTATAATTTATGTAATAGGACACACACATTCCTGTACAAATTCTGGATTGTCCAAGCTTTCAAATTAAATAAAACGCAGCTTTTCTTTCTTTCTGCCGAAGTGGGCAAGTTCATATTATCCCTCATTATACTCTGCGTTTACTGAATTTTACTCACTCGCTTAACCTATCCTTATCCATTTTTATACTCTGACTGTCCTACCGATGTTTGCATCATTAGAAAATATTAATAACTGTCTGCATTAGGCAAACCAATTCTCTATTAATGCCATGGATAGTCTATCCACGATCTCCTCTTCTCCAACAACCCCCACCCCTTCTCCAAATTCTCCCATCCATCCCTCCCCACTCTACAAATTACATACACTGCAGCACATAGTTATTTTGCACAGCAACCATTTTAAGTGACACTTTGTGAAATACCTTTAGAGATTCAAGCACACCACAATTACAGCTTCTCTATTATTTAAGTTGCTAGTTATTTTCTTAAAGTTTAATTTCATCAAACGCTATTTCCCTTTCACAAAACCATGCTCACTCTGCCTTATTTGTGTTAAGTTTTCCTAAGTGCATTGCTGTAACAGTCTTTAATAATAGGTTCCTGCATTTTCCCTGATGCGAAGTTAACTGGCCTGTAATTCCTGCTTTCTGTATCACTTCAGTCTTGAATAAGAGGAACTATATATTTGCATTTTTAAATCTGATGGACCTTTCCAGATTCTAAAGAATTTTGTCAAGTTAAAACTAACGTGTTTACTATTTCAGCAGCCACTTCATTTTTAGACTCTAAGATGAAGTCCATTAGAACCTAGGATGTCTCAGCCTTTAATTCTCAGTAACCTTTCCCTGGTGATTGCAGTTGTTTGAAATTCCACCCTCCCTTTTACTACTTGATGTACAGTTTTATTTGGGATGTTTGGGTGTGTCTTCACGTATAAAAGACAAAATATCTGTTCAATGCAGCTGCTATTTCCTCATTTTCCATTATTAATACCCCAGACTCTATCTGGAGAATGAATCGTCACTTTAGTTAGTTTTACCTTTTTTAACTACTTGTAGAAACTCCTCCTATCCAGCGAGTTTTCTGTTATAATCCCTCTTACTATTTTTTTTTGGTCTTTTTTTTCTGTTCTGTCATCTGAGCTGAAACTGATCTTTGTGAAACTATGGTGCCAATTTGAAAGAAAAATTCTATTTTTAACTTCCATAGATAACCTAGAATGATGTATCCCACTCCAAGACCCTGTCTTTCTCATGGAACATACCTTTTCAGTATTATGAAAGATCTACTTAAATGTCTTTCAGTGCATTTTTATTGGCCATCTTATAACCCCATAATACCACAAATAACTTTAGCAAGCACAAACCTGATGTTCTTATTTCCTTCAATTAAATTTAAAACACTAATCTTAGACCCCAATTTACCTTCCTCAAACTGAATGTGGAATTCACTTCCCTAGTTATCTCAGCTATCTAGGAGCACCTTTGTTTCGAAGCTATCAATTAATCCTCTCTCATTGTACAGTATCAAATCTAGAATAGCCTTCTGTCTGGTCGGCTGTAGAATGTGGTGTTACAGAACCCCAGAGGAGTAGAAGGGTGATAGGGGTGATTACTTAAGAGGAAAACCAGGAGGACAAAGAGGGGACATGAGATAGCTTTTGGCAAGTAGAGCTAAGGAGAATCTAAAGAGATTCTATAAATACATTCAGGGCAAAAGAGTAACTAGGGAGAGAATGGGGCTCCTTGCATGGCTGTCTGTGTGGGCAACCACAAGAGGTGTGTGAAATACTAAACAAATCTTTTGTCTCTGTATTTACTATGGAGAAGGACATGGGAGCAGGTGGACTTGAGAAAATAAATAGTGATATCTTGAAAAGAGTTCATATTACAGAAGAGGTGGTGCTGGAGGTCTTAAAATGCACAAATGTAGATAATTCTCTGGGACCTGATGGGGTGTTTCCCAGACCTTTGTGGGAAACTAGGGAAGAGTCTGGGCCCCTTCCTGAGATATTTGTATCAGCAACAGCCACAAATGAGGTGCCAGAAGACTTGAAGTTGGCTAATGTGCGTTATTTAAAGCCTGCGAGGAAAAGCCAATGCACTATAGACTGGTGAGCCTGAAGTCAATAGTGAGTAAGTTGTTGGAGAGGTTTCTGAGGGACAGGATTTACGTTCATTTGGAAAGTAAAGGACTAATCAAGGATAGTCAACACGGCTTTGTGTGTGGAAAATCATGTCTCTGTCTCTAACTTAATTGAGTTTTTTGAAGAAGTGACAAAGAAGACTGAAGGCAGAGCAGTATATGTTGTCTGTATGGACTTCAGAAAATATTCAACAAGGTCCTTCATGACAGACCAATTAGTAAGATTTGATCACATGGGAACCAGGAGGATTTAGCTGATTGGATACAAAATTAGCTTTAAAGGTGGGAGACAGGGTAGCGGTAGAAGGTTGCGTTTTGGACTGGAGGCCTGTGACACACAGCTGATTGCAAGGACTGGTGCTAGGTCCACTGCTTTTTGTAATTTATATAAATTATTTAGATGTGAACATAAGAGGTATGGTTAGTAAGTTTACAGATCACCACCAGTTTTTGATATGATGTGGACAATGAAGATAATTATCTCAGTGCAGTGGGGACCCTGATCAGTTGGGCCAATGGGCCAAGGAGTGGCAGATGGAATTTTTAGATAAATGTAAGTTGTTACTGTTTGATAATGCAAATCAGGGCAGGACTCGTACAATTAGTCGTAGGACCCCGGGAAGTGTTACTGAACAAGGGGACCTAGGGCTACAGGTGCATTAAAAGTGGCGTTGCAAGTAAACAGGGTGGTAAAGAAGGTATCAGAAATAATAGGAACTGCAGACGCTGGAGAATCGGAGATAACAAGGTTTGGATCTGAATGAACACAGAAAGCCAATCAGCATCTTGGGAGCAGGAAGGCTGACGTTTCGGGCCTAGACCCTTCATCAGAAAAACCCTTTTCTGATGAAGGGTCTAGGTCCGAAACGTCAGCCTTCCTGCTCCTAAGATGCTGATTGGCCTGCTGTGTTCATTCAGATCCAAACCTTGTTATCTCGGATTCTCCAGCGTCTGCAGTTCCTGATACAATATTAACCCCACTGCAAAGCCTCTTCTAAGGATGCCTAACCGGAAGAAGTTACCCTCCTCCCTCCAGACAAACCTCAGGGGATCTCTCTCCCACTGCAACTCTCTTATGACCTCTTTGGCCTTGAAACTGCTCGACCATGTCCTGAAGCAAACCAGTTACTACAGTCACATCACCTTTCTTAGTACCTCCCTGTGGAACCAGATCATCTCCAATGGACTACAGTCCACATTCAAGCCTTCTCAATTTGGCCCCCAACTGTGACAATATCTATGTTCAGGACATTGAGACCCTTCAGAAGCTTTTCTTCCTGCGAGTCCTGAAACACACACTCGCTGCAATGCACCGGCATCTCCAGGCTCTGCAATCAAGCCTACCCCAGCTCAGAGCCTCCCTCTCCCAGACCTGCAAAGGACCTCTCCTCTTTTTTATTCTTCGTGATTTTCTAATGCAGGGTCGTAGCTTGAAATGTCAGCCTTCCTGCTCCTAAGATGCTGTTTGGTCTGCTGTGTTCATCCAGCTCCACACCGTGTTATCTCTGGTAAAGAACATATTTGGCATGCTTGCCTTTATTGATTAGTGCATTGAGTACATTGTTGGTACGTCATGTTGCAGCTGCAACATGACCTTTTAGAATACTGAGCACAGCTTTGGTAGCCTTCCTTGTAGGAAGGATGTTGTTAAACTTGAGATGGTGCAAAAAAATTATTGGAGAGGATTCTAGGGAAAGTATTGGAGAGGATTATTCAAGACAGAAATCAATGGGCGTATTAGCGAGAGGCAACATGGTTTTGCGAAGGGGAGGTCGTGTCTCCCTAACTTGGTTGAGTTTTTTTTGAGGAAGTGACGAAGATAATCAATGAGGGTAGGGCAGATGATGTTGCTTACATGGACTTCAGTAAGACCTTTGACAAGGTCCCTCATGGCAGGCTGATACAGAAGGTAAATTCACATAGGGTCAGAGGTGAACTTGCAAGATGGATTAAAAAACTGGCTGTTTCATAGAAGACACAGGGCAGCAGAGGAAGCGTGTGTTTCTGAATGGGGGGCTGTGACTAGTGGCGTTCCTTGGGGGTCAGTGTTGTGATCTTTTGCTGTTTGTAATGCATTTCCCAAATCATTTACATATTACTGGTCTGATTAGTAAGTTTACCGATGACACAAAAGTTGGTGGAATTGTGGATAGTGCTGAGGACTGTCACAGGACACAGTTGAATATAGATCAGTTGGTGACTTGGGCAGAGAGATGGCAGATGAAGTTTAATCCAGAAAAGTGTGAGGTAATGCATTTCGGAAGGTCTAATCCAAATGGAAAATCTACGGTAAATGGCAGACCCCCTAACAGTACTGATAAGTAGAGGGATCTGGGTGTACAGGTACACAGGTCATTGAAAGTGGCAGTGCAGGTGAAAAAGGTAGTCAACAAGATATACGACATGCTTGCCTTCATCGGCTGGGGCGTGTAGTTTAAAAATTGGCAGGTAATGTTGCAGCTCTATAGAACCTTAGTTAGGCTATATTTTAGAAATTGTGTTGCATTCTGGTCGCCGGAGAGGATATAAAAAAATTTGGCAGGATGTTGCCTGGTATGGAGGATGTTAACTATGAAGAGAGGTTGGAGAAACTTGGGCCGTTCTCACTGGAATGACGGAGGTTGAGGGGGGACCTGATAGAGGCCTACAAGATTATGAAGGGCATGGACAGATTGCACAGTCAGAAGCTTTTTCCCAGGATGGAAGAGTCAGTTACCAGGGGCCATGGGTTTAAGGTGCGACGGGCAAGGTTTCAAGATGATGTGCGAGGCAAGTTTTTATTTACACTGAGGGTGGTGGGTACCTGGGACTCACGCCCGGGGATGATGTGGAAGCAGATACAATAGTGACTTCTAAAGGACGTCTTGACAAATACATGAATATGGTGGGATAGAGGGATATGGTCCCTGGAAGGATAGGAGGCTTTAGTTGTGATGGGCAGCATGTTGGTGCAGGCTTGGAGGGCTGAAGGGCCTGTTCCTGTACTGTAATTTTTTTTGTTTTTTGTTCTAAAAGATTTACAGGAATGGATGTGAGTTTGCTTTCTGAGCTGGAAGGTTAATTTTCAGGCGTTTCATCACCATGCTAGGTAACATCATCAGTGAGCCTCCGAAGCGCTGGTGTTATGTCCCGCTTTCTATTTATCTGGTTAGGTTTCCTTGGGTTGGTGATGTCACTTCCTGTTCTTTTTCTCAGGGGATGGTAGATTGATTTGGAGCCAATGTGTTTGTTGATGGAGTTCCAGTTGGAATGCCATGCTTCTTGGAATTCTTGTGCGTGTCTCTGTTTGGCTTGTCCTAGGATGGATGTGTTGTCCCAATCAAAGTGGTGTCCTTCCTCATCTGTATGTAAGGATACGAGTGATAATGGGTCAGGTCGTTTTGTGGCTAGTTGATGTTCATGTATCCTGGTGGCTAGCTTTCTGCCAGTTTGTCCAAAGTAGTGTTTGTCACAGTTCTTGCAAAGTATTTTGTAGATGACGTTCGTTTTGTTTCTTGCCTGTATAGGGTCTTTTAAGTTCATTAGCTGCTGTTTTAGTGTGTTGGTGGGTTTGTGGACTACCCTGATGCCAAGAGGTCCGAGTAGTCTGGCAGTCATTTTGAAAATGTCTTTGATGTAGGGGAGAGTGGTTATGGTTTCTGAGCCCGTTTTGTCTGTTTGTTTGGGTTTATTGCTGAGGAATCGGCAGACTGTGTTCATAGGGTACCCATTCTTTTTGAATACGCTGTATAGGTGCAGCACATCAATCAACACATTGATTTGGAGCCAATCTACCATCCCCTGAGAAAAAGAACAGGAAATGACGTCACCAACGCAGGAAATGACATCACCAGCCCAAGGAAACCTAACCAGATAAATAGAAAGTGGGACATAACACCAGCACTTTGTCGGAGGCTCACTGATGATGTGTTACCTAGAATGGTGACGAAACGTCTGAAAACTAACCTTCCAGCTCAACGAGCAAACTCACATCCAGAACCTCAACCTGAGCTACAAATCTTCTCAAACCTCGCCATTTACAGGAATGTTGCCAGGATTGGAGGATTTGAGCTTTAGGGAGAGGCTGAATAGGCTGGGGATTTTTTTTTCCCCCGGAACTTAGGAGGCTGACAAGGAACCTTAAAGAAGTTTATAAAATCATGGCGGCCTGAGGTCTTTTCCCCAGGTTAGGAGAGTCCAAAACTAGAGGGCACAGTTTTAAGTTGAGAATGGAAAGATTTAAAGACGCGAAGGGCAACTTTTTCTCATAGGTTATAGAATGTTATAGAATGAACTGCCAGAGGTGGTGGTGGAGGCTGCTGCAGTTACAACACTAAGGCTTCTGGATGTGTTTATGAATATGAAGGTTTAGCAGGATCTGGGCCAAATGCTGGCAGGTGAGACTATGTCAGATTGGAATATCTGGTTGGCACGGACAAGTTAGATCCAAGGATCTGTTTCCGCGCTGTGAGGCTCACACTCTGTAAACTGACCCAAATAAAACCCTGCAAACTCATTGTCCAGGCAACCTTTTGTAATCTGATTTTATCCAATTTATAAATAGATGAAATTCACCCATGATATGCGTTGCATTTGTCTTGCTGCACCCCTTTCTATTATTTCTTCTTGTATACACCTTCTTAGACTAATTACTTTTAGTGACTTAAACTACTTCAATTGGTGACCATTTATTTACTTCTGCTATTCCTTGTTGCTGCTCGAACTGCATCTCTATCTTGGGAATTCCATTTTTCTTTCACTATTATACTAATGTCATCCTAAATAGGATTACCCCATCACCTTTTCCTAGCTTCCTGTCTTTCTGAAAAGTCATGTAGTGTAGAATATTATCATTTGAGCCTTGGTTAGTTCATGCATATATTTATTTCTATCTAACTTGCCAGTTCGTCCACTTTCCCGTGAATGCTAGGCATGTTAAAAAACTAAATCGTTAGCTTTGTCTTTTTACTGTTTTGCCGCTTCTAGCTCTAACTGCTGGCATATTCGTCCAGTTTATATGCTTAATTCCATCTTCGCAACTTACCTCATGGTGCCTTGACTGCTCCCCATTAGTTTAAAACCCTCTGTATAACCTTAGTAATGCAAGATAATTATTCAACTCACTAGACCATTGGACCCTGCGGTGGTCAGATGAATGCCATCCCAATGATACAGCCCCCCCACTTTCCTAGGAATGCTTGCAATATCCTATAAATGGAAAACTATTTCCCCCTCCCACTAAAACGTAAGCTACAAGTTCAACTGTTTCATAATTTTTATTAAACATGCACCAGTTTGCTGAGGGTTTGGCTCTTCTGAAAGCGCATCCACACAAACCAGACACTTGGCGTGGCTTATCAAAACAGAAGACAGAGTTCACAGTCTAAAGTTGTTGAACCCCGTATTGAGTCCTGAAAACTGTAAAGTATCCAAGCAGAAAAGGAGGTACCATTTCTCCAGTTTGCTTTGGTCCTTGCTGGAGTGCTCCAGCAGATCTAGGACAGAAAAATGGTTATTGCTGTAATGACTTCCACCTTCCAGCAATATGGTTATTGAAACAGCAAGTGACTGGAGGTGAAGGTCATTCTTGCAAACAGAGTAAAGGTGTTCCACAGTACTTAGTACCCAGTTTGTAATTGGCCTCATCGCCATAGAGGAGATGTGAAGACAGTAGACTAAATTTGAAAAAAAGTACAAATAAATTGCTGCTTCACTTGGAAGGTGTATTTTGAAGTTTTGGACACTGAGGCAATAAAGGGACAGTGTTGCACCTTTTGCAATTGAAGGAATGGTGCCATCGGGGTTGGTGAAGAAGTGTTGGGGATGTAACAAGGTATAGTCCTTACTGAATGCTGACCAGGGACAGGAGGATGTATTTGAAGATGACGTCTACTAGAGTTGGAGAAAATGGCAGAAGATGAATCATTTGAAACCAAGGTCACTGGGGTAGGAAGTGAGGGCAAGGGAGCCCTATTGTTCTGGGAGGGAAGGACAAAGGGTGAGGCAGAAATGTGGAAGATGAGTCTGATGCCACTGAGGACCCTTTCTAACACAATGGTAATAGAAATCCTCAGTTGAGGGAAAAGGAAGACATGTTGGTAGCAGATGCGGTTGAGAAACTTGGAGACTGAAATGGAAGCTTACATGAAGCAGAATGTGATTAAAATGTTGTAAAGGCAACTATGGAAACTGCTAGATTGAATTGGATATTAGAAGACAGTCTAACCCTAGAAATGGAAACGGAAGTCAAGGTAGGGAAAAGAAGTTGGACATGGAACAGATGAATGAGAGAGAAGGATGGAATTTGTAAGTAAAATTGAGTTTTTCCAGTTCTATCAATGGGATGCCACATACTGGAGTTGCAACGCATCACCTGTCCTGTTACTTTTGTTTTTGAATTTTAGTTATTTGCATTTTTTTTAAAAAGCTAATGAATGCCTCCTCTTGTGTTTCACCGATTTTCAATTTTGTTCTAATCACTCTGATTTGAAATTCCCTAACTAGATTGATAGGATTTCACAGAAAATTTTCACTATCCAATCACACACCTGCTTCCTATGATGTACTTTATTTTTGTTTGGCTCTGAGTTCAGACTTTTGCTATATTAACCCTGCTGTCCCGATACTGTGCCATTGAAGGGAGATTGGATTAAAGTATTCAAGTTTATTCCAGGTTTAAATATGATAGACGAAGAAAAGCTGCTGTCATTAACTGAGGATGCAAGGATCGGGGGACACAGATTTAAGGTTTTGGACTTGATACAGGGAAAGTTTGAGGAAGAACATTTTTACTTCATGAACAGTTATGGCCGGGGATTTGATGCTGTTGTTGGTGCTGGAAGGGGAGAATTTGAAAAGCAAATTGGATGGACCTTTTGAGGGAAATGCTTTACTGAGAAGCTATGAACCAGTAGGCTGATTGTTTCCTCTTTTGTCTTAAGCAATAAGTGTACAATTCTGAGAATCATATGGAGACTCTGAATCTGGCTGCATGAGAACCAGATTCAGCGTTCAAAAGCAATGAAAATGAATTTGAAATAATGATACTTTATGCAGTTTGTCCCAGAATGTGTGAGATGGGTACATTTGGGGATGTGTTTAGTTTTTTTGAGAGGATATTCGATGGCGTGCACCTTTCTCATATGAAAAAAAATCACTTAATACTGAATCGATTTAAATCTTTGCACTAGTTTTTAGAGTAGACATGCCTAAAATGACTATTAGAAGGGGACATAATTGAAAGGTGATTGGAGGAAGGTGTAGAGGAAATGTCAGAGGTAGGTTCTTCACACAGTGAGTGGTGAGCGTGTGGAATGCGCTGCCAGCAGTGGTAGCGGAGTCAGATATTTCAGAGACTTTTAAGCGGCTCTTGGATAGGCACATGAAGGATAGTAAAATGTAGGGTATGCAGGGTATATCGATCTTAGTAGGATGTTATGTCGACACAACATCATGGGCCAAAGGGCTTGTACTGTGCTGTACCGTTCTATGTTCTAAAGAGATTGCAGTTGCTACACTGGAGACAGAGACTGAGAAGTTTCTCAGCAACACAGGTAAGCCAGACTACCTAAGTATACTGCATCAACCTACCACTACCAACAAGGAATCCTTCTCCCCCGACCTCCGCCCCCACCGCTCCCCTCCCTCCCCCCCCCCCCCCCCCCCCCCCCGAAGTATTAGTGATAGAGAGCAAATGGTACGTTGGCATTCATTCCAAAGGAATTAGAGTACATAAGTAAACACATATTGCTGCAGCTGTATAGAAGCTTTGTTAGATATCACCTGAAATATTGTGTACGGATTTGATCTCCTTATCTAAGGAAGGATATACTTTTCATAGAGGGGGTTGAACTGCAGCGCACTATATTAATCCCTGGGATAATGGAATTGAATGAAGAGACTGGTTCGATATTCCCTAGAGTTTCAAAGAATGAGAGTTATTGAAAGTTACAAGTTTTTCATGGGCTGTGGCAAGATGTGTATAGCTAGGATACTTTTCCTGACAGGGGATGCAATGTCAGGACAAGGTGCAGGTGGATTTAAGAGGAATTTCTTCTTTCAGAGTATAGTGAATCTTTGGAATTTTGTACCCGAGGTGGCTGTGGAAGCTCAATCATTGAGCAGGTTCAAGATCAAAATCAACAGATTTCTGGATTCTAATGACATTATGGATATGGACAGAGTGCAGGAAATTGCCTTGTCAATCAATTGTGTCTATCTGGCTCATTTCAATCAAGTTAAGTTTGCAGTCCATCAATGCATAGTGCCTTGTTAAAATCACGATACTTAGCATTCCCAATGAGTTAGGCTTCTGAATGTTTCAGCTGGTCAGGTTGTTTCATTAAAGTAAGAGTTCTCTGTTGTTTGTTGACTCTTCTCTCCTTTGTAATCCAGTCCAAAGTGATAAAGTAAACTGCGTACACACTAAAATGTGTAGCAAATAATGTTAACATTTTCAGCAACGGAATGTTGTACTATAAAATTGAGTTGATTATTGCTCAACCTTTCCTTCAATCAAAATAAGGCAACATTTGTTCATTTTTTAAAAAAATCACTAATATTGCTAACATTTTGCCTGCTATGTTGCAGACATTTGACAGATATGGGTGATGTGCTTCAGTTACCTAGCTATTTTTGATCTGATATTGTTTGATTCATGCATGTGTACGATACATTCAATGTTCCTTTTAACATCAGGTGGAGGAGTCTGAAGGGCTTATAAATGATGAGTTGCCAAATTGCTGGGAATGTCCAAAATGTAACCAGGAAGGAAAAACAGGCAAAGTAAGTGTTGATGAAATAAACTTTTTTTAAAAAGAAAGTTCATGATTTAAAGGAATTCTAAACCTAACTTAGAAAACGGGAGAGATTTAGGCATGAATAATTTGTTCAGAAATTATTTTAAGCTAGAAGCAATTGAAATTAATTCTGATTGTTTCACAATTTTACATGTTTCTATATTTCTACTATAAGATCTCCATATTCTTGCATAATGAAGGATCTTCTCATCTTTCTCTTCTTACCCCACCAACACTCAACTTCCATGTAATCTGGCTCTTTGTTCCCTCCCTCCATTTTATAGATCTGGTATAAACCAATTTGACTATTTTATTAATTGACCATCTTGGGCTGTACAAACAAAGTTATTTGGGTTTCCATATGCACAAATCTCTAAATTCAATCATGCAGTGTCCCCTTTCTATCTTGTAATGACCAGATGATAAGGGGTAAATTGGCTCCCCTCTTTTTATTCCCTCACTTTAATAATTTGCAATGACTAATTTGATTCCTTAACATACAGCCATTATACTCTAATTTAAAATTATTGTGTTAGACAAAATTAAGGAGCCAATTTAGTAAAGTTTATTGAGTAAAAGAAAAGGCTTTTTATTACCTTCTAAATCTGAGAGAAAAAGTTAACAAAATACGTGCAAACACAGGTAACATTTTACAAAGGAGTCTGTCTGGTATAGACATGAAGAATGAAGATTATGCAGTTTGAAAGCTCTTGAAGTCCTTGAGGTGTTAGATTTCAAAGTGAGATCACAGCTGTTTAATGGTCTCCCTAGCAGTGATGTTTGTGGATACCTTTTGAATTCTCAGTGACTGGTTATTTCCTCAGTTTGCATTTTCTCTGGGTGTTGGCTGCAAAGACAATGACAGAAACAAGCAAAGAGAGGTTTTATTCCTGTCCATTGTTTTTCATTCTGTTGTGCTGCTAAGATAAGAAACCGCTACTGAAATACCATATATTCACAAGTCTGGCTCCATTGTCTAACATGGCCAACTGGCAGATGTTCTTTGAACTCCCAACATATGAAATTATCATGCATTTGTGAATTTAAACAGTGGATCAAAAATTACTAATACTCATTCAGTTACTTTGTTTCAATGACTTTAGATAAAATAGAAATTTCACTGAGGATGGATTTGCCTATCCAACATTGGTTTCCTGTTACTGGACTTTTCGCCCTTGCCTCCAAGTAACCCTACAAGGTGCTTGAGACCTGCATTATGCAGCTGTGGTCAGTCTGAAAATGCCAGGTTACCCCATTACCAGATTTCACTTGTATTAATCCTTATTGGTGTTAATTTTATGGATATGTTCATAGAACTTTGTATAAACATGTTTAGTACTGTAAGTACAACCTAACCATTCAAAAGAACAGTTGCATAGAGTCAGTCATACAGCACAAAAACAGACTCTTCAATTCAACCAGTCCATGTCGAACATAATCCTATACTAATCTCATCCCACCTGCTTCATCCTGGCCCATATCTCTCCAAACTTTTCCTATTCATGTACCTATCCAAATGCCTTTTAAATGTTATAATTGTACCCATATCCATCACTTCCTCAGGAAATTCATACCAGACGCTATCTATCCTCACCATTTAAAAAAAAATTCCCCTCATGTCATTTCAAATCTCTCCTCTCCTCTCCTCTCCTCTCCTCTCCTCTCATCTTAAAAAAAAAATGCTCCCTACAATTGAAATGCCCATCTTAGGGCAAAGATAACTACTGGTAACTAAATCTATATCTCTTATTTTGTAAATTTCTACCAGGTCTCTTTGTACTTTAGGTACACCTAAAAGGTCATACTTTCAGAATTAGAGATGACAGTGTGGCGCTGGAGGAACACAGCAGGCCAGGCAGCATCAGAGGAGCAGAAAAGTTGACATTTTGGGTCGCGACCCTTCTTCAGAAATAGGGGAGGAGGAAGGGAGCTCTGAAATAAATAGAGAGGAGGGGTGGAGCTGGGGAAGGTAGGTGGAATGGTGATACATGAGTGCAGATAGGGGGTGGTGGGGATTGGTCAGTGAGGTGGAAGGGGGGAATGGGTGGTAGAAGATGAACAGGTTGTGTCAAGTCAAGTATGTGGGGCAGGGTTGGACATTGGATGAGGCTCAGGGTGGGGAGATTGTAAAACTGGGGAAACCCATGTTTAGGCCATTGAGCTGTAGGCTCCTGAGGCAGAATGAGGTGATGATGCTCCAGTTTGCGGGTGATGTCATTGTGAGACTGGATGAAGCCCAGGATGGATGACACCCAGAGAGTGGGAGGGGGTATTAAAATGGTTTGTGACCGATTTTTTTTTTTAGAGGATGCCTTATCGGGACCAGCGGATAAAGTAGACCACATTGACGAATGTGCAGGTGACCCTCTGTCTAATGTGGTTTGTTTTGTGCCTTGTTTGGAGGTGAGGGGGGAGGTGTGGGGCAGGTGTAGTACTTCCTGCAGTTGCAGGGAAAGGTGCCGGGGTGGAGGGCTTAGTGGGGAGTTTGGAGCAGACGAGTAAGTCACGGAAAGAGTGGCCCCTACAAAAGGCTGATAGGGATAGGGAAGGAAATATCTCTTCTTGGTTGTGGGGTTGTATTGCAGGTGGCGGAAGTGGCAGAGAATGATATGTTGATTGCAGAGATTGCTGGGGTGGTATGTGAGGATGAGGGGGATTCTGTCTTTATTTTTGTTGGGGCCAGGGATGTGAGGGCAGAAGTGCAGGAAGCACAAGAGATATGGTTGAGGGCATTTTCGATCACCGGAGGGGAAGACGTTATGGTCCTTGAAATAGAAGGACATTTGGGATGTTTAGGAGTGGAACACCCCATCTTGGAACAGACACTGCGGAGGAATTGGGTGTAGGGGATCACATTCTTGTAGGAAGGTGGATGAGAGGATGTGTAGTCTAGATAGCTCTGGGAGTCAGTGGGCTCAAAATAAATGTCTGTTTCGAGGCGGTCACCAGAGATGGGGAAAGAGAGGGAGGTATCAGAGATGGACCAGGTGAATTTGAGGTTGGGCTGAAAATTCTTAGTAAAATTGATGAATGTTTAGAATTAGTTTTAAAGAAATAAATGGGACATTGTTGTTTATAAATATTGCATAACAATCTGGATTAAGCCAAGCACATGCTTATGATATTGTACATGCCTAATCTTTAGGAAATGTGACTTTGAAAATATCCTTGTGACATTTGTAGCTTTGTACTTAAACAAAACACAAAGGGACAAATGAATTAAAGTAAAATATATGTAGACCACTTACCACACCAGGCAGCGCAGCGCAAGCTTCTCTGCAATCGCGGGTGGTAATGTGCGTTTATTCCCATTTCCGATCTTCATGCAGAAGAGAGGCCCTGGGTTTAAATTCGCCTCCAATCTTCCTGGGTCTCTCTTAAAGGAGTTTAAAGAAGGTGAAGATGGAGGGAGGCGAAAGTCTGAAGACCTTGGACGTCCAAAAGTGGAGGAATATCATCCCAACAGACGGAAATCTGATGATGGTCTAGGACTCAAACGAAGAAAAGAAAAAGATTTACCAACTGATCTGGGCCCAAGTAAAAAGGTATTGCAATTTTTAAAATACTTTGTTTAAAGATCTATGATTAAAACTGGTTAATAGTTGGCATTTTATATATTAGGTGCTTATCCAAGTACAAGCTTAAAGAACTCACATCACATATGGGCACTGCTAAGCAAATGCATTTGCATTCCTGCACAATATGTTGGCTTATTGGCAGGGAAATACTTCATGTAGGTTGTCATTTATGCAGTCCATTGAACCTCTGATGTATTCCTGTTGGTGCAGCTAAATAGGTTATGGAAATACCTGTTTTATCTTTAATTATTGTAATGCACAATATAATGTTCTGAATTAGAACATTAGTCAAGCAAATTGAACATAAAGTATTTGTGGTTTTAGAATGTGCAGGTGTTGTTACGGGATCCTATGTCCCACTGGATATAACGCAGTTACAGGATTATGCTGATCTGGATGTTTAATAAATTGGATAAATTGAAATTGTTCAGGTACTTGAAATGGTGAATTCAATCAAATGAAGTAGTATTGGAAAACTTGTAACTTTCTTCTCTTGAAGATGACATGTTTCAAGAATAGACATCTTAGCCAGTACACACTGCAGTCTTTTTATTTGTTCCTTGTTGTGGCACTAAATACAAACCAATTTGCCCAAGTGGACTCTATTTAGTAACAAAGTGTAGACCTGGATGAACACAACAGGCCAAGCAGCATCTCAGGAGCACGAAAGGCCTGCTGTGTTCATCCAGCTCCACACTTTGTTATCTTGGATTCTCCAGCATCTGCTGTTCCCATTATCTCTATTTAGTAACATGGCTTGGTTAGAAAATGTTTGAAGCTTTGCAGTGATGATATTGGTGGGCCATCCACATCTTCTACAACCTTTTTTGAGGTTTTGTCAATAAAGACAGAACGTAACAAAGGAGAATAACCATTTTTTAAAAAAATGTGTAAACTTAATCAAATTTTAAATTCAGTTTTGTGCTGACAGGGCAACAAAGATCATATATGATTTTTTTGTCAATAAATATAGATTGATTCACTCTGTGCAATGTTAAACCTACCAGTTGATATGTGTTAAGAAGAAGCGTACAGATGTAATATTCTGCCAGGCAGTGGATGGGCTTAATAATTCAGTGCACAAATTATCCCAGAGGTTGCCACAAATGCAGTGTCTGCCTCAGATGATTACATGAGCATCCAGAATCAGTAACCTTAGACCATTCATTAAATATCTGGTACGTGTGTATAAAACTCTTGTGAAATGAGCTTTTTTCCAGAGACAAGATGGACGTGTAGGAAAATATTGCTCTTCATTTTTAATAAAACCTTTTCTGAAATCTCTAAAATAATCACATTCACTTGGGTGCAATTGGCATTTTGTTTTGTTTGTCCAAACCACTTATTTTTCCTACTGGCGTGATTTGGTCTGGCTTTGAGCCTTCAATAGTTGTACCCTGTTTCGGACTTTAGTCTGTTTCTCATTAAAACTTGAATTGCAATAGTCTTATCTGGGTTGTCAGCCAAGCTTGACAGTACAAGTGTTTATCAAACTTATGAAATAGAATGAAAGAACCAAAAATGGAGTAAGTGATGCCAAAATGCAATTTGAAGGATGAAGTTAAAATTGTGCAACTTGCAGAAATCCTACAGCTTGGAAGTTGTGTTTTTATTTTAACTGTAGAGCTGTTACTAGAATTGTTCAGATGCAGCAGGGTTTTCCACCTCTTTCTTTTTGAAAAAGTAATCCAATTAATGGCAATTTGTCCATGTCCCTGTACTTCCCTATTTCTTCTCTCAGCCAATGATGAAGTGTAACTTGCATTAGGCTGCATTTTATTCTTGGCAACAAATTAACCCAAACATGCATGACAGCACACTTGCTTTCAGGCATTCTATTGGATTCCGCTTTGAAAGTTGCAGTTACCCTATATTAGAAAGCCATTGGGGTGCAACACTTCCTGCAGGGAATCTGAACAGGATAAATAACTGTCTCACTTAAAGGTTCTTTCAATTCAGTTTTTTCCATCAGTTTTTCCCAAACTTGATCTCAATGTGACTCTGTTTTCTCATGGCACAGGAGTAAGATTTGGTGATTTTCATTGCAGTGTGCAGGGTTGAGAGGAGAGCAAGTAGGTTTGTGGGTTTATGCCACTGAGCGGGTTCTGTCTGTTGCAAAGTATGTCAAGGTTGTAAAGGAGAACCTATATTTTAGCAGTCTATTTGCACCAGGAATCAGGCCTCAAAAACCTGTCCATTGAACCATGCCCTTCATTAGAAAGCATGATTTAAAGGGACCTCACAGTCATTAGATTCATGGCAGCCATTGCTCCCTTTATACCTTCCAGCTTGCTTAATCTCTGAGGATCAGGGCTCCAGTTTTGGAAACTTTGAATTATAAGGAATTAAGGGTATGCATTCACAACTCTAATTGGCACTTCCTGCTTTTAAGATAAAACCAGGTACAGAAAGCAAAAACAAGGTGGGGGGGTGAAGAGAGGTGAGTTTGAGGGGCACAAAAGAAAGTTTTACTCATATCTTTTTCTTTTTAAAGTTTCAACATAACTAAAATCTGAGTCCCCACTTGTAAAAATTAACTCTTAGAGTTAACGCTGCTTATTACCAACACGTAAATTTATCATTATATTAAGAGTTAACTTGTAATGGATTGGGTAAGCCCTAAATTTTCCTGCTCAGTTTACTGTCACATGGATTGTGACTACATTCACTTCATTTATTTCAGTGATGATTCTAGATAAGACGAGTGAAGCTTCGGAGTACAAGGAAACTTTATTAACAACTTACTCATTTATGTTTAGCTGTTATGTGCAATTAGCGTCTGATTTACACTTTCATACTTTTGTCTGCATTATGACTAAAATTGGGGCTAGAATATAAAAGGTGTGAGATTTATCAAAGTTGTGAATGCTATTCATAACAGTAAACTCTGACTTTAGGTTGGGGCTTCCCAAACTGGTCATGACCCCATTGTGGTCGCAAGGTGAGATTATGGGGTGGCAACAAGGCTGTCATGGAGCTGGACCTAAAGCTAACAGCTGTGAGGCCCCTTTAAATCCTTGTGTTTTGTTGGTGGGGATAGGTCCTTCAGACCATACCCTTTCACAGCCTTATTTGCACAAAAAATTGTTTCTTCTTCCTTATAAAAGCCCTCAGTTAACACACTTGCAGCAATGAAAGCTGTTCGACAGTTGAAGGCCCCTGCTGCTCATTTGAGGGATGGGAGTTCTGGAGTTGGCAACTTGAGTGTGGGGTTGGGTGGGGAGGCAGAAATCTGAGACTTGAAAATGGAGTCGCTGGGAAATCATGACCTCAGGGGACCTCCCATCCACAGCCTCCAACCTCATTGTTCCCCAACCCCGCACGGCCCGTTTCTATCTCCTTCCCAAAATCCGCAAACCTGCCTGCCCTGGTCGACCCACCGTCTCAGCCTGCTCCTGCCCCACCGAACTCATCTCCACCTATCTGGACTCCATTTTCTCCCCTTTGGTCCAGGAACTCCCTACCGACATCCGTGACACCACCCATGCCCTCCACCTCCTCCAGGACTTCCAATTCCCTGGCCCCCAACACCTCATTTTCACCATGGACGTCCAGTCCCTATACACCTGCATTCCGCATGCAGATGGCCTCAGGGCCCTCCGCTTCTTCCTGTCCCGCAGGCTCGACCAGTCCCCCTCCACCGACACCCTCATCTGCCTAGCCGAACTCGTCCGCACCCTCAACAACTTCTCTTTCGATTCCTCCCACTTCCTACAGACAAAGAGGGTGGCCGTGGGCACCCGCATGGGCGCCAGCTATGCCTGCCTCTTGGTAGGTTACGTGGAACAGACCCTCTTCCGCACCTACACAGGCCCCAAACCCCACCTCTTCCTCCGTTACATTGATGACTGTATCGGCGCCGCCTCTTGCTCCCCAGAGGAGCTCGAGCAGTTCATCCACTTCACCAACACCTTCCACCCCAACCTTCAGTTCACCTGGGCCATCTCCAGCACATCCCTCACCTTCCTGGATCTCTGTGTCCATCTCAGGCAACGAGCTTGTAACTGATATCCATTTCAAGCCCACCGACTCCCACAGCTACCTAGAATACACCTCCTCCCACCCACCCTCCTGCAAAAATTCCATCCCCTGTTCCCAATTCCTCCGCCTCCGCCGCATCTGCTCCCACGATGAGGCATTCCACTCCCGCACATCCCAGATGTCCAAGTTCTTCAAGGACCGCAACTTTCCCCCCACAGTGGTCGAGAATGCCCTTGACCGCGTCTCCCGCATTTCCCGCAACACATCCCTCACACCCTGCCCCCGCCACAACCGCCCAAAGAGGATCCCCCTCGTTCTCACACACCACCCCACCAACCTTCGGATACAACGCATCATCTTCCAACACTTCCGCCATCTACAATCCGACCCCACCACCCAAGACATTCTTCCATCCCCACCCCTGTCTGCTTTCTGGAGAGACCACTCTCTCAGTGACTCCCTTGTTCGCTCCACACTGCCCTCCAACCCCACCACACCTGGCACCTTCCCCTGCAACCGCAGGAAATGCTACACTTGCCCCCACACCTCCTCCCTCACCCCTATCCCAGGCCCCAAGATGACATTCCACATTAAGCAGAGGTTCACCTGCACATCTGCCAATGTGGTATACTGCATCCACTGTACCCGGTGTGGCTACCTCTACATTGGGGAAACCAAGCGGAGGCTTGGGGACCGCTTTGCTCGGTTCACAATAAACAACTGCACCTCCCAGTCGCAAACCATTTCCACTCCCCCTCCCATTCTTCAGATGACATGTCCATCGTGGGCCTCCTGCAGTGCCACAATGATGCTACCCGAAGGTTGCAGGAACAGCAACTCATATTCCGCTTGGGAACCTTGCAGCCCAATGGTATCAATGTGGACTTCACCAGCTTCAAAATCTCCCCTTCCCCCACCGCATCCCAAAACCAGCCCAGTTCGTCTCGTCTCCCCCCCACTGCACCACACAACCAGCCCAGCTCTTCCCCTCCACCCACTGCATCCCAAAACCAGTCCAACCTGTTTCTGCCTCCCTAACCTGTTCTTCCTCTCACCCATCCCTTCTTCCCACCCCAAGCCGCACCTCCATCTCCTACCTACTAACCTCATCCCACTTCCTTGACCTGTCCGTCTTCCCTGGACTGACCTATCTCCCCCCCCCCCCCCCCCCCCCCACCTTCCCACCTTTACTCTCCTCTCCACCTATCTTCTTTTCTCTCTATCTTCGGTCTGCCTCCCCCTCTCTCCCTATTTAGCCCAGAACCCTCACCCCATCCCCCTCTCTGATGAAGGGTCTAGGCCCGAAACGTCAGCTTTTGCGCTCCTGAGATGCTGCTGGGCCTGCTGTATTCATCCAGCCTCATTTCATTATCACTGGGAAAAGCTTGTTTTACACAAAAGCCTATCAACAAAATTTGCATTTTGAAGATCTCTAAAGAGAAAGGTGAATTAATTTGAGCCACTGTATCTGAAGAATTGCTTAACATGAGTTGTTGTGTAATGTCTTCACTGCCAATAAGCAAATAAGTAAATCTCCAAATTAGATGTTGAATGAAAATGTCTTTTTATGAATGCCCTAATAGTACACTGAGAGAATGGCTGGAAAGCTGTGCTCAATTTGCACACTGCAAAAGAAAGCTGCTACTGAAAGCTAAAATTCTTCCATACAGAGGAGACTATTTTAAGACTTTGCCCAAACTTTGCATTCATACATTATTCTGTACTGTGCACTTTTCACTGGTGCCCTGAACTTGTATTTCCTGAACATACACAATTACATTTTCTTTTACAATAGTTGAATTTTCATGACCAGAATTAAAATTGATCTTGAAAATACGGAAGAGTGCTCACGATGTGTCCTATGCATGACTATAAAGCAGTTAGGTCTGTTTATCACATGAACTTTTATCTGACAAGACTAAGGGCTGTTGTGTTTTGTGAAGCATACTGTAAAGCAGTTGTCGTCTTGGTGCAACTGTCCATCGCCTTTTTTTTGAGAAAAAAGGTACTACTGCTTCATATGATGACATGATCCATAACAACTTTGAAGCAAAATGAAGAGAAATTGAAGGTTATGGAATTGAAACAGTCACAGATTCAATCATGAATATTCATGCCAGAGGTTTGCTTGTCCATTTGGATACTCTTCCCATTCTGCCGCAATGAATACATCAAAAAATAATTACCATTGAATCTTTATCCCGCATGCTACTTGTTTCACCGTAGGTGATCATGAGCATTGGCACACATGTCCTGCTACATATTTATAAAGTCTAAGTCTCTGAAAGGAAAAAATTGTATTTGTAGAGTGCCATATTTCCTCAGGATGGTCCAGGGCATTTTGCAAATAGAGTCACTACATATGCAAATATAGAGACCAATTTGCGCATACCCAAGTTCTCAAAGCACCAAACAAATGGAGAACTTTCAGCTCACTCATGGCCACAGACTCTTCCAGCTAACTAAACAAGCAGACAACAACAATCAGCTTTTCAATTTGTGTTAAACTGTTTAGATGTTTCTCTCCTTGGGTGGATAGGAATGATCCAATGGTACTAAACTCTACTGCTCCATCTCCAAACCTTACTTAAACTCTTATTCAATCTGATATAGACTTTCTAAATGACATCTAAATGTAATTTGGAAACTCAGGGATTATTGTCTGTAATAATGTCCAAAAATCAGTAACTTACACAAATATTATTTTTAGTCCTGATTTTTTTTTCCTGTTAATAGAACTCTAACGGATTAAACCCTGTGTCCATTCCTTCATAGTCTTCTATCATTCCAGATTTTTTTGAAGTTTTAAGAATAATTCTGTAACAACAGTAGATTAAAAGTAGACTGTTGATTTGAGGCACTTTTCTTGTTCCAAGAGTCATAGAACAATATAGCGCAGACCTCGTACAGTTGAGGATATTGTCATCTACATTGCTAAAAGATGAAACTAAGAAATCTATAACTAAAATGTTGTAAATAAGTTTTAAAATATCTTCACTTCCTCGCCAAATGCAGTTCAACAATTTTCTACATTAGGTTCTCCTTTTGGTTTGTCATTTGCCATGCCCTCTATCAATATGCTATTTTAAGTAAACGTTTATCTTTTTGATAATATGAAGAGGGGGTAAAAGGAATTGAAGGTCTTGTCAAGTCAATATACTTGCTCCCAAATTGTTACAAGTGAAGACAGCCATGCTGGTTTTGAATATTGGTTATGTGGTCATTTCCTGATTTTAGTATAATTCTCAATCCTAAATGCCAATTTGGAAAGTGTCAATTCAAGGTATGCGCTGGTTAAGTGTCCATGTATATAATCAAGCTATTTTTGAGGGAGTTGGAAAACAAACCTCTTCCAATGTTCCTAAACTTTAAATTTTCCCTTTTTTCCTTTTTATTCACTCGTTGGGCAGGAGAAAAAACCTACGAGCTACATGAAGTGATTGCTCAAAACTGGATGTAAAAAGACTTGAATTTATATGGCGCTTTTCATGATTTCAGGGCATCCAACCCAATTTTACAGATAATGAAGTAATTCTGAAATGCAGTTACAGTTGTAATGTAGAAGTATGCTTCTCTGTAGTTGTATTCCCCTATCACAAAGTGACGTAATGAAGTCAAAATAGCAGCATGTGATGCTGTGATACAGCTTTTAACAAGTAAACACAGCAAATTAACTTCTTTGCTCAAGTTAACCATCTAGCTTTACTTGGTATGGAAAACACAACCTAAAGGAATAATTTTTAGCGAAGTTATGTTTTGAACCTAATGTGTGGGGATTTATTGTAAATATTTAAGTATTGTAAATATTGTTTAACGAACGCATCAGGGCACAATCTAATTGTGAAATTTTAACCTAGGAGTTGAATAAACTAAATGACTAAGGAGTGAGGTGAACATTTTGAACAAAAGCATGGCATAAAATATGACTAAAATATTTAACACTTTGGCTAGAACCACTGCATTTTTAAAAATACCTTTCATTCCCACCTTTGGCATTGAAGTTAGACCTCCGGATCAGAAAGAGCATACATATTTGAGATTTTAGTCTTCCAAGTTAAACTCTTAATCTGGGGTGAGGGTGTTTTTGTGTTACACAATTAAACAACAGGATATTCCTTGCTTGAGCATTTTTACTTTTTTAACATCGCAGTATTTATGAATGAGATGAATGTCCATACTTGGCTGGAAGTTAAACTGACACATTTACAATTATTTTTGTAGATTTTGTCTGAAACAGCTCTAACAGTCAGAAAATAGGCTCACCTCTTATCTGAAAAAAGATTTGCTGAATGTTCAGCTGTTATATTGGAAAAAAACTGCAAGATTTGCATTTGGCTTTCTACAGTTAGCTGAGTACCACTGTTAACTTGTCACGATTGTCTCTTAGCCATGTGGAATAAACATTTTCGTTTTAATATCTGGATAGTAACTTGGCTCCTAAAGGAGGAGAAAACTAATGCATTTGCTAACATTGAAATTTAAAACATTGGTTTCACCTGTGCTTGGATTTCAATTACTCATCAGTTCCTTGCATGTCGTGGTGATAGATTGAGAAGTGGGAGTGGAATGAGATTTGGCTATCCTTGGCCACTTAGTTGACACAGAGTGAGCGATGAAGGCAAATGATACTGTTGGCCTTTACAGCAAGACCATGTGTGTACAGGAGTAGGGACATCTTGCTGCAACACAACAGGACTTTGGTGAGACTACGCCTATGTGCAGTTTTGTTCTTCTTACCTGAGGAAGGATGTTCTGGCTACGGAGGGAATTCAATGAAGTTTTACCAGACTGATTTTTCTGAGATGGCAGGACTGACATACGAGGACAGATTGGATCAGTTCAGACTTTATTCACTGGAGTTTGAGAGAGCATGTGAGAGAGACACAACTGGTTTTGTCTTCACCGAAAGATCCCCTTACCTCTGGCAAGGAAAGAGGTTGAGAAGGGAAGCCCTTTATGGTGACCTCAGCTGGTGTGTAAATTGAACTGATGCTGTTGGCATCACTCTTGCATTGCAAGCCAGCTGTCCAGCCAACTAAGCAAACTGACCCAGGAGGGGCATATCATCAAAATCGATAAAATTCTAACAGGACTGGATGGAATAAACTCTGGCAGGGTGTTCCTGAATGCCAGAATGTCCAAAACCAGCGAGATGCAGGATAGGCCACTTTAGTCTGATGAGCAATTTCTTTACCCAGAGTAGTGAGCCTGTGGAATTCTTTGCCACAAAAAGCAATTGAGGCCAAACATCGTTTTCAAGAGGTTGGATATAGTTCTTTTGAGGTTAAAAGGATCAAAAGGTATGGGAAGAAAGCAGGATCAGGGTATTGAGTTGGATGATCATGTTGAATGGTGAAGGGGCCTTAAGGGTCAAATGACCTACTCTTATTTTCAATATTTCCGAGAATTTAAAACTTTTTAAGATATTTGATTTGTAGGCTGCCGATTTATCTACTTTTATAGCTTCATTTTAACTGGGTTTCACTTGGGCAAAATGTTACTCTTTGTTTTGTATAGTGTAAAATTATAATTTCAGTTGTCTGTTGGACACTTAAACTTGTCAATAGAGTGAACAATTTGTTGCAGGATTAGAGAGGATTGCAATTGCCAAATTGAAAAAGATGCTTCAACCTGGAATTCCAAGTTTAGTTTCAGTAATAAATGTTGATGGACTACAATTGATGCTAGTACTTGGGTGCTTCTACAGTGAGCTCTAGTTACAGCTGTCAATGTTGAGAAGTACAAGAGGGAAACCATGGAAATGTATATATCAGTTTGTCTTATGTCTGTAGTCAGGAAACTACTAACTCCATGAGCTGAATTTTCCCTAATATTGGCAAAATATCAATTTTGTGGAGTTTCATGGAGAATTTCACTCTGAGCTCTTGTAAATCATCTTGTGCAATTGTCTGCTGCTTTATTTGTTACGTACCACACTCATGTTATCAAGCACTCACCAGCAGTGAAGTGCTTGCTGCTGTCTGGACCGTCTAGGTTTCCTGTCAACGGGGCTATACTTAAAACACAGCTCTGCATCTGGTCCACCACTACAAGTCAGGAATTAACCTTTCTCTTGCAGTTCTGAATGGGCAGAATTGCTTCAGAGATGGTTGTTGGATGTAGTTTGGCAAGCCACTTTGCTGATTGGGGCCTGGAGATCCTGGTGATGAGATAGTGTAGAAGAGGGTCATCTTGTTTCCTTACTCATGGAGGAAACCACTACGTGGTGCGAGACAGTCTGGCTTGAAGTGGCTACCTGAGAGTGCAGTGTTCACAGCCTCGGGAATGCTCAACAATACTACAAGAAGATTAATCATCTGTGCTTTGCCAAGGTGAGTGACACAATCTTCTCTGTTACCTCACTCTCTCTCTCAAACTCCACTGCACCAACTCCTGTCAAAGCTCAAGATCACTGCTTTCATTTTTTAATATGTAACATGTAAGCCTTGTTGCCTTCTACATTTTCTACTCACTCACTCACTCATTTAGAGCACATCACCACCTTTCCTGCACTGACCAACACTAACTACTGTGCCAATCTCTTTCATCTCGCTCAATCCCTCTGTTTATGTCATTGCAGGAGAAAACAGCTGCAATAGGACAGAGGGGGCTAAAGCAAGTGGTAGGGTGCATTATACTTGTGTGGGGTGCGAAGACAAGGAGAGAATCTTGAGCTTGAGGAATAGAATGGAGACATCTCACACAGGGATGGCGAGGCTTCCGTGTCCTATCAACCAAGTAAGATTGATTTGGCTCTCCCATTACTATCACGGTAAATGTATTCTTACTGTGTTCAAGCTTCTACGTGTATTTTGCAACTAATTCCCACTGTCTTTATCTGCAGGTACCAGTGGCATTCATACATTCTGTTCCCTGAAGACAGCAGTCTCTCTGGCCAACAGTACCGCCTCCCACCCTGAAGAAGAAATCTGAGACCCCTCAGGAGGCAGCAGTGGCATGGTTGTTCGCTGCATCCCTATCAGCTCTGAAACAGATATGTCAGTGGTATCTGATGTTACAGCAGGATTTGAGGCAGGAGCATATCCCTGGCACATCTCCACGGCTGGCTGAGGAAGAAATACCCCACGTTGCTGGCACTCAGACCTGCTAGAGACCAGCCATCTGCTCAGCCCGAAGCAGGAGAAAACCTCAAGCTGTTGGTCATTAACAATTTTATTAAAATGCAAAGTCACAGGAGCAGCAAGCAGATTCGTCAGAGACACTTGGCAAACTAGATTGAAGATTGGAGGTGTCCATCAATGCCACCGGTACAGTGATGACAGTGGCATGCACATGACTGGCTGTCTGCATAGACAGTTGATGGCTGCCATGAAGAGCCGGATCCAGCATGCAGAATGTCTATCGATATGCACACAGACTTGAACTGCATTGCTCCAGCCAATGGTGCTCAGCAACAATAGCAAGGCAACCGTGCGATGCGGGACCTTGACTCATTCCAAATGCCTCTGCCTCATAAGGAAACAGGTTGGTGTAAGTAGGCAGCTAATCCGAGGAGGAGCCACAGATGGATTCCCCAAAGTCCTCTCGTGGGACATGCCAGAGGTGCCCAGCACCCCTTCACTCTGCCTGCAATGCACAACCCTGTAGAATTTCAAGTTGAGAGTGAGCCTGCATCTTGACAGGACACCCTATGAGCATGTCTGAGCCTTCCAACCATAAACGTCCCCACCCAAAACTGTTAGGTGATCAGTCTTCTTCATAGAACAGGCTCTCTCCACCCCATCCATGGACACCAAGACTGCACCTAGACATCATGGGAGAGAAAGGAAAAGAAAACCCAATGGAGGCTAGATGGATGGTGTGAATGAAACTTCATTGTAAATAAAATCACAAATAAATATATTCTAACTATGTGTTTGTTTTTCATTAGCAACCATGTGACCACATATAGTTACAGTGACAATTACAAGGGGTGAAGGTAGAGAGGTTCACAAGCTTTTAGAACCCTACAGTGTTCTAACCCTATCCAAAGGGTAGCTATTCTAGCATACTAAATACTAACACTAACTAAATTTAGTAATGATTGAATGAGGGACCATCAGATGTTGTGAAAGCTTCTATCACTTTGTAACCTTAACTTTTGTTAAACAACTAGGAAAGCAAAGAAAGTACAGACCAGTAAACTGTATTTGTGATTAGAATTAATCAGGGAATGCTGGTCTCTGCAGCATCAGTACATTTACAATAAATGAAAGATGACTTCACAGAACTCCATGCTATTAAAAACTATTGTCAAACAAGTTCTGGCCAAGATGATGGTCTTTCTGATGAACTTCCATTTCTATCCTGTGCCTTCAATCCTGTGGCTTTTACAGATTCTCATTGTCTATCATCTACCCTCAAATCCACCAGCCTATAGTAAAGCATCCAATTTTCAAGAAATCTTAAATGTGACAGGTAGACTGAGTTGAGGGGTGGGTGGGAAATTGTGAGCTTGGGTGTCTCATACTTGGGAACGTATTTAAAAATTACAGCCAGATCTTTCAGAAGTGCTATTAGGAAATGCGGAAAGGATAGTAGATGTTTGGAACTCTCTTTTGCAAACGGCAGTTGATGTTAGGAACATTGTTTAACTTTAAATCTGAAGTTGCTAGATCTGTTAATCAAAGGTATTAAGGAACATGAGGCAAAGACAGGTATCTGGAGTTAAGTCACAGGACACCAATGATCTCAGAACTTCAAAACTGGCTTCACATGTTCTTAATTTCTTCCTTTATTAAAAATCAAAGATTTATATATTTACAATGCAAAATGCCTATTAGGCATTTCAGAAACATTGTTTTCACTATACAGAAATACACTTATTACAGATTAATGGCTAATTATATGTTCAATTTTGTGCTTTCCTTTTCTTTAGCTAAGAGGTGGAAAGGATGACAAACTTCAAAAGAGGAAGGTAGGCAATATTGCTAGATTTTAAAATTTGCATGCATGTAGCTTTGGTGTGTCTCTGTTAAAATGATGAATTTTATGAAATATTTTTTAACTAAGAAGATTGATTTTTTTTTTAAAATGGGTACCCTTTCAATATTTTTGTTTGTTCAGTTTTGAAGGCACAAAGCTGTACATTTGATACTCTAAATGGCAGTTACTGTACAACTCAATTTGACAAACTCCACAAATGAAGCCAGTTATACTCCGTTTCAGTGTTCTGCTGGTTATTCTAAGACACCAGAAGTATTAGGGTGATCAAATAATTTAGAAACATTTCAGTTTATATTTTGTTTGTTCTTTTTTTTTAAAGCCCAAATAAAAAATAGTTTCCTTCCTAACTCACAGTGAGTTTGTGTGTCTCTCTATGAATTAGCTGAGTATCTAATGAGTGCAAGGTTCTCTCATAATCACAGTAGTGAATGGTAAGAATTTTCTGCTGAGCGCCATCCTTCTTAACTTTATTTTTCTGAACATCCAGGCTGTCCTCTAGAAGGAACTAACTATTGCTGATGTTGATGTTCTGACACCAGGCAATACCTTGATACTGTGTGGCCACGTGTATGTCTTTTCATTTTGTTTTGGATCAGTTAATAGAGCTAGTTGACCTTGTTGAGAACTCACAGAATCCATAAGGTAATGACGTACATTTTATTGATTTTTAAATCTGGAGACTCTCATCAATCCCAGTATGCTGACCTGTTGCTGCTTTAGTAAATCTTTTACAAGCATGTCCCTTTCATTTGTATCATACTGGCTTGCCTACCATAGCCGAGATCTTGCCAGCTATAAGGGAATACTTCCTCAGATTTACTGCTGCAGTCAGTTAAATTAAGTTTCTTGATAGATATAAGCTTTCATCCACTCCAGAAGCTGAGGGCTGGAGTGATGGAGAAAAGGAAAGGACAGTTTCCTATTTTATGTCTGTATCTGTTCCATTTTGGGAAGTAATTAAAGGCCTGGTCTTTAAATGAATTAGTGTGAATTAGTAAATACATGGGTGAATTGTTAGGTAGTTGAGGCTAGGGGTTGATGCAGTTATTGAGGAGTTAGTTATGGAGTTATCCAGTTGATAGGCCAGGTTTCAAATGAAGATTTTCGTGGTAATTGTCAAGCTTCATCACGTGTATCTAACCCAACTCTCTGCCTTAATCCAGGGTCCTGGGTGGTGAGGGTATTGTCTAACGGAATTTGGAACTGGCTAGCCAGTTCCAATGTATGTACAGATGATTAGGATGTCCATAATGTCATGATGCAAATCTTCAGTTGTATGTATGCTCTCTGACAATTTCGAGATTTGAGCCAGTATCGTTTCAAGGATACACTTAAGTTAACATACAACTTATCAACTTAACACCTAGCCCAATTTAACAAAATTTGAAATTCTGCTGCCTGATTTGTTTGTTTTGTTAATTTGCCAAGTAGTATCATTAATTTGATACTGCATCAATCTGCTTAACTTTAGAATGCATACAGCGGGGAAACAAGCCATTCAGTCCAACAAGTCCACACCGAACTTCCAAAGAGCGTCCACCTAGACCCATCACCCTATCCTAACCCTGTAACCCTGCACTTCCCTTGATTAACACCTAACCTACGCATCACTGAACACTATATATGGGTAATTTAGCACGGCCAATCCACCTAACCTGCACATCTTTGGACTGTGGGAAGAAACTGGAGCATCCAGAGGAAACCCACACAGACATGGGGAGAATGTGCAAACTCCACACAGTCGTCCGAGGGTGAAATTGAACCCAGGTCCCTGACGCTGTGAGGTAACAGTGCTAACCACAGAGCTACCATGCTGCTGATGTTGAATAATAAGGAATTTATAAAGTTATGCATTTTGCATGCTGTCTAAAATGACTCTTCATATTTTAAATAATGAATGTTGAGTCAATGTATTCAACTTTGTTATCTAAGTGTTGGCTTGCAACAAAGATGGCTAATTAATTTTACTGTAGCTGCCATTGATTAACAAGGTCATGGCTGTTATTGAGCATTGTTCGGATGGCACGGTGGCTCAGTGGTTAGCACTGCTGCCTCACAGCGCCAGGGACCCAGGTTCAATTCCAACCCCTAGTGACTGTATGGACAGCCCAATAAAGTGCAAGCTAGGTGGATTAGCCATGCTAAATTGCCTGTAATGCCCAGGGATGTGTAGGTATGTGGGTTAGCTATGGGAAATATAGGGATACAGTTGGGGGGGTGGGGGTGTAAGTCTGGGCAGAATGCTGTTCAAGAGAGTCCATGTAGACTTGTTGGCCAAATGGGGATTGTACGATTGTGTCTTTGGAAGCTTAGTTGAACTCACTCTTGCCTCTGAGTTACAAGGTTCTGGACTGAAACCCCACTCTAAGGCTTGAGCATAAAATAATAAGGTTAATGCTACAGTCAACTACTGACGGAGTACTACATTCTAGGAGGTGCTGTCTTTCAGATGAGATGTTAAACTGTGGTCTAATTTGTCTGGACTTGGATGGATTAAACAGCCTCATGTTACTCTTCCAAAGGCAAATGTTATCCTGGTCTCCTGACCAAGATTTATTCCTCAATCAACATCACAAACTGTGTATGTAGTCATTATCATATTGTTGTTTGTGTGCGTTTGGTCTATGTAAATTGGCTGCCGTATTCTGTAAGTTATACAAATGACTATATCTTGGAGCTGCTTAATTGGCTGCAAGTCTTTGAGATATCCAATGGCTGTGGACAGTACAATAGAAATCTCTATTTTCCTTACTGATATCTGCTCATGTATTGTGGTTGCTGAAGTAAGTATTGATATCTGTTATGCCTTTAAAATACATTGTTTCTGACATAATGGTCTTAAAAAAAATTATCCTCAATTGCGACTTTCAAATTCAGCTTTCCAGAGAAGGTAGCTTAAACTCTCTGTAATTTGCTTTATTTTGTGCTCAATCAGTTACTTGAGTGCTCACTTGGCGATCTTAATCTGTAGAACTATGAATTTATAGTTTATGCTGTCTCTGCATTTAGATTTTTTTGGCCCCAAGCACAATATTAATTGAACCAAAATTCTATTCCCAGACAAGGCTGCTGTAGCATTTTATAATCACTTACATATTTTGCTTTTGCAGTAATTTTTTGGATGCTATAAAGCAACGTCTATTTAACAAGAAAAGGCAAATTTAAATCATCTTTCTGTCATTCTGTAGTGCCAACATTTGAAATCATTTGTGAGCAAAATAGATAAATATAAAACAAAAACAGTTATTGGAAACAATTGATCGCTGAGTAAAGAATCAGGTTATTGTTTCATCAATAGAAAAGTACATAAATTAGTGTCCACAACTTTTGGGACTTCGAGTCCCAAATGGTACATGATGACCAGATATTCTCCGTGTGATGTTGCTTGAGAGGGAAGAACTTTGCCTTAGAATAACTGTCAAAGTTTTCTTCAAAAATGGCTCCATGAGATTTGTGATATGTTTTGTGATATCACATTTGTGATATGTTGTGATATTATCTAAAGATTCTGACAGTGCAGCACTCCATCAATACTGCATTAAGTTCCAACCCAGATTTCAGGCTTGAGTAGGACTTGAACTTGCAGTTGATTCAGAGGTGAGACTGTTACTACTAAGCCCCAATTATTCCCATTTTGACCAGAACTGGCTATTTTACTACCACCTCTTCAGAGATGCTGCCTGACTTGCTGACTGTCTGCAGCATTTTCTATTAGTTTTACTTTTATAGCAAGATATTAAAGATCACTTTGATTAAATAATCATTTTTTATTTTGCTTTGCCTAAGGTTAGGCATGTATATAATGCATTTAAGTGCGAGCTGACAGTCCCAAATGTTTTCTTAAGAGCACTTTTCCTGTTCCTTGTATGCCATGACTGAGGAAGAGACCGTTCTGAATGTTCAATAGTCATCATGCAATATTTTGTGATTGAAAGTTTGGTTAGTGTTAAATAAAATACCAGATGCTATATTGTTCAGGACAGCATTACACTTGCACAATCATCAAATTCATAGGCCCTACTTGATTATTGTACAGTTTTGGTGAAATGGCTTGTAAATCTGTTTAGTTGACTATCAGTTTCACTTACCGTTCATCCTCATTTAGTCCAGAAGCTAAAATTCAAGACCCGACCTGTATTTGCTTAGATTAACTGTAGAAAGTGAAACGGCATCATTTTGTACAATGCTGCAGATTTTCTAATAGAGAGAAGGAAATCATGGTCTGTCTCCTCTTTTCTTGCCTGACAATTTGTTCATTATCGCAGACTTTTTTAATTGTGTTATTTTAGTTTTGATATCTAATGAAATTGCGTAAACGCTCTCATTTTAAAATTGTTTTTTACTTTTGTGAAGGGGACCAGATCTTCTTGAAAGTGTTTTGTGTTGTATTTATCTTGATGTTGCTTCTGTGGCAAAAATGAGTTGAAGCCTGAGTCCAACTCTTGAGAAAGAAATTTAGCTGATCTTTTAATATAAATAATGCAGCTACACAGTTGCATTCTGAGACCCATCCTTTGGTTGAGACACTAATGACTTCATAGTGCGTTTGAAAGATAGCTGAATTCAATTGATGTTTTGCGTAACTTTCCTTCCATTTCCAGCCCCACCAATGAGCTTTACTGCTGGACTTGCATGCTATGGGTCAAGTGGTTGCTACATTTGTCTGGTTACTGCATTCTAGAGTTCATTACTCACAGAGGTTTTTAAAACATTTTATATAAGAGCAGTAACTTCATTTGGAACAGAATAAAGCCAGAAGGGAAGTGATGCTTTTTACTCTCTTATTAATTTCCATTTGTCAACATTACTTTGGAAACAATTTCACATTTCAAAAAATAATAGATTAAACAAAATTCACCGTAGCTTCACTTATTTCAAACTCTAAATTTATGATCTTTAATCAAAAGTAGGAGCCAGATTTTTCAAGGCCCTGCCTCTTGTTTGGCCCTCTTTTAGGTAAATGAAAATTAAGTGGAAGCATTAATTTCTTTGACAATGGAAAGTAATTAACCATTTTATCATTTGAAGCTTACTGTAACAATTAAAACATTTTGACATTGCAGATTTTTGAAATTTAGCATTTTGAGGGTTTTTAACTTTTTAACTGTTTAGTTTGATTTTTTGTTCTTTAGAAACGCAAAACAACTCCAAATTCTGAAGAATGCACTAAAGCAAATCATGAAAAATCAGAAGACGCAGAGAGAATAGAACGGATACGGCAAATGATGAAACGTGTCAACCGAAACGAAGCAACCAGCTCTAGCTCTAGTTCTGATTCTGACTCCAATTCAAGTTCTGGATCAGAATCCAGCTTGGAGAGATCAACAGGAAGCAGTGATGGATCTAGTCCAAGGTCAAATGCAAAGGCTGATAACCAAAGGTCCAAGCTCAGAAGGCTTTCTAATGATATTTTTAGTGAGGAAGATGATGAAGAGGAGGAAGATGATGTAGAAAATGCAAAAAGTGTAAAAACAAATTCGCTTTTGGCCTCAAAGGATAGAGAAAATAACTATTATTCCCTGAGAGGGGAGAATATGAAAAAAAACTCCTTTAGGACAGTGGATGTTTCACTGCAGAAGAAAAATGGACCATCCAGTCAACTTTGCCACAAAGTTCTAGGCGGTTTGCCTCGTCCTCAGATACTAAGCAAACTTTCTGTGCAGTCTCCTCCTAAGCCATTTCAAATGGAGCGGCATGTGGTGCGACCACCACCCGATAGTCCTGAGCCTGATTCTTTACCATTGGCTGGTGGCTCAGCACATGTGATGCAACGGGAAGTGTGGCTGGCAGTATTCAGGTACCTCAGCCATAAGGATCTGTGCATCTGTATGAGAGTTTGCAAGACCTGGAGCAAATGGTAAGTGCAGTGATGTTAAAAGTGTATTTTAATTGTAGAAGTTCTTAGAAATGAATTCTGCCAGTATTTGTCATTCAGTTCTTCCCTTTTCCTGATGAATCATAATTTTGGTAACCCAGTTACTTGTACATGAAATACAGCCATAAGATTTTTTGTAAAGAAAAATGAAGTGAGCCTCTATTTCCCTACAGGATTTTGTGCGACTGTACCGTCAAAACTTAATGATTACTTGCCTAATCTGGAACCAGAAATGTTGGCAATATTTAGGTGTCTCAGCATGTGTGGAGAGAGAAATAAGGTTTCAGCAAAATAAAGGTTTCAGCGTGATGGCCTTTTGTCAGAGCTGTTGGATCTGCTGACAGTTTCCAACATCTTCTCTTTTTGTTTTAGACTTGCACTTCCTGAAGTATTTTGCTTAAGAATGGGCACTCTGAAATTTACATAGTCACTGTAGTGTACAGTTTGGTTTTAGATTATGTAGGCTCCTGAACTGGAATACAGTGGGGGAAATTCAAAGCATTACATTAATTATTGTATTATATCTTGGAACTCCCTTCCAACAATCCCAAACGGTCTGCTGTCTTTCAAGTAAATGGCCCACTGCTGCCTTCTCAAGGGCAATCAAGAAGGAACAACAAATAACTGGTCTGTGTTGCTCGCATCCTGTGAATGAATTCTTTTTGTGACAGTTGTGATAAATTGAATATTTGAAAGTTGCTATATCAAAAGTGCCCCTAAAGAATTGAAATTTATAACCACCATGTCCACCGCTACTACTATCCTGACATTTTTAATTTGTTTAGTATTTATTTTTCTTGTTTTGTAAGTTGGATTGCTTCTCAAATAACTTGTTACATAAAACAATTAACATGGATCTAAAGGTTTGCTTACTATGCATGTTGCATTCTGAATCTTAACCTATTTTGCTGTCAGTTGAAAACAATTGTAAACTTCTGTGGTGCTTAAAAAGTCAGTAGCAAAAATCTGCTTTTGATATGAAGTTATTTTACTTTGAGGGGCCCTGTTTTTGTATAAGGAGTTGAGCAACCAGTAAGATCACTGGTCGAGCTTGCTTAGCCTGGACACGCAAGTTCACAAATGTGAATGCACGGTGTATACTTGAAAATAGATGCGATACAGCCTTAATTTTCAGGTCCCAATCAGAAGCATCTATGCTTTCTGGTAGCGGTAGCCTTGCCAAGACATCTGCTTTGCTGTGTTTCCTTTGCTCATCAGTATCTGATTTCCTATGAATAGGCTGACCAAGTCAGTGCCCATCTCTGCAGGTATGCTGCTGCCATTCAAGGTATCTCCATATACAAATCAAAAATGGAGGTTAGCTGCCTGTGGTTTGTCAGCAGTATGGAGTGCCTGCCATAAAGGAAATGGGTGAACTTAATGCCAAAAACGATGCCCAACCTTCCTTTTTCAAGTTTGGCATAATTCTCCTCTGATTTTGTTTGTGACCTCAATGTGAATGCGATAGACCTTTCCCCTCCATTCAATAAGATGTATGACGCCATGTGCAGCACCAATCCCAAAAAGTGTATTGGTAACTTCAGATCAAAATCAGTTAACATTCCTCAGGCTTGCTCCACCTTCCTGTAAGCCTTCTCATATTACCAGGGTCCATTTCCATGGCCACCCTTTTCTCAGCATTTGATGGGTTTTAGCACAGTTGCCAGATTCGAGACAGACTTGCCATAATAATTGACAAGCCCCAAGAACAATCTCAGTTGAGACACATTCTCTCTTCTAGGGACCTTCCTAATAGCCTCCATATTCTTGGTGTCATGTAATCGATTGCAAAGGACTATACGTGGTCCAGTGGAGTCCCTAAAATACCCACATTTCTCCCTTATTTGTAGGCTGTGCTCCTGGAACCTTTTTAGTCTTCCTTTTGAGGTTTCTCCAAAGCTTCTCTTCGGAGAGACTCTGACCGCAATATTGTCCAGATAATCCTGGGATCCTGGCAATCCACTTAGTTTGGTCCGTGACACTCTGGAATAGAGCTGCACTGATATGATGTCAAAGACAGTTGCTTGTAGTTGGAAAGACCCCTCTATCGGTATTGATCCGCACCCAGTGACTTGACCTGAAAGTCACCACAGATCCTTAATACACTACGTTCTGAGGAAGGGTCACCGGACCCGAAACGCTAACTCTGTTTTCTCCTCCGCAGATGGTGCCAGAACTGCTAAGCTTTTCCAGCAACTTTTTTTTTTGTCCCTCAATACACTACCTGTGTTTAAGACAAGAATGATTTGGCATGGATGATTCACCAATGGTTACCGGTCCCACTGGTCCCAATGCTCCCAGATTCACATGCCTTTCCAGTTATGCTTCCACTTTAGACCAGATGGCATATGGTACCGGACACTCTTTTGGACTCCTCGGACAAGCCTTCAGCTTCAGCTGTATTTTAATTTCAACTCTTTCCTTTACCCCAGGGTTCCCTGAAAACACTTTTGTTCAGTATGTGTCCAGAATCTCTCGCAAACTCATGGTGCACTGAGTATAGGAGTTAGGATGTCATGTGGCTGTACAGAACATTGGTTAGGCCGTTTTTGGACTACTGTTAATTCTGGTCTCCCTGCTAAAGGAAGGATGATGTTGAGGTTGAAAGGGTTCAAAAAGATTTAAATTAATGTTGCCAGGATTGCAGGGTTTAAGCTATAGGGAGGGCCTGAAAGGCTGAGATTGTTTTTCCTGAAGGGTTGGAGGCTGAGGCACGACCTTCTTAGAGGTTTATAAGATCACGAGGGGCATGGACAGGGTGATTAGCCAAGATCTGTCTTTTTTTTCCTGAAAAAAGGGTAGGGGAGTACAAAACTAGAGGGCATAGGTTTAAGGTGAGAGAGGAAAGACTTAAAAGGGACCTGAGGTGTAACTTCTTCACGTAGAAGGTGGTGCGTGTATAGAACGAGCTGCCAGAGGAAGTGGTGGAGGTGGGTACAACTACAACATTTAAAAGGCAACTGGATAGGTACATGAACAACAAAAATTTAGTGATATGGGCCAAATGGAACTAGATCTGTTTACAATGTCTGGTCAGCATGGACAAGTTGGACCAAAGGGTCTGTTTCTGTGCTGCATAACTCTTAGTATCTATTGAATCATTTATAGAATCAATGACCAGCTATTCCCAGATAATAAAATGTGAGGCTGGATGAACACAGCAGGCCAAGCAGCATCTCAGGAGCACAAAAGCTGATGTTTCGGGCCTAGACCCTTCATCAGAGAGGGGGATGGGGGGAGGGAACTGGAATAAATAGGGAGAGAGGGGGAGGCGGACCGAAGATGGAGAGTAAAGAAGATAGGTGGAGAGGGTGTAGGTGGGGAGGTAGGGAGGGGATAGGTCAGTCCAGGGAAGACGGACAGGTCAAGGAGGTGGGATGAGGTTAGTAGGTAGCTGGGGGTGCGGCTTGGGGTGGGAGGAAGGGATGGGTGAGAGGAAGAACCGGTTAGGGAGGCAGAGACAGGTTGGACTGGTTTTGGGATGCAGTGGGTGGGGGGGGAAGAGCTGGGCTGGTTGTGTGGTGCAGTGGGGGGAGGGGATGAACTGGGCTGGTTTAGGGATGCAGTGGGGGAAGGGGAGATTTTGAAACTGGTGAAGTCCACATTGATACCATATGGCTGCAGGGTTCCCAGGCGGAATATGAGTTGCTGTTCCTGCAACCTTCGGGTGGCATCATTGTGGCAGTGCAGGAGGCCCATGATGGACATGTCATCAAGAGAATGGGAGGGGGAGTGGAAATGGTTTGCGACTGGGAGGTGCAGTTGTTTGTTGCGAACTGAGCGGAGGTGTTCTGCAAAGCGGTCCCCAAGCCTCCGCTTGGTTTCTCCAATGTGGAGGAAGCCGCACCGGGTACAGTGGATGCAGTATACCACATTGGCAGATGTGCAGGTGAACCTCTGCTTAATGTGGAATGTCATCTTGGGGCCTGGGATGGGGGTGAGGGAGGAGGTGTGGGGACAAGTGTAGCATTTCCTGCGGTTGCAGGGGAAGGTGCCGGGTGTGGTGGGGTTGGAGGGCAGTGTGGAGCGAACAAGGGAGTCACGGAGAGAGTGGTCTCTCCGGAAAGCAGACAGGGGAGGGGATGGAAAAATGTCTTGGGTGGTGGGGTCGGATTGTAAATGGCGGAAGTGTCGGAGGATAATGCGTTGTATCCGGAGGTTGGTAGGGTGGTGTGTGAGAACGAGGGGGATCCTCTTGGGGCGGTTGTGGCGGGGGCGGGGTGTGAGGGATGTGTCGCGGGAAATGCGGGAGACGCGGTCAAGGGCGTTCTCAATCACCGTGGGGGGAAAGTTGCGGTCCTTAAAGAACTTGGACATCTGGGATGTGCGGGAGTGGAATGTCTTATCGTGGGAGCAGATGCGGCGGAGGCGGAGGAATTGGGAATAGGGGATGGAATTTTTGCAGGAGGGTGGGTGGGAGGAGGTGTATTCTAGGTAGCTGTGGGAGTCGGTGGGCTTGAAATGGACATCAGTTACAAGCTGGTTGCCTGAGATGGAGACTGAGAGGTCCAGGAAGGTGAGGGATGTGCTGCTATTCCCAGACTTGATTTTCTTCTGTAAAGTACAGTTCTGGAAGCTAGACAGACTTTGACAATATATAATTTTTTATCTACTTATTTCTATACAATCAAAAGTGCAATATATACAAGCAAAAGTGCAATATAAATCCCAAGCCTGTTTGTAGACTTTTGTACATAGTTCCAATTTGCAATATGTACTAGTGCACATTGAAAGACCTCTTTCAGTCCAATTACATTTGTCACAAAACAAAAGACTGTTCACATCTGTTTTATTGCATACCTCCACACTAGCTTTTTAAATCACTTCTGTAAACAAAGCCATAGTTTTCCTTGTCGTGCTATTGCGTAAGTTTTGACTACTATGCTTAAAGGCCTGAATTGAAATTGTTTGATTCTGAAACGTTGCAGGGAATGGGAATCAGCAAGAGACGTTAGTCTAATCCTAGATTCACTAAGTAGCATATATTAATATCAAGCTAATAATAATTTACTTTCCTGAAGGTATTTGTGTGCTTGAGGAGTTCCTGTTACTTTAAATGCTTAACTCTGGGAATAATCAATTTTATGCCATTGGAGGTTTTGAAAATGGTTGTCCTTTGGGAGGCTGCTTCTTTACTGGACGGACCCTAAATTAGAATGCTAACTTTATACAAAGAAAATTGTAGTTCATGGTGTCATTATGGAAATGCTCTTTCCTTGTGGTTATGAAAGGAGCTGTGCATTTGGAGTTTGTGAAGAACTTGGCTTGTGCAGGAGTAGGAGTTTCAAAGTTAAAAGGGTGGCAGCCTTTCAAATATATTCCTGGGACTTGGAATCTGATGAGAGGCAAGCTGCAACATTCTAAATTTCTTTAGAATTATCTCCAGATAAATTAACTGGTTTACTTGTAGAGTAATGACAATATGAATGGTTAGACAATGCTTTATTTATGAAGGTGGGGGGGGGAAACCCATCACTTCTAGACACTAAATATTACAAGATGATAGAATAAGTTAGGTGGCAGCAAGCAATGAAAAGATAATATTTTAAATATTCAATAGTAATTGTCACTAGTTTTAGTCTGAATCACCTTGTAGCCCAAGGAATGCACAGAGCACAGACTGGAATTGGCATGCGCTTGAGAGTAGGATATTTTGCATAGTAAATATCCACAACCAGATGCAGCTGTCACTTAGCCTACATCTTCCTCGTACAACCCTCTTTAGGCACATGTCAAGATGCTGTAAAGCATGTAGACATGTTCACTTGGTCACAGCTCCCGATGACAGTTTATAACAGATAAACGAGTGCAGTGACATTTCCATCATTTTTGATACATCTCAAGGAGGCTTCTTCCCTCAAATTTAGATTTGCATTCTGCAATATCTTAGAATGACTAAGTTTAGGACTTTACACTTAAATGAAACTATGAAAGTATCTAGTTGATGGAATTGGATTTCTGAGGATTTTAATATTTAGGATTTAACATTATAAGTAGGTCTACTCCAAAGAAAGACTTTGATTTTTATCACCATGAAGTTATTGCGTGTGCCCACTTGGTGAGTATTGGATCAAATTATTTCCATTTAGTTGTGTCCCATCTCAGTCCACGATACCAGTATAATTCAGGAGTCTCCGCAAGCTGCAACTTAGATTTCCATATCTATCTAGTTAGGACCCTTTTTAAGAGGAGACCAGGTTTATACTTACTTTGTTCCCATGCATAAACCAAACAAGGAAGTGACTGAGAAACTGTGGCATCTGTTGAGTTTTTTGGAGAATGGAATGCTGGGCTACCAGAAGCATGAGGTGGAGATCATTTATATCTTTTATGGGAAATTTACGTAAATATTTTCATCACTGTAAAGAAAGCAGTAGAACTAGATTTTTCCTCTAACAAAGAGCAGGATAGGCGCAGTAGCTCAAACAGTTACCATTCATAGTGTAAACATCCCTGATTGTGTTTAAGTGCTCACATTAATGATATCAAAAGTCAAGAAATCAGCATGTTACAATATTGAATGCACATCCCCAACCACTTTGAAAGCAATGTTTTCCATGTTAAAGCTGAACTGCATCTTGAACATAGGAACAGGAGTAGGCCGTTCTGCCTTTCAGTGAGATCATAGCTGAACTCTGGCCTTACTCTGTATACTTGCTTTTGGCCCAATATCACTTGATAGCTTATAGGTCTTGTAGCGTCTGTAGAGAGAAAGCAGAATTAACAGTTCGGCTCCAGTGACCGTTCTTCAAGTTCAAATATTAACGTTGCTTTTTCTTCATAGATACTTCCAGACCTGCTGAGTTTTTCCAGAAACCTTGTTTTTGTTTCTGATTTCTAGCATCCACTTTTTTTCTCTCTCTCTTGTGATACCTTTACTTACAAGAAAATTATCTATCTCAGATTTAAAACAAACAACTAACCTAGCATCGAATGCCTTTTGTGGAAGGGAGTTCCAGACATCTTCGACTTTTCTTACATAGAAATGCTTATCAATGTTTTTCCTGTACAGTCTGCCCCCAATTTTCACACTATAGCCCCTAGTTCTAGAATCCCTAACCAGAGGAAATAATTTGTCTTTATGTACTCTGTGATTTCATGTTAATATCTTGAAGACTTTGATCGTGGACTTCTAAATTCTAGAGAAAATGGACCTAATTTGTATAATTCCTCCTCATAAACAACCCTGAATTCCAGATATCACGCTTGTAAACCTACATTGTACTCCCTGCAAAGCCAGTATATCCTTCCTTAAGGTACCCAGATCCGCTCAGTGCTTTGCGTTCAGGCAATAGTTACATAATAGTATTGGAATATTAGCTGGTTGGCAAGGCGAATTCAGGATGATGCTTGATTCTTCTGAAACAAATATCCTATAAATGCAACTTCAAAATCACACTTTCAAATGTACAATATTTAGAATTCCTAATTTAATTGACTTCTTCTTACAAATTACATTTTTACCTAACATTTGAACAGTAACTTCAAGTGATACATGTGGACAGGTGACCAATTTAAGAATAATTCATTATTGGCATGGTTTTGGGTGTCAGGCTTTCTTGAGCTGGTTCCAAACTTTTATACTAAATTTGTAGTCCCACCCTAGTTGCAGGATCATACACCCATCTTCCTGTGAGTCTATAAATCTGCTACATGATAAGGATACCATAATTTGTTAGGAAGCTAACACAAAGAGACTGGACCATCAGAATGTGAATATAAACAGCACCAAATAGAAAAACCACTATTAGACTGGAACTCCTATTGCCTTCTAAGGTCTGACATAATCTATGAGAAGGTTATTTGTTGCACCATGGGAAAGGTAGGCACACAGAAAAACTGTGCCCAAAATAAGTCTTGCTTCAATTGTATGGCACTTCGGTGAGATCCTGTTGAAATACTGTGTGCAATTTAAGGTACAGCAAAGGTTGACTAGATTGCTTTTAGCAATGTGAGAGTTGTCCTATGATAAACTGAATAAATTGGATCTGTTTTTGTTTTGGAGGTTTGGTAGAATGAGAAGATTGTCAACGAAATCTTCAAGATTATGTTAAGACTTAATATTGAGACTTTATTTCCTCTGGGTGTGTAATTCAGAACAAGGAGGCAGGTTTCAGGATAAGGGACCAACCGTTTGGGACTGAAATACAGAAATTTCACCATTGAGTTGTGAATCTTTAAAATTCTCTGACTCTGAGACTGGTGGATTGTTGAATGTTGAAGGCTGAACAGATTTTTAGGGTCTTGGAGAACCAGCAGATTTGGAGCGCGGGTGGAAAAATGGAGTTGAACTCCCAGGATTAGCCATGATCATATTGAATATCTAGATGAGCTGTATGATTTTCTTTTTCCTGTTCCTCCTCTTGTCTAGCAGTTGCTTAGAATAGAAAGAGCCTGAATTAATCGAATCTTTCACAATCTCTGGACATCCCAAAGGGATTCCCAGCCAGTGGAATACGTACAAATTACAATCACTATTGTCACCTCATTGAAACTTAAAGGTAGCAAGAATTACAGATGCTAGAGCTGGAGGAACACATTAGGTCAGGCAGCATCAGAGGAAAATCGACATTTCGGGTCGGGACCCTTCAGCAGAACTGGGAAGTAAACAGTGGGAGAATGGTTGGGGCTGGGTTAAGGTAAGTAGGATGGTGATGGGTGGATGCTGGTAGGGGGTACTGGGGATTGGTCAGTGGGAAGGTGGGGTGAATAGGTGGAGCAAAAATGGACAGGTTGTTTCTGGTCAAGGAGGCAGGGATGAGAGGAGGGTTGGACATGGGATGAGGCCAGAGGCGCGGGGAGATTTTGAAACAGTTGAGGCTATTGGGCTGTAAACCTCTAAGGCAGAATATGAGATGTTGCTCCTCCAGTTTGGATATAGCGTCATTGTGGCACTGGAGGTGGCCCAGGATAGATGTGTCAAAATTCTTAAGATAGATGAAAAATGAATTCCAAAGGCTTGGATAGGAGGAATCTAGAACTAGGGGACATAACTTCAGAATAAAGTGTAAACTATTTTAGGTCTGTGAAGAAAAGAAATTTTGTCTTTGAGGATAGCAGATCTGGTAGGGGTGTGGAATGCATTGCCAGGTCGTGGAGTCAGCCTCATTAGGGGCATTTAAGCAGCTATTAGATAGGCATATGGACGATAGTACAAGGTAGGGGTGGAGGTTAGACAGACCTTAGGATTAGGTTATAAGTTTGGCACAACATCGTGGGCCGAAGGACCTGTACTGTTCTATGTTCGTTGGCCCCAGAGGTTGGAGGTTGGGCTTAGGGGTGGGAGGGTGGTCTTCAAAGAGGATGTACCTAAGAACAAGTAAACTACATGACCTGAGATAACAAAGTGTGAAGCTGAATGAACACAGCAGGCTGAGCAGGAAAGTTTGACGCTTCATGTCAGGACCCTTCTTCTTATGGCCTGTTGACTATACAGTGACAAAGTGAAAGAACAGGGTTGTATGCATAAGAGAGCGTCAGCCATGCGGACTGTGTGTTGTGGGTGGTTTGGCCTTGCGGCCTCTATACCGGTGACAGTAATGGCTGATTGCCAACATTTGTCCAAGTGTGTCTTTTAAAGCTGTTGCAAGGGATGCCAATCTTTTGGCAGATATCTGCTGCGTGACAAGTTGTTCTAGGAATGGTGCCTAGTAAGTTGTGGCTAGAATTGGATGTGAGATTTTGTGTGGCTTGGTAGGTAGAAAATGAGGTGTGTATCATAAGATATGGCGAGAATCCTTCCACAAAATGTGATGCAACTTGCAATTAGTCCAAAAAAAAATCAGCCCATTATTTTTATTTCTTGGTTGCTGTTTGTTCTTCTGATTTAAGTATTTCCAGTGGGATTTCCAGAATCTGTTGTACAGGGGCTCCCTCATTTTACGAATGACTGACTAGTGAATGCTCACAGTTACAAATGTGATCCCATACAGACATGTAATTTTAAAGACATAGGAAAATTAACTATAGGGTGAGACGGAATAGGCTGGGACTTTTTCCTCTGGAGCTTTGGAGGCTGAGGGTGACCTTTTATAGAAGTTTATAAAATCATGAGAGGTACAGTTAGGGAGAACAGCCAAGGATTTTTCCCAGGGTAGGGGAATCTAAAACTAGAGGGCATAGGTTTAAAGTGAGAAAGGAAGGATTTAAAAGGGACTTAATGGGCAACCTTTTCACACGGGATAGTGTGTTAATGGAATCAGCTGCCAGAGGAGGTGGTTGAGGCTGATATAGTTACAGCATTTAAAAAGCGTTTGGATGGATTTATGAATAGCAAGGGTTTAGAGGGATTTGGGCCAAATGCTGGCAAATGGGATTAGATTAATTTCGGATATCTGGTCAGCATGGACAAGTTGGGCTGCGGGGTTTGTTTCCATGCCGTACAACTCTATGACACTCGTGAATGGCTCCTTTTTATATTGTCGTACATTGTGTTCAGACTTGGGTACAAATGGACTTGCAAACGAACTCTAGGATGAAATCTGTTTGCAATCCAGGCCTGCCTGCACTTTGCTTCAAGGGAAGAGGAAATTTTGCTCCAAAAAAGGAAATGATAGTTACGAAATAAGTTGTTTAGTTAATTAATGGATTAATTTGAATGGTAGCAATGTATTTATCAATCACATGAATGTGATCAAATGTATCAAGGCTCCTCACAGGAGTATTCTAAAACAAAGTTTTAGAAATTTCACAACATTTAAAAATACTTGGAGGAGCACTTGAAATGTCATAACATTCAAGGCTATGAGTCAATTGCTAGAAAGTGAGACTGGTGCAGACTTGGAACAGTTGTAGGTGTGGACTCAATGAGCCAATGGGGCAGCTTCTTTACCGTATGATTCTAAGAATTACATTTGTATTGGAGACATGCCTTACTGTCTAAACTTTAGTGCATTTTGTTCCTTTATGCAGTATTATATTTGCATGGAATTAAATATTAGTCTGTTTTTTTAGCATCACATAAAAATGATTGATTGATTAACTTTCATTTGGTATTGATAGCTGCATTTAAAAAAAAACTGTACTGCCATAGTTTCTATAATCTATATTTTTAATCTTATCCTTTTCACAAAACAGCGTAAAGAGGGGTACTAAAACTGTTCTTGATATTTCCCCATATCCCAGATGTCAATGCTGTTGTCATTCTGTAGCTGTTGAGGAAATGATAAATTATAATTTTCACTACTGTTCGGCAGGTTCCTCAACTTTCCACTTGAATGAGTTCCAATCTGTTTACACCAGCAAGTATTACTTCTAGAAACAAAAAAGATCCCAATTCCTCATCCTCTTGATTTCAGAGTAATTTTTAGTTTTGTGCAACTCTTCAGGGTTAAAAGAATTAAAACATTCATATTTGTTGCAGATCTAAAAACATATCTAAGCAGTTTCAGCATGAATTTAGGCTTTTTGTGCCAATTTTTCCCACTTAAATTTTTCAATATCGTATATTGTCTTGTGGAACCAGACTTGAATTGGTGACCATACATCCCTAAGTCATATGTTAGTGACTTCCAGATCCGAGCCTGCACTACTGGGATTCTAAGCTACTCCTTAGTATCCAAATCAGATTTACTGTGTGTCTATTTGAATACAATGTGATAAATTAGTTTGGTGAGCTCCAGGTGCAGGTAATCCATTATAGGAGTATGATGTTGGGGCAGTAACTGAGATCATGCTCAGAAATGACAGAACTCTGGAGTGAGGTCACAGTGGGCTATCTTTAAAAGAAAAGAGTTCAGGCACCCAATATTAAAAGGAATCCAAAAGCAAAAGGAGAGGTAATAACGCATGTTTGAGACAAAAAAAGGAGTCTTGCACATAGAAGCAGAGGGCATGGCTGATGAGTATTTGTCATCTGCTCTCGCCAAGAAATAAGAAATATCCAAGTTGTATTAAAAGAGCAGGTATTTGAAATACTGGATGGGTTAAAATTGATGCAGAGAAGCTATTGCAATGGCTGGCTATATTTAAAGTTCTAAAGTCACCAGAGTTGCATCAGATGCAGCTGAGGATACCAGAGGAAGATTGAAAACCAATGAGACACTGATCCAATTCTTCTAATCCACCTCGAAGAGAGGAGTGGTGTCGGGGACCGTAGGATTGGAAATTATTCAGCCTTGTATAAAGAGAAGCAGAACAGCAGGCAATCAGTTTATCTTTGGGAACAGTTTAGAAACTACTTCGGCACAAAGTGGACTTATTGAGGAAAGCCAGCAGAGATTTGTTAAGAGCAGAGTGAACCATGTTTAATTCGATTGAGCTTTTTGATGAAGTAGCTGATGTGATGTATGTGGACCTCACGTGTTTGAAGTTTCACACAAAAGGTTGTCAGCAAAATTAAAGCTCATGAACAATGGGTAGAGTGGCAGCATGAATAGTATGTTTATAAGGGAGTTGCTGTTTTAATTAGAAGATTTTTCTGTCAACAATTTGTAGTTGCTTACCTGTAGTGAAGATCTATTCATTTCTAGTAAATAGTAACTCCTGATAACGACAGAAACCTGTCCTGAACGCTTTGTTAGCCTGTGTATAAAACGACCGGCAAATTGGCAGGCTTTGCAAACACTGATTGCTCACCTTAGGAAAGTGAAGAGTGAGGTTGGGGAGATGATTTGCTAAGATATTCAAAGTCTTTGTGGGGGAAAATGATCTGGGGAAAACTACTTACTGAGGAAAGAGTTGCCTCTTGCTGAGAAAATATGAAGAAAACCTTTTTTAAGCATCAACTCACAAGAATTGTTTCACCTCACTGGTGTATGGTGCTGGCAATCAAGTCCCATTACTCTCATTGAGATTGTAAAAGTTGAGTTTTATCAAAGTTTGTGAAATTATTCAATGTATGGGGAAGAAGCAAAACTTGATCCCCTGGGAAATAAGGCAGGGCAAGTGACTGAGGTATAAATGGAAGAGCAGTTCGGGGTTAGTGAACGTAATTCTACTAGTTTTCAAATAATTATGGAAAGGGAAAGAATTGATCAAAAACTTAAAGTTTTAAATCGGAGTATGACTAATTTTTACAGTGTTAGGCAGGAACTTTCAAAAGTTGATTGGGAGAGGTTATTTACAGGTAAAGGGACATTTGGGAAGTGGGATGTCTTCAAAAATGAAATGAGTTCAGAAGGGTCTAGGCCCGAAACGTCAGCTTTTGTGCTCCTGAGATGCTGCTTGGCCTGCTGTGTTCATCCAGCCTCACATTTTATTATCTTGGAATTCTCCAGCATCTGCAGTTCCCATTTATCTCTGAGTTCAGAGACAGTATGTTAGTGTGAAAGGCAAAGCTGGTAGGTGTAGGGAATGCTGGATGACTGGAAGAACTGAGGCTCTGCTCAATAAAAAGGAGGAGGCATATGTCAAGAATAGACAGCTGGGATTGAGTGAATCCCTGGAGGAGTACAAAGGCAGTCAGAGTGTACTTATGAGGGAACTTAGGAGGGCAAAAAGGGGACATAAGAGAGCTTTGGCAAATAGTTAAGAAGAATCCCAAGAGACTTTTTGTACCTTAAGGGCAAAAGAGTAAATAGGGTCCCTTAAAGATTAACATGGTCATCTATGTGCAGAACCACAGGAGATGGGTGAGATACGAAATGAATATTTTGCATCGGTATTTATGGCGGAGAAGACATAGAAGCTAGGGTACATGGAAATAAATAGCGATATCTTGAAAAGAGGTTCATTACAAATGGCCATAATCCTGGAATTCCCTCCGTATGGGCATTGTGCGTTAACCCACAGCAGGTGGATTGCAATGGTTCAAGAAGGCAGCTCACCACCACCTTCTCGAGGACAACTAGAGATGGGCAAATAATTCTGGCTGGCCAGCGATGCCCATATTGCTCAAATGAATTTAAAAGAAAGGTGTTGCTAGAGGTCTTAAAACATATAAAGGTAGATAAATCCCTGGGACCTGATCTGGTGTGTCCTCGAACTTTGTGAGAAGCTAGGGAAGAGATTGCTGAGCACTTTGCTGAGATAATTGTATCATCGCCAACCATGGGTGAGGTGCCAGAAAACTGGAGGTTTGTTAATGTGGTGCCATTATTTGAGAAAGGTGGTGAGGAAAAGCCAGGGAACTATTGACCAGTGAGCCTGACATCACCAGTGGTAAAGTCGTTGGAGGTAATTCTGAGGGACAGAATTTGCATGCATTTGGAAAGGCAAGGATTGATTAGGCACAGTCAATGTAGTTTTGTGCGTGGGAAATTGTATCTCACTCTAGCTTGATTGAGTTTTTTGAAGAGGTGACAAAAGATTGGTGAAGACAGCAGTAAATGTTGTCTATGTGGACTTCAGCAAAACAAGGTTCTGCATGGTAGACTGGTTACAAAGTTGGATCACGGGATTCAGGAGATACAAAATTGGCTTGAAGGTAGAAAACACAGTAGTATTAGAAGGTTGGTGTTCAAACTGGAGCCCTTGACTTGTGGTTTGTCACAAGGATTTGTGCTTGGTCTACTGCTTTGTCATTTAATAAATAATTTAGATGTGAATATAGGAGGTATAGTTAGTAGTTTGCAAATAACACAAATTGGTGTAGTGGACAGTGAAGAAGATTATCTTGGAGTATAATGGGACCTTGATAGATGTGCTTAGCTCATCAGGTCTTGCAGAAAGCTGATGTAGACATGGGAGAGATAATGAAAGCTGCACATGCTGGAGAATCCAAGATAACAAAGTGTGAAGCTGGCTGAACACAGCAGGCCAAGCAGCATCTCAGGAGCACAAAAGCTGACATTTTGGGCCTAGACCCTTCTTCAGAGAGGGTTCTGGAATAAATAGGAAGAGAGGGGGAGGCGAACCGAAGATGGAGAGAAAAGACGATAGGTGGGGAGGTAGGGAGGGGATAGGTCAGTCCAGGGAAGACGGACAGGTCAAGGAGGTGGGATGAGGTTAGTAGGGAGGAAATGGACGTGCTGCTTGAGGTGGGAGGAAGGGATGGGGTGAAGGGAAGAACAGGTTAGGGAGGCAGAGACAGGCTGGGCTGGTTTCGGGATGCAGTGGGGGGGAGGGGTCGAGCTGGGCTGGTTTTGGGACGCGGTGGGGAAAGGGGAGATTTTGAAGCTTGTGAAGTCCACATTGATACCATTGGGCTGCAGGGTTCCCAAGCAGAATATATGAGTTGCTGTTCCTGCAACCTTCGGGTGGCATCGTTGTGGCACTGCAGGAGGCCCATGATGGACATGTCATCTGAAGAATGGGAGGGGGAGTTGAAACGGTTCGCGACTGGGAGGTGCAGTTGTTTATTGCGAACCAAGCGGAGGTGTTCTGCAAAGCAGTCCCCAAGCCTCCACTTGGTTTCCCCAATGTAGAGGAGGTCACACCGGGTACAATGGATACAGTATACCACATTGGCAGATGTGCAGGTGAACCTCTGCTTAATATGGAAAGTCATCTTGGGGCCTGGGATGGGGTGAGGGTGGAGGTGTGAGGGCAAGTGTAGCACTCTCTCCGTGACTCCCTTGTTCACTCCACACTCTCTTCCAACCCCACCACACCCGGCACCTTCCCTTGCAACTGCAGGAAGTGCTTGGTGGGGTTGGAAGAGAGTGTGGAGTGAACAAGGGAGTCACGGAGAGAGTGCTACACTTGCCCTCACACCTCCACCCTCACCCCATCCCAGGCCCCAAGATGACTTTCCATATTAAGCAGAGGTTCACCTGCACATCTGCCAATGTGGTATACTGTATCCATTGTACCCGGTGTGACCTCCTCTACATTGGGGAAACCAAGTGGAGGCTTGGGGACTGCTTTGCAGAACACCTCCGCTTGGTTCGCAATAAACAACTGCACCTCCCAGTCGCGAACCGTTTCAACTCCCCCTCCCATTCTTCAGATGACATGTCCATCATGGGCCTCCTGCAGTGCCACAACGATGCCACCCGAAGGTTGCAGGAACAGCAACTCATATTCTGCTTGGGAACCCTGCAGCCCAATGGTATCAATGTGGACTTCACAAGCTTCAAAATCTCCCCTTTCCCCACCGCGTCCCAAAACCAGCCCAGCTCGACCCCTCCCCCCACTGCATCCCGAAACCAGCCCAGCCTGTCTCTGCCTCCCTAACCTGTTCTTCCCTTCACCCCATCCCTTCCTCCCACCTCAAGCAGCACGTCCATTTCCTCCCTACTAACCTCATCCCACCTCCTTGACCTGTCCGTCTTCCCTGGACTGACCTATCCCCTCCCTACCTCCCCACCTATACTCTCCTCCACCTATCTTCTTTTCTCTCCATCTTCGGTCCGCCTCCCCCTCTCTTCCTATTTATTCCAGAACCTTCTCCCCATCCCCCTTTCTGATGAAGGGTCTAGGCCCGAAACGTCAGCTTTTGTGCTCCTGAGATGCTGCTTGGCCTACTGTGTTCAGCCAGCTTCACACTTTGATGTAGACATGGGTTGTGATTGTAACTAGTGTCTGAGAAAAGCCTTGTTGTAGAGAGGTTCAGCAGTTTTGTGTGTTGTAGCAATTAAAGCTGTAAGAAGACGAGTAAGGGACAATCTTCACTTTTTAAAGAGATAGAAGAAATAATTTACATCAAAACATACATTTAATATTTTTCAAGTTCATGGAAACTTCTAATTTTGCAGAATTTGCTATTCAAATGATTTTTGACTGTAAACTATAGACAATGCTGACTGTATTTTTCATTGCTGGAGTAGAAAAATAACCTCATTAGCCTTTTATCATGGTGTAAAATAATACTGCTGTCTTGAGAGTTTCAATCTTTTGTTACACTGATAGCAGATTTCATCGATCATGTTTGAATGCGGTGGAATTTATTGAGGACAAAACATGCTCTGGACATTTTCCCCCCCTTTAAAGTATCATGTTTCATTCTGGGTTGAGTGCCATGTCTGTTTATTGTATCTTAAAAATGAAATGTGATACAATTCAATCTTTATAAAATAGTGAAGTTTTAGATATTGAAGACTGTCAGTAACCAAAAACTTAACAGCAGTATGATTGTTGATGGATGGTCATAGTCAAAGAAGTATATTTCTCCCTTTTTTCCAATGGGACTGAGTAACTGACTCTCAAACACAAGAGACACGCATAAGCTGTATAAAATCTGTCTTGTATGACCATACACATGGATATATTTTGCATGTATGTGAATGACTAATATTCTGTTTGTGTTGTTAAGTCATTAAAATTTTTGCAGTAAACATAAGATGGAGTTTAATAGTAATGTTCTAATCTCAGTTTTCTTATTACTTGTATGGAGGGATGTCTAGGCTATTTTGTGGAATTTAATAATTATCCTCAAACTCACAAGTGGTGATTCACTTTAGAAATCTGTTATAAATACTTTGTGAAGCAATTCATTTTGTTTATGATAAATCTAATAAAAATTAATTTTTTTATCTCTGTGTACCGGGGGGTGATTTTCAAACTTTACTGCCTGAGAGATAATCTAATGCCTAATCTACCCACTGTAAAATCCACCTAATTTCTACTGTTTTCAGTAGCACTTTAAAAAAAATCCCCACACTGTGTTTAGAAAAAGAGGCAGATTAATATTTTAGCCTCATTTCTAAGCCTAATATACAAGAGGATAAATCTCCTGTGAAAGCCTTGTGAAGTTGTATTTTTATCAATACCAGAACCAATTATTTCTGTACAATCAAACAATTTCATCTTAGGATGTTAGTGTTTAGGACCATGCACCCCTAGACTTCCCACATGTAAGCTTAAATAACTTCTGGAAACATTTAGTACCTATTGTCAGTTCTAATTAAATGTGTATCCAGTAGTGCATTGTCGACTCATAAGTCTGGATTTTTTTGTTCTGACTAATGATACTCACTGATTGTGAAATAAATTAGACAGAATCTTCTGGACTAAGCACATACGCAGCTCCAACCTAAAAAATGTGTATGCTAAGATTCAAGTTACCCTGCTGCTCCTCAGGCTATGCTGTAACAATATCCTGTCCACAGATTCGGCATTGAGCAAAATGAGGAGATCATTAAAATCAAAGTAGGCCACAAAGTTGTGATTCCTACCTAATAGTTAGCCAGATAGTCAGTCAGCAGAAATGGCTAGGTAAAGTGTACTTAGGTACAAATAAACCTATTTTAATCATGTGATCAGTTATAATTGCTGTTGATAAACCTTGCTGGCATTGCAATTTTTTACAAGTGTAGAGGCTCACTCTCTCAGAATTTAGTACTGGGAACATCCTTTAAAAATTTGTTTATTTTAAAAAAGCCTCTCTTGAAAATTTATTTCCCAATCTTTATCTTGCTAACAATACACGTTTAAATCTCATTGATAATTCCTAGTTTAAATACTCAGTGAATGTTCTTTATTGGTTCAAGAGCCTTACGACTACTTGCCTTGCTCAAAGATAGAACAATAATATCCCTTATTCAGGGTCCTTTGTGGAACAGATACCTGACGACGGCACGTCTCCATTTAAAAATTAAAAACTCTTCTTAGGACAATATCAGCATGATGTACCGAGAGGACTGTTCCTTTTGTCACTGACTGCAAGATCAGGGACAAAGTAGTTTTGTTCTATTAGGAGAATCAAAGTTGTTTTAAATTGTCAGGAATAAGACCCTCTGAGATAAATGTAAATATCTTAAGATGTATGACAATAATATCAATTTTAATGATTAACATTTTCAGAGAATTTGTGACATTTTAAATGCATTTCATAGTATTCTGGCACAATTGAGACGGACTATAGTAACTGTTGAGAAAGGTTAAGTTTTAATGTAGATTCTGCCTTGGGATTGTTCTAATACCAGCTAATGTTATTACAGGACCTGGCTTGGTGGATTCTAATTTTATTAGCTTGAATTTTAAAGTGGTCTCTCCTTGAAATGCAAGGGCATAATGCTGCAAATTTTGCTTTTTACAGCAAAATGGAAGTTAATAACAAAAGGATTGAAGATACAGTAGAACGATTCACACTATCTTAAAAACCAAAAGAACAGCAGATGCTGTAAATAGAAACAAAAACAAAGTTGCTGGGATAGCTCAGCAGGTCTGGCAGCATCTGTGACAAAAAATGAGTGTTAATGTTTCAGGTCCGGTGACCCTTTCTCAGAACTGATTTTTTTTTTTCTCTTTTGTTCCTGACTTATACAAAGGTTCAGTCGACTTGGCAGCATCTGTGAAGAAAATAATCAGTTCTGAGGAAGGGTCACTGGACCTGAAACATTAGCTCTGATTTTTTTTTAACTTCACGGATGCTGCCAGAACTGCTGACCTCTTTCAACAACTTTTTTGTTTTTGGTCCAAACAATCTACTCATTTTGCATATCCAAAGATTTTAAACGCAGTAAAAATATAATCCCAAAGCACTCCTTTAAAAATTGAAAAGAAACAAAACCTAAAGTGTAATGCTTAAACTACTAATTACTACCACTTCTGTAATACTCACAACAGAATGCCTATATTTAACATTTTGGTAGGTTTGAATCATTTGAAGCTGCGACCTTCCGACTGGAACTGCAATAGCTTCTTCCTGGAGCTACCACACCTGAGCTTCCGTGAACTCAGCTAAAACAATCTATTCAAGGATTTTATCCTGATGCTTTTTAGACTGAAACTAACACTAACTTTTTCACTGCAAGATAACTGAACTCACTAAATCTGTCATTCCCTTCTCAGGAAAACGGCTGTGTACAGCTATCCTGTTCAAAGGTCTTCATGGAACTAACATATTGAAAGCCCAACGTGAAAATAAGTCTCTCAGTTATGGGCATTTCCTAAGCTTAAAAAATATCCAGAATTTTCTGACAACCTTTGGGGGCCCATTATTTACCATTCTGGGTTGCAAAAAATTTAAAATTGTCCATTAGTGCACTGTATGGCTAAGCTTCAAGAGCTGTGAAGAACTCCTCATGGTTACAGAAATGGTTACAAGTTAACGATTAACTTCAGTCATACAGAAATGCCACTGATTACTGAATAAAAATCCAGAACCAAGCCATCCAAATGGCAGTAGAAAATCTACATATAAGTCCCACAGTTTATATTATAGATGTGTACTACTTGAGATTTGACTGCATCAAATTCCTAGAGACAGTATGATGGTCAGATGGCAGGAAAAAAAGAGAAACTAGCATAAAAACCTGTGAAGAATTGTTTTGCTTGGATGAATATCTATCTTAATCCCCAGTTAAACTACAATTTTAGGCTCATTATGGCCTCAAAAGTGGCTAAAATCCTTCTCTATCCATGTAGATTTGTTTCCAAAGCTGAAAAATGAGTGCTGAGATTATCTTTAATGGCAAATAAGTTAGTCGCACAATTCATTACAAACGTTTGCTTGATAAATTTTAGTTGTCACATGCAGGCAGTTAAATTTTGAAATATTTTATCATTACTGTAATAAGGCCAAACAACTGTAATTTCTCTGGAACTGTTCTGGACTCTGGCCAGAGTAACTGGGATGTTTAACTGCCATTGAAATGCAACTGCAACATTTAACCACAAAATGAATTCAGGCAACGCAACATGTTTCTGTTGTGTGTGACACAGAATGAAACAAAGCAGTAATGTTCCTTGTATTTTAATTATTAATTAATTATGTTTTGATAGACTTTTTTGTTGAGGCTGGTTACTGCTGAAAACCTTAATCTAAAATCTCATTTTGACACTTGTCAGGGATCACATTTAATAACAACTGTTGACCTTTCCAGCATTATCAGACTGAAAACCTCATTTGTGCTATCCTTCCAATATTATCTGAGAGTTTTGAAACAAAAATGCTTTCCAAGCTTGGATTGTTTGGAATTGTGATGTTTAGCAAGCTCAATCTGCATCTTTTCGAGGTCACTACTTCATCTGTGTATATTTTAGTGTATCATATTTGGACTTGGTGATAGTAGGTATTGTTTCTAATTATTGTTTTAGGAATAAGTTTGCCTCTGTAACAATGTCCAAGTGACCTAGTGGATTATGTATGTATTGTGACAAAACCAATCTGTGGTTCACCAACTGTGTGAAAGTAAGATCTACTTCCCTATATTTTAAAAAGAAATTGTGCAAATTCAGCCATTGATCAATAAAGTGATACTTAAATGGAAGGCTGAAGCTGGGGAATGTTGACTGAAGCTTTGGGTCCATAAGAACATGCAAGTGAAGTCCCTCCAATTTTTGTGTTGATATAAATGAAACCAAATTCCACCCAAAAAAATTAGAACATTGGTTTGTTTTCAGGCTCATCCTGTATTGTATCTTCAAACAAAAATCCATTTGCAGTGAACTGCTTCAACTGCCTATTTCCAAAGTGCATCAAATATATTAAAATTGTTTAAACAGTGAGTTTTCTGTTTTGCTTCAAATTGAAAATGTATTTCATTTAGCATTCCTTCCAGCCAAATGTAGCTAAGTCATTCACCATCAGTTTTTAAGAGTGGCAATTTCATTTTGTAAAAATATCATCTGTAGATTTTTAAAAATGAAAGCAATTATTATGGTTCCCTTTGAAATTGGGTTGTGTAAATGACCACGTGCAAAAAGTCAGTGAGATCAGATTCTGGAGTTGTTAGTTGGGCAGTCTCAGTATTCTTGCCTGTATGTAAACAGATTCTTCAATAAACTTGAGAATGACAATGATTGGATACATTTGAGTCAATAGATTTGATTGCACTTTTTCACATCAAGGACACTAACATAAATAAGTTGCTGAATAGTGCGAAACATTATAACTTCAAATGGGATTAAGTCATTTAAAAATCTGTATATTACGATATTGGTGTGTGGCAACAATCTCATGCATTGCTTCCCAAACTATGACCCTAGTTGGAGCCTTGAAAGTTGCTGTAATTTCCCCTCTGTGACAGCTGAGAGTGTGTGGTAGGCAAGAAAACCTAGCTGACTGTTTCAAAGAAAAGAATTTGTGTCTCTACAACTGATCATCTAGGCCACAGCTTCCATTAGAAAATGCACAGATTTAAAAGAGCCTCTCAGCTGTTAACTCGGAGCTGAAGAGCAACAATTGCTGCCTTGGAGTTTGCAGCACAGAATCTTGTCTGATTCCAAGTTTGGGAAGCCCAAGCCTAATGGGCAAGCACTCCCTTAATTGCATCATGGCAGATTTTATTATTTGGTGTTCACTATTTAAATTGGTTACAAAATTGAGCTAATGCATGATGGATTGTTCAGTTTTATTGGGTATTGCCATTTATGGATTAAGTTATTAATTTAACTTCAGTTTTATATCCTATTGTGTCTTATTTCGTTGTTCCATTAGTTTTACAAATTAAGGGCCTAGATTACTTGAAAGGGAAGCATGTGCAGGGTTATAGGGAGAAGGCAAGAGAGTTTTGTGATTTCCTTAGTTTCATTTCAGTTTTTGTACCTGCATCCTTAGGTTTTAGATTAGATTAGATTAGATTAGATTTAGATTAGATTCACTACAGTGTGGAAACAGGCCCTTTGGCCCAACAAGTCCACACCGCCTCTTGGAGCATCCCACCCACGCCCATCCCACTATAACCCACACATCCCTGAACATGCCGGCAATTTAGTATTGCCAATCCACCGAGCCTGCACATCTTTGAACTGTGGGAGGAAACCGGAGCACCCGGAGAAAACTCTCGCAGACATGGGGAGAATGTGCAAACTCCGCACGGACAGTTACCCGAGGCTAGAATTGAACCTGGATCCCTGGTGCAGTGAGGCTGCAGTGCTAACCACTGAGCCACCGTGCCGTCCCAAAGGTTGAAGTATAATTTCTTTGGGTTGAGTGACAGTGCAGCGTCCCATGGCATTGATAATGTATCAATTTGAAGATGCATCCTACCACCAGAGACCCAACATGAGTGTTCCAAATTGTCAAAAAAAAATGTTTAGGAGAAAAAAAAATTTTTTGAGAAATCTGAGATAGTAGGAACTGCTGATGCTGGAGTCTGAGATAACAATGTGTACAGCTGGATGAACACAGCAGGCCAGGCAGCATCAGAGGACAGGAAAGCTGACATTTCAGGTCTGGACCCTTCTTTCTGTCCCGAAACGTCAGATTTCCTACTCTGCTGCCTGAACTGCTGTGTTCATCCAGCTGTACACCTTGTTATTTATTTTGAGAAATCTGTCCTTTTTTGTTTGGATTAAAATAAAATGGAAATTTGTACAACATGTATTACTTGTTCTTCCCTTCCCTTTTTGTTAATATTGCAAGTCACTCACATAGCAGGGAATGTAATTCAAGTGCTTAGCAACAGAATAAGCATAAATCAGTCGATCATAAATCAGTTAATGATTTATGACTGTTTAAAAATACGTAAAATGACTTTAGTGAAATGTTTCAAGGATGGATGTATGTCAAAATGTCAATATATCACCAACTTAAGCATTCAGTCATTGAGAGCATTACTTTTTGGGCATCTGCTAGGCTCTGTGAAAACAAGTACAGGACTCTTTTTAATTTTCAAAGATACTCCTCAAATCGAAAGGCATGAAGGGAAAAGAACGTAGTGAAAACTAACTATAAATTGAACAGTTATTGATAATACTGAAGTATAGATAAGGAAAGCAAAGTGCAAAAGCCAAGATGACTTTTAAAAAGAGTAAAATTACTCAAATTGAGAGAGAACCATATCTGATGGAAGTTGAATTGTAAATAACAGGTGATGATGCAAAGTTATCCCTACTAAAATGGTTACACATTTTTCTTGATTGTCAGTGTAGGCGTTCAATTAGTCATACTACATTTTAAAGCAGGTACTTTCTTAAATACTCTTAAGTGAAAAGAACTGCACTTAGTTCACCACGGTTGAGCTATATTTAATGTGGTCAAGTTGAGGTCTTCCAACTTTTTTTTGGAAAAAAAAAATCATTCATGGAATATGGGCATCATTGGCCAGCATTTATTTCCCATCAGAAACAAAATCAAAAATTTCTGGAGGAACTTGGCAGATCTGGTAGCAAGTCTGGAGAGAAAACAGAGTTAATGTTTCAGGTCCAGTGACCCTTCTTTTGAACTACCAGACCTATTGACATTTTCCAGCAATTTCTGATTTTGTTTGTGATTTCAAGTGTCCATAGTTCTTTGGATTTTTTTTATTTCCCATACCTCGTTGCACACCTCCTAGTTGTCCTTGAGAAAGTGGTAGTGAACAGTAGTTCAAGTGCTGTAGATAGTGGGAGAGTTATCACATCATTGTTTTATTGGAAAATAGTTTATCACAATCAATAGGACTGCCAAAAATGTTGCTGTGGTGACCCTGTTCTCAAATAATCATCTGAAAATACATTAATTTTATAACAACAGAATTTAACAGCTTCAAATTCAAAGCTCAAATTGTTTTTCTGTGGAGTTAAATATTTAATGCACAAAGTCCCTGACTCTTGACTACAAAGAAGTGAAAGCAAAGTCCAGGCATGTCCAGTTTCAGCATCAAAGCTTGGCAAAGTGCAACTGTGGTTGGGGTTTCAAACACTTCCTTTCTTTCATTTGTAATGATTAATCCTATAGATAAACTTATACATTGATAATTTTCAGTAATTTTTAAATTGCAAGTGTTACTTTGATATTGATTGAATTTGTTATAACAGGATAGAATATAGAATTCTGTTATGTTTTACTTGTAAATGCAGAGAAACTGCGCAGATTGAGACATAGATTCTGTCTGTAAAAAAAAATAATTTTTAATTAAATGTAAACATTTGTGATGCCTTCAGTGAACCCCCGAGGTCTTGTGAGACCATATGTAACAGTACATTAATCTTTTATTGACTTGGGAAAGGCTGCGATAAAAATTTTCCAGATATGTCGTTCTGACATCTACTGAGTTGATAACAGGATACTGAAAAGTACTAGTGACTAATTATCCAGGGAAGCATATTGGATCCTTTCATTCAAGAGACGCATTACAATTTGAAGTAGCAAAGAGTAATTTCTGGATTTCTGCATTTAGCAGCTGTATGGTTGATGTCAATTTTACCCAAATGTTTACGTGTATGGTGACAGCCTCACTGTGACCACTACCTTCAATTTTGGACCTATATGTAACGTTGGAAATAGCTGTGAAATTATTGAAAATGTAAAAGATGACCTTTAGGCATGAAAGATCATTACATTATTTGCATAGGGCATGTAATTGGTGCATTTGTATTTTTCTGAAAGAAAGGGGCCTTGCCGTTACATTGCACCTTTCATAATCTCTAGATCATATAATCATAAAATCCCTCCACTGAAAAGAGGCCCTTTGGCCCATCGAATTGATACTTACCCTATTCCTATAACCATGCATTTACCATGGCTAATCCACCTCTCCTACACTTCCCTGGATACTACGGGGCAATTTAGCATAAGCCACCTAATCTGCCCATCTTCGGAATGTGGAAGGAAATTAGAGCCCCCAGCAGAAACCCAATCAGACACAAGGAGAATGTGCAAACTCCACACAGCCAGTCACTCAAAGATGGAATCAAACTCTGGTCCCTGGCAGCAGTGCTGCCTTTCTATCAGAAACCATTTAACAGCTAAAGTAGTGTAGTCAGAGATACTCTGCCCCTCCAAAGACTGTGCTGTTTAATCATCACAGAGGAAATTAATGTAGATTTTACTGATTTACTGTGAACTTAAACTAATTGCACAGTAATATTTCTGTAAAGAGCAATGAACATGAGTCCCATTTAATCTGAGTTTTTAAACTGTATGAAGTTTAATTTAATGCTCAACCAGCTCAGTAGCACTAAAATTCATTTACTGTTAACAGCTTGCTTCAGTAAATGATTAAATGTTGCAGATTGTTTAAAATGTATTGCCATCCTTGTAATCAAGGAAAAGGGGCAAACAACAAATGTTGAGTTAAACTCTAGTTGATTGAAGGATAAAGATTTCCAACATCTACATTATTTTGCTTCTGTGAACTACTCATAAACCAGTTATCCTGCCAAGGTCTCCTGCAGTGCCAAAATGATGCCACCCGAAAGTTGCAGGAACAGCAACTCATATTCCGCTTGGGAACCCTGCAGCCCAATGGTATCAATGTGGACTTCACCAGCTTCAAAATCTCCCCTTCCCCCACTGCATCCCAAAACCAGCCCAGTTCGTCCCCTCCTCCCACTGCACCACACAACCAGCCCAGCTCTTGCCCTCCACCCACTGCATCCCAAAACCAGTTCAGCCTGTCTCTGCCTCCCTAACCTGTTCTTCCTCTCACCCATCCCTTTCTCCCACCCCAAGCCGCATCTCCATCTCCTACCTACTAACCTCATCCCACCTCCTTGACCTGTCCGTCTTCCCTGGACTGACCTATCCCCTCCCTACCTCCCCACCTATACTCTCCTCTCCACCTATCTTCTCTCCATCTTCGGTCCACCTCCCCCTCTCTCCCTATTTACTCCAGAATCCTCACCCCATCCCCCTCTCTGATGAAGGGTCTAGGCCCGAAACGTCAGCTTTTGTGCTCCTGAGATGCTGCTGGGCCTGCTTTGTTCATCCAGCCTCACATTTTATTATCTTGTATCCTCCCAATTGCTACAGCTAAACCAGTTTCTAGTGTCCTATTGGTAGCATTTACTTTGTCACCTGACAGCTCATTTGGTGGAGACGGTAGTGTAAGCTTCTGACGTAGAGCTGAGAAGCAATTTAGAACAAGACTATTGAGATGCAGTATGAATTGATATGGATCTGAAACTATTGTTTTAAATTTTTGGTACATAATTAAAAATATTGGCAATGTTTGATTTTAAATTTATTGAACGACAGCATTGTATGACAAATATCCCTTGTAATCTGGCTATTTCATAGCTGTTATTGAATTGGAATGAGAGCTGCTAACTGCTCTTTCGTATGTTAAATACACTGAGCACCATAGCAGTTTATAAATTGATATTTGCAACTGGTATTTCAGAGGACAATGTGTTTGCTGAGAAGTAGTTAGATTGATTGAAACGCTAAATGTTTGTGTAGTTTACTTTGTACAGCATATAAAATGAACATGTTCCAGCCTGTTTAAAAAGCACTTTGATGGGTTTATTTGTTCTCTCTGTGTGTGTGTGTGTGTGTGTGTGTGTGTGTGTGTGTGTGTGTGTGTTATCTTATTACTTGCTGTTCACACAGGAGGTGTTGACTTTTAGAAAAAAATCTGATAAAGCTTCTTAATGATATTACTGAACTAATTACTTTTATTTAGTGCTTAAGCGCTCTGACAAAGCTACTCTGTAGTTGAGACAGTCTGGAGCTGGAGGAACACAGCAGGCCAGGCAGCATCAGAGGAGCGTCAAAGTTGACATTTTGGATTGCGATCCTTCTTCAGAAATGGGAGGGGCAAGGGAGCTGGGAAATAAATGGAGAGAGGGGTGGGGCTGGGGAAAGGTAGGTGGGATGGTGATAGGTGAGTGCAGGTAGGGAGTAGTGGGGAATTGGTCAGTGGGATGGATGGGATCGATAGGTCAGAGAGAAGGTGGATAGGTTGTGTTAGATCAAGGAGGCGGGGATGAGAGGGAGAGTTGGACATGGGATAAGGCTGGGTTGGGTAGATTTTAAAACTGGTGAATTCTATGTTAAGTCCATTGGGCTGTAGGCTGCCAGGGCGGAATACGAGCTGTTGCTCCTCCAGTTTGTGGTGGTGTCATTTTGGCACTGGAGAAGGCCCAGGATGGACATGTCTTCAAGGGAGTGGGAAGGTGAGTTAAAATGGTTGGCGACTGGAATGTTTTGTTGTTTATCACGTACAGAGTGCAAATGCTCCACGAAACTGTCTGAGTCTGCACTTGGTCTCACCGATGTAGACGAGGCCATATTGGGAGTAGTGGATACAGTAGACCAAGTTGATTGTGCAGGGTCTTGAATGGAGGTGAGGGGGGAGGTGTAGGGGCAGATGTAGCACTTCCTGTAGTTGCAGGGAACAGTGACGGGCATGGTGGGGTTGGTGGGAAGTGTGGAGCTGACAAGTTGCGGAATAAGCGGTCCTTACAAAAGGCAGGTAGGAGGTGGTGAGGGAAATCTCTCTTTGGTTGTAAGGTTGTATTGTAGGTGGCAGAAGTGGTGGTGGAGACTGATACGCTGGATGCGGAGGTTGGTGGGGTGATATGTGAAGACGGGTGGGGGACTTTGTCTTTTTTTGGTGGGGGCGTTGGTTTGAGGGCAGAAGTGCAGGAAATGCAAGAGATGCTGTTGAAGGCATTTTTGATCACTAGAGGAGGGAAGTTGCAGTCTTTGAAATAGGAGGACATCTGGGATGGTCAGGAGTCGAATGCTCCATCTTGGGAGCAGACACGACGTCGGTGGAGGAATTGGAATTAGGGGATCACATTCTTGCCAGAGAATGGGGGGATGAGAGGAAGTTAGGCCAGGTAGCTGTGGGAGTCAGTGGGCATTTCTGAAGAAGGATCCCAACCCAAAATGTCAACTTTCCTGCTCCTCTGCTGCCTGACCTGTTGCGTTCCTCCAGCTCCACACTCTGTTGTCTGACTCCAGCATCTGCAGTTCCTGCTATCTCTGCCCTGGAGGTTGATGGGTTGCAGAAACTGGTGTCACTAAATACTCACGTTTTGTGATATTTATAATCGGCTATATAGCCTAAATAATTCTCAATTTTGGTTTCAACGTAATGCAGACTGGGACATATAGGGCTGAATCAGAACAGAAGTAGGTCAGTTAAAAATTCAGTCGGTAATGTTGCACAATTGGAAATACTTCCAATGTCGTCTTCACTTGACCAGACGAGAGTGGGCCTCAGAACAGGCCTGCACCTGTTAGACCAGTTCAGCTCCGAGCTAATTAAAAGTCCATCTATTCCAACCTTCTTAATTTCCTGGAGGAGGCTAAGGTTTCACAAATGGCTGTGTCAGACAGTTGCATGGAGTTGAGGATCATGTGTGGAGCAACTCCAAAAAGCAGGAAGAGTATAACAAGGTAACTGAAGATGCTTTTTGAATTTTAAAAGCATAACACTGAAGTTAAAAGTTATTAGGTTTTACATAGATCCTGCATAACATTCCTGCTGAGTTAATAAAATCAAGTTTCCCGTGTGCCTTTTAAATATTTTGTCTATCTGTCCTGCTACCTTGTGCACACCAAAGACTGATTTCAGTACAAAAACAGAAAAAACAGAAATTGCTGGTGAAACTTGACAGGTCTGGCAGCATCTTTGGGAAGAAAGCAGAGTTAACATTTCAAGTCTGGTGACTGTTTTATCAGAACTGATAAAGAGATGGTGGGGACGGTGGGATGGCGGAGGAGAGGAGTGGTAACTTTGAAGACATGATTAGAGCTGGGCGTGGAAGAGCACAGGTGGACACGGAGCCCAGAGAGAGGGAGATTATTGATAGTAGGCCAGGTCAGAAGATAACCTGAATAAATGGTGAGAACTGAGGGTAGGAGAGAATGGGTCAGCTGTGCTGAAAGCAACCCATGTCATGACAGAACCAGGGTGTAGCAGTGGGTAAAAACCATGGAAGGCTGGAATCAGTCTCTAGAAGTCCTAGAAGCTATAGGGTCTGCCGTGGAAAATGAAATGCTGTTCTTCAAGCTTGCATTGGGACTCACTGGAACACCACAGGAGGCTTGCGAAAGAAACGTTGCCGTGAAAGCAGTGGTATGTTGAAGTGACAGGCACTTAGAAGCTTGGGGTCATTTTTACAGATAGAACATTCCGCAAAATGGTCACCCAGTCTGCATTTCATCTCCCCAGTATAGAGGAGATTGCATTGTGTATAGCAAATACAGAACACCAGTTTGGATGAAGGGCAGCTAAATCGCTGCTTCATTTGGAAGCATGTCTGGGGCCTTGGAACGTGAGGAGGAAGGAGGTAAACAGGCAGGAGTTACACTTGGTGCTGTGGGGATGTGGGGAGGTGTTGGGAATGGAAGAGATATGGTGATGGGGGAGCGGCACTTGCACCTGGTTACTGAATGCGGCTGGAGGTTATAGAAATGATAGCTTTGGATGCGGAGGCTGGTGGGGGTGATATTATCAATATTATGAAAATGAATTGTAATTCTTCAGGGAGTCATATCTAATGCCACAAGACTTGTTCTTTCCCATACTTCTAGACTGAAGTAGTGGGTAAATTTGCATCATCTATGACCAGGAAGAGAACAGTTCATACTAGATTATTTTTATGTCAGAATTTTTCTGGGTTTGATTTTATTCTCTCATTCCCCAAAACAATTTAAGTAATTGGTATTTCACACCTGAGTTGTACTGTTATTAAGCCTACCAGGGTTGGTTAGCTTAGTTGGCTGGATGGTGGGTTTGTGATGCAGAGTGATGCCACAGCATGGGTTCAGTTCCCTTTCCAGCTGAGGTTACCATGAAGGACCCTCTCTTTCTCAACCTCTCTCCTTACCTGAGGCATGGTCACCCTTCAGTTAAACTACCACCAGTAGTCCCTCACACTATCTCGCTCTCGCTCTCGCTCTCGCGCTCTCTCTCTCTCTCTCTCTCTCTCTCTCTCTCTCGCTGTCTGGCGCTCTTGCTCTCTATCTCTTGCTCTCACACGCTCTCGCGCTGTCAAGCAAGTAGGACTACGACAACTTCACTGTTATTCAGTTTTGAACTCCACAATTCCTGTGCTAGCAGCAAGTAAACTTCGGAACAAAATATCATCTTGGATTTAGCAAATTCACCCCAGTCATCCACAACTAACCATCATGTCACCATAATCCATTGACCATGTTATTCATTGCTTGCTGTTGGACAGAAATAGACTCAATCTATTTTCCTAGCAGAGATAGTAAGAACTGCTGATGCTGGAGTCGGAAATAACAGAGTGGAGCTGGAGGAACGCAGCAGGGCAGGCAGCAGAGGAACAGGAAAGCTGACGTTTCAGGTTGGGACCCTTCTGATGCTGCCTGGCCTGCTGTGTTTCTCCATCTCCACACTGTTATCTCAATCTATTTTCTGTTAGTTTAAAGTTTGCTCCACCAAAGACTTTGCTTCCACAGAAAATGGCATGTCCACCTTTTTGTGACTAAGTCATTGCATCAGTTACAGTTGTCACAGGTCAAGAAACCACAGCAGTCAATCATGGTCAAAGAACAGTAATTGCCCAAAACTACAAAGCTCTTAAGCCACATGTTGACCATCGCTGAAGATCTACCAGATGGTCCCCGGTTACACCTGCAAAACATCTAGCATTTTTAAAAATGTTCTCAGAACAATGTATGGAACAATGAGTGGAAAGGTTGCTCTAGAAATTCCAGCTTTAGATGCTGAGCTTTGCATGTAACTGGTTTAGCTGAACATGTGCAATAACTGGCAGTTGCTGGGTGATTTGCACATAAGGAAGTTTTAAGTCCCACCTGCCATAGAGATGTGTCGTAACATGCTCATATAGGTTCATTTCAAAACAAAGAACAGCAAGCGTTTTCTATCCTGGAAGTTTCTCCCCGTGGCCTGAAATCTATCCCCCAACAGACTTGCTTGAATACCAGAGAATACTGTGAGTGCTTTCTAAGAGCGAGATAATGAGTTTCAGCCACTGAATGTGATTAAGTGAGGTGGGAATAGTGTTCAAGTTGCAAGGGCGTTTGGGGGAAAAAAACATTTGCTCATTGCCTTTATTTTTGCAGCAGTTAGAGGCCTCAAAAATGTGAATGTTGGGTCACGCCCAGTGTTAGGAAACAAGTTTGGACTTAGAGGCCTCAACTGTTAGATGCTCAGAGCTTGAGACCTGAAATCTTGTCACAACCCCATGAGGGTCATGGCCAACTGTTTAGGAGGCCCTGCCTTTGGAATAAAAGGTTCATTTTTTTATCTTCACCAGATTAAGAATTGCATTTCACATATTCGTATTAAAGAAAAGGGAACAAGCAGTGTTTCCTGTGAACATTAGGTAAAGCACCTGGAACATAGCAATCTTGCCTGTCTCATTTCCTACATCAGGGCCACTTACATTCTTGTCAATCTGCGACAGTTTCATTTAGTTCAGTTATATTTGCCAGCTGTTCTTGAGTTGACCAGACTTCTGAGAGAAAAATGTTAGTCTAATACAGAGTAAAGCAAACCTTGGTCGAGAATTTACAATTTTGAATTCCAATAAACATAGCAATAGATTATATACACCAAATGTACTGCCTTATCGCATGTGGAATGAAATTCGGGATTGAATAACTCTGAAGTAAATGTGTCAAATATGGCAAGAGAGTCAGGTTTCTGAGTCCTTTTTTCGGTTAATAGGAATTGCAAATCTACTTTGTTTCTCTAACCATTGCCAATGAAGGGTTAATGTAAAATAGCTATACGTATTTCTGAATATAAAGCTATTGCTGTGTCAACACGATCAATAAAAACACTTGATTTTTGACTTCCCTTAAAATGTTCTGTGGGTTATTGTTTTCTGCTAGATAGCTAATGCAGTGACTTAAAATAATAGAAAAGCTGGCAATGTAGCAGACCTTACAGTTAACACCCAAGCATACTTCAAATGACAGGCTCCATAAAACCAGACACATTTTAATACATAAACAGCAAGACTGTCAATACAGACAGTTATGCCCTTTTGAAAACAAACTGTGAACTTCCTATTTGTAAGCACTGCACCACTACTTGTTGCTAATAGAAGGTAGTAAGCAATGTGCTTTCTGGGTTTTCGATCAGTTAATTTTAGAAGTCAGGAGTCAGTGTTATCCAGGCATTGTTCTGGAATTCATAAGATCAGTAACCTTGGAGTGAGCCCCATGTGGAGTAAAGCTGCTTCTGAGTCCAGGAGATTTCTATCTGCAGTGATTATTATTAAAAATTAAGCTACTGTTACTAGAATTTTTAAAGTTGTCTAATTGAGCAGGAACATGGTACAACAGTTTTTTTTCTTCACCCATGCCCTACTTCCTCCTTATGGTAATGGGTTCTTGGTGGCTTAATTGATTACTTGATTTTGCTCCCGACTCTCAGCTTTTCCTACCTATGTGCATTTGAGTAAGATACTGTAAAGGTAATTGCCAGTCCAATTTACAAAAAATACCCTCAATTTTCAAGGTTTTCAAAAAAAAAGTTTGACACAGCAATAGCAGTGATGGATAACATATTGGAAGATTTCTCTGCAGCAGAATATCCACAGTATCAGAAATCACTTAACAATATTGATTTTGGGGAGGGGTAATATTTCCTTTAGCAATTAACCTGTAAATGGCATTGTCCATTGTTTACTTAGCAATGCTCAGACTTTCAATTTTAATCTTTACAGGAGCAACAGAATAAGTGCATTGTGCACTACATGAAATGCTCCTATCTTTATATAGTAGTATATTAACTGGCTTACTGTGAGCAATGTCATGAGATTTCTACCATTTCTGTACAAAACATTTTACAGCAGTCATGTGTTGAATAGTGTCCAATTTTTCCTTTGTGGGATATAAAACTGAACTATTTTATGTGGATGATTGCCTGACCAGAACTGCTTTCCCACGAGTTACCAGTTAGAGAAAAAAGTTCAAACAGATGTGCACTTGAACAATAGTGAATGCCAGCTGTAACTATAGTAACTGTGCCTAATCACTGCACTATTTTTTTGGAAATCTGAATTATTAGTATCAGTGCTTGGCAAAAACTGAGGAATTTTAAAATGTGAAAGCATTATGACTTGTGTTTGTTGTTTTAGATAAAATCTTTACTGGCATGTATTCATATCCAATGGCCAAGTAGCTGTAACATTAATAGTATGTACAACATCACCCATTGAAAAAAATCTTGGTTTTAATGCTGAACTATGGATTGTATTTAAAAATTGTTAAACTGAGATGCAGTGACATTGGTGAATTAATTAATTTAATGACCCCGATTGAAAGAAAACATAAAAAGGAGCAGGGATTAGCTATGTGGCTCCTCAAATCTTCTCTGCCATTCAAACGATCATGACTGATCTTTTGACCTGATCTTTTCTGTCCAATGCCCATATCCCTCGAGTACCCTAAAATTTAAAAATCTTGTCAGGTTCAGCATTGAATAGATTTGGAGACTGGAATTCTTCTACACACAGGGCAGTAAACGCTTAAAAGATTCACAACCCTTTAGGTGAAGAAATAGCTTTTCATCTCCATTTTAAACAATCGATTTTATTAAGACTATGCATGCTAGTTCCAGAATCCCAATCTGAAAAGCAGCCTCTCAACACCTATACTGTCAAAAATTTTCAATGTGATCACCTCTCACTCTTCTAAACTCCAGAGTTCAGATATATCCCTTTTAAAGCATGTTCTAATAGCACCATTTCATTTTTTAACATGGTTCATACATTAGGGACATTCCAGAACTGCTTTCCCACGAGTTGCCAGTTAGATTTGATGTTTTAATGTGAAGCACACTCAGGACTTCTTTTAACATAAACGTTCACTTTGCAACTCTTTCAGCATTTGTCAGCCCTCTCCCAGGTCTTGCTGGCAATGATGGATTGGGAGAGATGGCTATTAAAAGGTAACTTGTTGGTAAATTAGGGGATTTTCGGGCCAGTTAGATTTAAGGCAGCTAATAAGGTTTTGTGAAATGCCAATGTTTCCTTACAGGCAAGTAATTTTGTTCAGCATGCTCTAACTTTAGTGTACATTTTTTAGGGTCATGTTAGGAGTGTTAAATGAGGTGTAATTGTATAGGTGAAATTCCCTCAATCTCTCCACTTAAGGCAATTCTTTCATCCTGGCATTAAAATGTAGGAAATATTTCACCAGTCAGGCAGCACCTGTGGAGGGAGGAACAAAGTTTATGGTTCATGTCAATATTCTGATTCCAGGTCAGATTGAGAGTAGTTAGTAGTACCTGGCCTCTGAGTCCCAGTAGCCTGGATTCGAGTCCAATTCCCAGAGTTTGAGCACAAAATCAAGGTTTTAACTCCAATCTAGTACTAAGGGAATGCTGCTCTTTCGGATAAGGCATTAGAACAAGCCCTCGTCTATCTGCTTAGTGAACATAAAAAGATCCCATGGCACTATTTTGAAGTATGATACAGGAATTATTCCTTGGTATCCAGGGCAGTAATTATTCTTCCACCAACATAATAAAAAGAAATATAATTCAGACATAAATGCAAGTCTGTCTTTAATGGAGGAAAGGGTGGCGATGTGGTTTAGGAAAGGAATTTGAGTTTGGAGCTGAAGCAAGTAAAGGCAATGTCACTGTTAGTATACACCTTTGGAGCATGTGGGACTTGAACCCAGGCATCTTGTGTTTGTTGTTTTAGATAAAATCTTTACTGGCATGTATTCATATCCAATGGCCAAGTAGCTGTAACATTAATAGTATGTACAACATCTATCACTCTGCCATAAGCCCTAGTAGATTGATTAAGATTACAGATGTAAAAATGGCTCAGATTGGAAGAGTACATAGCTATTGAGAGTCGTGGGGGAATTAGAGATATATGGAGACAAGTAGGATGGAGGAATTTGAAAACTAGACTTAAGCTTTTTTCATTTGGTTCCAACTCCAACAATATCAAACATAGGTTAGCAAGCACAACCATGCTTGATGAACACAATTGAGTAAGTTAGGATATGGACTGTAGAGTTTTAAATTAGCTCTATTTTATGGAGGGGAGAACGAAGATGAGAGGCTGGCCCATAAACCATTGGGATGGTCAATGTGAGAGATGACCAGGGCATCAAATGAGGATTTCAGCAGTATTTAAGCTCAGGCGAGGCAAAAAATTGACTTTGTTTTAGAAGTGATGGAGCTGAAATATATTTGAAAGTTTCGCTCAGGGTAACATTGGCACAGAGTATAAATTCAGTCTCTGACAGTGACTATGGAGAGGGATTAAGTTGGTGGCTCATGGAGTTTCTCGTGGAAACTGAATTCAATGGCTTGAATTTTCTCATTATTGAGTTGAAGGAAATTTCTGTTGATCCAGTATTGGAGGTCAAAGAAGAAGTGTGACAAATCAGAGGTAATTCTAGTTGGGTGGGGGCCAGTGAAGAGGAGGAGGAGATGACGATAGATGGTGATACAGTTAAGTTGGGTATACCACTACCTGCATGGAACCTGACTTCATCCTGGATGATGACACTGGACATCTTGTAGTTGAGAAATAGGATGGGCACAGGACAGATTCTTGGGTGACTCAAAGGAAGTAAGAGCACCTCTTAACTGGCTTTATCCAACTCCTAATTTCATCCAGTCTGTTTCCCTTCTTTTCACATCCACCCGCATCCCCAAATTAAAATAATATAAGACATTCCTTTGATATTTGCTGTCATTGGTTAATTCTCCAGATAGAACACAATACCTCCAATGTGGAAACAGGCCCTACAGCCCAACAAGTCCACACCTACCGTCAGACTTTCCCACTCAGACCTATTCCTACCCCTACTCCTTTCCCCTATAACCCACCTAGTCTACACATCTCTGAACTCTATGGGAAATTTAGTATGGCCAGTCCACCTAACCAGCACATCTTTGAACTGTGGGAGGAAATTGGAGCATCCAGTGGAAACCCACGCAGGTACAGGAGAATCAAACCCGGGTCCCTGGTGCTGCCAGGCACCGGTGCTAACCACTGAGCCACCGTGCCACCCAGTGAGATCTGTAGTCAGAGAGGTTGTTTATATATCTATTTTAATTTAAGTGGCCTGGTTCTGGATTTGATCTGGAAATCTGATATTGCATTCGCAGTCTCAACTATATTGAGAGCTGAGCTCACTGATTCTGTCTTCAGCACACTTCCCACAGCATGTTAGTAGAGACATGGGACCCTGCCTATGTTCCCATGGGTATAGTGCAGCAAATAGCGGTGAGACTAATAATTTAAATTTCTTTCAAACTGTTTAGAGATGTTGTTATGCACATTTGAAGCAGGTGGGATTTGAACTTGGACCTACTGGCTGAGAATAAGTGACATTACCACCATGCCACAAGAGTCCTCCCTCCGAATTTAAGATTTTCTAATCAAACTGTTATCAGAAATGTTATGTCACAATTCAGGAACAAGTAGTACTTGAACTCAGGCCTCCCAACTTGGAGGAAGGGATATTACCAGTATGCTACAAAAGTCCCTTTTCCCTTTGAATTTAATTTTTTTAAACTTATTCACCTATTTTTCTAACCAACCTGTTCAGAGACATTATGGTACACCTCTGGAGCAGGTGGGTCTTAATCCTGGGCCTCCCAGTCCAGGGATAAGGACGCTAACACTGCACCACGAGGGCTGTCTTAAAAACACCTTCGTTTTCCAATCAACCTGTTCAGAGGCTTTATTACACACTTCTGGAGCGGTAGGACCTGAACCCGGGCCTTCCAGCCCAGGGACGGGGAGATATTACCACTGCACCATGAACGTACCCTAATTAAATAGTTGGATTGTCAACACGTGTTAACCATTCTTCCAAATGATGATAATTGGGATGATTAATACAGAAAACTTCACAGGAAAATGTTTTCTTTGAGAACATTTCTACAAACAGGTGTTGTAATGTTGCTGCTAATAAAAATGTAAAGTAGCTGAAAATATCCCAAAAAGCTGAACGCACAATTAAATTTAAAATCAACAGCTATTGTGTAATTAAGTAGAAATTTCAAATATTTTTTGATATACTCTTAAAATGTCCTGATTTTCACATGGTGGATTTCCGCATTTTGTTAATATGGCCAGCTATTTGCATGTAAAGCAAGGCATCAGGTTTCTGAAACAGGGTGTCTTTCACATTACAGTTAACACTGGGTCAATGCCATAGTAGATCATTTTACATTTGAAAGGCTTTTCAGAGTTGTATTTTGTTTTGCTAAGATTTTTGTAAAGTGTAAATACTAATTATGACTGGTTAAAGATTTTATGTAGCAAACATAGTGTGTTGTCCTGAGCAAGTGTCCACATTTGGTGGAATATGTTGTTATGCTGACACCTGCTGGTGAATTTCACATTTCTTTCATTTCCTTGCTTCTGAAGAATTTCCATAGTACATTTATTGTTGGTAATAGATGGACATTCAATGCTTTTGTGTTATGTTCTGTTAAAGGCCCATTTAATTGAGGTCGAAACCATATCGGAACATAGACAGGAAATGGGCCATTATCTCCTGGTATTGCAATGAGATCATGCTGATCTTTGGTTTGACTTCATAGCCCAAATTCCGTTAATACTTCTGGTTAATAACCAATTTTATATCTTAAATAACAGATGAGCTAGTATCACTATCATTTAAGAGACATTTGCAAACTTCTTCCACTATTTTTGTGTTAAAGAACAGTATTCCTAAACATAGCTCTTAAATGGCCCCCATTCTCGCACTATTTCCCTTAGAGTAGGCTGGGCAATCTAGAACTATCAGTTATTCTAAATAGCTTGGACTTCAATAAACACCCGTAATAGCCTAAATTTCAGGAAATACAATCTTAGTTGTATTCCTACTCTTCCCTTAATTTCCATGTTTCCTGCTATGATCTATCCAAATCTATCCATTTGATCCACCTAACCTCCAATCTGGCATGAGTTGGACAACATGTCATGTAGGATTTTGATCCTTTTACAAAATATAATATCCCCCGCTGCAATTATTATTACATCCTCTCCAAAAGCCACCCACCTTTTTATCCTCCTGTTATAAGATACCATAATCTGAATTCTGGCACACCAGCTGACAATCTTTATTCTTGTCCTCATGTTATAGCTGTTGAATAGTCAGTACTTCATTGACTCAATTACACATTTCTCATTTTATCTGGGTTCTCCTTAGTCTATTGGTTACACCAACCCTGTCCTGAACCTGTACCTCTCAGGTGTAGCCTAGTCAGGATACTCCCCTACACACTCTTAGATGCCAAAATGCCTCCAACTTTATCTTAATCTAGTGAGATTCAAGGTAGAAACACCAGCTACTGTCTTCAGCAGCCAAGAGGATTGTAATTTCTGTGTTTTGCAGAATTACAAAACTGAAGATGCATGATAAAGCACAGCTGGTGCTTTCTAGTATAATACTGGTTATTCAGGAGATAAACAACACAAGTGGAAGAGAAATTTACCGATGCAGCTCAACTGCATAACTCCTATTTAGGTAGCTCTACAGTACATCTGACGTTTTTTTTCATTGCTTGGTATACAGATGAAATGTGTAGTTTAATAACAATTTAAAATTTTAAGTCTGTAATTTATGCAAACAATTAAACTCAGTTCTTAAAAGCAGATTGCATCTGATGGAATGCAGTGGTTCAGGAAGACAGCTCACCACATCTCTTAAAGGTCATTGTGAATAGAAAACACCCATATTCCATGAAAGAATTTAAAATGAAAATGTAAGGCATGTGAATTAATGCTCAGGACTTAGCATTATCTTAAAAATTTGCAGATTATGATGATGAAGCATCCAGGTGATACTTAATGGAGTTGACAGAAATTTTGATGTCTGGCTGGAGAGTCAGTGAGAGCCTTGTGTCGCCCCTTCTGGAGAAGGCCTGTTGTATTAGCTAGACAACAATGGGCCTTTGATAACAAAGTGTGAAGCTGGATGAACACAGCAGGCCAAGCAGCACCTCAGGAGCACAAAAGCTGATGTTTCGGGCCTAGACCCTCCTTCATTGTGCTCCTGAGATGCTGCTTGGCCTGCTGTGTTCATCCAGCTTCACACTTTGTTATCTTGGATTCTCCAGCATCTGCAGTTCCCATTATCTCTGATAACAATGGGCCTTTCCCAGGATCAAGACACCAGCCAATCAGGGGCTCAGTTGAATACAGTGCTATCAATGAGGTGCTAACTGCTGCTAGTATATTGATTCCAGGCCACTAGTGAGTGATCAGGCCCTCAGTCTGACTATGAAACAATTGTCAATTAGATCATGAGAATATAAGATGTTGGAGCTGATAACATTCAACTCCACTTTCCTATCTTTTCCCTATAACCTTTCATTCCCTTACTGATTAAATATATGCAAAGAGAGAGATTTTTAACAACCCAGATACAACAGCCCTAGGTCGTAAAGAATTCCACAGATTTGTTAGCTTCTGATGGAAGAAATTTACTTCTCATCTGTGTCTTAAACATGCAACCCTTTTTTCTGACATTATTCCCTTTTGGCTCTAGACTCTCTCACAAGAGAAAACAATCTCTTTGCATCTGCCATAAGAATCTTGTATTTTCAATAAGGTTGCCTCTCAATCTTCTAAACTCCAATGAGTTCAGGCCAAACTTACACAATCTCTCCTCTTAACAGTCCCTTTTATATCTGGAATCAACCTAGTGAACCTTCTGTAGACTCTCAAATGCCAGTGTATCTTTCCTTTTAAAAGGGGCCCAAAATTGTTCATAGATTTCACTGTGATCTGACTAGTGCTGTGTGTAGCAGTACTGTGCTATGTTTGGAACAAGGCAAATGGAATGTAGGCCTTGTCCTTCTACCGGCTGAATTTGGATACCAGCTTTTTGCAATTTTATGTATGAGGATTCCATAAGCAGCTTTATGGAGTCAAGGCATTTAAATAATATTCAGCTCCTCTACACTTCCTGTGAAAGGAAGCTCACAAGGTTTCTATCTGCCAAGTCTTTGCCCACTTACATAACCTGTCTGCATCCCTCTGCACATTCTGTACCATCCTTGCCATTTGCCTTCACAACTATTTTTGTCATCCACAAGCTACACCATATATATTTAAAATAAACTTGTTTACCAAGCTTTTTTTTGTTAGGGATAGAAATATGCCATTCTTGCCTGATCTGGCCTACGTATGACTCCAAACCCACAGCAATGTGCTTGACTGTCACTCTTCACTGTTCTCTGAAGTGTTATACCAAGGTACTCTTTGTATCAAACCACAAAGTGTCACAAAGAATGAAACAGGTCATATCACCTGGTCTTGACCTAGGCACTGGAAATGACATTGGCAAAATCAGCCTTGTCAACCCTGCAAAACTATGGCTAGAGCCAAAATTGGGAATGTTGTCTCATTGATTAATCAAGTTACACTGTCTGTAAGTTATGATTCAGGTGAGTGTGACTGTGTATCCCAAATAGCACTAATAACCCTCCCTAAGTATGTCACGTCCCAGTAGCAGTTCAGACCAGGCAGAGGTGGCAACACAATGGTCTGGTCAGGAGGGAGTTGTATCGGAATCCTTGAAATTGACTCCTGAACTCATGAGGCTTCAAGATAAGAAAACCACCTGGTCAATCAGTACTTCATTGTGTTGAGCACCACTTTGAAGAAGCCCTGAAGGTGGCATAAAACAGATTGTGCTGCGGATGGAGGACCTCAATGTCCATCACCCATGAGTGGCTAGACATCACCATTACTGACCTGAGATAATGGGAACTGCAGACGCTGGAGAATTCCAAGATAATAAAATGTGAGGCTGGATGAACACAGCAGGCCAAGCAGCATCTCAGGAGCACAAAAGCTGACGTTTCGGGCCTAGACCCTTCATCAGAGAGGGGGATGGGGAGAGGGAACTGGAATAAATAGGGGGAGAGGGGGAGGCGGACCGAAGATGGAGAGTAAAGAAGATAGGTGGAGAGAGTGTAGGTGGGGAGGTAGGGAGGGGATAGGTCGGTCCAGGGAAGACTGACAGGTCAAGGAGGTGGGATGAGGTTAGTAGGTAGCTGGGGGTGCGGCTTGGGGTGGGAGGAAGGGATGGGTGAGAGGAAGAACCGGTTAGGGAGGCAGAGACAGGTTGGACTGGTTTTGGGATGCAGTGGGTGGGGGGGGGGGAAGAGCTGGGCTGGTTGTGTGATGCAGTGGGGGGAGGGGACGAACTGGGCTGGTTTAGGGATGCAGTAGGGGAAGGGGAGATTTTGAAACTGGTGAAGTCCACATTGATACCATATGGCTGCAGGGTTCCCAGGCGGAATATGAGTTGCTGTTCCTGCAACCTTCGGGTGGCATCATTGTGGCACTGCAGGAGGCCCATGATGGACATGTCATCTAGAGAATGGGAGGGGGAGTGGAAATGGTTTGCGACTGGAAGGTGTCAGCTTTCCGGAGAGACCACTCTCTCCGTGACTCCCTTGTTCGATCCACACTGCCCTCCAACCCCACCACACCCGGCACCTTCCCCTGCAACCGCAGGAAATGCTACACTTGTCCCCACACCGCCTCCCTCACCCCCATCCCAGGCCCCAAGATGACATTCCACATTAAGCAGAGGTTCACCTGCACATCTGCCAATGTGGTATACTGCATCCACTGTACCCGGTGCGGCTTCCTCTACATTGGGGAAACCAAGCGGAGGCTTGGGGACCGCTTTGCAGAACACCTCCGCTCAGTTCGCAACAAACAACTGCACCTCCCAGTCGCAAACCATTTCCACTCCCCCTCCCATTCTCTAGATGACATGTCCATCATGGGCCTCCTGCAGTGCCACAATGATGCCACCCGAAGGTTGCAGGAACAGCAACTCATATCCCGCCTGGGAACCCTGCAGCCATATGGTATCAATGTGGACTTCACCAGTTTCAAAATCTCCCCTTCCCCTACTGCATCCCTAAACCAGCCCAGTTCGTCCCCTCCCCCCACTGCACCACACAACCAGCCCAGCTCTTCCCCCCACCCACTGCATCCCAAAACCAGTCCAACCTGTCTCTGCCTCCCTAACCGGTTCTTCCTCTCACCCATCCTTCCTCCCACCCCAAGCTGCACCCCCAGCTACCTACTAACCTCATCCCACCTCCTTGACCTGTCCGTCTTCCCTGGACCGACCTATCCCCTCCCTACCTCCCCACCTATACTCTCCTCTCCACCTATCTTCTTTACTCTCCACCTTCGGTCCGCCTCCCCCTCTCTCCCTATTTATTCCAGTTCCCTCTCCCCATCCCCCTCTCTGATGATGGGTCTAGGCCCGAAACGTCAGCTTTTGTGCTCCTGAGATGCTGCTTGGCCTGCTGTGTTCATCCAGCCTCACATTTTATTACCATTACTGACCTAGCTGGTCAGCTGAAGTGTACCATTTACAAGATGTACTACTGCAACTCAAGGCTGATTTTTGCCAGCACTTTCCAAGCCACCTGTCCCACAGAAGAACAAGGACAACAAATATAGGAACATCACTCCACCCTCCTAGTTGCTTACCATCATGACTTAAAGCTATATTGCCATTCCTTTATTTGCTGGGTCAAAATCCTGGAACTCCATAACAGCACCATGGGTGTCCCTGCACCCCAAAAAGGCAGTTCTTTTGGGCACTCGGAGATGGGCAACAAATGGTGGCTTAGCTAAATGTACAAGGGGTGAGGACATCAAATTCTCTGAATCATATCTACTTTGATTTGTAAAATCTGAGTTTTGGCACTTTAACATTTACTGTCATGAATGCCTGTGTACAATAATATAGTGTTTCTTGTGTATTGCTGTGTATTACATCTTTAAGCTTAAAGATGTTAGACTTACTGAATTTTTTTGGACTAAGGAGTGGTCTTGGGGCAGGGAGGGACAGAATTGTGATATTACGTATAAACTTTTTTTACAGAACACCCTTCCAATGTGGCACCTTTTGGTACTTATTCCAGGTGGTCCTAACCGTCACGAATTAATTTAAATAGCTATTGTGTACACATTGCTATGAGAAAGTCAGTATGCAACTACAAATCATGTATAAACTTGGACACTCTGTGCACAAAACCTAGTCATATTTTGTGTACCTGCTAACTCATTTTATTACACAGTGAACAACCTGGTACTCTTAAATTAATTTACATTCTTAAGGCTGCAATTTGAGTGCTTGTGAACGTGCTTAGTATTAAATATCAAAATGCTTGTTTTTATTTTGAATTTCCCAGTATCCACTGCATGGTTTCACTAGTTATATTTTGTTTCTTTCTCAATGGTTACAGGTGCTGTGACAAGCGGTTGTGGACTACAATTAACCTGAGTGGCTGCAAATCAATCACTCCAACTATGCTGAGTGGGATCATCAGGAGACAGCCCATCATACTGAACCTTAGCTGGACAAACATATCCAAAAAGCAACTCAGTTGGCTAATAAACAAATTACAGAGTAAGCCTGGCTCATGTATTTGTGAAATCTGAGAAGATATCTTGTGCTTGTACAGATATCTCTAGAACAAGGCTGATTGTATTAACATCCTTGTTAAAAATGTAATACTGCAAGTCAGGAATGTGGAACAGTTTAATTATGTACTAACTTAATTTAAATTTGCCAATTTAAGAACATTCCCTACAGTAGGCATTCCATTTAAAATTATAACATAGAAATACTATGCTGAAGATTCCCAGGAACTACTGCAGTTCACGTGGGTAGAACTCATAGTTTTAGGATAATGGGTAGCAGATCGAAAACTTGTACGAGTAGGAATTACTTCTCTCAAAGGGTCATGAGTCTGTGGATTTAACCATTACCTCAATATGCGGCTGATGCTGGGACATTGAATAAATTTAAGGAGGTAATAGGTTGAAGTGTGATGGAGAGTAGGCAGGAAAGTGGAGTTGAGGCTACAATAAGATCAGCCATGATTATATTAAATGGAGGACCAAGCTTGAGGGCCTGAATTCCTCCTCCTTCTGGTGTTCAGTGTTGTACTTGGATTTTGGCCAAATGACAGTGCGGGAACATTGAATACAGTTCTAAATTAGGGTAGTGTGTGGCTTGGAGGGGAGTGGACACACAACAGTATTCCCTCCTGATCTGCTGCCCGCATCATCCTAGACAAGAGGTTATGGATTTAGTAGGTGGTCTGAGGAACCTTGGTGTATTTCTTCAATGATAATGGGAACTGCAGATGCTGGAGAATCCAAGATAATAAAATGTGATGCTCGATGAACACAGCAGGCCGAGCACATCTCAGGAGCACAAAAGCTGACATTTCGGGCCTAGACCCTTCATCAGAGAGGGGGATTGGGTGAGGGTTCTGGAATAAATAGGGAGAGAGGGGGAGGCGGACCGAAGATGGAGAGAAAAGAAGATAGGTGGAGAGAGTATAGGTAGGGAGGGGATAGGTCATTCCAGGGAAGACGGACAGGTCAAGGAGGTGGGATGAGGTTAGTAGGTAGATGGGGGTGCGGCTTGGGGTGGGAGGAAGGGATGGGTGAGAGGAAGAACAGGTTAGGGAGGCAGAGACAGGTTGGACTGGTTTTGGGATGCAGTGGGTGGAAGGGAAGAGCTGGGCTGGTTGTGTGGTGCAGTGGGGGGAGGGGACGAACTGGGCTGGTTTAGGGATGCAGTTGGGGAAGGGGATATTTTGAAACTGGTGAAGTCCACATTGATACCATATGGCTGCAGGGTTCCCAGGCGGAATATGAGTTGCTGTTCCTGCAAGCTACGGGTGGCATCATTGTGGCACTGCAGGAGGCCCATGATGGACATGTCATCTAAAGAATGGGAGGGGGAGTGGAAATGGTTTGCGGAATGCAGGTGTATAGGGACTGGACGTCCATGGTGAAGATGAGGTGTTGGGGGCCAGAGAATTGGAAGTCCTGGAGGAGGTGGAGGGCGTGGGTGGTGTCACAGACGTAGGTGGGGAGTTCCTGGACCAAAGGGGAGAAAATGGAGTCCAGATAGGTGGAGATGAGTTCGGTGGGGCAGGAGCAGGCTGAGACGATGGGCTTCACCAGTTTCAAAATCTCCCCTTCCCCAACTGCATCCCTAAACCAGCCCAGTTCGTCCCCTCCCCCCACTGCACCACACAACCAGCCCAGCTCTTCCCCCCCCCCCCACCCACTGCATCCCAAAACCAGTCCAACCTGTCTCTGCCTCCCTAACCTGTTCTTCCTCTCACCCATCCCTTCCTCCCACCTCAAGCTGCACCCCCATCTACCTACTAACCTCATCCCACCTCCTTGACCTGTCCGTCTTCCCTGGGCTGACCTATCCCCTCCCTACCTCCCCACCTATACTCTCTCCACCTATCTTCTTTTCTCTCCATCTTCGGTCTGCCTCCCCCTCTCTCCCTATTTATTCCAGAACCCTCACCCCATCCCCCTCTCTGATGAAGGGTCTAGGCCCGAAACGTCAGCTTTTGTGCTCCTGAGATGCTGCTGGGCCTGCTGTGTTCATCCAGCCTCACATTTTATTATCTTGTATTTCTTCAATGCTTCTTACAGCTGTCACGATGCATCACTGGTGGGAGTGCACAATTGAAGGTATGGTGCCAGTCAAGTAGGCTCCTTTGGCCTGGATGGTGTTCAACTTCCTGCATGTTGTTAGAGCTGTATCCATTCAGGCAAGTGGGGGGAGTATTTCAGCTAGCTCCTGAATTATGTTGCCTAGATTAGTTTTGCTGTAATGTGTTTGGATAGACTGCTTCAGGATTGTGTTTAAAGATTTTGCTTTGAATTAGTCCAATTTGAAGAGAATACATTTGGCTTGGAGCTAGTTTATAGCTAACTGAAGACGTATTTGATGAGAAGATTAGAATTGTGAAAGTGGGCATTTATTTACGACTATCAAGTCAATTTGAAGTGGTTTCACTTTTCATAGTCACTGGAGTTAGGGTTAATTGAAGCCTGAATCCTGAGTCAGAGCCTGATGATGCAACCTAAGTATCCCTGGGGAAAAGGGGTGGGGAAGGGTCACACTCTTCATGCTTTTTGCAGTGCCAATGTAAATATCTTAATATTGTAGCACTTCATGATTCAAATTGAAGTACTTGTAGGACGTTGCAAGTCACTGATATAGAGGGGAATTCAGTCCATATTGCTCAAGAGACTGTTGCCATCTAAATGGACTGTAACAAAATTTGAAATCTGTTGTGATTTGAGATGTATAAACACTTATATAACTCTGTAACATTTGTCCAATTAACTTATACAGTTGCAGGGCTCCCATTTAGCCATGTGATACACTTGATGCCCAACTTCCCTTATTACAGGATTCGCTATAGCAGTAATCAGTTTGTCAGGATGGACGGTCAGGGAAGGTATTCTTGGATCATAGTGTGACATTATAACCACCAGAAACACTGAAGCCTTCGCCATGTCTTAGGCATGTAGAATTTATTAGGTGTGTAATTTTGATTCTGAGGATGAACTGAGCCCCATGCATTTTTGCAAAGTTAACTATAACAGCAATTTCTCCATGAACATCATGAATCGGCAATAGGTTAAGGAATTTATTTCATCATTCCACAATGCTGTATGACATGGAGTGATGCCTCGCATTCCAAAGGGTGATTGCCTTGAATGAAGTTTATAATGTATCAATTAGTCACATACAGCAGTACCCAGGTTCCAAGCGGGATCCATTCCTCAATACATTCATTAGTTCATTTGTGCATAAGTCAGAACACAATACAGTGAAATATAAGATACCTATTTATAGGTGTAAGCGAACATTTGCATATAAAATCCTTAAAATTAATGGTACTATTAAATCTTGTTTATAAGTATAAGCATTTGTAAGTTGGGGAACCCTGTACAGTGTATCCTTTGCCTTTAAGCTGCTCACTGGCTATAAGATGGTGAAAAATGAGTGAACAATAGATGATACCCTTAGGAAATGGTAGTTTGGCAAATTTTATGCACTCTTAATTTTCTTAATGTGTACCTACAAATATCTCCAATCTATCTGCTCCTGTTAGACAAACTGCAACAAAATGAGTTAAATACAACATCAAATAATCACCTTTGTTTTAGACTATGAGCCAAATGACTATATTTCTTAAAAGCGTTTACTTTAACTGCAGAATGGACTCTCTTAGTTGAATACAATAATGCCGTTGAAGACCCCGTGTTATAGAACTTGTTGTGGCCTTGACAAAGCTGTTCCAGTACGGCTACAACTCTGGCATTGACCTGGCAATGTAGGAAAATTTCCCAGGTGCATTCCATCCCTAAAAAGCAGGACAAACCCAACTCTGCCAACTACTGCCTCATCAGTCTAGTCTTGGTCATCAGCAATATGATGGAAGGGGTTGTCGGTAATAGTATTGAACAGCACATGTACAGCAAGAACCTGCTCAGAAATGCTCAATTACATTCTACCAGGGCCACTTGATTCCTGATTTCATTAGACTCTTGATTCAAAATTGGCCAAAAGAGCTTAATTCTAGTGGTGACTAAGATTAACTACCCTTGATATCAAACCATCATTTTATTAAATGTGGTACCAAAGTACCCTAGCAAAATTTCACATGAGAATTGGGGAAAGCTCTCCACCGGTTGGAGTCATAACTAGCACAAAAGAAGGTAGTTGTGTTTTTATTTTTGTAGGGCAGTCACCTCTGTATCAGGACTTAATCCTGAGGAACGCCTGTAGTGGTATCTTGAGCCCAACCATGATCAGCTGTTTTATTAATGGCCTTCCCTCCATCTCAAGATCAGAAGTGAGGCTCTTCATAATGACTACATAGTGTTCAGTGCAATCAGAATTCTTAAGACATTGAAGAGGTCTGTGGCCAAATGCAGTCAGACCTGGATGATATTCAGCCAACTAATGAGGGCAAGCTGCAACATTTGTGCCGTGTAAATGTGAGGCAGTGACTATCTCCAAGAGAGAAACTAACTGTTTCTCTTTGATGTTTAATGGTATTACTGTTGCTGAATACCCCATATCAGCATCTTGTTAGTTACCATTGGCAAGAAACTCAACTGAATCAGTCATAAAGACTGTGGTTAGAAAAGCAGGTGAGAGGCTGGGAATTCTACAGTGAATAACTCACTACCTGACTCTCCCAAATTGTCCCATGCATTTCCTATTTGCCTGGATGAGTGCTGCTCCAGTATACTCAAGAAACTATAAGGTCTTCAAGACAGCATCCTGCTTGATCGGCACACCTTCCATCGTCAATGCGCAGCAACAGCAAGGCACAACTGCAGCAAGTCACTTTTACTGTTTCTAAATCCGTGACTTCTACCGCCTAAAAGGACAAGGGCAGCAGAAGAATGAGAACAACACCCTTGCAATTCCTGTGTACACACCCCATCTGTCGTGAAACTAAATTACTGGTCCTTCTTTGCTGCATTGTTCCTTCCTTTGACATACTGCACCATGTAGATGGCACTGATCCAAGATAGCAGCATTTCTCAAGGGGAATTAGAGATGAGTAACAGTTGTACTTGCCAGTGATTTCCTCAATGTATGAAAGAATTTAAAAGAAACAAATTCAAATTTATTAGGAAACCAAATCTTGTGCAATATAGCGTATTTGGAAAGTACGTCCACAGGTCAGATGTCTTCCTGTTTTCTTCTGAAGGAAGATTATCTTCTGCCTGTGTTTCACCTGCTTAAGGAATACATTTGTACTATTTATTGTTGACTACATCAAGCATAGAAAGGCGGAGGGGTATCACTTCAAAAGGGGGTTGAAGCATTTTTTTAAAAAATAGCTAATTACCCCTGTCTTCACATTCCACAGTCCTGTCCTGGATACAAGTGCAGTATTGTATGGAAAAAAAATGGACCATATGTAAGTGTTCTGGTCCCTATGTTGATCATAACCTGAAAGGAAAGGAATCCCTTGCAACTTTAGTGAAAGGGATCTAGTGACCAGATTTGAGATTTGAAATTTTTTTACTGTAACAGTAAAACCCCAAATCAAAACCAATTCAGAATGCCTTAACAGTTTTCTATTCAAAGATGAATTTCACTTCAAAATATAATAAAGATAGGTCTCATGAAATTTCAAGCATACGCTTCACTCCCTACGCATTGGTAGCACCACATGCCTTCTGACTTAACATTCAGTATTTGGGAGCTTTCACTTTTCCCACTCAAATTGAATAGCTGTCATCGGCAATTCTAACAGAGAGCCCCTGCTACAGTTATCGTGACAAGGCATGTTACTATACATCCTCTATCATCTACGATATTAATGATGCAGTTTGTCATTTTCTAATCTATTTAGGAATGTGAGCATAAAAAACAAGGCCAGCATTTATTACCCACCCATAATTATCCTTCAGAGGTTGTGGTGAGCTGTATCACTGAACTGATGCAATCCTGTTTAAGTAAGTACCATGTTGTTAGGAAGAGAGTTCCAGTGTTCTGACACTATTAAAGTGAAGAAAAGGAATATAGTTCCAATTTAAGATGGTATGTGACATGAAGAAGAAGTTGAACTTCCATCAGCACCTGTTATGTCTCCGTACAACATGAGCAGTGAAGTCAGTAGTGTGACTGTCATTTTTTAATTGATAAGAAGGAGTTGAAATCTCAGTATTTGAAAATTTTAAAAAGTTTTACTGTACATGGAGGGTTTGTACTGACTAGCCCTGCTGTTTTTGGTTAACCACAGAGTGAGAAGGAGCTCCATTCCGAGAAGAACAGCTAAAGGTTCCTCTCACTGCTTTACTTGGAATGGAGGACTTTCCATCTAATGCAGTGTCCTGGTAAATGGCACCTTGTGCAATTTTTGAACATCATCCAGAAAGCAGCAATCACTTGAAGGTTTACTTCAATTATGTCTGCAGATATTTTGTGGGTTAAAGATTAATGAACAGCCTATTCTGTATTGTTACGTACTTTTTAAGTTGATTTTAAACTTTCTTAAATGACAGATTTGAAAATCCTGGCACTAGCAGGTTGCATTTGGAGTGCAATCTCTGCACTTTGTACAGCGAGCTGCCCCCTTCTACACATGCTTGATCTTCGCTGGGTGGAGGACCTCAAAGACTCACAGATGAAAGAGTTGCTTTCACCACCTACAGATTGCAGAGTAGGTCAGTTCGAAGAGTTAACACGTGTCTAATCCATTGGCAACTTTTTAGCATTTTACTGCAGTAGGGAAAAACATAACACTGAACTGTAGTTCTGTTTGTACAGTGATGTGTATGAATTTAAACTGTTCCTGGCATGACTCTTCACTGGTATTTTGACTTACTGTCTGTTAAGCTATAATTATTTTCATCATCTTCAAACAGTTGAGACTGCCACATAATGGGAAATGGATGTCAGTGTGTTTTAAGATGTTCATATTCTTTTATTTTTGCTATCCAGCATCCAGTTAACATTTTCTGCACCATGCTCTACTGACCACGTCAAAAACCACATCCATTCTTAGTGTAATAATTTAAGAAGTGGGAAGCTTGATTTTAAAAAGGAAAGTGAACCTGGTTTATGAGGCCCAAACATACAGCATTAAATCTTGGTTCAGATCCAAGTCAGAATTAACAGTTGCTTTTCAGTCATAGTCATACAGTACAGAAACAGACCCTTCAGCACAACTTGTCTGTGCCAACCAGTTTTCCTAAACTGAACTCGTCCCATTTGTCTGTGCTTGGCCTGTATCCCTGTAAACCTTTCCTATCCATGTAGCTGTTTGAAATGTTGTAATTGTGCTCACTTCCATCACTTTATCTGGCAGCTCATTCCAGTATATGTACCGCCTTCTGTGTGAAACAAGTTGCCCCTTAGGTTCCGTTTTAAATTGTTTCTCCCTCCATTTAAATCTATACCCTCTAGTTTGGACTCCCCTACCTTGGGGAAATTACCTGGCTATTCATCTTATTTATGCCCCTTTATGATCTTATAAACCTCTATAAGGGTCATCCCTCAGCCTCCAAACTCTAGGGGGACAAAAGGCCCCAGCTATCCATAGCTCAAACTGTCCAATCTCTAAAACATCTTTAAATTGGTTTTGCATCCTTTCTAGTTTAATCTCATTGTTCCTATCTCTGGGCAACCAGAATTGTAGGCAGTACTCCAAATATGGCCGTACCAATGCCTTATAGAGCTGTAACATTATGTTCCAACTTACGTATTTGGTGCTGTAACCAATGAAGACAAGTGTGCCAAATGCCTCCTTCACCATTCTGTCTTACCTATGATGCCACTTTCAAGAAACTGCTTGCACCCCTGGGTCTCTCTGTTCAAGAATACACCCCAAGCCTCTACCATTAACTATACAAGTCCTGTCCTGGTTTGCTTACCAAAATGCAACACCTCACATTTATCTGAATTAAACTCCATTTGCCATTCTTCGACCCATTGGCCTAGTTGATCAAGGACCCATTGTACCCTTGGATAACCTTCACTGTCTACTATACCACCAATTTTGGTGTCATCTGCAAACTTTCTAACCATGCCTTCTATATTTTCATCTAAATTGTTTATATAAATGACGAACAACAGTGGACCCAGCACCGATCCTTGCAGCGCATTGCTGGTTGCAGGCCCCCAGTCTGAACAACAGCCTTGTACTACCACCCTCCGTTGCCTGCCAACCAGCCGATTTTTGTATCCAGTTGGCAAGCTCACCCTGAATCCCACATGATACAACTTTACTAACCAGTCTAATGTGTGGAACCTTGATGAAGGCCTTGCTAAAGTCTATGTGACAACATCTTAACTGATCTAGAAAAGGATCAAAGCAGTCTACATGGAACTGCTTTTTGAAGATTTGTCATGGTGATCTGTCAGAGTGTAAAATCAAGTTACAGCCTAATAAAACAAAAAACTCAAGGCAGTTGACAAAACATATTGTTACACCTTGCTGTCTCAGATTCTTCAGCATCAGCAGTTCCTACTATTTCTGTAACAATTTTAACCCTACCGCATGGCATGTCTAATGCTACTTGGCCTACTGTGTTCATTTAGCTCTACACCTTGTTGTCTCTGATTCTTCAGCATCGGCAGTTCCTACTATCTTTTATTACAACTTCCTCCACTTCCCTTTGTCCACCATTTTGATTTTGCATAAAATGCATTTGCTGATGTCTGAAATTACTCTGCTTCCAAATGTTTGAGTTTATTATCTTAGAAATCTTTTACTTTTGTGTCTGTGATTGTGTCAATATTTGTAATCTCAACATGATTTTTGAAAGCAGCTACCCTTTCTCTGCCTTCCTTAGGTCAGAACCACAATCAGAGCAAACTCTGGAACCTGACAGAATTTCACTTAGCTGGTCTGGACATCACTGACTGCTCACTGGCACTGATGACTCGTCACATGCCAATGCTGAACAAGCTGGACCTCAGCCAGTGCAACCATATGACTGATCAGTCCATCGCCCTCCTGACGGCGCCTGGATCGTCTATACGAGAAACACTGACTGAAATTGACCTTTCAGGTAAAAAGATCATTAGTATCTCACCAACATCTTTTATTTCTTTTATAGTCACTGAATGGATGAGTATAATCTTAAAGATGTAGCCAGTTCAGGCAATGGTGTTATTGTAGTTTTTAAATAATTCACTGGTTGTCCACAGTGATGATCATACTAAGTAATTAACAAAGACTAAGCTTTACTAACTGATTGAGTAAATAGTTTAAGTAGTAGAAATGCCTCTGTATAGACTGTTGTAATCTGAACATACTGATGGTGTGGATGTTAGAGATTAGTACAAGGAACAAAAGTGATATGAGGAAAAGGTTTTTCTCACAATGAGCGGGTGGGGCCTTAAATACACTGCCAGTGAATGGTGGAGGTGTGCTTGACCAAGATATTCACAGGTGAATGGGCATTTATTTGAAAAGTAGCCACATGTGTCGGTATGGGGAGAAGATGGGCAAAATGGCACTAAACAAAATGCTCATTTGGAAAGGTGACACAGATACAATGAGCGAAGAAGGGTCCAGACCCGAAACGTCAGATTTCCAGCTCCTCTGATGCTGACAGGTCTGCTGTTATCCGGCTCTACACCTTATCTACAGTGAGCGAAATAGCCTCAGTCTGTACTGTTTACAAACAAAAAATGTGCAATTCTGTAAAAGTACCTGCACTTAGCACCAAGATGATGGACTGCATACCAAATTAGCAGACACATCAATAATTACGATGTCTGCTTGACATTGCTGTGCTGAAACTAAGGGAAGGAATGAAAAGAGCTTTCATTTAGAAATGCCTGTATTAAATTAATAATTGTCAATAAATACTGTTGTCTTAATTCTCTCAACATTTTTTTTCTTCCAGGTTGCAATCGAATAACGGATCAGTGCCTATTGCTGCTTAAAGACTGCCCAAATCTTACTCGAATTGACCTTCGGAATTGCAAACTGATTTCTCCCCAAGCCTGTCAGCAGCTTGTGGAAGGGCTGGCAGCTGTTGCCCCCTTTGAACTCATGGAAGACAAACTATTAAAGAGGAGAAGTTTACAGTTGACAAAATAGCCTCCCGAACACCCATAAGCCTTGCTGAAATGTTCCTCTGAGTCCAGATGGAGACAGTGCAAATATATTATTTCAGAATTGCCTCCGCCTGCTGCTTGGGGTGTACGTGTATTTATGGGCCATGCCTTGATAGTCTGGAGTCGTCATGATGATCATGTCGTTCACTGCCGGCAAAGTCAGTGATCCAGTGACTGCTGTACAGTTTTTGGGGGGGTAATTACTGGTGTAATTGCCTTCACTTAGAAAATGAAGCATGGTTTTGGAAAAAAAATTGTTTTTGTATTGCAAATACAGGGTTCTGACCATTATGCTCTAGTAGTAAACCTCTTCCCCCGCCTCCTCGTCTCTCCTTTTCCCCTTGAAGAGAAAACGGTGATATGGTAGATTTAGGGAATATTTAAAAATACACGGAACATGAAGATATTATGCATGTTTGGAAAAAAAAGTACAAAGCTTAAAGATGGGCTGCAATTTAATTTGGAAAAGACAGTCACTATTTCCTCCAAGTCTAAATTTGAGGAGAGTCCAAAATAATACCAGTACTTTCAACAAGTGTTGTTTAGTTACACTTCTGAAGAAGTGTATGATGTTTCCTTTGACATTCCATTTTGCTGCACTTCAGTTTTAACCTATGATGCATAGGTTGAGAGTCAGCACGTTTATCTTAATACTGAAAAATAAGTTGTCAGTTTGCAAAACCTGGTTAGTGAAATAATTCCTGGTAATAACAGACTTCATTCATTCCTGTTATGGATTTTTGTCACTGACTTCTTATTCCTTTGATCAAAACATTCTAGGTCATTTTATTGAGGCCAAATTGATTGCTGTGACATTCTAGTTCTGCTCAGAATTGTGAAAAACGGGTGTGCTGTGTTGTCTAACATGTTTTATTACAAAGTTGTGTTTTGTAGGGTGTGCTTTACTTATTAATAATCTGCAATGATATTGTGCATATTTCATAGTGTTTAAAAATGCACCATGGCAGCCCTCATGGCCTAATTAAGTGGTGTTTTAATCTGAGAAATGCAAAATGTGCAGTGATTGCATTTTTTAAAAATTATTACTTTGAAAAGAACAACTTCACCAGTAGTTGTTCTATCTCATTTAAGTAGGATAGACAAAATGGAAACATGATAACTGTTTTAGACCATTAGATAAATAAACATGTAGGACTTTTGACACCAATTGTACCAACTTATTAATATTCCATCATGCAGTCACTGCTCAGGAACACAATACTCTTAAGTTCAAAGCTGGTTCATTGTCAGTGCAACAACAAAATAAGACCTTTTTATGAAACCATCTGTGTTGTGCAAAGCACTTGCTTTTAATAACTAACATTAATTGTAATTAACCATGCCCACCCAAACTTACCCTGTGCTAGAAAGATTCGTACAGCTTGTTTATGTAAAACTGTAAACATGACTGGTTCATTAACAATGAGAAATTTTAAAGTGCATCTGTCGATAGCAGAATTTTTCTTAATCTAAGTATGCTGCCAAAAACAGAACTAAATAGAAACACTATGAGCAGTTTGGCATGCCACACCTTTCAAGAAACAACTGATACAAACTCAGGTTTACTTCTGCTTACTGAGAAAACACTGTTTTATTTGTTTGGCCTTGCCCTAACATTGGATATGTGTTTTACTGGCAAATATGCCCACTACCGTAAATGTTATACAAGTGAATTAGTTTGCTGCCCTCTCTGGTGAGAAGACTTTTATATCAACTGAACTGGTTCTCAAAAATCTACCTGAATTTTTATTTTTCAAAAACCCTTTTTGGAGTTTGAGAGTTCAGGATGTTTAATATTTCTTACATTGCCTGTTTGTAGGTTTTTCCTCCTTTGGAGCAAAGACTCTCATTTTGTTTTTTTTTAAATTTAATAAGAGGCTCATTTTTCAATTTTCCACTGTGCTTAAATGTTTTTATGTCAAACAAATACCATGCACCCATCTTTAAGCTTCTATCATTAGTCTATGCACTGTTGGAGAGGGTGAGTAAATGTTTGATAAATGGAGGACTTTCCTTACAGCCTTGCTTCTTATCTGGCTTTGAAAATAATGTAAACCCTCTGCTTGTCCTCAATTGTATTCTGCTTACTACAAATATTAGCAGCAAAGGATTTCAAGTACTGGTCACAGCATGCTGTCTAATGGCTAAAACAGAATATCTGTTCTGTATATCTCATCTTTACAAAGAAAACAAATTTATTGTACAAGAATGTACTAAATTTCTGCCACACCTACACTCTTTAGAATGTAGATGGTACTTGATTAAAGCAGCAGTTGTAAAATTCTGTACATTTATACTAAGGCACCTGCTGCTTTCTGTAAGTAATAGGGCGATTGTTAAAGTTGGGTTTGAAATAGTCTAAACTTTAAGGGGTGTGTAATTAAATTTATACATAAAACCAAAACATTGACGGCTTTGTTTGATCCAAAGATAAAATCGTCAGTAAAAAAAAACTGAAAACCTGTGTGATATTCTAAAGAAATTTTATCTTTCTTGGTCTGTTGTACAAAATTTTTTTTTCCTCTTAAACAGTGCAGCATTTTCCACTGTTTATGCAGTGCAAGCTCTCAAACACATTGGTTAATAGGTCATGCTGCATACATGAAGATCTGAATGTGTAAAATGAACAGTCAACTGTGTATGCTTAATCTGTTAGTGTGACAACACCTGACAAATGTTTCTTAAAGGATTATAGACGAGATGTTTCTATTCCTCGTTTTATAGTGGGGACATGTTTCTTTTTTAATTTCAGCAAAAGTATTTTTCTGTAAGTCTAGCCTTCTTATTTCTAATTAACTTTTGGCTTCAGTGGTATTGGTTTATGCTGTGGTGTCACAGAGGGAAGCTGGCCTAGTATGGATTATCATTTTCATGTGTGCACTCTGAATTCAAATTGTGTGCATAAATAAATTTTATATAAGTACACAATGATGCATCTGTTTACATACTAATGGTGCAAGGAAATCCGCACGTGAGACTAGTACAAAAGCAATTTTAGCAACAGTGTCATAGACGTTTACATCACATGGTTACTTGTTCTGTGAATTTCCTGTGGTTAAACTCTTATATCAACTAGAAAATTAAATGTATTTTCTATTATTTTATTTAGCATCTTATTAAAGAAATATTCTATGATAATGTAGCCAGCAGAAACTAAACCCACCTCTTGCACTAGTTTGTAAAGAGTTTTAAGAATATTCAGTTTTTAATGCAAAGGAAATTCAAATTTGGAGATCCAATTTCAATTATTTTTAAAATTGGTAATACCACTTTAAGAAAATCTCCTCCAGGATTTGAGGGGTCTTTTTTTGTGCATGTGTGCTTAAATCCTTCGTGCTCTTTTCTCCTCCTATTTTAAAAAAAAGTTTACTTTTATACTCTGAGCTACCATTTTTAGCATGTCTGTCTTCCTTCATGTGCAGGGCTCCTGGGAAAATGTTTACTCTAAGTTTGGAATGTCCTTTTTAGTATGAAGACAGGATTCAAAAGGTCACTTAAATAAAAAGGGCACACACTGAATTTATTTTTTTAAAACTGCCATCTAATTTTTTTTCCCTGAAACTACACCACTAGTCATTTCACTAGGAAGATGAAACATGACATTGGACTTCATGTTGGCATCGGTATTGGAAAAATCAACTGTGCGAGTGTTTTTGTTAAAGCACAAAGTTAATTTTTTTAGCTGGAAAAGTGTTTGTTCTCTTGACTAATAGATAAACACACAGGATCATTGCTTTAATTCAGTAGTTTGTTAGGAAAACATTTAGTTGTTTACCCTTAATAATGTGGATTGGTTTGCCAATTCAAAGTGGATCTCCAAAACACACACACACGAATGGCAGCAGTTAAATTAATTTCCCCTTTTACATGTTTTCATAATATTGTCCTGTCTGTTGTTTTATTGCTAGTTTTTATTAGTTTTAATTAATGACAACAGGGCAATATCATCCACATGTCTGTTACTTTCGTTTGTTCTCATGTCTAGGTGCAAAATCTTTGAATATTTCAATCAAAAGCAAGGAAAATTAAATGCTGCCATCCAAAAAGATTTCAATCCATAAAAAGTTGGATTCATTTTTTTAAGCCTACCTTTTTTTTAAAACAAAACTGCTTTGTGAATTTTGTAAATATAAACTTTTAAAAAGGAATGACATAGAAAACTGAGAAATAGCCAGTAACAATGTAAACATGAGGTGATTAAAATAATTGTTGACATACACACTGCTTTTATCTATTGAATGCTCTCTTGGACATTGCACATTAACCTAATGTATGCAGTTCAATGTGATCTGATTTTCTGTCACTTAACAAATAACTTGGTAAATAATTATTTGTTAAGTGTCACTGTGCTATCAATGAAAGGTCCTACTAATAAACTGGGAAGCTAGTTTAATTGAACTGCCAACATCTGAAATCACTGCATCTTTTAATATTCACAGCATCATGTGTGGCTGGTGGCTGTCAGACAGTATGAATGTGGTAAATATATTGTATCAAGAAAAACTAAATGAAAGCTTTTAATTTCATTTTCCATTTACAGATACTAAGCAAACAATTGGGATTGCACTCTCGGGGGCCTGATGTTTTTAAAACACATGGAGAGGCTTTATGTGTTTTTTTAAAATCTGTCCTTGCTCATTTTGCTTTTTAAAAAAATCAGCCATCTGACCTTCTGTTGTTAATGTGCTTTTCAATATACAGTGTTGTCTTATGAAAGCTCCTATTTCACTTCCATAAACCTTCCCTGGATATCACCAAAATGAGGCAAAATTGACAGGCAGTGTCATTCAAAGGACTAGGACTCTGGAGCATTGATAGGAAAGTAAGCCTTCTATATATCACAACAGCGTAATACTTTTGGAGCCCAAGCAACCGTCCATATGTATGTTAATTAATGCAGCAGTATTGCTCTTCTCCACATCCCTCTGAGCATTTGAATTTGTCGTCATCTAATTTTATACTGTCAGTCCACTGTGAATTATCAATTCCACTCAGCATTTTTAGAAATTTTACATATATTGCCCATGTATTCTACTGACTCATTGCAGAGGAAATCACTCTTGGATAGGCTGCAGGGCATTCTACTGGAAAGAAGAAGAATGGCTATGATGACAAAATGGCAAGGCTGCCACAGGACCCTCTCATGTTTATATCTAATTGAACACTGTTTTCTTTCATTGGTTGTAAATTTGTTCCTTTTTCCAAAACAATCCTAAGTGGCAAAAAAGCAAACTGTATCACTCTCTGAATCTTCAGTCTTTGTTTTGTCATTGATTGCCAAAGAATGAATGGGATTACTTGACTATGCTAGGGGTCAGTGGTGTAGTATATGATACAAATGTTGATAAGGGCAATGAAGATTAATCAGGTAGGCCTTCATACTTCTGTTTTCACACTTCTGTTGCCTCATTGGCCTTGCTCATTCGGTAGAATATACTTCATCCTGGTACATTGGGAACTAACAATTTCTGGTTTGAAGTCTTCACAGCAGTTTTATTTTCTTAATTTGCAGGGTTAGAACATTACAGCACAGTACAGGCCCTTCGGCCCTCGATGTTGTGCCGACCTGTCGTACCGATCTGAAGCCCATCTAACCTACACTATTCCATGTACGTCCATATGCTTGTCCACAGTTATTCACTCAGGTGTCGATTTTTGTTTTAGGAATTTCTACCAGGGAATATAATTGTGTGTAAAATTGTTCCGAAGAAGCTAGATTTTGTTCTGAATTCTGCCATCAATGCTATCATTTCACCTGAGTGAAGTTGTGTTTGTAGTGAAATTCAATGGTTATTATTTAAAAACATATATTGTAGTTTTGTTTTTGCCAGCCTTATCCTAATGCACTGCATTACATGCCCATCTCTTCAAGAACATTTTAAATCCCCTCTGTTTCTATTTCTTTTCCAAACGTGACTTTGTTTTTCATTTGGTTTTGACAGATGTTTAATAAAGCAGCTGTCAGTAATATTTAATGAAGGATTTGGCAAGAAGCTGAAAGTACAGGTGAGTTGCTGTTGCTGATTGCAGTGTCTTGGTATTGAGCTGAATGGCCTCTTTCTATACTGGAATCATATTTGATTCAGTGAAAAGGAGCTATTAATGCCACATGGAGAAAATTAAAAGCCCAACCAAAACTTGCCTTAGTGAAGCCATCGATAAATGCTCATCCTTTGTACTTCACCTTCAGTGCCATTGCAAATCTTACAACTGACATTAGTTGAAATGCATTTTCTGTGTGTAAAGTATATTCAAATAAATGCAAATTGCTGTTCAGTTTGTTTTGAGAAACCCTCCAGATAACTGAATTTGGTAAACCAAAGCATGATGCTGTTGATTTATGCCTACTCCTTTAGAATAGTGCCTCCTGTCTCATTATCCTATTTATGAGGGGAAATTTCTTTTGAATTCAAGTCTAACTGGCTATTAAATAACATTCCATAAAACTAAAGTCTGTGCATGTTACCACAGCCTTTGAATAATACAAACCTACAGCCAAACTTGATGACATTAGTGGAAAAGTGCATGGAGTCTATATGATGTCACTGCCTATTTATCAGACTTAACCAGTTAATAGATGCAGGTTAACAGAAGCAATAAAATGAGCTGAGGGCTGTCATCAACTGCAGTAAGCTGTAGGATGCTGTTTAAATTTATCAATTTAGATCTGCTAAGGTGGTGTTTATTGTAGTAATATGAATGTCCAAGAAAAATGTTTTTTCTAATTGGTTTGTGAAGGCTTACTTTATTCTTGGAGTAATAGAAATCATTCCTATTCCCAAAATGCACAAGTTCTGTAACAGTTCTGATCTGATTCTGACCAATATCTGTGCGTCTAGTAAGTCTCGGCGGTTGAATGTGCACCTTGTCTGTTGGGAGTCAGGTTGGCATATGTGCTATATTCGGAGGGTCAACCCCGGGACAGCACTTGGTACTTTCATACCAGTTGAAGGCTTGAGTTCAATTGGAATATTCCCAAACTCAGTTCTCTTAAACTTGACTTAATACGAGACCTGAGCTATGCTTTACCAAGGGTGCTGCCCTAATACTGAATCTCTTAACGTGATGGAATATCTGACACTTTAGGTGCACCTAAAACGTCTGCATTAAAACCAGTAATTGTGTATATAATGAGCTCATAACCTCAAAATCTCTCCAATTGTGTCTGGACAGCCAGAAAAATTAAGGATGCCTTTATTTGGTGGCTGCAGCTTTTATTGCATTTTCAGAATAGCTTCACTGCATTTATTTAAAATTTCCTGGGAAGTTTAAATTCTTGTTTTTGGGATATCATTTCCAATTTTTGTTTTAACAAATGTTATTGTCTATAAGTGTAGAAATGTTCACAGCAGTTTGAAGGATATGGCTTACAAAATGAAACAAATGATGACTGGGAGAAAGTCAAGAACTCAACTGTTGTTTGGAACTTTTACAGCAGTTTGCTAGGTATTGTGGGAATGGCATCGTCGTGTGGAGTTTTTGTAAAAATAAATTCTAAATCTTCATGACTGTAACTGTCTCGGAGATGAAATAATTAGCCACATACCTGCAGTAAACACTAAAGCCTATTGTTGTACTTTGAGTGCTGTTTTTCCTTTTTATCAACCTCCTGTGTTTTTAAAGTATGCAGAATTTCATGAAAGGACAATCAAAAGTATATATTTTTTAAGAGAAACAATATTAGGAGTGGTCCCAGAGGTTTGAGCTCAACTCATGTTACAGCATGAAAGATTGCTGTGTCACATGGTGCAGTTTCTGATTTTAGCCTGTCCCCTTCCATTGAGTTTTCTTGCCAGTTAAGATTCATGCCTCTGGCACAGTATATTATGACACATTTGAAGCAGTTCTGGCTTCTGTTGCTTGTTTATACAGAAGTTGATCTCCCTTCTGTATGTTTCAAGCCTGAGGGTTTTGATGAAATTCTGTTTTAAATGTAGTCCAAATATTCAGTGTATGATTCAGTTCAAATATTTTCAACTAGGTTTAATTAACTCATTAACCATGTTGTACCAGCATGTGAAATCTGACAATAGATGAGGGTTTGAGTGAACTTTGCCACTCCGTCCATCTTGTAATCTCCTCCTACATGGGGAAATAGAAGGCCGCCTTGTTTATATCTGTTCAATCTATGTTCGTGCTTAATGTTGTTACACCACACTTTGGTTTCAGCTGAACTGGCTTTAATGGTCAGCATACTGGAGGGTGTGTCAATTTAAATGTGGACCAATATTGACCAAGTATATTCAGGGTCCTCTGCAGTGAAAATAAAAGTGGAAGACTGCCGAAGGGACCCTCCATCTTCTGAGACTTGCATTTTACTGTTGCTTATATATATGTCATACTTAGTGAGGGCCACACACGCTCATGTGGATCGCCCAACAATTCGGTTTGTGACTTTTTGTTCCCTGTGTTCTTCTAGGTAATAGAAAATAAATGCAGAGTTTTGTAAAGCTTTGAGTAATTTCTTCCTTGATGTTTTGTAGGCATTATACCACTTGTACGTAACATTCTGCTGATTGGTTCTTGTATCTGCACAAAAACATGCTATACATCAGAAATCTCAACTACACTTGAATAAAGTTTTACTTTAAATTTAAAGGTTTTCCACCTGTTCTAATTGCTACATTTTGTGACCTGGAACCTCGGTATGAAATGTGCCTTTTGGTGTGTAGGATTTCACAATGAGTTTGTGTTTGACAAGACTGTGGCTAATGAAGGGAAATCAGAAGTGGATTCACCCCACTTCCTGCCACGCACGTCCATTTGGAATGGTTTGAAAAGATATCTGGAAGGCAAGTGAACACATTCTGGAACAGGGAATCCTGTACATAATTCTTTTGGATAACAATATTTTCATGAGTTATTTTACTCGCCTCTTGTCCATTGTTTGTCTCTCTGCTTTTCAATCCTTTTTAGGTAGTGCATTCAAGAGCAAAGCTAGGCAAATACCTGCTTGTTTTCTGTTCACCTGTGAGAATGTAAGCCTGCTAAATGCTCCTCCTCGTGCCTAAACAAGGAAGTGCATTGTACAAAAGAATGGATGTGCTAGTTTTGATTGTGTAATCTTTCCCCAAGTACTGGAATGGCCCCAACAGATTCAATAGATGAGTGAATACAGGGAAGTACAGGCCAGAAAGTCTAGGGTTTTGTCCCACATAGTCTATCATAACATGTCTGAACAAGGTAATTCAAAAATACAAAGGGGTTAAAGTTGTGCTTCAGACCTCACCAAAGAGTCTCTCAGTGTACTTCAGGGTGTTGTAACTCTGGAAAGTGTTTTACTCTCATGTGATCTAATGGTAATGTTCAAATATTGGCATGCATCTTAGTGTTATCAGAAGATTGCTGGTTTGAGCCCTCTTGTGGTCCTTTCTGGACATGATAGCATGGTGATGAAAATCTTGGTTTTGCAATGCTACAGATTCCTTTCTCTGCTTCAGAAACGGATTATAAAGTCAAAGGCAGCTGCAAATCTGTGGATGAAAGGAGTTGTTTTAGATCACAGGACCTCTCAGGAAGCCTGTTCCTGGATCTGCTGTAAGTGATCAGCTGTAGGCCTCGGACAAGGACATAAATCCTGGCTCTGTGCTCTTTTCCATGGTTAATTCTGTGCCAAGGTTTCCATTGAGATGGAGCATGCGGCATCCACTGACATTGTAAAGGCTAGTGGGTACAGCCTACCTGTACTGGTAAGTTTATTCGAAGGTACTATTGAAGAACCCTTGGCAAATTGCTGCAATGCATGCTGCTTACTATCCCAGGTGATCATCAGCCCCGGCAGCAAATAACATTTGTTAGAAATTTGATTTTTGTTTTTAATCACACTACCCCACCAGAGACTGACTGTCTGTCTAACTAATCAGTGTAGACACTGAATACTGTGTGGAAAATCTGTATATTCATGGGATTCTTGCATTATCTGCCTGCTGCTGCTTGAGGGTTAGCAGTTGTTAATTTCCCCCTTTTGGTAACTCATTATGTTGACTAATGTGCAATAGCACATGATCAATGTCTGGGACACTTTGGCTTGGGGCTCCAGCTGTAATATAATTCAGAAAAAAAAATGCTCTTTCTTAGGCTTGTCTCTTTTTTAAAAAAAACACAACTTTGTCCTTGATAATAAAATGTGAGGCTGGATGAACACAGCAGGCCAAGCAGCATCTCAGGAGCACAAAAGCTGACGTTTCGGGCCTAGACCCTTCATCAGAGAGGGGGATGGGGGGAGGGAACTGGAATAAATAGGGAGAGAGGGGGAGGCGGACCGAAGATGGAGAGTAAAGAAGATAGGTGGAGAAGGTGTGGGTGGGGAGGTAGGGAGGGGATAGGTCAGTCCAGGGAAGACGGACAGGTCAAGGAGGTGGGATGAGGTTAGTAGGTAGCTGGGGGTGCGGCTTGGGGTGGGAGGAAGGGATGGGTGAGAGGAAGAACCGGTTAGGGAGGCAGAGACAGGTTGGACTGGTTTTGGGATGCAGTGGGTGGGGGGGAAGAGCTGGGCTGGTTGTGTGGTGCAGTGGGGGGAGGGGATGAACTGGGCTGGTTTAGGGATGCAGTGGGGGAAGGGGAGATTTTGAAACTGGTGAAGTCCACATTGATACCATATGGCTGCAGGGTTCCCAGGCGGAATATGAGTTGCTGTTCCTGCAACCTTCGGGTGGCATCATTGTGGCAGTGCAGGAGGCCCATGATGGACATGTCATCAAGTGGATGTGGACTTCACCAGTTTCAAAATCTCCCCTTCCCCCACTGCATCCCTAAACCAGCCCAGTTCATCCCCTCCCCCCACTGCACCACACAACCAGCCCAGCTCTTCCCCCCCACCCACTGCATCCCAAAACCAGTCCAACCTGTCTCTGCCTCCCTAACCGGTTCTTCCTCTCACCCATCCCTTCCTCCCACCCCAAGCCGCACCCCCAGCTACCTACTAACCTCATCCCACCTCCTTGACCTGTCCGTCTTCCCTGGACTGACCTATCCCCTCCCTACCTCCCCACCCACACCTTCTCCACCTATCTTCTTTACTCTCCATCTTCGGTCCGCCTCCCCCTCTCTCCCTATTTATTCCAGTTCCCTCCCCCCATCCCCCTCTCTGATGAAGGGTCTAGGCCCGAAACGTCAGCTTTTGTGCTCCTGAGATGCTGCTTGGCCTGCTGTGTTCATCCAGCCTCACATTTTATTATCTTGGAATCTCCAGCATCTGCAGTTCCCATTATCTCTGATACAACTTTGTCCTTGATGCTTTTTAATAAGTCCAGTTAAATTTGACAATTTATCTGTGGTTATGTTTGCCAGTTCACACCATGGGAGCTTCAGATGTTCAATATAATCTAAGAAATTCAATCGCTGTTGGTGTGCCTCATTCATTTTTAAAAATAAAACATCCTTGATTTTAAATTTGTTAATTTGTCTGACAAGAATGAAGTCCTGTGGTGTTTTTAATGCTATAGACATCACTTGTGCTAATTAAATTATCGGGAAGCACTGTGATTTCTTAATACGATAGCTAAATCTTCAGTGACATTAGACATAATAATTCTTAATGGCAAACTAATTTTCTCAATTCTTTTGGCTTATCAGAGCACAGTCTACCAGCAACATCAACCATGAACTTTTTTAAAAGCCACCCTGCAGCAAAATGCTAACGTTGGCCTGGTGTTTAAAATTGCTGAACGTAATCTGTCTTTATAACAGCTTCCTGAACTGATAGATGTTTGCTTTTAAGTTGAAACAACTGCCTTGGTTATAAATTGCTGACAGTTGTAATGCTTTGTTGAAAATTTACGTCTTGAGCAATGGATTGCTCTTCTGAAACATCAGGCTTCAAGTCCTGTTTTCTCGAAGAAACATTTCAGTGTACTACTTGAAAACCAGACTTTTTTTTTGGAAGTGTTGATTTTCCCTTCCCCTTCATAAATGACCAAAAAAGTGAACTGTCAGCCTGTTTCACATTTGTCATTTTTCAAGCTTGCACTTCAGTTATGGGTCAAAGAAAGTCACATATGGTGAGAGTGAGAGTATGTGGTGTAGGGGTTTATAAAGTGCTTTGATTTTGGTTACATATCTGGTAAACTGCTTAAACATTTTAGGGTGAGGAACCTTGAATCAAATCATTGTAAATGTGTTCAATGGTTTTTTATAAATTTTATTACTGTTCATAATCAGTACTTCAAGCTGAAATGTTTTACAAGAATGCTTTAGAAACTTTCCATCCTGTCTTTTAAAGGCCATTTATAGTATCTGGGTGATAGCTCACCTACCTCTTGTCAGTGGTGTTTCAGAAGTATTGCTGCTGTTGCGACAGTGCATCATGTTGGTGCTGTACTCGGTCAACTGTAGTTTCACATGAATACGTTTAATGCAAAGTATCTTCACAATCATAAATCATTACATTCAGAGGTCAAAATATCTCACTAACTTTGGAAAATTCACAGCTGACCTGCAAAACATTTAAATACTAAAAAAATACGTATTCTGCATAATTGACGTGCAAACAAGACCACCATTAAGTGCTGCAGTTTGGTTTCACATCACAAGTGTGCAATTACTCCATTTTCTTCTTTCCCATTGTCTATAAATTTAAAGTCACTGCTGTCACAAGCATTTTGTTAACAATCAAGCAAATTGGTTTCTAAATTCCTGCAAAGACAGGGTTGATGCACAAAATTAACTTTTTTTTTGCATCCAGGAACTATCTCTGTATAACAAATTTTGAGAGCATAATTGCTGTGTACTTCACCACAAAGTCTTCCATGGGGAAGTATGACAATAATCTTCACTGCAACTATGACATTATCAAGAAAACTTTCACTGTAAATGGATTGGTTGAGCTGCCAGACTCATTTGCTTTTCTTTTGGTCAGATTTTACACTTGTCCCAAAAACCAAAGTTGTAGAAATGGGAAAGGGGTGGAGCTAGTAATGTGCTTCTTCGGAATGGCTACTTGCTTCCCGGCCCTCTGGGTCGCTGCTGTTATTGGCGGTAGTAGCCTACGGGCCTCCTTCCACCTCCTCCCCCCCATCACATTGCGTTACCACGGCTTACTCCTCCTTTTCACTTTGACAGCTATGGAGAACAACTCAGAGGCTGGGATGACTGCAGCACCAACAACAAAAAAGCTCAACACCACCGAGGACACAGTACCCTGATGCATCGCCTTAAAACATTCAGTCCCTTTACCAGCACCACAGACAGCAGTGTGTACCATGCTTCCCCAACAACCCAAACACTAACCTTTGCCACACAGAATGACAACAGCAGGGGTGTTTGGGAACCATTCTCTCCTCCAAAAAAATAGACTGGAAAATCTCCACTATAGCACTGTAGGAGTTCCTTCAGCACTAACTAATGGGTTTGATAAGAGGATTGGGGGTGGGGGGGGTGGAGGGAAGAGGCAAAATGTGGGCAATAAATGCTGACCTTGCCAGTGTTCCTACCCCCAACAAGTGAACTGAAAAAAGACACACAAATTGGAGAAATACAGGAGGTCTGGCAGCATCTGTGGAGAGAGGAACAGTTAACATTTCGCTGTCCAGAAAATCTGGGCAAGGGAGAGACTTCACTTAAGTCCCTGGTCTCGCTGTTACTATTTAAAAACTGTAAAAATCTGTGAACTTTAGAATTTGTGCTTTTTATTTCTCATTAAAAACTTTATTACAGCCTTTTTGTGACATTTCCTGATGGCAGATAACTAGCAAGAGACAGGCTAAAAATTCAAATAAAGCCATAATTTGAGACTTCCATAGCATCATAGACTTTCCTTTTCTGTGACAATTTATTGATAATTATTCATTATATTCAATACCATAAATACATAGGCAGTCGCTTTTCCTTGGAAACTTCAAAAAAGAATTACTTTGTCAGCATTTTGGATTTTTCCTGGACCTATAAGTGTGGAACATTTAACTCAAAGTGAGTAAGTTATTAAAACATCATGAAGGCTAGTGAACATGTTTCTATTATTATTATTAACCTCTTTCTGAACATTAAATGCAAATTATTATAAATTTGTCACCATCAGGAATCGAATATTTCAACCCATGGTGGGGGGGAACAAATCTTCAGAGTGGACAATTTTTTTTAAAGTTGGATATAGAAGGAAACAGGTTACTCAAAGAAAAATAATTCATTAAAAACACAATTCTGACCAAATGAATCAACTTTCTCCGTCTGATGGGAGGGAAAACTCTAAAATGGTGTATTTTGGTTTTTAAGGGATCATCGTTATTCAACCCCGAGAGAAAGAGATAAAACAGGCCTACGGGCAATTCGACGTTATGATATTTTGTTCTGTACTTGTAACCCGGATGTTTCACAGCTCCCAGTAGCTTTAAAAAAAAATTCCCAGATGAACAGTTAAAAGGCCTGTTCAGTAATGGGGCAACCAGGTGTGACAAAGGGGGACCAGACACTTGGCTGCATTCCAGAGGAAGAAGAGCAAAACCCATGAGGAACTGGTGACAGTGCATGGACCTAACATCAACAACATAAAGCTCAAAAAAAAGGAATAACAAGGCAAATTGACAACAGGATCTGAGCTGTAAATAGTGAAAGTAACACAGCTTTAACCAAAAAGGATGCTTGCAAGGCTAAGCCAGCAGCATATACTGTTTGCAAAAATGAATTCCCACATCTTGAATCTGTAATAACAGCTGGGTTACTGCTGTGCTGTGACATCAAACGTGTGAACAGATTGCTTCAAACTCCCTTTGAGCAGTTACTTCCTGCAGGGACTGTACAAACACCCTGTAATTCTGATTAGTGAGAGTGCTGCAGCTTCAAATTAAATAAGTAGCACCAGTATCTAAAAATACTGCAATTTCAATTTATAACAAATTAAATGAAACAGTGTTTGATCTGGAATGAAACTGTATTTTCCCCTCACAACACACACAGGGTTGGTATTAACGTATCAAGCCTCCAGCATTCAGCACAACCTGCAACTTCAATAGGAAAATGGGTAACCTCTGATTGATTGTCAAATTCAGAAATAGTTACCATCAAGTCTTAGAAAAGATTAATACAAGCATAGTACAATGATGTCTGAATTTTAAACTGTGGTAAATAAATGTGTCTCTACATCCAAAGAGTTAAAAAGAAAGAGAGTGTGGACTGGGATTTTTTCTGCTTAACATTGGCAGTTAACCATTTGTCCCTTGCTGGAAGGAAAATGCAGACACACACCAGCAGAGGGCACTGCTGACCAAAATGATCACTGGTAGCCAATGTTAGCATCGGGTCAGTTAACAGGAGTCCACTGTCCACGTTCACACAAGTCAAATAACTGCTTGTCACAGCAATATTTTCCCGCAGCCCTTTCGTTCAGCAAGTCAAATCTGAACTCCTTCACTGTCAGTGAAGCCAAGATAACCTTCCTGGATGGTTTTAGTCCTCATCCAAAAGCAGGTCTTCAAAAGTTATTGCAGTTCATGTCGAGTTGTGTTTGGAGCGATGGGGTTAGTGCGATAACCACCTAGCGATCATCTCCACAGAAGAGGGTTAAGCTGGACCGGCTCTTGACCTAGATGCGGAAACTTTCTTCCTTCCCATCAATGTGCTTGAGCCGCAGGTAAACATCGGTCCCAATGCCCTGCATGGACTGAATGGCGAGTGATCCACCCAGGTACTCAGCATAAGCACGGGAGGTAGGCAGGCCAAAGCCAAACCTGGACAAGAAACAGAGGAAAAGGGAGAGTTTTATTCCTGAAGCCTGCTCGGAGAAGCCATCACACACAAGATGGGACAACAACCCCTACAGCAACAACTACACGATTCTGGTAACTGCCTGAAGGGACTCTCCATCAGTTTACAATGCTGCTTCAGTGTTCATTCCGAATATCACTGGAGATTAGGGGATCAGCTTCATCCAGAATTATACTGTTTTAGTCATCTCTAATCATCTGCATGCCCCTTTGATTCATTCAGTCACTGGCTAAAATGTTAAAACCATGAGTAATTTGCTGACTAATATCAGCTTGGTTTTGAGTTAGTGGCTCATCTCAAAACTTCAGGATTAATAGTAACTAAACTGGTGGAAAACACATCCAAGAGATGACCTTAGCCCTGATGTGAAACATCCACAAAGAGGCTGTTCGATAACAACCCCAGGTCTAGATCAGTGTTTATTGTACACATCAGCTTCCTCCCGCCCCACTTTGCTCAACTCTGTTAAATTGTCCTTCCAAACCGTTCTCCCTCCCATTTGTCTGATTTCCCTTTAAAACATATTTATACTGTTCACTGTGAACACATTACACATTCTCACCACTTCTGGACAGCAACATTGATCTGTAACTCCCTAGTGAATTTATTACTAACTAACATTTATACACCTCCCGGTCAACCCAATCAAACTCCTCCATAGTCTTAAAAGATCTCAATCAGGCACTGTCTGATTTTTTTCTGCTAAAGAACAGAGCCATAGCTTGTTCAATCCTTCCAGAGGGATATCAACCTCTTCTGGGAAGTCTCCAGTTCTTTGTATGGCCAGCAATATTGCTGTGGCTCACCAGTCACAGATAGGGTCTTCATCAAGGCAGTTGCCAGCAAAGCTCATGCCCTGTAAAACAGGATACGAAGGAGGAGATACAAGACTTTCCCATGATGGCTTGGCAGGCGGAAGGGAGGGGGTCTATCTTCTCGGGTTAACTGTGAAGTTGCACATTCTCCCCGTGTCTGCGTGGGTTTCCTCTGGGTGCTCCGGTTTCCTCCCACAGTCCACAAGGTGTGCAGGTTGGTGGCGGGGACGGGGGGGGGGGGGGGGGGGGGGGATTGGCCGTGGTAAAAAAAAAACCCCACGTGGGGTTACAGGGCTGGGACTGTGTCTGGGTGGGATGCTTTTAGAGGGCCAGTGCAGACTTGATGGGCTGAATGGCCTCTTTCTGCACTGTCACAGATTTTTTTTGATTAATTCTTATCAACTGGGAGCTTCCAGATTAGAACAGTGGGTTGAGGAAGTGTTTGTGTGAATCAATTCCCAGAGACACACTGCCACCCTCAATGACCCTCATGCCATAGCCCTAGCCCCACACCCGCTCCCCCGCACCCCCCCCCCCCCCCCCCCCCCCCCTCCGCCCAGGGCAGGGGCCAGGCCTGTGAACTGTAGCCAATTATCCCCAGTGTGTGGATGCTGAGCAGTTCCTACAACAGAAACAAAACATGTCAATATGTGGAGTGCATTCAGTTCAATGACACATTGTGTAGGCTGACTTCATATTACTGATTGCAGTGATGTTAAATTAGCTGACAGGATGGTGCCATGGTTTAGTGGGATCAGGGGATATGGTTTTTGCTGTGTAGCTAAACAGGGAACCTAGATTTCTGATGATACAGCTCTAGAGGTTTCCTTGCTGTAGCTTCTCGGAGCACAACAGGATAACAGCACGCAAAATGAAGCCGTACCTGACAGTGGACAAATCCCACCCTGATGCACTCAATTCGAGCAGAATGTCAGCAGCGTGGTGTCATGTGCCCTGCCAGCCCCATACACCCCTGTTCCCCCTGTCACTGCTGCAGATGTCAGATCGGTGTTCCTGGGAGTTAACACAAGGAAAGCGATGGGCCCGGACGGTGTCACTGGCTGTGCACTTAGATCCTGTGTGGACCAGCTGGCAGAGATATTCACTGACATCTTCAACCTCTCCCTCTAACAGGGAGAAGAATCCATCTGCTTCAAGACCACCATCACCCCACACCTAAAAGCATGTGCTTTGTGTCTTAATGACTACTGCCCAGTAGCTCTAACCTCCTTAATCATAAAGTGCTTTGACAGGCTGGTCATGGCCCACGTCAACTCTAGTCTCCCAGCCTGCCTCAGTCCCCTGCAACTTGCCTATTGATGTAACAGATCCACAGGAGATGCCATTTCCCTAGCCCTGCACTTATCCCTGGAACATCTGGGCAACAAGGACATCTATGTCAAACTCCTGCTCATCAAGTACAGCTCCGCCTTCAACACCATTATCCCATCCAGACTGATCCCAAAACTGAGGCTTCGGTCTCGGCTCCAACCTCTGCAACTGGATCTTCAGCTTTCTGACCCACAGGCCGCAATCAGTGAGGATAGGTAACTGCACCCCCTCCACAGTAACACCCAACACTGGAGCACTCCCCCACCCCCACAAGGGTGCCTTCTCAGCCCCCCACGACTGTGTACCCAAATTCGAAACAAGTGCCATCTACAAGTTTGCCTACGACACCACTGTGGTAGGACAGATATCAAAAGAATGATAAGTCAGAATACAGACAGGAGATAGAGGTCTTGGTGCTATGGTATGATGACAACAACCTCTCCCTCAATGTCAGCAAAACTAAAGAGCTGATCGTTGACTTCAGAGAGAAAAGGAGGCAAAAACCCCCCCACCCCCCATATACACCAATGGAGAGAGTGGAGAGCATCAAGTTCCTAGGGGTGACAATAACTCACCACCTGTCCTGGACTTCCCACGTAGATGTGACGGGCAAGAAGGCACAACATTTCGGGCAGCTCAGTAAATCCGGCATTTCCATCACAACCCTCACCAACTTCTACAGATGCACCATTGAAAGCAAACTTTCTGGTATGGAAACTGCTCGGCCCAGGACTGTTAGAAACTACAGAAGGTGATGTGCACAGCCCAGATCATCATAGAAGCCAACCTGCCACCCATGGACATTATCAGACCCATCACATCCCAGTAATGGTCTCCTGCCTGACGGCACAGGTTGTAGAACATACAGAAGTTTGAACGCCTTGAACCTGCTGGTTTAAGAACAGCTTCTTCCCTGCCGCTATTGGACTGACGAACGGACTCTCCGACTTCAAATAATGCCCATCTTGTTAATCTTCATCTTACCTAGCACACACCCTGTGCAGTGTACACTGTACACCTTACTCAGTCCAAAGACTTGGTTCCACCCTCTGATCTCTATGTCCTTGCTTACTTTGATCCGCCTGTACTGCTCACAAACAAAGCTTTTCACTGTACTTAGGTACGTGTGACAATAAATCAAATTCATGTCCCCTCCGGGCAGCCTGGGACAACATTCTCCAAAAGCACACATTCAATTTAACAAAGTGAAGCAGTAAAGGGGTCAGGAGCTCTTGTTGCTGCAGATTTGAAAAAGTGGAATGAGTTGGTGAGCAAATAACCAACAGAGCTCTTAAAACTGCTGCTACATACAACATTCATCTTCCTCCACTTACACCATTTTGAAAAGTTACTGTCTTTTTGTACAAACTGCTCCAGAAAACAGCAGGCAGCAAGAAGTGCCCTCATGTATCACCTCGCCCCTTTAACATGGAAACTTGTCAGAGACACCATGAATTAATTACCACTGACCAGGGCTCCCCCTTTAACAGAGAACATCAGGATAAAGTCATTTCTCACTAATTATTTTATACGGAATATATCGTGTATCAACCACGAAGATTGGAGAAATGTGTCATTGGCAAGGTGAAAAGGAGTTGGAGGCTTGTGGAGCAATTGTTTGGGGCATACAGACTATTTCAATCCCCGTTTTAGAGCCACACAATTTATTCCTTTTCCTTAAAAAAAAGGATATTTGACATTACTTTTCAGCTTCCCAAATTAGTGTAAATAGAATTGGACAAGGTGTAGCAGACTTTCTGCAATCTGGACAGAGAACCTGTCTGCCACTGATGTGTGAATGTAGGAACAGAATGAGTGGGTGTTACAGTAAGAGCTCAGTTACACTTGTAGCTCTAAGCGAACCACAACTTCAAACAGGAATCAATGTTAAAACCAGAGTTATGGTCCTTCATATATTTCTCAGGTAGAGAAATTAAAATTTGGAATAATGAACTGTACTAGTGTACATTGTATTCCTAAGTGAAATAACCTGCATAATAAAAATCTGCATCAAGATTATAGCAATTTTTTAGTACTTTAAATGTACAATATTGTTAGTGACCAGCTCCATCTAATGGCCAATGTTGGTCAGTGCAGCTGTACAGGCAGAATTATTGCACTGAATAGAACATAGAACAGTACAGCACAGAACAGGCCCTTCAGCCCACCATGTTGTGCTGACCATTGATCCTCATGTACGCACCCTCAAATTTCTGTGACCATATGCATGTCCAGCAGTCTCTTAAATGACCCCAATGACCTTGCTTCCACAACTGCTGCTGGCAACGCATTCCATGCTCTCACAACTCTCTGTAAAGAACCCGCCTCTGACATCCCCTCTATACTTTCCACCAACCAGCTTAAAACTATGACCCCTCATGTTAGCCATTTCTGCCCTGGGAAATAGTCTCTGGCTATCAACTCTATCTATGCCTCTCATTATCTTGTATACCTCAATTAGGTCCCCTCTCCTCCTCCTTTTCTCCAATGAAAAAAGTCCGAGCTCAGTCAACCTCTCTTCATAAGATAACCTCCTCTGGACCCTCTGGTCTCCTTCAAAACCAAGTCCAAATGTCTCGTACCAGGGCTACCTCGTATTAACTACAAGCTACTTCCAGACAGCACAAACTCTCTGCCAGTGTACAATTTAACCTAACTGCATGGGGCCTTCCCAGTGGGACGAAGGATCTGTGTTTGCTCCTCACCCGTGCATTGGCCCAGACTGGGGCCCGCTGTTCACTGTGTGTCCGTAAAAGGAGTTCATTGCAGAATCCTGCGAGCTCTCCTCAGCCGTGGTGAAGTGATAATCTGTCACTTTGTCAATGATCTGGTGAGGAATCCCACCTCCACGATCCGAGATCCTGCAACAAAAAAAAGGGTGACAGCACAGGGCAGGGTGAGTGTTACTGTATAGTGTCTCACTCTGTCCTCGCTGTTAGTCAGTATTTGCCAAATGGACCCAAGGAGATGCCAACTGGTGCCTCTATTTTTGTGGGGTGTGCTATCAGTACATGGGGCAATCTTTGGCCAAAGCTGTGAGTAGTTTTAATAAAACACCAAAATCATTGTGAAAGTTCTTAGAATCAATTCAAGCATGTTGATTCTGTCATTTTACCAATGATATGTATATCCCGTTTTGACCGTTCCCATCAAAGTGGTCATTGAAAGGTAAAAGCTAACTGCTTGAAAACCCAATCTTTTGCTCCAGAAGGGTGAAGGTTAATCCACGACAAAAAAATGAGTGAACCCAGTTAATGATCACCCACAATTAACCTACTGCAGCAAAAATCAGTAAAAGGGGCTGACAGTCCCTCACTGCTCCTCAAGAGACACCTGCTCCCCCATGATCCCGCTCCCTCATTAAACTGCCATCTTGGGCTTGGTTTAGGTGTGGGCGATGAACTGTTTAGTCACAGTAAGTTTTAAAGGAGCATCTTAAAAAGTGGAGGCGAGGAGGGAGAATGATTTCAGGAAGGCTTTTTAAAAACAGGATCTCAGGTTTACAGGGCTTGAAGCCCATGTCTGATCAATTGGGCATGTACAGTAGACGTCTGGAAACCAGAGGTACTGATGCTAAGGCAGAGCAAGAACACCCCTACAAACTGACCCTAAAGCATCCTCTCAAAACACACAGAACTGAAAACACATCTACTTTAGACCTCAGAGAGGTCTCCTGATGTGGAAACAGCTGATGGAAGGACATTTATCCAACACCATTCCTGTCCTGGTCCATCACCCCTCTTTAGACCAGGAACTGTCAACCCTGGCCATCCTGGGCTCTAGCAGTGGCCAATATCTGCCAGGGTCAAGGTGCTCCAGAGGAGGATGGGCAGCCTGGTCCTGGGTGCCAATACCAACACGACGAGGAACCCAAGTGTGCCAGCTGTAACAGCCATGTCAGCTGACAGGGGAAGGGAATAAGCATCTTTGAGGTTCAGTTGTCACATGACGTACCGACTCTTGGGCATGTCTGGTCGTAATCAGATCCAACAACATTTTATATCCCACTGCAAATGTTATTTGATAACAGTGTGGAGCTGCAGGAACACAGCAGGCCAGGCAGCATCAGAGGAGCAGGAAAGTTGACGTTTCAGGTCAGGACCTTTCTTCAGAAAAAAAACCAAAAAAATTTTAAGAAGGAGGGTCCCGACCTGGAACGTCGGCTTTCCTGTTCCTCTGATGCTGCCTGGCCTGCTGTGTTCCTCCAGCTCCACAATGTTATCTTAGACTCCAGCAGCGACTGTTCTTACTATCTGACAAATCAGATTTGTCTCTTTCAAGTGTTTATTGGCACTGCCCATCAAACCACCTCATCTCAACTACACTGAATGAGGAGAGCTAAAGTCACACACTGCATTGTGAATCACAGTACATAGATGCAGAGCCCAGGACATGCACATGGACTGACAGGTGCGCACACCATATTGTGGAGAAATCCAATGTGCATTTCTGTTATTAAACATTAACCTGAAAATTACAAACACAACCTGCTCAAGTTTAACTAACAAGCTCAGCTACAGGAGAAATCAATGTCTTCTTTCCAACACTCACTGTACTTTGTACAGCTTTGACTACTAAACAGCCTTGAGCTTGTAGCTATTACCTTTCTAATGTGGGCTTACTATCTGTTACAGTAATGTCATGTCCCGTGTTCTGACAGGTCAGCTACTGCTACCCACTTCATCAACAGCGGACTTTGCCACTGCAAGTCCGTGCCTTCCTGTTTGCCAAGTGTGGGATGTAAATCTGCCAAGTCAGCGCTCGTATCAGGAGCGCACTTTTGGTCACCTGTTTATCCAACTCCATGGTTACCAGCACAATCCACATGCAGTGACGGTTATTAATATGCAACAGTATATTTATGGACAGATGTGTAGTCTAAGGGAAAGCAATTTCCTATGGAAACTCATTCTCCTTAGTCAAAGATTTCAAAACCAAATCGAGCACATTCACCTCATCTTTTGTCTGAACAGACAAAAGGAAGACTCATATCAGGAGAAAATGTACAGATGAATAAGATTTACACCAACACAATAAAGATTTGTTTTAAGACAATTATTCCGCCAGACCTATTCTCTAAAAGGTGGGTGCTACTCTGGGCCTGGGTCACAGATCCTCTCTTTGTTACCCCATTCAGACATCACATCACTGGGGGGGTAACTAATAGGGATGACCGCTCAAACCCAATCTTCCTGCACCTCCACACACGCACAGCCTTCCTGGACGGATTGCGGGATAACAATCAGGAACCAAAGTCCTAGTTGCTCACTCGCATCACATTAGGTCAGTGACTCCACAAACAGCTGGTGTCAAGTCACCTGAACCTGGGCACTTGGCTGGTTTTTGCAGTTAGTTCCAGTGACTGGATCACTGGCAGAGCCTGGCCACTGCTTTGAAGTGCTGGCTCTGCAGTGGCATCAAGATCATAAAGCCTTTTATTGTTGTTATTCTTAACAAAAAAAGTTGGCATTTACTCCAGTGCAAGCTCTGAGTACGTGCTGCAGTGTCAGGGGCACAGACTTGTAAGTGGCCATGTTAAACTAACAACAGCGAGTACACGTTACTGCAAAGCCTGGGAAGGATTTTCGTATATTTTGAAGTTGTATAAAACAGAGCTTCCCAAACTTGTTCCCACTGAGGCTTGAAAAATTGTTGCAACCCTTCAGTGACAGCTGGCGCGGAGGCTAGGACAAATCTAACATGCGCCTGCCTGTAAGCAGGTTTGCCTGTGCGCGCCCGTCTACCTGTGAGCATGTCCGCTTGTGCGCGTGTCCGGCTGCCCACATGTCTGCTTATCATCTTGTGCAGCTGTCTGTATGTCAATCTCAGTGTACAGCTGCCTGTTGGCTCAGGAGCACAACCGTCCAAAATGACTCAAGAGCGAGTGTTGCTGTCTTCGAGCTCCCAACTAGTGTTTCAGCTGGTCTTTCAAGCAGGGGGTCCTGACCTCACTTTAGAAAGCAGTGTCACAGTTTGACAGTTCTCCATTAGGATCCAACCTACCTCAACGATAATAAAATGTGAGGCTGGATGAACACAGCATGCCCAGCAGCACCTCAGGAGCATAAAAGCTGACGTTTCGGGCCTGGACCCTTCATCAGAGAGGGGGATGGGGTGAGGGTTCTGGAATAAATAGGGAGAGAGGGGGAGGCGGACCCTGCAGCCCAATGATATCAATGTGGACTTCACCAGCTTCAAAATCTCCCTTTCCCCCACCGCATCCCAAAACCAGCCCAGTTCGTCCCCTCCCCCCACTGCACCACACAACCAGCCCAGCTCTTCCACCCACTGCATCCCAAAACCAGTCCAACCTGTCTCTGCCTCCCTAACCTGTTCTTCCTCTCACCCATCCCTTCCTCCCACCCCAAGCTGCACCTCCATCTCCTACCTACCAACCTCATCCCACCTCCTTGACCTGTCCGTCTTCCCTGGACTGACCTATCCCCTCCCTACCTCCCCACCTATATTCTCCTCTCCACCTATCTTCTTTTCTCTCCATCTTCGATCCACCTCCCCCTCTCTCCCTATTTATTCCAGAACCCTCACCCCATCCCCCTCTCTGATGAAGGGTCCAGGCCCGAAACGTCAGCTTTTATGCTCCTGAGATGCTGCTGGGCCTGCTGTGTTCATCCAGCCTCACATTTTATTATCTTGGATTCTCCAGCATCTGCAGTTCCCATTATCACTACCTCAACAATAGGTCACTAATGACACTTGACCAAGTTATGCTGTCCTTTGAAGTTGCCTGTATAAGGAGTAAGCAGTACAAGATCTTTTTTAAAAATCTCATCTAACCACTGAGCTCACCTGTACCACACCCACACCCCATCGTGTGCTTAATCTTGTTTGGGCAGTGGCTACAGGGAAGTCCCACTTATATTTGGCAGGGCAGGAAAACAGGTAGCGAGCCTCCTCTCCCAAGGTGGAACTTCAGATTTCCATGAACAGCTCAGTAAAAATGTTTGATCCATTTCGCAAAATTCTGACTTCCAGACCATTTTCTCCTTGGCTCATGGCAGACACTCGGTCATACTCAGTTAGTTCACAATTAGGGAAAAAGGTACTGATTAACAAGCGAATTCTAAGGGGAAAATATCCAGTCAGAACAAATACAAAAGGATGAAGAGAGGATAAAAATAAAAACAGGTGGTCAATGACAGCTGGTTATTTTCCCTTCTTTGAAAATGTCCTCACTCTACTGATCTTTTCTCCTCTTTGAACCTTCAATTGCTGGACAGTGGATAAGCAACTCCTTCTCAAGTCAACCTCAGCAATGTCACCATAGGAGTGGAGAGAGTCCTCATCCAGATGAATGTTTAACCATATTCCCAGAATGCCAGCACCATCCTTGGGGGGAGTGAGGGGGAGGAAATTTTGGAATTCTCTACCGCAAAGAGGGCTGTGGAAGAGCATGGAGTATGTTGAAAGGGGAGATTCTGATTAACCCTGGGACACAGGGTAATATTCCATCAGCCATGATCATACTAAATGGTGGGGCTCATTCAATAAGCTGCATTGCCAATCCTGTGTAACAGGGTGTCCTTCTAAACTGTGTGCACGTGTAGAAAGAGCGAGAGAGAGCGAGAGAGAGATTCCTCAGTCTTCACTTCTCCAGCAAGATACAGAAGACCTAACACACTCAGTCTCTCCTCTGCAATACGGCACATCCTTAGAAAATCAGCATCTCCACTGCCTTGCTTAGAGGAAGCAGATAAGGCAGAGTATGAAAGCTGTGGTGTAACCAGACTTCTCCACAACTTATTACAGCTGTGGGTGAGTGTGCCAAGGACTGTGGTGTTCTGCCCAGTGCCAGGGTCAAGGGTACCCTCTGAGGCCTGGGAGGAGGAACAGAGGGTCCCAGGAAGTAATGCCCACCCTGGCACCAACACCACTAGCAGGACTGGAAAGGAGGTTAATCGAGAAAATCTGGGAGTTAGGAGTTAACTTTAAAAGCAGAAGCTCCAAAGTAAGAGTCTCTGGATTGCTACGTTGGGCAAAGGCAAACTAGCTCAGAGTAAATTAAGTCAGAGTTAAATGCGTGACAGGGTTTCAGTTCATACTGCACTAGCACCTGTACAGGGGCAGATGGGGGGGGTGTTCTGATGAGATGGGTTTCATTTGACCTCCCCACCCTCTCACCAGGACCAGTGTTCTGGCAAATCGAATAACTAAGGTTGTAGAGGCAACCTTCAACTACTCTGACAGGGGAGAGCAGGTCATGCCAGCATTACAGGGGAGCTGTTTGGATAGTGATACCCAGAGTGGGGCAAGAAGGGATAGCGTGTATAAACACGAAAAATAACAGTAAATAGGATCAAAGTGTGTTGGGGGGGTGGGGGGAGAGAAGAAGGTGGCAGAAAACAGGGTAAAAAAGCAAAACTAATGGGCTCTTTATTCGAATGTTTGTCATGTTCAGAACAAAATGAATTAACGGTGAAAATGCCAGGTTCAAAAGCAGAAAGTTGCTGGAGAAGCTCAGTAGGTCCCGCAGCACCAGTGAATAAACATCCCAGTTAGTTAATGTTTTTGGTCCAGTGACCCTTCCTCAGAACTGTACCAGGTTAATGGTCATGTAACCATATGCCTTAATGTCTGTAACACGGTGATGAAAGCTGGGAACTCAACATTCAGAGGTATGTAACAGTTCAAAAGGACAAGCAGGAAGGGTGGTGGGGTAGCATTGTTGGTGGGGGATGGAATAGGTACAAGAGCAATAAGTGATCTTGGATCAGAAGATGTAGGATTTACATGGATGGAGGGAATAAAAAAGGGGAGATGACACTGACAGTGGTGGATAAGTTGTTGTCGGTGATTCGAAACAGACAGGATTTACATGTATTTGGAACGGCAAGGATTCGTTAGGGATAGGCAACACGGTTTTGTGCACAGCAAATCATATCATGAGTTTTTTCTTTGAAAAAGCAGTGTCCCACAACGATCAAAGCCTGGTACCACTGCTTCTCAATTTATATAAACTATCTGCATGTGAGTTGGTGTAGTGGACAGTGAAGAAGGTTATCTCAGAGTAAGACAGGACCTTGATCAGATGGGCCAATACGCTAAGGAGATAACAAGGTGTGGAGCTGGATGAACACAGCAGGCCAAGCAGCATCACAAGAGCAGGAAGGCTGGTTTGCTTTAGATAAATGTGAGGCATTGCATCAGCACAAGCCTTATACAGTTCATGATGGAGCCCTGGGAATGCCGCCAAAAAAAAGAAAGAAAGAGAAATGTGGCGTGTAGGTGCATAGTTCCTTGAAAGTGGGGTCACAGGTAGACAGGGTAGTTTTTAAAAGGCAGCGTATGGTACACTGGACTTCATTGGTCAGTGCATACAGTATAGGAGCTGGTATGTCATGCTGCAGCTGTACAGGTTAGGCACCTTTGGAATACTGTGTGCAACTCTGGTCTCCCCGCTACAGGAAAAGACGATGTTAAACTTGACAGGGTTCAGAAAAGATTTAGAAGCATGTTTCCAGGATTGGAGAGTTTGATCTATAGGGAGAAGGCAAATAAGGCTGGGGCCCTTTACCCTGGAGCATCAAAGGCTTAGGGGTGACTTAGAGATCCTGAAAGGTCTGTTTCCGTGCTGTATAACTAAGATTCTATTACACCGGTAGGGATCGTCTATCAGTCTAACAGTAGCTACACAGTGGGATACAGAATAAATCAGGAGATAATATGGGCGTGTGACAAAGTCAGCACATGTAGTTCCACTATACCGTGTATTTTATTAATGTGAACTGGCTGTAATGCAATTGATGAGGGGGGGGGGGCGCTGTGGGGGAATGCTGAAACAAGGACAAGTACAAAGGAATGAGGTCAGAGCTGGCTGCAGTGACTGGGAAGGGAGTTTAGCAGCAAAAAGGTGGTTGAGAAATGATAACAACAACAGATATTGATGAGAATAGTTCATAGCTCACATGGAAAACAGTTGGGAGGTGTTTAGGGAAGGTATATAGGCATATTCAGTTGAATGCAAAGCCAGCAGTGGGACAGCTGCTCAGATCTGGAACGCTCACCAGGTCAGGATTAGGGAGTGTAGACATCTTTGAGGCAAGTGGGGTGGGAGGTAAATAGGGTGAGGGTTTGAAAACAAGGTTACAAAAGTTCCAAAAACGAAGGCAATGCTTGACTGTGAGGTCAGCAAGCACAATTGGGTAAATGGGATTTGGTAAGGTTCCAGGTAGCTGTGTTTCAGATGTTTATGGAGAGTGGAACGTGGGAAGTCGGTCTCAAGTCCACTGAAATGGTCAAGTCTACAGATAAAGGCATGAATGAGGGCTTCAACAGCGGATCAGCTCAGGCAGCAGCAAATTTGGACAATGTTACAGGGTTGAAAATAGGCTCCTTCTATAATGGAACGGACATGGTGTTTGGAAGCTCAGCTCAGGGTGAAATATGACACTGAAGTTGTAAATAGACCTACTTTGTCTGAGACAGACAGTCAACAGCAGAGAGATAAACTAGTTGCTAGGGAACAGAGTTTGGAGTGGCCTTTGAAGACAAGGGCTTCAGCCTTCCCAATATCCAACCACAGGAGATCTCTGCTCATCCATTATCAGTCAGAAAGACAGGGTCTGAGTTATATATAAAAAAAATAGGCTGGGACATTTTTCACTGGAGTGTAGAGGTTGAGGGGTGACCTTATAGAGGTTTATAAAATCATGCTGGGCATAGAGAAGGTGAATAGCAGAGGTCTATTCCCTAGGGTGGGGGAGGCTTCCAAACTAGGAGACATGGATTTAAAAAAGTAGAGAGGAGGAAGTTTGGAAAAAAAAGGACATGAGTGGCAACTTTGTTTTCTGAACAGAATGCTGTGTGTGGAATGAACTGCCACAGGTGGATGCAGGTAATTAAAAGGTTTTAAAAAATCATTTGAATAAGTACATGAAAAGGAAAGGTTTGAAAGACATGGGCCAAATGCAGGCAGGTGGGACTAGCTGGACCAAAAAGGTCTCTTTCTGTGCTGTATGACTCAATAACCCAAGAGGTAACTTCTTCCATGCACAGGGCAATACATATACAGAACAAACTGCCAGAGGAAGTGGTGGAGGATGGTACAATTACAACATTTTAAAAAGCCATCTGAATGGGTATTTGAATAGGAAGGGTTTAGAGGGATACAGGCAAAATGCTGGCAAATGGCACTAGGTCAAATTGAGATGTCTGATTGGCGGGGACAAGATAGACCAAAGGGTCTGTGTCTGTGCTATACGACTCTACATTGAGCAAGCAAGCAGTCAGATAGCTTAGCAACAGCAGGAAGTGAGACCAGTGACATGCGAGACATTTTGACAAGTTAAGCCTATATCCTATTCCACAAATATTTGTGGTCTGAATTCCGTTTACTCATGCATCTGGTTTCAGAAGCACTGACAGGGATCTGTACTGACTAAAGGTTTATTTGGGAGATGAAGGCAGCTGGTCAGAAACGAAACATCTGGGGTAAGAGGAAAAAAAAACTGGCTTTTATATAATGCCTTGCATCCATAAAGGTCTGGAGTGAAATCACTGCCAATTTTAGAGTGAAAGTCACTGTTATAATGAGGGAAATGTTTAAACTAAACAACTGGGAACAACAACAGGATACTTAAATCAAAGCAGGCCAAGCAGTATTAGAGGAGCAGGAAAGCGGACATTTTGGGCCTACAACTTTTATTTCCCTCATTACAACAGAAGGGTCTACGCCCAAAACATCAGCCTTCCTGCTCCTCTAATGCTGCTTGGCCTGCCGTGTTCATCCAGCTCCACACCTTGTTATCTCAGATTCCCCAGCATCGGCAGTTCCTACTATCTCGGATACTTAATCAGATTGATCTTAGTTGAGGTGTGGAGGTTACCTAGCACATGGAGAAATAAGGAAGGGATGATCACCTTAGTGGGGCTGTACTATAGACACCTTAATAACCAGCAGGGAATTGAGAAACAAATTTGTAAGAAGATCTCATTTATCTATAAGGATAATAGGGTGGTTATGGTTGGGGATTTTAACTTTCCAAACATAGACTGGGACTGCCATAGTATTAGGGGCTTGGATGGAGAGATATTTGTTAAGTGTGCACAAGAAATTTAGTATGTGTATGTATCTACTAGAAAAAGTGCAAAAAACTTTACCTATTCTTGGCAAATAAGGCAGGGCCGTGTGACTGAGATGTCAGTGGGGGAGCACTTTGGGGCCAGTGACCATAATTCTGCAAGTTTCAAAGTATGACCAAAAAGCATAGACTGGACCTAAAAGTTTAAAGTTCTAAATTGGAGGAAAGCCAAATCAGACAGTATTAGGCAAGAACTGTCAAAAGTTGATTGGGGGCAGATATTCACAGGCTGGAAAATGGGAAACCTTCAAAAATGAGATAACAAGAGTCCAGGGACAGTATGTTTCTGTTACGGTAAAGGGTAAGGCTGGTAGGTGTAGGGAATGCTGGGTGACTGAAGAAACTGAGGTTTTGGTCAAGAAAAAGAAGGAAGCATATGCCTGCTATGGACAGCAGGGATCAAGTGAATCCCTGGAAGCGTATATAAGGCAGTGGAACTATACTTGAGAGAAATCAAGAAGACAAAAAGGGGACATGAAATAGCTTTGGCAAAGAGGGTTAAGGAGAATCCAAAGGGATTCTACAAATCGTTACCCTGTAGTCCGTAACGTGAGAGAGAGAACAGGCCACATTAAACATCAGCAAGACCACCTGTGTGTGGAACCACAGGGAATGGATGAGATACAAAATAGTAAGAACTGCCAATGCTGGAGACAGATAACAGTGTGGAGCCGGAGGAACACAGCAGGCCAGGCAGCATCAGGAGCAGGAAAGTTGACGTTTTGGGTCGCAGTCATGTCTAAAAGAGAGTCCCGCTCTGAAACATCAACTTTCCTGCTCCTAAGAGATTTACTGGGCACCTTGCTAAGATATTTATATCGTCAATAGGCACCAGGAGAGGTGCCTGAAGGGCAGCTAACGTGGTGCCACTATTTGAGGAAAACCCAGGAACATTAGACCCGTGAACCTGAGATCAGTGGTAGGTAAATTGTTGGAGGGAATCCTGAGGGACAGGGTTTGCAAACGCAAGGACTGATTAGGGATGTCTTCACGCGTGGGTGATAGTGTCTCACTAACTTGGTTGAGATTTTTGAAGGCATGATGAAGATGTTTGAGGGCAGAGTGGTGGACATAGTCCATATGGACTTCAGAAAAAGGTGTTCGACAAGGTAGAAGATGGTAGACTGTTTAGTAAAGTTAGATCACACAGAATACAGGAAGAACTAACTGTTTGGATACAAAATTAGCTCGAAGGTAGGAGACAGAGGTTGGTGGTGGAGAGTTTCTTTTCAGGCCAGAGGCCTGTGACTCGTGGTGTACTGCAAGAATCAATGCTGGGTCTGCTGCTTTTCGACATTTATATCAATGATCTGGACGTCAATGTCGGAGATATGGTTAGTAATTTTACAGATGATACCAAAATTAGTGTAGTAGACATTGAAGGTGACCTCCGGGTACAACAGGACCGTGATCAGATGGGCTGAGAAGTGGCAGATTGGCAAGGTGTATCAGGGCAGGACTTAGACAATTAATGGTAAACTCCTAGGGACTGTTGCTGAATAAAGAGACCTTGGGGCACAAGTTCATAGTTTCTTAAAAAGTGAAGTCACAGGTAGACAGGATAGTAAAGGCGAGATTTGGTACACTTGGTCAGTGCATCGAGTATAGGAGTTGGAGGTCATGTTGCAACTGTACAAGGCAATGTTTAGGCCACTTTTGGAATAGTGTGTTCAATTCTGGTCTCCCTGCAATATGCAAGATGTTGTTAAACTTGAAAAAGGTTCGGAAAAAGGTTTACAACCTTGTTGCCAGGGTTGGAGAGTTTCAGCTATAGACGAGGCTGAATAGACCGGAGCTGTTTTCCCAGGAGGGTTAGAGGCCTTGGGGAGGGGGGGGGTTGGGTTACATTCTAAACGCTTATAATAGGTCATGAGGGGCATGGATAGGGTGCATGGTGAAGGTCCTTTTTCCCAGGGTAAGGGCACAGGTTTAAAGGTGGGAGGGGAAATATATAAAAAAGGGGCACCTTGCTAAGATATTTATATCATCAATAGGCGCCAGGAGAGGTGCCTGAAGGGCAGCTAACGTGGTGCCACTATTTGAGGAAAAGCCAGGAACATTAGACCTGTGAACCTGGAGATCAGTGGTAGGTAAATTGTTGGAGGGAATCCTGAGGGACAGGGTTTGCAAACGCAAGGACCCAAGGGGCAACGTTTTCATGCAGAGGATGGTGTGTGTGAGGAATAAGCTGCCAGATGAAGTGGTGGAGGCTGGTACAATTACAATATTTAAAAAGGCATCTGGATAGGTATATGAATAGGCAGTGTTTAGAAGGATATGGGCCAAATGCTGGCAAATGGAAATAGATTTAAGGTATCTGTTTGGTATGGACAAGTTTTCAGGAAGGGTCTGTTTCTGAGAGGTCAGGGAATTAAGTGAGGAAGGGAAGGGAATGCACTTTCGCTTTGCTATTTCCACTTTATCCACCTCTAGGAATCTGTCCTTACTCTACCACAAGTGAAGAAACAATTATTTGATAAGTACCATGCGGTTAATGTTTATTCTATTTCTAAATGATCTAAAATCATAAAGGAACTGATGGTAGAGTTAAATTTTTAAAAATCCAAAATAAAGAAACTCACCATTGAAAATATAATTAAGAAGTTAATTCAAGCAGAAGAGGTGGTGTGTGACAGCTGCAGGATGTGGGGGCTTCAGAGGCTGGAATTGAACCTGGGTCCCTGGAGCTGTAAGACCTAACCACTGAGCCCTAACCGTTACAATCCGTGTAGATAATCAGTGACAGACAGGACAAGAGATTCTGCATAATCAGCATAAGGAGTTAGGCACTAAATTAACAGTCAGGGCCTCTTTGGATTATTACCAGAGCCATGTGCAAACTGGAAGGTGGTGATTAAGATTAGAGAAGCGATTGTGGGGTCCAGTGGTGAGAGAGTGAGAGAGCAAGATGGGCTCACGTCCTGAAGCACTGGTAGCAGGACTGGGAAATATAGGAACTCCATCACTGGGACAGTCTACACCTGAACCACGCTGGACCCAGGATTTCAATGAGCTGCATAACTAGGGAAGTAGAGAGGCTTTTAAATTAAATACTGGTAGAAAGGGATCATATTTGCTAACTCTGGTACGTCAAAGGGTAGAGAGACAAGGCAAGAGAGAAGGCTATTAAAGTGGGAAGTGATAAAACTACTTGATATCTTTATTTATGTCACACCCCTGCTCCTCTTCCACCTGTACTTCTATATTGCATGTGTGGAATACATGTGCTTTTACAGGATATGTAGCATAAAGACAGCCTTTTGGCCAACCCTTTACAAGAGGTTTGTGGTTAGGTTCTTCTCCAGCATCCCCCCCACTTTCCTCATCTAAATTTACCAATGAAACTATCTACCTCCTCATCACTCAAAATGTTTGTTGGCAGGCCACAAGGCATTCTCTCCTCCACAAGAGGAAACATTCTCTATATCCACACAATCAAAACTCTTCCCAATTTTATGATCTTTATTAGATCACTCAGACATGCTTCTTCAAGAGTGAAATAACCAGCCAGTCATTGCCAAGACACATCATCCTGAATTGGAACTTTATCACTGTTCCCTTACGGTCACTCTCTTCCTAACAGCACACTGGGTCTATCACATCACATGGACTGCAACAGTTCAAGGTGGAAGCTCACCACCTTCTCAAAAGGCAATTTCGGAATAAGCCAGCAAACACTGGCTCAGGCAGCAAAGCTTTCCTTAAAAATTCCTTCTTCTGATATGCATGCCATGTATTTCTCAAATCAACTATGTCAATCTCTTGTCAATACAGTGTGGAGCTAGAGGAACACAGCAGGCCAGGCAGCATCACAGGAGCAGGACAGTCAACATTTTGGGTTTACACCCTTCATCTGGACTGGGAAGGGGGAAGGGAGCTTGGAAATGAGAGGCTGGCAGTAGGTGGATGCAGGCGGGGGTATTGGAGATTGGGTCAGTGGGAAGAGTGGGAGTGGACTGGTTGTGTCAGGTCAGGGAGTCGGGGATGAGAAGGGGGGGAGGGTTGGACAAGACATGAGGCTCAGGGCAGGGAGATTTCAAAACTTCTTCCCCATCTATCTGCCCCACCCTTCCCAATGACCAACCCCCACTACCCCCTAGCTGCATCCACCTATCACCATCCCACCTACCTTCCTCCAGATTAATGCCCCTTCCCTCTTTATTTCAGAGTTCCCTTCCGCCCCCCTCCCCAGACCTGAAGGGTGTAAACCCTCTATTTCCTGTTCCTTTGCTGCCTGACCTGCCGTGTTCCTCCAGCTTCACACTGTGAAGAGTCTGAATCCAACAGCTGCAGCTCTTGCTATCTCCTACGCAAACCTCTAATGTCTTTTACACATTATGTAATATAAACTAGAACTGCATACAGTACACCATGTGATATAACCAAATTTCAACAGAGGTTTAAGTTAGAGAGTTTGTATTTCTTAATTTATGGCCTTGTTTATGTGTGGTGTAACTGTGTGATTTAGGTATTTGTACTCAGATGCCTTTGTTGCTGTACTCCACCTAGACTTGTACTTGCCAAGTAATAAAAGTGACCTCATTGTTCTTCCTTTCAAAATGTATTACCTCCTGTTTAAAAATCGGTGTTCACACTTTGTTTGCCAATTTTGTTTTTAATTCTTAAACGAGATGTGAACCAGCAAGACCAGCATTTATTGTCCATCCCCATGCACATGAACTGAGTGGCTTATTTGACCAATTCAGGGGGCAGTTAACAGTGGACTCTGTTGCTGAGAGTTTGGAGTCACATGGAGGACAGACTAGGTTTCCCTCCTTAAAATGGACATTAGCAACACCACTTGAAGTGGTGTTAGCTGCTGGAGTTACACCCAGTCACTTGACCGTGAATCTGGGAAGTAGGCTGTGAGACAGAGGGATTGGTAGCAAGGCTATGTCAATGCTCAGTCTCCACCTTCTAGATGCCTCCCTCAATCAGAAAATGACTGTGCTTCGACAAGGACTACCCCAGTACCAGGAGCCTGAGAGCAAACATGCCAGCATTTGCTAGTCACAACCTCCCACTGGGTAAATACCAGCTGAGAGAGAAGGTGTCATGTCTCAGAGCAGCAATCAGCAGTTTTAGAAACAAACACCCATTTTCAGCTGACTGTCAGACACAGCATCACTCACAGATCAAGCAAAGGGCTGGCACAGATAATCACGGTATCCAGTTTCCCCATAGTTATCCACAGTAACTGGGGCCAAGAGTAATTACCAAAGTGCATAGTTCACACAAGAATAACAACATTTCAAACAAAAAAAATAATAAAATTCCACGTTAGGGGAGGAGGCCATCAACTCGAAATAGGCAAAAGTAGAAATACCTTGGGGGGAAAGAAAATATTGATTTACCTGATAATGAAATCAATATCATTGTTGGCGATGGTGACCACGATGTCAGGGACATTGTATGGTGTGTCAAGGTGACTCTCCATCGTAGCTCTATGAAAGGAGAGAGAAAAACAAACAAACAATCAAACAAACAAATCCCATGAGATAAAGCAGAATACATACTGAACAGCACTTACACATTCATCCAGTTGTATTTGGCATGAACAACTTCATTCTAAAACAAATGGATTCAGAACGACACAGTAAGGATTCAAATTCATTGTTCTAACGAGAGGTATCTGGCAGAGGGAACCAGGCACCAGCACACATTTCTAATCACCATATTACAAAAACAATTGGCAAAGATGGGACCAAACTGAAGGTACAATTGTTTAGTTTGTCCAGACAGTTACAAGTGTTACGTTACCTCAAGTCAGTTTTCTTGAGAAAGGCAAGGGTAGACTTAAAGAACATGGTTCTACTTCGGAGTTGAAAAATATTGGTCCTAAGTGTACAGTCACTTCCTTTTCTTTATTCATTCATGGGATGAGGGCATCACTGGTCAGGCAGCATTTATTGCCCATTCATAACTGCCCACAGGGCGGTTAACAGTCAGCCACATTGCTGGGGGTCCAGAGTCACATGCAGGCCAGACCAGGTAAGGATGATAGTTTCCCTCCTTAAAAGGACAATAGTGAACCAGGTGGGTTTTTCCGACAACTGATGATGGATTCATGGTCATCATTAGATTCTTAATTCCAGATATTGTACTGAATTCAAAATTCCATCATCTGCTGAGGTGGAATTGGAACCCAGGTCCCCAGAACATTACCGAGGTCTCTGGATTAACAGTCCAGCGATAAGGAATTTAACAAAGTTGTTACATGAATGAAAATGGTTTTAAAACGCAATAAAAAAAATGATTCTGAGATGCTTCACAACAGGATTAAAATCTAAAACTGAATATTAAGAAATACATCTGACGGCAAAAGAAACTTCAGGAGACCCAAGGTCTGGAAAAGTTGCTTGTTTTAAGGCACATATTAGAAAGGAAGAAAGAAAGAAAGGTAGATAGAAGGGCCTAAGAGGCCCAGGAAGGAATTCTAGAGTTTGGACCCAATGTCTGAAGATCAGAAATTTCATTACTCAGGTGTGAGAATGTGCAGCCCAAGGCAACATGGAGTGGTCAATGTGAAAACCAAATGTTTATGAGGAAGGTAGCTAAGAAGAGAGGGGTGGGGTGGGGAAAGAAAGGGCGATATAAAGAAACGTAAGAGGAGGCTCATGTGAAGGATAAACACTGGTAGGTCATAGGACCATTTTTTGTGCCAGAGAGTGTGTGCATGGGGGTGGGACAAGGAGAGGGGGAGTGAGGGATAGACAGGCACAGACAAGATATGGAATAAGGTAAAAAAAGGAGTCTCATGTGAAGGACAAACACTGGGAAGCCATTGGACCATTTTCTGTGCTGAAATTCTATCACGTAACCATGATCTAAAGTCAATGTCAGAATACATGATATAAATGTATACACACACATGACCTTTTACATAATCTGCACAATAGCTGTCAGACAATTATATATTTATAGAATGTCATACAGCATGGAAGCAGGCCCTTTGGCACATCTCGTCCAGGCTGATCAGGTTTCCAAAACTGAACTTGTCCCATTTGTCGGTGTTAGGCCTATAACTCTAAATCTATCCCACCCATGCACCTATCCAAATGTCTTTTAAATGCTGCGATTGTGCCCAACTCTAACCAATTCCTCTGGTTCCAAACACGCACCACCCTCTGCATGAAAGAGTTGCCCCTCAGGTCCCTTTTCAATCTTTCCCTTCTCACCTTAAACCTATACCCTCCAGCTCTGGACTCCTCTACCCTGGGAAAAGACCTTGGCTATTCACCTTATCTATGCTCCTCATGATTTTTTTAAAATAAAAATACTCTATAAGGTCAGCTCTCAGCCTCCGAAACTCCAGGGAAAAGTCCCAGCCTATACAGCCTCTCCTTATAACGCAAACCTTCCAGTCTTAGTAACATCCCTGGAAATCACTTTTGGACCTTTCCAGTTTAAGGCATCCACCAGTACTCCAAATATGGTCTTACTAATGTCTTGTAGAGCCAGAATAGGATTGTCCCAACTCCTATACTGAATGGTCTGACCGATAAAGGCAAGTGTACCAAAATGCCTTCTTCACCACTTTGTCTACCTGTGACGCCACTTTCAAGGAACTACGGACCTGAATCCCTAGGTCTCTCTATTTGACACACACAGCTAATGGTCAGGCCCTGGTGGGGTATGTCCTTGCCCTGGTTGTCTTCTCAAAATGCGTCATCTCACATGTATCTAAATTAAACTGCATCTGCCATTCCTAGGCCCACTGCCATTGTTGATCAAACATCTTGTTGCACTCTTCGATAATCATCTTCACTGTACCACCCATTTTGGTGTATCGTACAGCTTTGTACACCATCCTGACTTGGAAAAGTACTGGGTCAAAACCTTGCAGCTCCTTTCATAACAGCACTATGGGTGTCTCTACATCAGATGGTCTGCAGCAGTTCAAGATAACAGCTCAACATCTTCGAGAGCAACTAGTGATTGGTAGCAAGTGATGCCCTGCCTGCAACAGTAGTAGACTCGCCAAGTTTAAGGGCATTTAAATGGTCAGTGGATAAACATTTGGATGATAATGGAATAGTGTAGGTTAGATGGGCTTCAGTTTGTTTTCACAGGTCAGTGCAACATCGAGGGCCAAAGGGCCTGTACTGCACTGTAGTGTTCTATGTTCTATGGCTCTGCCAGTGACATAACGAAAGTGAATCAAAATAAAACTTTCACAGAGAGAATACAAAATAGTTAAAAGTTGAGAGGTTGCAACTCTCCCACTGCAAGTCAATTGCTCTGGAAATGTCATAACTGGAGAAAAACAACATTCAAAAATAAAGTGAAGACACAAGAAGAGAGAAAACCTCGGAAGGCAAATGTTTACAAAATGGGGTTTCTTGCCAAGTTAGGCAGTAAGAGTCTGCGCTGGAAGCGACCAAATCTAAAAGTAGGTCATCACTGACAATGAACAGCAGCTGGATAGTGAGAGTTGATATATTTTTTAAAAATCCGCAGGAAGCAGAGAAAATTCAATTTCTGCAAATTAGTATTGTGGCACCAAAAGGAGGATCATTTCTCTTGCATTAATCATTGCACTCGTTGCCAGATTCATGGGAGCTGGAAGAAATGTGAGCAATGGTTGGGGTACTAGCAGTTTAGTTTCACAGATAGTGCAATGGCAAGTATTCAGGGAAACCGCTCCAATACATCTGCTCAGCCGTGCCAACAGAATGGCCTACGTTTGACACGTGACCAAAAGGTTCACCTACCATTTCCACCGCGTACATTGTAACTTGACACAGCAAAATCAGACCCGGTCCTTTTTAAAAGGGAAAGTTCATATTTTTGTCAGATATACACTAGGGATCCAGCCCTGTTTACAAATAATTCTGTGGAGAGGTAGGCAACATGATTAGGCAAAATCCTGATGGAATAAGTTTGGAGGCTACAAGTTTCTCCCAGAGTCAAAGATTCAGATAGTGGGCCAGTGCCTCAGGAGGACAAATGACAGAGTGCTACTCATGCACAAGCTGTTTGTACTGAGGCCAGAGCCAGCAGATAAGAGACAGAATAAAACATGTCATGAGAGAGAGACTGGTAATACTCCAGCAGATTAAAAAACAAAAAGCAGAATAGACACACAGAGACACGACTCAGCTGGAAGTGGAAACAAATGAAGGAAGTGAAATAGGACAGGTACGAAAATTGAAGTGATGAGTGAAAGGCAAGGCAAATGTTCCACTCATTCTCTCTAATGTTTGTTGAGGATAGCAACTGAAATTTGACAGATTGAGATAGGTCTAATCCAACAGAAGATTTTAAATTGTAGGGAGCGAGCAAATAAAAACATTTACACCAAGTGTCATGGAGCAGTGGGGTTAATAGACAGAGGGGGGGAAAGACATGTGATTTGGTGATGAGGTGAGAGAAAAGAACGTTCAGAGGTGTGGGGAGGCAGACTTTTGTAGAGCAGTACCAGTGTCCCTCCCTGTGAGCCAGGGGGCCTGTGTTCAAATCATATCTGCTGCAGAGATGTGTAATAACACCCCTGAACAGGTAGATTAAAAAAACAAACAAACAGTCTGTGGGGTGAGTTTTTGGGCACGGCAATGCATGAACCACACCTGGTTTCAAAGATCATACTGGAGTGACAACGAAATGCTCAGAACAAGAGGAAAATGGGATCACATACAAAAAAGAACAGAATCGAAGGACATCATGGGCTCTAGGTATTTGAAAATGTTCTGACGGTCAAAGCTAATCTGGAGACAGTTAGAAACCCTTTCAGAGAATCCTACATAGTCAGCATTCAATAACTGCTTCCTGATAGATTTTTTTTAAAGAAGAGGTTGGAATTAAATTGGACCCTGAGATAAACTATTTCCAACCAGTAAGTCATCAGTTTATAACAGACCCACACAGCTCCTAACACTGTCTCTTCAGATGAATTACTGTGTAGGCAGGTAAAGCTTAAACAAAAATAATGGCCAGGCAAGAGCCACCCCCACCCCCTCGCTTAGTGCTTCATGTCAGAGAGCAGTGCCAAGTACACGCTGTACAGAACTGGGAGGGGTGAGAGCTGGTTCTGGCCACCAGCTGTATCCTGTGTGATAAACAGGATCAGTTTACATTCTTGGAAAGCATTGTTTCAAAACTATATTTCTTTTTACAATCAAAGTTAAAGCTCAACAACACGACTGCTAACTGTAAGGGTCAACATCAAGGAGTTTTAATCATTCTGGTTTCAGAGGGATCTTCCCAGAGAAGTGGGACTCACATTGTGTTCTTAAATGGGGTCACTGTTCCAAATAATGCCTGCTCTGACATTTCTCCGGGCAGCAGAGATCAGAGAGAATGGGAGGGCGGTGGCACTCAAACATGACGTGGCAGAACATGAGACAGCTTTGAGTCAACGTTGCCAATCTTCACAAAACCCCACCACTTAAAACTGTGAGAACTGCCTGTGTTGTTCCAAGGTGGTGTAGGAGTTGCTGGGACGTTTGTAGCAGCATTGCCAGCTTTTGTTTGTTTGTGTTGTATCTGACCCACAGCTAAGACCACCTCACCCAGGCACAGGAGGCAGCCTTTGAGTAAAGGTAGCGTTCCCAGTTGTCAGGTGGAAGGTGGAGGGTTTTGGATCCTGCTTCACACTGTCCCAACGACTGTTTGCTTCTGAACAGTGGGGCTACTTTCCACAGCGAAACGTTCACCAGCTGGACAATGAGATTCCAGAGCTATCATCTGGTAAGGTGATGGTCACAGCCACAAACATGCACTCCTGTCACAGCTCTTTCAACAGTCAACCAGATTGTGAATTCTTCTTTTTAAAAAGGTGGTAGAGATGAAAAACGACTACAACCTGGATGTAGCAACTCACCAAGGGCTTAGTGTGTGTTTATTGATTGATTCCATCGCTTACAAACTTTTGTGATACAGAAAAATTCAAAAAGGCAGACTGAACTGGCTGTGGCTATTTTCCCTGGAGCATCAGAGGCTGAGGGGTGATCTTACAGAGGTTTACACAATCATGAGGGGCATGGAAAGGGTGAATAGACAAGGTTTTCCCCAGGCTAGGGGAGTTGAAAATTAGAGGGCAAAGATTTAAGGTGGGGGGGGGGGGGGGAAGATTTAAAAAGGAACTGAGGGGCAATTTTTTTCACTCAGAGTGGTGCGTGTATGGAATGAGGTGCCACAGGAACTGGAGGAGGCTGGTACAATTACAATATATAAAAGGCATCTGGATGGATATGTGAATAGGAAGCGTTTAGAGGGATACAGGCCAAATGCTGGCAGACGGAACCAGTTAAGTTTAGGAAACTTGGTCGGTGTGGATGAGTTGGGCCAAAGGATCTGTTTCCATGACTCATATTTTGGTATTTTTTTTAAGAAAAAAGTCTTGGTTTTCTCCCCCACCAACACTGCTAACCAGTGACAGCAGCTGCAAATATCCAGACAGCATGTCGCCAGTGCTATCCTCGAAATGCGCTGCACCTCCCTCCGCCATCCCCACCATGGTATTCTCCAGTGCTGACCACTGCTGCTGTTCACAGAAACAAAATGCACTTCTCATCCTGCCTCCTTCACACAAACAAACGATGCATCTCCAACATTCATAGAGATAGTAGGAACTGCCTATGCTGGAGAATCCGAGATAACAATGAGTAGAGCTGGATGAACTCTGCAGGCCAAACAGCATCAGAGGAGCAGGAAAGTTGACGTTTTGGGTTGAAGAAGGGTCTCAACCAGAAATGTCAGCTTTCCTGCTCCTCTGATGCTGCTTGGCCTGCTGTGTTCATCCAGCTTCACACCATGTTATCTCCAACATTGAGCTGTCCCATTGATCTGGAAAATTCTACAGCTCCCCAGACAGAACGGCTGCCTTTTGTAACCATCCCACAGAACCTGGTCCCTAAACAAACAGGGGTTTACAAAATTTCTCTTTCACTTCCGAAGAAAAATTCTAGACTGGTTCCACAGATGGACTCATGCGAGTCCATCTATGGCACTCAAGTGCAGCCGACTGTGCGTCAACAACTCACCCTCTAACCTTTTGTTTTAAAATTCATTTTTGAGATGTGGAGGTCACTGGCTGGGACAGTAATTATTGCCTATCCCTAATTACCCTGGAGAAAGTGGAATTGAAGAGGTATGTATGTTTAAAGAGATGCCTGTGGTTTGTTGGATAGAGTCAAACTCCAATGTTTGTGTTGCCTTGATATACTACTGTATGGATCCAAACTGCATTTGTAATTAAGCAAATCATTTTATGATTGAAGCTTTTTTTGAAATTAAAGAAGTCAAGGACGTGCAGAATAGAATCCAAGTCACAAACCACAGGATCACAGCAAGTTAATGATTGCAACCAATAAGCAGCATGGAACAAGGCCTGAGGGCTGAAAACAAGTGGCAGGATTTTCCCTCATTCTCTATGGTCAGCCAGCTAGGGCATGGGGGCTCTTAGCTCAACTGACCCTATCCCCAGCCCCCAGGGTCCGAACTCTCTTATCATTACCTTCCATTGCGTGCAAAGACAGGCCTCACCTCATTGCATTCTTCAGTAACTCAGGCAGGATGTAGTCCAGGGGCATTGGGATGTATGGGTATCTGGCTGCCACATGGCCATTTATCTGCACTCGTGGGGAATTTCCATACTGATGCTCGCACAAGCGCCTAGAGGAAGAAAGGGAACAAAAACGACAATGCTCATTTTTAAATGAAACTCCAGCCTGCTCATGTCCGAGTGACAGAAGCATTAACTCTGCAACTTTTACCACAGATGCTGCCTGACTATAAGATACAGGAGCAAACTTAGACCATTCAGCCCATTACAATCTTGAAAGCTATCACATTGCAGAATTATTGAATTTTTTTTTCCGGTAAACAGAACGAAGCAGTATCTAGGTACTGCACAATTTAAAACCACTTAAGGAACAACAATAAATAATCACTAAGAAATGCAGCAAAAATATCACTGCCATACGGTTGTACCGAAAGCTGCATAACTCTGCTTAATCAATCAGGACTAATTAATGAAGCTGCATTTTAAACAATATTCAAGGGCATGAAATTTATAATAAAAAAAGAGACCAAGGGTTATAGGGAGGAGGCAGGAGAAGGGAACCCTGCTGAGCATTCCTACATATTTCACTTTAGTCTTTACTTGTGCACGCATCTGGTTTGTTGAAAGAGGTGGAAGAGGATGAGAGGTTAATATAATTTTTGCTCATCATGTTGCAGTGTTCAAATTGATTTCCACCTACAACTTCCTGGATTTGCTCTTTTTTTTCCAGATACCCTCGTAGCGGTTTGATCAAACAGGCTTCCTCCCAGATCTGATCTCCCCTCAAATCTCACCCCACCCCCATTCCATCCAGGAAATGCACACACCAGATCACTGTCCTTGGTACAAACTCAGAAGTGCCAAGGACATTCCTGGTGATACTTCTCAACACGCTGCTTCGGATTTAATAAGAATCCAGAGAATTCTGCGTAAACAATTGTCAGCTGTCATTTAAAACTTGCTGACTGACATTCTGAAGTCTGTTTTTGCACATTTTAGTTGAGTTCAAAACAAAAGACAGATTTTTTTAAAAAATTAGTTCTTCTTCAAACATAATTGGATTTATAGGATTGACTTATTCTTGTTGCTTTCTTTTACAAGCAACAAAAAACACTATAAAAGATAGAAAATAGTGCTCAAAAACTACCTTTCTAAAAACCCATAAAAATAGGAGTGAAATTAAAAATTCCAAGACATAGGAAACTGCTATAAAGCACCAGATGGGAGGTTAGTATTTGGTCCCTTGCTACTTAAGACCACAATAACCACCCAGCAACATCAATTAAAGAGCAAACTTTCCAGAGACTTGGTGCATGGAGAAGGCAAGTGGGAGCATGAGAAGTGCTGCTAACTAGCCTCAACTTGCACACCCAAGTGAGGTGCAGATGCAGGGAGGGTCCTCATCCAGAACATCGAAGACACAGGATGGCACAGTGACACAGTGAGTAGCACTGATGTCTCACACTGCCAGGAACCTGGGTTCAATTCCAGACATGGGTGACTGTGTGAAGTTTGCACATTCTCCCTGTGTCTGTGTGGGTTTTACTCCAGGGGCTCCAGTTTCCTCCCTCAGTTCAAAGATGTGCAGTTTAGGTGGACTGGCCATGCTAAATTGCCCCATAGTGTCCAGCAATGTGCAGGCTCGGCGGGTAGGGATAAGGTAGGGGATTTGGGCAGGATGCTCTTTGGAGGTTGGTGTGGACTCAATGGGCTGAATGGCCTGATTCCACAGTGTAGTGATTCTATGAATAGAAAATGCTCACCTGTATCATCCAGAAATGACAGTATGAAAAAGGAGAGTACAGGCAATGATCACTGCTACAGAAAGTGCACAATGAATTTTAATCGTGTCAAATGTTGATCTCAACCTTGCAAAGAGCTATCTGTACAGCTGGTCAGAGGGAACAGTGAGGAGCACAGGACACGTTAGGGAGGTAGAAGAGAAACCATAGCGTACCAACAACAACACAGCACTATTAATCCAGAAGCCCAGGATAATAATGTAACCACAGCAAATGGCAGAAATTAAATTCAATTTTTAATTTGTAGCTAGAACTGACAGTCTTACAAAACCAGCACTGAATTTTTTCAAACAAAAAAAATAAATTGTCAGGCCCACTAAAACCCTTCAGGGATGGATATTTGAGTCCTTACCGAGGCAGGCCTCCACATGACTACAAACCCCAGCAACGTGGAGGACTCTTAGCCGGCCAGTTCCAAGGGCTCTTTAATCACTCATTACATAGGGATGGACAAAGCAAAACGCTGATTTGCCAATGACACTCTCATTCTATGAGAAATCTCTTCTAAATTCTCAGATATGTTGACAAAAAAGCGGACAGGGCAGCGGTGAAGGATACCGTAAACTTGGGTATCCTTCGAATGACTTGAAATTTCAACTCCACACCCAGAAGGAAAAGTTGCCTGCAGCTTTAACTGCAAATAAAATGGACGTCAGAAGACAAAGACAGCGTGCCAACGTTCAGACCATGTCTAAGCTAGTCATCGAATTCATCACATCAAATTAATGTCACTTGATGAGGTGGTCACCATTTCTTAATCAAAAGTACATTACAGAATTCTCTATTTAAATGTTCTAGAATCCAATGCAATCCATGACTTGTATCAACCTTTAACATCAGCACAGGAGAAATACAGCTGGTCCACTGACTATATATCAACACCAGCTGCTCCAATCCAATTTCTAACCACTCTCAATCTCACAGTCAGCATTCTGACTTTTTTTGTACTTTAGCTTTTTATCTGGTTCTTCTTTCCTGAACAATCCTCATTAGGTTAACGGTCATGAAAGGTCCAATGGCCTTACTCACGCAGGCAAGGATTCTGCTGAAGCCACACAAAAAGGAGGTGTGAGTGGTTCACCACTGGTTGCTGTGTTTGCCATTTAAGAACAGTTCAATGAACTGTCATGGTTCACAAAACACTTGTCAATATTTGAGACACGTAATAAACACACTAAATAAATACAAGCCTTTTCTCTCTAGCGCGCTGGAAATAAATCTCTGCACTTACAGTAAAGCAATCCACATTCAAATATCCTCAGCCCATTTCTAAGTTGTTCCTTTACACTTCAAGGGAATTTAAATTTCAGGTCACAGGGACAAGAAATATTTCCAGCTGCATTCCTCATTGTTAAAGTCAACTGTACCCCCACAAAAATCAACATTCTGGAAATTATCAGTGACTAGAAACTGGACTATCCATATATAAATATAGTGCCGAAGAGTGGATTAGAAGCTACGAATACTGCAGCAATTCATCTACTGACTCCCCACAGCCTGTCTATCATCTACAAGCCACAAGTCAGGAGGGTGACAGAATACTCCCCACTTGCCTAAATGGGTGTAGCTCCAACAACACGAGAAGTTCAACACCATCCAGGACAAAGTAGCCTGCTTGGCTGACACCCTCTTCAATAGTCGCTTCCTTTACCACTGATGCACAGGGGCACCATCTACAAGTTCACCATGGCTCCTCCAACAGCACCTTCCAAACCTGTGACCTCTGCCTCCTTGAAAGACAGGGGCAGCAAATCAAATGGAAGAGCACCATCTTCAAGCTTCTCCCCAACCCATATTGACTTGGAACTATGTTGCCATTCCTTCACTACCGATGGGTCAAAATTCTGGAGCTCCCTTCCTATCCAGCATAGTCAACCTACCTACACCTGTTTTTTTTTGTCTGAATAGCTGTGGACCAACTCACCACCTAATTCTGGGCAGCAGAAATAGGCAACAATATATTTGGCTTTATCAGCAATGTGCATGTCACGAAGGAGTAGAAAATAGAAAAAAAACCACACAGAATTTAACTAGGAGTTTAAAAATTGAAGCAAAAACCTGGTACCCGTGCAAGTGACTGCAAAGCTATTAGGTGTATGTTAACAGTACCGATTGCCCATTCCCCAGTGAATCTCTGCACAGCACTCCTATTAGCTGCAACCTTTCGGAGAACATACAGCCTTGCAATTGTGAAGTGTCTCGTGCGACCTCAGGAGCTTCCAAGGTATTTCACAGATATTCTGGTACTTATTATTTTCAAAAGAAAAAAAGTAGCCAGTGTAGGAAACATGGCAATCCACTTAAAGACAGGAATCTTCCATTATAAGAAGTGGACAACAGCTGAACGACATTTCGGTGGTGTTGGTTCGGGGTTAATTGTTTGCTGGGTTTGTGAATGTGTCGGATTTAGAGCTGTAAGGGTGAAACGGTTTCCAATGGCTAAAAATGGTTAAAACCCAAGTCACCAAATTGAAGGTCATTAGCAGAACTAAGTGGCACTGAGGACAAATATTACAATGTTATAGAATGCACTGTCTGAAAGGGCTGTGGGAACAGATTCAATCCAGGGAATTTAATACTTACTTTCCAAAGGAAAAAAGTCACAGGGCTATACAGGGATAAAGCAGGGGAGTGGAACTAACTTTTTTTTGGAAAGGGTTGCTTAATAATAGTGTACAAAGCTATAACATGGACCAAATTGACTGTGCTTTTTCAATTCTAAAAATGCCTGAGGACAACAATGAGAATTCCTCAGCACTACTTCACAAAAAATGCCGTGGGATCTTTTACACTCACTTAAGGTGGCAGGCTGGGCCTCTAAGTTCTCTTCCAAAAGGCAGCACCATCGGCAATGGAGCACTCTCAGCATTGCACTGGAAGGATCGGCCTAGAGGCAGGAGGCGATACTGAACTTGCTTCAGACACCTGTTAGACCTCAGCTGGAGTACTGTATACTCTAGGTGCCACATTATAGGAAGGACGCAAATACATTGGAGAGAGAGTGCAGAGCAGTTGACAAGGATGGTTCAAGGGATGACAAACTTCAGTGATGAGGGTAGACTGAAGAAGTTGGGACCTAGTTCTGGTCACCAGTTATAGGAAGACGAAGCTACAGAGGGTTCAGAAGAGATTTGCCAGGATGTTGCCGGGTGCAGAAGGCTTGAGTTACAAAGACAGACCTAACAGGCAGTCACTTCTTCTGTTAGAGCTTAGGAGGTTGACAGGCAGTTCTACAGAAGTTTATAAAATAATGAGGGGAATAGATAAGAGTTAATGGCAGTGATAATGGGAACTGCAGATGCTGGAGAATCCAAGATAATGAAATGTGAGGCTGGATGAACACAGCAGGCCAAGCAGCATCTCAGGAGCACAAAAGCTGACGTTTTGGGCCGAGACCCTTCATCAGAGAGGGGGATGGGGTGAGGGTTCTGGAATAAATAGGGAGAGGGGGAGGCGGATCGAAGATGGAGGGAAAAGAAGATAGGTGGAGAGGAGAGTATAGGTGGGGAGGTAGGGAGGGGATAGGTCAGTCCAGGGAAGATGGACAGGTCAAAGAGGTGGGATGAGGTTAGTAGGTAGGAGATGGAGGTGCGGCTTGGGGTGGGAGGAAGGGATGGGTGAGAGGAAGAACAGGTTAGGGAGGCAGAGACAGGTTGGACTGGTTTTGGGATGCAGTGGGTGGAGGGGAAGAGCTGGGCTGGTTGTGTGGTGCAGTGGGGGGAGGGGATGAACTGGGCTGGTTTTGGAATGCGGTGGGGGAAGGGGAGATGGCAGTTGTCTTTTCCCTAAGATGGGGGATTTCAAGACTAGGGGGTATATTTTTAAGGTGAAAGGAGAGAGATTTAAAAAAAGACGATGAAAGGCAATTTTAATTTTTTTTGTTTTACTCAGGAGGGTGTTTTGTATGTGGCATGAACTTCCTTAGGAAACGGCGGATGTGGGTACAATTACACTGTTTAAAAATACATTTAGATAAGTACATGGCCAGGAAGGGTTTGCAGGGATATGGGCCAGGAGCAGACTAGCTGGACCAAAGGGTCAGCTCCCATACTGTATGGCTCTATAACAGCATCAAACATGCTGACCCATCAAGGAGAGTCTATTGCCTCCCACTAGGAGCAGCAGGTGGGTGTTTAACATGACCAACCATCTCATTTCTTAGAATATAATTCACTTCTACCCCAACTACCTCGCCTCTGCTCGGCAGCCTGACAAGATAACACAGAACAGGTTTGGGAGGAGAAAGTATTTTGAACTAAGAATTTAGATGGAGTGATTGGTATCTCAGGGATTAGTAAACAGAGGGAAAGAATGAAGATAATGAATAAAACAACTAGGATCAACAATTTGAAGAACTATTTTGTGTTTACGAAGTGAAATCTTAGGATTTGGATAAATTGATAGATACAGAATTAATAGTTAAGGCAGATTGTTGATCCTAGTTGTTTTATTCATTATCTTCATTCTTTCCTTCTGTTTCCTAATCCCTGAGATACCACTCACTCCATCTAAATTCTTAGTTCAAAATACTTTTTATCAAATCCCTTCTAAGTGCTGTCAAAAAAGGAGAATATAATAAACAGTTGAAGAAAAACAATCCTGTAGGGATGGTGGTGTGAAGCGTTAATGTCACTGAACTAGTAACCCAGAGGTCAAGCCAACGCTCTGGATGGTGGTGGGATTTAAATTCAATCAGCAACATCAGGAAATGAAAGGTAGCCTTGGTAACGGAAACCACAAAACCATGAATCATGATCAATTCACTACCGCACATCAGCAAATGGAATCTGCCATGCTTACCTGGTCTTCGCGGCAACTTCAAATTCACAGCAACATGGTTAACCCTTAACCAAGTAAGGAATGGCCTGGAAAACCACTCAGTTCCAGGGCAATTAAGAATGGACAACAAATGCTGATCTTGCCAGCAACACTGAAATCCCACAAGAGAATAAAGAAAACACAGGGATATGGGAAATAAGCAGAGAATGAAGTACACCAGGTATAAACTCATTGGGCTAATGGCCTCCTACTATATTGGACTATTTTTGATGCGAGGGCATCTTACATATTAAGATGACAGAGCCGTCAAGTGTGTAAATTAGATGGCATGATGTTCTAAGGTGTGACAGGTGGTCATGTGATTTGACACAACTTAGAGCCCCACAGTAGCAGAATGAGCTGCCGTTTGTGTGTCGAGCGCTCCGGAGGGAGCTAACAGCAAGCTGAAATGGACAATCAAAAGGTTTAAAAGAGTTTCTGCTCGTTGCAAAGGGATCAAAAAGTTCTCCCGTGTTTTGGTCAACATGAGTCAATCAAACAAACAGCATTAACTGGTCAGTCACCTCAACACTGTTCGGAAAATCTCACTGTACTCAAACTGGCTGCTTAGACTGCCCACAGGACAAGAGGTCACTTAAAAAGTAGTTCATTCAACGTGAAGTAATTCTAATGCCATGAAGACACAAAACAAAAAGGTGTTATACAAAGACCAGGAAGGGTGGCTTCAGTCGAGCACCATTTGAGCAACTGAATCTCAGCACTGCCTTCAGTGTTCCTGCAACAATTACAAAAGGAAAGAAATGACCACGGACAGCCACTTCTCATCGCTACCCGGTAGGAGACCTTGTGGTGCAATGGTAGCATTTACCACTGGAGCCAGAAGGTCCAGGTTCAGGTCCCACGTCAGGACTTGGTGGTGAGTCAGAAGGAAGGTCCATGACAATCAGCCCTGAAGTGTTTCCACCATCTCCCCAAAAGGGGAAAAAGGAAGAAAAAAAGCATGTTTCGGAAGATAACCTAAACAAAATAAAAATCACCACCTAGCGATGTCTTCCAGAAGATTTAGGTGGAGATGAGAATGGGATTGGCTACAGTAACACCATTAAGTGAGCAGGTCTCCAATAACTCATTAACTGGGCTCCTCTACAAGTCACCACTTGAACAAAGCTAAGGCATGGTCACTGCTAATAGAACCAAAATCATTTGCCACAGAAAATATGTTTTTAAATGACTATTAATTAAAACAATGCTTTTTCAAAACAAAAAAAAATTGTAAGAAAAAGTCACTTTTTTCACCAAACAGATCTCTCATTGGCTTGTGTTTCAATACAGACAAAATCTGTAGCGAAAGAACCAGAAATGGCACTGGGTTATATCCTAAAAAGTGTTCTCTCCCCCTCTCAGCCAACCCACATCCAGTCGGCTACTCACCTGATTTAGGCTCCGTATATGAGCCTATTCCCAGGTCTCTCCAGTTGAGCAGACTGATTTTTGTACAATTCCCCTCCCTATCTTTGCTCTTAAGTAGGTAACGTCAGAAACTAGTCACATTGACAACTGTAGGTACTGCACTGTTTTAACATCTATTATTCACCGAATTAGGAGATGGGGGCACAGTAAGAGTAAAAAGAATGAGACAATGAAAAAACTAAAGACAAAGAAAATGTTTCATCTGGGATTACGTGTTTCTGGCCAAATGGAGAAGGCTACTGTACATTTAGTTTTAAACAAGCACTGCATCACGCAAACAGCAATGACAGGAATGTCAGCTTTTCCCCTGCCCTTGACATAGCAGAAAAACCAGCTCGCAATCAAACGGAGTCCATACTTTTCCATCTTCAGCTGATTAGCATGACCCATCCACTTCCAGACAATACTGATAATGCAATTACTTAAAAAAAATCACAAAGACCAGGGCCTCCTGGATAAGACTCATATAGTTGCCACGGAAAAAAAAACAAACTTTAAAAATAAACTCAGTCTAAATACCACAGATTTGAAATATTAAAAAAAGTGCTGAAGGAGCGCAGTGGCTTTGGCATCATCTGTGGGGAGCATGTGCCAATGTTTTAAGGCAAATATGACTCATCTTTGGAAGTGTCACAGCATGCCCTCTACTCTTTCCAACTTCAAATGACTAACATCACACTGGGCAGGACTCACCGAGCAAAATCTACCCACTTCTCAATGATCTTCTTTGGAGACAGCCGTGTACAGATAATTCCCACAAAGTCAGGCTGCAAAAAGAGCACAAAAAACCGACAAGCTTAACTACTTCAGGAACAATGTTACGTTCCAAAGAAAGAGGCATTTCCACCTGGCAGGTCTATAGTGCTGTTTATGTCATACAGTTCCATCCCAGTGTTACTACATCGCACCATATTAACATACATCCACAGACGTAACTTGCATTTTGGGCCTATGGTTTTTCCACGATTTGAACCATAAGAAGGTTTGGGAGACTTGACGAGAAGGGGAGAGGACAGATTTACTAACAAGTTCCAAGGTGCTACAATCTAGTGAAACCGTCTTACCTTCTCATAATTAAGTCTTACTCCATTGAGCCAGCACAGTCATGTCTATATCATACAGTGTCAAAGCTGATTGATTAAAGGCACGCATTAACATGGAAGGGATAATGTCTCAGCCAAGCGTCAGCCATGATACACTTGCCTCTGAATCAGAAGGTTACAGGTTGAGATTTCAGCAGAGGAGCAGATGCTGATTCTCCAGTGCAGTACTCCAGGAGCTACATTATTGACACCAGCATCTATCAATGCAGAATTAAAGACTACCCTACCTGCTCTCTCGCGTGGATGAAAAAGATTCAGTGGGAAGTTTTGGAAACGAGCAGGGGGATTCTCCCTGGTATCCTGGATAACATTTGCCCCTCAACCAACATCACCAAAAAACCTGTTTCTGCATCTACCACATACCACTTCAAAAGTGGCTGTAAAACACTTTGGAATTTTGAGAGGGACTGAAAGGCAAAATGTAAACACGAGTCTTTCATTTCTGTTGTGACAACAGCTTCCCATCTGATCAGAAAATCTCTGCAGTGCGGCAAGAGGCCATTCAGCCCATTGAGCCTGCACCAAACCTCTGAACAGCATCTCAACAAGACCCAACCCTTCCCCCCAATCCCCGTAACCCTGCATTTTACAAAGCTAATGCACTGAACCTGCAAATTCTTGATTACTATGGGCAATTTCCCATGGCCAATCCACCTAAACTACATATCTTTGGACTGTGGGAGGAAACAAAAGCACCTAGAGAAAACTCACACAGATACAGGGCGAATGTGCAAACTCCACACACAGACAGTTGCTGGAGAGTGGAATTTACCCCGGTGCCTGGCACTGAGAGGCAGCAGTACTAACCAGCGAGCAACCATGCTGCCCCAATAGTCAGTAAGAGTTATTTCTTGGTGGTGTCAGCAGCATGCTCCCCCAGGAAGACTCAGATAGAAAAAAGGTCAAACCTGGCTGAGATTCTCAACATCAGCAACCTCCATCAAAACAGTTTGCAGAGGAGAGTGTAGCCTCTTAATCTCAACCAAGAAAAACACCCTGGACAATACCTCCTTTGGGTGTTCTGCTGCCTCTTTCAGGAGGGTGACTATACAACAGCAACAGCACAGAAAATCATCAGCCATTATTTGCCAGAGAGGGATTTTGGAATTTCTAAGTCAAGGTACAATCTAAAATAGCAACTGTTATCATGCCTGAACTCTGTTCTCACGTACAGTTCTCCTTCACAGCAGTCACCCAGTAACTTCTGGGAACTCTCCGCATTTTCTACTGCAATGTGATTGCTGTGGGCACCGCCCCCCGCTCCCAATTTCAGAACCCCTTTCCCCTTCCCCATTTCTGAAGGAGGATCTAGGCCCAAAAAGTCAGCTTTCCTGCTCAGCCTGCTGTGTTAATCCAGCTCAAAACCTTGTTATCGCAGATTCTCCAGCATCTGCAGTTCCTACTATCTCGGATTGCTGTGGGAGACAGCTTAATTATTAACATTACCAGTACTTTATCTACGTGGACTCATTCGAAGAGCAGCACACCGTTTACTGAACTCACGGGTCTCACTCCATGCAGGGTTCCCGGCATGCCTCCCTTTAAACAATTCTCTCCCCTGGTTTTTGCACATTTTCTCCGGTTCCAAAGATGGTGTCACACAGCTCACTTCCAAGAACCAGTGAGGTTCTCTTATAGACAAGTTGCTGCTCATCTTGATTGCTCCTGCAAGATAGCTCATCGTAAATCAGAACTTGACATTTTAACTGTCCTTCCTCAAAATGTTGGCTCAACAAATCTGCAATATGGGATGAAGCTGTGTAAACAGGTCTCTAAAATCTGAACTAAACCCAAGTAAAAACAGCAATTATGGTGGGATTTTCAACAGACCAGCGAAGGTCTCCCTCATCATACTGAACACTTACATTATTCTCATACAGGGTCAGGTGATGTGTTGCCAGCATACGGATTCCCAGTCGGGACGTCAGGGTGTTGTCCAGAAAAGAACGGATCAATGATTCATCCTAAAAAATTGAAGGATCATCTTATAATGAAATGCAACAGAAACCACTGCGTTAGCTATTTTCTTACTCCTATGTTTTCATCACAACTTTTGTTACCTTCTTCGGAGTCCCTGAGATGTACAGCACAGACACAGACCCTTCGGTCCCACATGCCCAGATATCCTAAATTAATCCAGTCCCATGTGCCAGCATTTGGCCCATGTCCCTCTAAACCCTTACTATTCCTGTGCCCATCCAGGTGCCTTTTAAAGATTATAACTGTACCAGCCTCCACCACATCCTCTGGCATCTCAGTCCATTCATGCACTAGCCTCTGCGTGAAGTTACCCCTTAGGTCTTTTTTAAATACTTCCCCTCTCACCTTAAAACTTCTAGTTTTGGACTCCCCCACCTCAAGGAAAAAGACCTTGACTATTCACCTTTCCCCATGCCCCTCATGACTTTACAAACTTCACCCGCTGACCCTCCAGGGAAAATAGCCCCAGCCTATTCAGCCTCTCCCTATAGCTAAAACTCTTCAACCCTGGCAACATCCTTGTAAATCTTTTCTGAACCCTTTCGGGTTTCACGACATCCTCCCTATAGTCGGGAGACCAGAACTGAATGCAGATTCAACTATTCCAAATGTCTGTTAGATTCGCATCTTACACCCTCCATAAACTTCAATACATACAAATTACTGCCATAAGTGTACGTTTGACCTTTGATGAGAGCAAAAAATGCCCCATGAGATAACATAATCAGCCTCAGAGGGTTGCGATACAGGCTGATGTTTTTCCAACCAGCTGTACTTGTGGTAGCAGAGACTCTTCAAGGAGGAAAACTGCACAAGGTTTCCCCTTGGGTCACTGCAAACATCTCCTACAGGGGAAGCTTGACAGCAGCAGTGCCTGAGCTCTGGGATTACACTCCCGGAATAAAGAGTTGCTGAGCAAAGAACAATGCAGCACAGGGACAGGCCCTTCGGCCCGACAAGCCTGCACAGATTCTAGACTGGCTTTCAGCTGTCAAAAGGGAGAAGATCCAAATATTTATGTTGCAAATGGAAAAGATTTCCTGTGGAGAATTCTATTTTCTAATCAACCTGTTCAATATGTTGCTACACATTCCCAGAGCAAGTAGATCTTGAACCTAGGCTGTTTGAATAATTTGAAAGTGGCATAAATAACACTCTAGGAGTAAGACAAAAAAGGTGACTCCAAACCCACTTCCTAAAGCTCTCATGCCTGGGGAGTTCCTCACGTCTGGTCTGTTTCTGTTCTAGAACAATTAATGGCACAGAACGAGTCAACAACCCAATAATTATTTTTTAAAAAACTGGACAACAACCATGACAATCAGGAGCGAAACAAAAAGGACCTTGTCTTCTTACATCGAGCAACACTACTACCACAAATTAACAGGACTGAAACACAAAATAACTGGCAGATTCAGCTTGAAACTTTACGTTCAAAAAAATTTTAAAAAGCTGAGTTAGGCTGGGGGAGGAGGGGCAGAGAAAAGGAGACAATTCCCCTCCTAGGGCTGGTGGTTCTCCAGAGCAGGACGTAAAATAGGCCAAGCAGAATCAAAATTTCAAGTTTAAGACCCTGCCACGAACTTTTGTTGGGCCACAATGCAGCACTGTGGAGATCATTATACATTATGCTCTATCGGATACGGCCTGATCGTTATTTCCAGCACCTTCCACTAAATATTTGGCGAAACCATAGTGAAATGCCCAGGCCATTTAGCAGCAAGGGGCTTGTGACATCAGTGTTGTTCTGTGCACCAAAACAAAGTTCCACAGGGCCTCACAGCTTTCAGTTTCCCCAAGGAGGTGGGCAGCATAGCTACAAGGCTCATTGTTTCCTGCTGTTTAAGCATGTACATCATTGACGGTTCAAAAGACAAATCCTTCCATCATGCCAGCTGCCTCCTCACCTTCAAAAACAACTTGCATTTGCCTAGCACCATGAATACAAGGAAGATTTCCCAAAGTAGCGCCTAATCAGGCAAAAAAAGGTGATGCCATACCAAATCAAAATGTTGCTGGGAATAGTGACCAAAATATCTTGGTCAAGAAGGTGCATTTTTACTGACAATGACAGCATTTCAAAAATACTCCATCTATAAAGCATTCAGGATGTCTTGAAGTTCTGAAAAGGTGCTGTATAATTACAAGCCTATAAAAGAGGAGTGAAGGCATTGAGGGGTTTCGGAAGGATGAGAGCATTTGTGCAAGGCAGATTGTCAAAACAGAGATGGCTGCCCCACATCCACTTAAAGCACATCAGGATACTGAATGTAGGTGTTTTATGAGGTACACTAGTCAGTAATTACATGCATGGATTACAGACACGGATGGGCAACCAAAGACACAGCAAATAGAAGGGACCACAGCAAGGCAAAATATGGGCGAGAATAAGGATAGCATTTATAGAGTTGGAAGGGAGGGTCCAGAGCTGCCCAAGAGGGATTGGGCCCTGAATGGGCCAGACTGGAAAGAGACTGGAAGTATTATCCCAGGTCAGGGCACAAAACGTAGCCACTTTCTAGTCTGCCTTATTGCAGTACTGCCATACGACTAGCCCACAGGACGGACACTGCCATCACTAAACAACCAACTCTATCAAAAATGACCAAAAGAATAAAATTTCACAGAAGTGGAATGAGAACCAAGCTCAGTGTCAAGTATCATCAACTGAGCTGATAGTGACAAACATTACTTTGCTCAGGATGAACGTTTTATGGAATTCTAATGCTTAGCAATTTAAAAATATAAATGTGCTCATGCTCATTTTAGCAGGGGAGTGGAAGAAGGACCAGTCAAGTTGAGAAAGAGATAAGACAGCAGCAAATTAAACTTCATTAGATGGTCTACATGTCACAGAATCAAAACGATGAGGTTTACTTGCCTCCACGTATTTGCGACATTCTCTGAAACCCTCAGCCAGCATCGTCACAACATCTTTATGGTCATCTAAGAGCTGACGAATCATCTTGCAGTACTGAGTCTCTGTCTTGCTGTCAATGATCTAAGGGAGCAAAGGAGAGAGAGGATTGCTGGATTTTGCATGATAGCTGGAAAATCCTATTTTCCAAAAAAGGGTAGGGGAGGATTGGGTAAATAGCTGCAGCCATACTCACTGGTGGGAAATCAGACAACATCTGAAAGGCTCTGATGTACAGCTCATGCTGAAATAAAGGAACACATTACCAAATGAATAAACAATTCAAATTCAACATGACGCTCACCCTCCCTCACATCATGCTCCATCTTTCAAAGGTGTCATAGCTGTGTGACTGTCGCAAGGCACACATTAATGTGCCACACTTCACCTTAACACTTCCTGTATTTGGGGCAGGGAGACACAAGAAAGTAGAGATTGACAGAGTCAAAAACATATTTGTTGATCACCAAAGCTTGGCTCAATCACATTGATTTAGTGAGAGCACTGAGTAACAGGGCAGCAACAGAACAGAGTCATCAGATCAATCAATTCCTTGTTTAATGTTGCCAAATCAAAACAGGCAAGTAACAGCGATGGATCAAGTCACCTAATTTTGTTCACTGGATAAAAATTGGCTATTCAGTCATCAAGAGATGACTGGCAGCACAGTAGTTAGCACTGTTGCCTCACCAGGACCAGGGACCCAGGGTCGATTCAAGCCTCGGGTGACTGTCTGTGCGAAGTTTGCACATTCCCCCTGTGTACACGTGGGTTTCCTCCGGGTGCACCGATTTCCTCCCACAGTCCAAAGATGTGCAGGTTGGGTGGACTGGCCACGCTAAAATGCCCATAGTGTTCAGGGATGCACAGGTTAGGTGGATTTATAGGGGTATGAGTCTGGGTGGGATGCTCCAAGGGTCAGTGTGGACATGTTGGGCTGAAGGGCCTGTTTCCACACTGCAGGGATTCTATGAACTTCCATAACCATGTCGCTAAGACTTAGGTCATAAAAACCTCATTAAACAATGGGTTGTGAAAAAAAACCTGTTTCTTTTTCCATTGAGGTTTCTTCCTTGATGGCCATCTGAATGAGCCCCTGGTGATGGACTCTGCTCAGGCTCACTAACCAGAGTGTGGGGGTGCAGCACCTAATATAAATTTAAAGAGAAGGTAAAGTATAACTTGTACACACTGCACAGAGGCTCCCAAGAAACGTCTGTTCATGTGAGTTCACCATGTTCCTCACTAACCACATTTACAGCAACTGAGTGGACAGGAGCAAGGCAGAAATAAACAAAGATTGGTAGCTGAATCTGAGAGGAATCAAGGCAGAGCATGAGCCAGAAGAAGTAATGAGTTACACCAGGAGGCAGCAGGTCTGTCATTGTAAAATTGTTTAACACTCAACCAGTGTGTCTTTTCACCAACTGAGGAAACTAACTTGCTGTTACTTTTCTAAACTACTAACTTAAACTGGCTAACTAATTCATTAAAACCAAAACCAGTAAGAATTTAAAGATAAATTACCAAATGAATCAATTAGGTTCAATTGGCAAGGCAGCATGCTGTAACTGCAGCACAGTGTCTGTAACTGGAGGCTGATAAACTCGGGCTGAGCTGCGCCAAGGATCGGGGAGGGGGGAAAACAAGCCGTCAACCCACCTTAAGAAGAGCTTTAAAGTTGATAGGAGGCTATGATGGGGATCCAGGATGGAGCAATGGAGAAGCCTCCTTTTATGATTATGGATTGTAAGCAACGAGGATGCAGGGTGTTAGTTGCAGGGGATTCGTCCTCTTGAAATCTCAAGTATTATTTCTTAATGGGTATTCCTTTAAGTACCATTTTCAGATTGGTTTGCATCTCTCTTCACCAGAGACAAATACGTTTGATACCTCTTCCATTTCCTTCTATGGAGAGATAACTTCACCCTTCCCTGCTTTAATGGACCCATTATGAGATCTCTTCCTGTTTATCTACTATAGAAGAGTTTACAACTTATTTTCATATCTCTAGCTTGTCCACTCTTACTCTCTTTTCCTTATAAATTTCTTGCTTCTCCTTCTTTGAATCCTACTTTCCTTCCAATCCTCAGTTTTACATTGCAAGACTTTTCCTTTGACCTAATATTGATCTTTAACTCCACACACCAACCACAGATAGGCCATTTTTTCCTATTGGATCTTTGAACATTAAAGAGGAATGTATATTTGTTGCAAATTATATATTCTTTAAATGCTAGCCACTGCTGGTACATCATTCTAACTTCTTAAAATGTGGCTTCCCAACCTGCTGCAGCCAACCTTTCCCACATAGCTACATGACTAAAGGCCAAGTTTTGAAAACGTAACCATATCACAGACTCTGCATAAAACTGTATTATTCCTTACAAGAGAGATAGTAGGAACTGCCGATGCTGGAGAATCTGAGATAACACGGTGTGAAGCTGGATGAACACAGCAGGCCAAGCAACAGAGGAGCAGGGAAGTTTGACGTTTCGGGTTGGGGCCCTTCATCAGAAATGGGGGAGGGGAAGGGGCTTGTGAAATAAATAGGGAGACGGGGAAGGTGGATAGAAGTTGGATAAAAGGAGAAAATAGGGTGAGAGGAGACAGACAGGTCGAAGAGGCAGGGTTATAGCCAGTGAAGGTGAATCTAAGTGGATAGTTAGGGAGGGGATAGGTCAGTCGAGGGAGGACGGACAGGTTGGGAGCCCTGCAGCCCAAGGCTATCAATGTGGACTTCACAAGCTTCAAAATCTCCCCTCCCTCGACCACATGCCAAAACAAGCCCAGCTAATCCCCGCCTCCCTAACCATTCCTCCCACCTCAAGCCCCACCCCCATCTCCTACCCACTAACCTCAACCCGCCCCATTGGCCTGTCCATCCTCCCTGGACTGACCAATCCCCTCCCTAACTCCCCACTGACATTCCTTACAACAAGGTTAGTTGCAGCTCTACATGAAAAGCTCTCTAGTATAATGTAACAGTGCATACAATACAAGTAGCACTTGTTTACCACTTGTTAGTGGCTCTTGTGATCAAGATGCCTGTGCTAATGATCCAGAGGACACAAGTTAAAAATCGCACCAAGGGGCTGCATTAAAATTAGAACACAGTTTAAAACAGGAGCAGAAACAGAAAGCTGTCAGTAAAAACAGAGCACAATGCTGCCAGGTTCTCTCTCAAACTCAGCTGGCTCACTGCCTTCCCTTTAGGGAAGGAAACCAGAACAGGCCGGATAAAATTCAACTTCTCTTTTGATTCATATGCTCAGCATTATAAAAGGGCTCCAAATGTTTTAAACCAGCTCATCACTTGACTTGCCTTTGAGTAATGTCAAAGTGAAACTGGAAAGGATCCAAAAAAAAAGACAAAAATTTACAGAGATAATACCAAAAGCAAACAAGTTTACCTAACAGGAAATGTTGACATAACAGAGACATGTAAAATTATGCAGAAAAGCAGAAACGTTTGCTCTACCTGTCAAAACCTGTGACAAAATCTGTAACTGGAAGCCAACAATATACAATTGTCACCTAGAAATTGCTTAGGGAATTAGAACAAACTTCATCCAGAGAATGGCGACAATGCGGAACCCATTACCACAAGGGACTGTTGAGATGAACAGGTAGGATGTAGTTAGTAAGAGTCTTGATGACCAAGAGGGAGAATTGAAACAAAGATCCCAATGATAGCAATGGGAGGAGGTTCCTGCAGAGCATCAATACTGATATGGGCTGGTTGGACCAAATGTAACCACAATACTATGATACAAAGGGTTAATTATTTATCAAGTTTAATAATTCTCTCTCAAAATTTGCACACTTACATTCCTCTCTCCTCCGTAGTTTTGAGATTTCTTCAAGGGGAATTTTTGTTGAGTTTAACTGAACCAAACTGTGATCTTTGATCTTTAGCTGCAATACGGAGGTAACTGACTTGCTAGAAACACGCGTTGCCTGACCTTAGCAGAGTCCATTTTGTTCATGCTTAACTGCATAGTTCATCAATGCCTCCAAACAGCAAAATGTCTTTACATCTTAAAACAGGTACCAAGTAACCACTGCCAACTGTTGTAAAAACCCATCTGGTTCGCTAATGACCTTTAAAAGGGAAAGAAATCTGCCATCCTTACCTAGTTTGACATACATGTGACTCCAGACCACAGCAATCTGCTTAAATGAGTTTTGAGAAGATTTGTAGCTCAGGTTGAGGTTCTGGATGTGAGTTTGCTCGCTGAGCTGGAAGGTTAGTTTTCTGACGTTTCGTCACCATTCTAGGTAACATCATCAGTGAGCCTCCGACGAAGCGCTGGTGTTATGTCCGCTTTCTATTTATCTGGTTAGGTTTCCTTGGGTTGGTGATGTCATTTCCTGTTCTTTTTCTCAGGGGATGGTAGATTGATTTGGTGTCAATGTGTTTGTTGATGGAGTTCCGGTTGGAATGCCATGCTTCTAGGAATTCTCGTGCATGTCTCTGTTTGGCTTGTCCTAGGATGGATGTGTTGTCCCAATCAAAGTGGTGTCCTTCCTTATCTGTATGTAAGGATACGAGTGATAGCGGGTCATGTCGTTTTGTGGCTAGTTGATGTTCATGTATCCTGGTGGCTAGCTTTCTGCCAGTTTGTCCAATGTAGTGTTTGTCACAGTTCTTGCAAGGTATTTTGTAGATGACGTTCGTTTTATTTGTTGCCTGTATAGGGTATTTTTAAGTTCATTAGCTGCTGTTTGTGTGTGTTGGTGGATTTGTGGGCTACCCTGATGCCAAGAGGTCCAAGTAGTCTGGCAGTCATTTCGGAAATGTCTTCGATGTAGGGGAGTGTGGTTATCGTCTCTGAGCCCGTTTTGTCTGTTTGTTTGGGTTTGTTGCTGAGGAATCGGCGGACTGTGTTCATAGGGTACCCAAAGAACCCAAACTCACATCCAGAATCTGCTTAAATCTTAAATACCCTCTGGGCGATTAGGGATGGGCAGTAAGTGCTGGCCTGGCCAGTAACACCACTATTAAGTTTAAATAATTAGTTTGTATTCATTAAAGTAAAAGCTCTCTGTACTACCTGCAGAAATTGTCGACACTAGATTTCCAATGTGTCCAAAACCATAGCAGTGCTTAAGTTCAGATAAATTTCTTTTTACTAACTTAAACACTGGCTTCTCAGTTTAGCAGCAAGGCTAAAAACAGATTCATTTGTTATTGGGTTGCACTTACCACCTGCAGAATTGTGGGGTTGCAGCCAATGATGAAGGGAAGGCTCCGAAATCCCTTAATTCGATGGGCGATGCGGACAGGTAGCTCATTGTATAGATACTTGGCACTCCGCTGGGCAAAGAAGAAATGACTATCTTAAACCATCACTTGTTTGATGCACATGCATGACTACATACAACACATGCCACTCAAAACAGGAAAAAACAACATGGGGACTGCCTGCACAAGTTAACTTCCAGTTGTGTTCCAAGATTCCCAAAGCACACTTGAACAAACCACAGATTGCTGGCCTTTCTTTGGCACTTTCACTGGAAGTATCCCAAATCTTCAAGAATTTATTTTTCTAAAATTGCATGGTGCATTATTTCTGCCCATGGATATGCAGCCTTGTTTTAAATTGGTGAAGGCAACAAAAAGCTCCAAATCAAATGCATAAGAGCTTTACCACAAAGCAGGTGAACGCTCAACTCACCAGCAACTCCAACTACAGCTCGATATACAAGGGGTTACGCTTTAGTACTCAATGTAGTGTAAACAACGTGGACTCTGAAAGGACAGAATTAACCTGACTAATTTACAAATCTTCGAAAAATTCACATGTTTTGAGAAAATGCTGAGTATGTGACATCCCTTGTCTTCTGAAGAATCTATATGAAATGTATTATATTTACATTTAAAACTTCAGGCACAAAAGGCGAATATAGGAATTGGATAAGAAACTGCCTGAAAGGTGGCAAACCAACTTGTGCAAGTGTTAATTTCAGAATACCACAAAGTCCCTGATGAGATGCATGTGCAAGTTGGTGCTGGAATCATTTTTCTTTTCAACACAAGTCAAATGACTTGAATTCAGAAACACGGCAAAACACACGTGGGTACATAAGGTAACTATAATGAAATCAAGGAGGACAAGTAGTATGGAGATGAAAGGTTGACCACGTCTGGCACTGAACAGCATCAGAGGCTCAAATGGTCTCTGCCTGATCCCACTTTTAAAAAATTCTTGTCTTCTTAGGAGCCCATAAAGTGCAACTTCATCTCAGGCTAAAGTCAGTTCAGTTGGTAAATTACAGGAGTGGGCAGAAGGGGCCCTTATGATCAACCAGGTTGGCAATTTACCCTTGCACAAGTTGGTTCGCCACCTTTCACTCAGGTGAACACTGTTGATGAATCCACTTCTTCATGATAATTGCAAGAAGTGGGTGCAATTTTTAAAAAGTCAATAAATATATACCCATACACAGTGGCGATCCCTTTTGAGGTGAACTCAATGGGGAGGTAAACTGCACCTTCCAGCATAGAGCTCTGCATGGCAACATTTGCGAATGAATCAAACATGATGCGTTTGCAATTTTCCATCAAAGACAGTTGCAGTGGATAACTCAAACTTGCACAAAAATATGGCTGTGCAGTTGATCAAGAATCACTTTTGCTCCTCTCTGCTGATACAATATCATAATTAACACTTTTGTTTGATTATGCATCGGTGAATGTGCTTTGGGACCACTGATTCATGGAAGTGCTAAAGAAATGCAGGCTGCTGTTGTTGGGACCAACATCTCCCATTTGCTGTTTTAATCTTATTCTTCGCTACCTAACCAGGCTTGCAAGTAAAAGCAACTTACCAGGTTATGACTCCCGTCTGGGGTTTTTCCCGAATACAACATGGTAGTTGGTGTCAGACGTACAGATGCCTGAAAAAAAAACAATAGAAGGTGTAGCCATTGGTTACATCTGTTCCAACAAACATGCAAATAATACCCTTATTTTCCATTTTTTTGGGTTAGAAAGTCTGATAACATTCCCCAGCCATCAGCTATCACTCAGTAGTAGCCCTCTTCGCTCAGATGTTACGGGTTTGAGTCCTACTTTACTGGCTAACCATTTAATCTAGTTTGATGTGTCAGTGCAGTGCTGAGGGAGTGCTACAGTGTCTGTTAAATGTGAGCATTATCCCTCATTTTCTTGTCACATGTGTACGAAATCCTTCAGTCACTTGGCATTACTCTCATAGCCTAGGAGGATTAGAAATTTACAACAAGCCTCTGAAATTTCCAGTCTCTATCTGCACATCAATGAGATTATCAGCAGAACCAACTGTCTATGCCTCTATCAAAACCTTACGACCACTGCATTTCTGTACCTCTCCCTACAATGAGGCCTGTAGTGCAGAGCAGGTTTAAACCATCTTTTCTCTATTCAGTTCCACAGACAGATTAGAGGGGAAGTCACACTGTGTGGATTTCTGCTCTGCATGTATTTTCCCAAACAGCGTGACCACCACCCTCTTACTATCCTTACTACCCTGAACTTCTGTAGCTGCAGGGTGACCACTTCCCCATCTAAGATTCAGGGCATTTAGTTCCCTGTAGGCCCTGAAGTGAGCACAGCTGTTCTTCAAACTCAAACAACTGAAGGCATTTTCCACTTGTGACTATCCAGGAAACAGGGCGCATCCTACACAAAGTACAGGAAAAGGGTCTTCAGTGTTCAATCATCTTGCTGAAAAAAGAACACTTGAGATCACATGAATATCGTTGATTACTTATGTAGTTATACTTGTGCTCTTTGGTTATAATCAATTAGCACTGCCCCTCTGTATGTCAACCCGAAAGTGGCAAAAGTGGGAGTTCGGTACAAATCACTCAAATGAGTAGATTCTCCCAACTCTGCACACACAGCTTTCTGGTGTCGCAGATGTTCCTCTAACTGTGTTTTTTTAAACTAAAATTAAAAAAACTTGGCTCCATCTAGTCAACGACCATTCACAACAATTAACATTCAGTTCTTATGTTATCCATGTATTACTTAAGATTAAAACCAAAAATACTGCAGATTCCAAAAACCTGAAACAGACACTGAGAATGCTGCAGAATCTCCACAGGTGTGGCAGCATCTGTGGTGATAGAAGCAGAGTTAACATTTTGTCTAGTATGATTCTACTGGAAACAAAATATTAAAATTACTACGGATTTTTAGTCTTAAAGCTAAGTCTTAGAGGAGAAGTAGTATGACAAATTTCAAACACAGACTGATTAAAAAAAAATCAGCAGGTCTGGTAGCATTGGTGGAGAGAAAGCAGTGTTAATGTTTCAGATCCATTGACCCTTCTTCATAACAGTTCAGGTCACTGGACTCCATGTTTACGCTGCTTTCTCTCTACACATGTTACCAGACCTGCTGAGTTTTGCCAGCAATCTCTGATTATTTCTGACTTCCAGAATTTGTAGTTCCTTGGGATTTTTTTTTAAAAAAAGATAATATTTCAGTTTGACAACATACAATGCTTATACATTGTCATTATATATTGTGGTCACAATCGCCTGGCGTTGCCAGTTTAATATCTTTCTCCACCTCAATACTTAACAGCCATGTGACATTAATCCAAAGTATAAAAAAGCCAAAAGAACTGCGGATGCTGTAAATCAGAAACAAAAATGATGTTGCTGGAAAAGCTCAGCAGGTCTGGCAGCATCTGTGATGGAGAAAACAGAGTTAACGTTTCAGAACTGAGGAAGGGTCACTAGGCCCAAAATGTTAACTCTGTTTTCTCCTTCACAGATGCTGCCAGACCTGCTGAGCTTTTCCAGCAACTTTGTTTTTGTTCCTAACCCAGAGTATGTTGCACTCTTTGAAGGGGTCATGCAAACCTCCATTTGTGCTTCCTCTATCATAGATAATGAACCTCCATGATCTTGCCAGCAGAATCAGTGCTCACACTGAGTGCATCGCAGAGGTGGAGAGAAAGACCTGAGGCCTACCAATGATCACCCCCACTGTTGTGCTCCCTGTGTTTGCTGCATCCACATGGACTATGGCTCTGACCTAGGATTTCAGTAATTAAAAACCCATTTGATGAGGGAACTTGCTATGTGCAGAGCAAATGTTTTAGAAACATAAGCAGGATTTACACATTAATCTCCTAGGCTTCAGAAGGGATGAAGTTAATTACCAGAATCCCCACCCTTGATTGCTAACAAATCTGAATAAAATAAAAAAAAGGTACAAACACATGAACACTGGGTGCAGGCAGGTGTGGATATTTCACCAGGTCATAACAGTCACTGGAGTACTCACAGATTTGACAGAACTTTATTAATGCTTTTATTCGTTATGGCAAGCCTTCAGAACAACCAATGTAATCACAACTTCCACCACCTTCACAAGTGTGTCCTGCACAAGCGCCAAGTAAATTACTTTAAAAACATACATAAAGATGAGAATCTGTGCCTATTGTATGTTGATCTACAATATGCAAACTTCATTTAATATATAAATTAAACATTAGAAGGGTCTTGGCCCGAAACGTCAGCCTTCCTGCTCTTATGTTGCTGCTTGGCCTGCTGTGTTCACCTAGCTCTACATCTTGTTATTACAACACTTGGTTTGCTTTTGTTAGGCTCTGGGGGCACGTTGATTTTTGAAAAGGTGTAAAACAGGTCACAATGGAAAATACTTCGTGCACTTCCTTGTGGAAGCAAACCCTGGCAAATTCTTATTGGTTGCCAGTTGACAGGGAAGCTAACTGGGGTCAGCTCTATTGATGACCAGCTCTGTACCATACTACATGTGGAGGACTGGCAATGAGAGAACCACACCTTTCTCAGGGTGGACTAGTCACTTCAGCATCCTAAATAAGCAAGAAGTGAACTTGGAATTTGATGGGATGTGTTATTGCAACACGGATCACCCATACTGATCTTACGGTGCTTTGTTTAAAAACTGTGGTCTTTATTATATTAAAAAAACAAATCTATATATTGTCAAATGTCTAGTTGTCAGTACTTTGGACAGGGCACATCAATTCTGAACTGCTAGTTTATGTGACACCATTACTAAAGGCAAAAACGTAGTCATGGCACCGCTTGGGTAAATATAGATTGGTCTTGCAAGATTACTTCAAGCATTCAATTTGTCAACTCTAATTCCAGCCTCTCCAGGGATACAAAGTGCTTTCAATCTGGCACTACATTACACTAGACTATGACAATGAAGATTAAAATGTTACAGCAGCATTCTTCAATACATTAGCTACATGTAGTCAGTTTCTAGATGAGGTTAATTAGCAAGTAAGTGAGTATAGATACTATCACTGGGCATATGATCCAGCATGCAGAGTTCTGAGTCTTATCATCTGCCCTACTTCATTCTTTGGCTTGTTTTTGTAAGATAGAAAGATAAAGAGAAGACTGTGAACGTTTGCCTCTTTGGCTGCTGTGCTAGATGTTTCTGAAGTACTCACGTGACCATATGTATTGTGAAAGTGCACATGAAGCTTTCTTCACCAAATAGGAGCACATGACTGAAATGGAGCCCGATTTCTCTTGGCCAGCACACAATAAATAACAAAAAGCTATTCTGAGAAGTGAGGCTTGTACAAGTGACCGATGTTTTGTGGAGGTTTTGTGCAAGAAAAAAGCCAAATAATTTTTTTTTTAAATTGATGTCCAGTTCTTTGCTGTGCCAACTGTATTATTGTCAGCTATCTATACACTTCTCTCTCTAGCGAGTTGAGAAGATTTGTAGCTCAGGTTGAGGTTCTGGATGTGAGTTTGCATGCTGAGCTGGAAGGTTCGTTTTCAGACGTTTTGTGACCATTTTAGGTAACATCATCAGTGAGCCTCTGACGAAGCGCTGGTGTTATGTCCCGCTTTCTATTTATCTGGTTAGGTTTCCTTGGGTTGATGTCATTTCCTGTTCTTTTTCTCAGGGGATGGTAGATTGATTTGGAGTCAAAGTGTTTGTTGATGGAGTTCCGGTTGGAATGCCATGCTTCTAGGAATTCTCATGCATGTCTCTGTTTGGCTTGTCCTAGGATGGATGTGTTGTCCCAATCAAAGTGGTGTCCTTCCTTATCTGTATGTAAGGATACGAGTGATAGCGGGTCATGTCGTTTTGTGGCTCGTTGATGTTCACGTATCCTGGTGGCTAGCTTTCTGCCAGTTTGTCCAATGTAGTGTTTGTCACAGTTCTTGCAAGGTATTTTGTAGATGACGTTCGTTTTATTTGTTGTCTGTATAGGGTCTTTTAAGCTCATTAGCTGCTGTTTTAGCGTGTTGGTGGGTTTGTGGGCTACTCTGATGCCAAGAGGTCCGAGTAGTCTGGCAGTCATTTCGGAAATGTCTTTGATGTAGGGGAGAGTGGTTATGGTTTCTGAGCCCATTTTGTCTGTTTGTTTGGGTTTATTGCTGAGGAATCGGCAGACTGTGTTCACAGGGTACCCATTCGTTTTGAATACGCTGTATAGGTGATTTTCCTCTGCTCTGCGTGGGAAAGCGGGACATAACACCAGCGCTTTGTCGGAGGCTCACTGATGTTACCTAGAATGGTGACGAAACGTCTGAAAACTAACCTTCCAGCTCAGCGAGCAAACTCACATCCAGAACCTCCCTCTCTCTCTCTCTACACAAAGGCCATTAGTATGTAAAAATGTGGGACTAATGGCCTTATTTTTCTAAACAAAAAACAAAAACCCACGTTCAGATGAGAGGGGAGAACATAGCCTGGAAGTTCTCTAGTTGTCCTCATGCTGTCCACACTTTCAGTGGCCAGAGGATTTTGACCAGTGCAGAGGAAACTCCATCACCCCTCCCCACTCAAAACAGGCAGGTAGAAATAATTGGGGAAAGTTACCAGTTTCCCTGTTCCCTATCTAACTTAATTGATTGGGGAGCATCGATTAACATTTTCAAAGGTTGGTCCTCATATTGCTTCAGAAAACAAGGTGTCTTTTTCCAAACAAAAGAAAACTTGTCCACATACTGGTGGAGTATCTAGGGTAAAAAAAAGGTCTCGCCCGTCAGGCAGATTTCACAAGCAAGGCGGATCTGTCTGAAAGACAAATGCTGTGGCTGTTCTTTGAAGTAAACAGCATTCACAGATCCTCCAAGAGGAGGGGCGCCAGTTCTTCCGAACAATTCGTTAAAATATCAGGTTTTAGAGAGAGAAAAAAAAAATTTTTCCGAACGTAGAATTGAGAATAATCAATTACAAGCAGAAAGGCACGGATTAGGCTGATTCCGGGCTTCTCGATCATCCCATTTGGAAAATATTCTGAGCAAATATATCAAGGCATTATGTGGTAAACAGGATGGGGGGAGGGGAGACAGTCTTTCAGTCACAGCATTCATCAGAAGGTCAAGCAACAACTTTCAGCTCAAGTTCCTGGAACAGTGATTATTTGTGTGTGTGTCCCCCAAACACAGGTCTTCACACTAACCTAAACAAATGCTCCCCGTGTTCAAAGATCTTTGAAATTAGTGCAGTCTTTAGGAATTCTATTGTTGGGCTGTGTGTGTGTGTGTGTAGAATGTTATTCTATCATTACACAGGCAATTCTCACGCCGGCCTCCTCTGATGACGGATCGGGAGGGAAGGGGGGGTTAAATACAAAAAAAAAGAAAAATACAAATAAAGGCAATACGGTTTTGACCTTTGTGGCTGCCGCGTCAATGGCAGATTGGTTGTAGAATGAGGTGACCGTTTTCGATCTTTCCCTGGCCAGTTCGGAGTAACCGGATAAGGATGAGGTGGACCTGCATCTCCTCAGGGTACAGCCGCCGCTCGCGGGGTTCAGCGGGGAAGCCCGCGCTCGATACAGTCGCACTGGATACTGTGTGGCACTTCCCATCTTGCCGCACATGAAGGTCAACGCGACTACTCGGCTCCCTGGTAGCGTTGCCATCATCTCCACCTTTTGGCTTTTCTTGCTCCCCTTTCAGCCCGCTGGCTGCACCAGCCCCACTCCTCCTCCTGTAGGCTGCTGTTGGTTTTAGTCCATGAACAGCCAATTCAGGTGCCCCTGCTCTCCAGACCAGTTCGCCCGCTGGCTCTAGCCTCGCAGCAGGGCCCGCAGTCCATGTCCATGCTGCAGGCTCAGAGCCGCAAGCAGCAAAGTAGCTCCCTCACTCACATGAAGGTAACTCCACTAGCCACACGCAGAGAGAGACAGCACCAACCCCTTCCCCCAAACCTCACTCATTGGCCTCTTGCAGCCTGACATTTAAATATTAATAATAGCAACACCAATTGGAAGAAAGGGACTGTCCTCCCAGCCGTTGGATACACCAGACGTCACCATGCTGCTTTTCTGAGGTTACAATTAACTGAAAATAAAAACACCCTTTCCCGTGTATAACAGCTTGGGTTTTTTGCTTGCACTTTCAATCATAAATATTTAACGGCTCATTTCACCCTGATTTAATAAATGCTGCCTTTCTGATGAAAGCCGAAACATTAACTTTGGTTTTTTTGTTTCTTGGTGCTCAGGTGATGCCCGGAGCTGCTGCGTGTTTCCAGTATGCTTTTTCTCTGTTGTGGCTGCCCAGCTCTGAACTGACCAGGCTCGGAACCAGGCTGTAAACAGAGCTCATGTGCGATTATAACATCACTGCGTCACAACTGCTCAGATTCAAAGTTCCGTTATGTAAAAACAATCGTGTCCTCAACTTCTGTCCCGAAGCAACTGTCAGGATCAACAATCAATTCTCACCAGTTCATGGTGAAAATTAGGGTGGTGTCTTGTAAGGTCATATTGCCTTCTCTACTGCCCTCTTTGTTGGGGAGGTGTTCAATTTTGACTGCCAGCGGCTCCCATTCTGCTAGTCCAACTGAATCAACAACGAGACCCTGAAAAAATGAGCCCCCCTCTCACACTGAGGACAATTGAGGATTATTTCAGGGTCTGGATCTCACGCTCAAGACAGGTTCAAGCTTTGTAGGGCAGCACTTTGGCGACCCGCAGCAAGTGACAGCAGCGATTCGTTCACACGATCTTCCAATTCTGTCAAGGAAAGGCAGTACTACGGCGGCGTCCTCTCCCGAGTCAATTCGCACACCGTGAAAGGGCTAATTCGACTCTGCTGGGTGAAAACGTTCGTTCCTATGCCAAAGCAACTGTTCCACTAAGAACTCAGTCAAAGCAAGAAGACAGTGGAAACACTTTAGGAATGTTCTCACAGTAAACCCTAACATCTCGGCCAACTGTATCAGTGATAATGGGAACTGCAGATGCTGGGGAATCCAAGATAACAAAGTGTGAAGGTGGATGAGCACAGCAGGCCAAGCAGCATCTCAGGAGCATAAAAGCTGACGTTTCGGGCCGAGACCCTTCATCAGAGAGGGGGATGGGGTGAGGGTTCTGGAATAAATAGGGGGAGAGGGGGAGGCGGACCGAAGATGGAGAGAAAAGAAGATAGGTGGAGAGGAGAGTATAGGTGAGGAGGTAGGGAGGGGATAGGTCAGTCCAGGGAAGATGGACAGGTCAAGGAGGTGGGATGAGGTTAGTAGGTAGGAGATGGAAGTGCGGCTTGAGGTGGGAGGAAGGGATGGGTGAGAGGAAGAACAGGTTAGGGAGGCAGAGACAGGCTGGGCTGGTTTTGGGATGCAGTGGGTGGAGGGCAAGAGCTGGGCTGGTTGTGTGGTGCAGTGGGGGAGGGGCCGAACTGAGCTCGTTTTGGCATGTGGTGGGGGAAGGGGAAGATTTGGAAGCTACACTTGCCCCCACACGTCCTCCCTCACCCCTATCCCAGGCCCCAAGATGACTTTCCATATTAAGCAGAGGTTCACCTGCACATCTGCCAATGTGGTATACTGTATCCATTGTACCCGGTGTGGCTTCCTCTACATTGGGGAAACCAAGCGGAGGCTTGGGGACCGCTTTGCAGAACACCTCCGCTCGGTTCGCAATAAACAACTGCACCTCCCGGTCGCGAACCATTTCCACTCCCCCACCCATTCTTTAGATGACATGTCCATCATGGGCCTCCTGCAGTGCCACAATGATACCACCCGATGGTTGCAGGAACAGCAACTCATATTCTGCTTGGGAACCCTGCAGCCCACTGGTATCAATGTGGACTTCACCAGCTTCAAAATCTCCCCTTCCCCCACTGCATCTCAAAACCAGCCCAGTTCGTCCCCTCCCCCCACTACACCACACAACCAGCCCAGCTCTTCCCCTCCACCCACTGCATCCCAAAACCAGTCCAGCCTGTCTCTGCCTCCCTAACCTGTTCTTCCTCTGACCCATCCCTTCCTTCCACCCCAAGCCGCACTTCCATCTCCTACCTACTAACCTCATCCCACCTCCTTGACCTGTCTGTCTTCCCTGAACTGACCTATCCCCTCCCTACCTCCCCACCTATACTCTCTCCACCTATCTTCTTTTCTCTCCATCTTCGGTCCGCCTCCCCATCTCTCCCTATTTATTCCAGAACCCTCACCCCATCCCCCTCTCTGATGAAGGGTCTCGGCCCGAAACGTCAGCTTTTGTGCTCCTGAGATGCTGCTGAGCCTGCTGTGTTCATCCAGCCTCACATTTTATTATCTCAGCCAACTGATGGGACACTCTGGCTTATTATGGAGACGGCTGGCTCCAGGAGTCACCAATCAGAACAAGAAACTTCAGCGGGGATTTGCAGAAGGAACACACAAACCACCAAAATATCCAGCCGGCCAAAGCATCGCCTTGGTTGCATGAGGCAGAATCTGCTATAGTACATTGTATGCATCACCCATTTCAGAACTCCTGTAATCAGGCGTTACACTTTTGGCTGAAAGTGAATACAATAAGGAATGAGGATAAAATAAAACTTCTACTCAGCAAGATGAATCCAAGTCCTTTTGAGGTGATATGTAGGCATTGTTACCTGTGAGACGACCCCCTTCTCCCCGGTACTATTCTGAAATTATTGAAATTCTATTATACCATGCTCCAGGGTGAGATTCTACCAATGGTCATGAGCTGTGAAAGGGATCAGTTGTGAAGTGAGACTATTGCAGAGAACATTTTTGAATTAAACAAACTCTCTTGTCACTGACAATGGTGCACACCTGGAAACTGACCTTGGAAACACATCCATAAGAGACCTAAAGAACTAAAATCCAGGTCATGTGTCTGAGTAAAGGCTGTGAGCTGATGTGGAAGGAGACCTGCAATGAGGCCATAGTCATGGAAATGTCAGAGAGAAATTGTCGCAAATAGATCTTTATTTTTCTGAGCTGGCAAAGGAAGTCTATTCGATTTCCATGAGATTCAAGACATGCTGGCCAAACTCCAAGTCAGAAATTTACATCACCATTCTCAACGCCCCATCTAAATGCCCCTTCTCTAGTCAACATGTTCTTTCTGTGAAAAGTCATTCATTTTCACTCAGCGTGCAGAAGGAGTGAAAGCAGTAATTAATGCTTCACATCCTGAGAAAGTTCCAGGTTGCAGATAAGCATCAGTTATGGTCAATCTGAGGCTAATTCAGGAGTCAGGGAATCCTAAATGTGCACATGGTTAATATAGAAACAGTCAAGGGCTTTAGTGGCACCATGGTAGTGTTCCTACCGCTGAACCAGGAGGGCCAAGTTCAAGACCCACCTGCTCTACAGGTGAGTAGTAACATCTCTGAACAAATTGATTAAAATTTATCAGTCAGGAAACAAAACTGAATGTTATCAAGCCGGAAGATTAAGAGTTCAATACAGTCAGAGTTGCAAGGGGAAAAAAGAACAGCAAAAAGGATGAGAGTAATCATGTTAAAGATGTAATGCCAGTGCCCACAATAGAAATGAGTCACAACTTATTTTCACCATTGAGCAGCCATGACTGTTAGTTCAGGAGAGAACAAGAAATTCCCGTGTTACAATTCCTTATGCAAATCTGTTACGATGCTCACTAGTTATTTCTGAAACAGCACTCCTATGATGTTAGATCCTATTACATGCTACTAGAGTTTGCAAGACGGAACAAAGTTTCTCTGATGGGAAGAAGTTAGCATAAAACTACAGTCCAATTAGGACGAGTTAATTGCAGTAGCCATCAGTAGGAGTATGTCTGGCATTGAGAAAGCGCTAAGAGAGCACAAAGTGATCTTTGATTAATGAGAACCAAATGATAAATTTAGCCATTCATGCAAAACTAAATATCATGTCAGCAAATCATGCAAATGTCAATGTCCTTTTGAGATTTTCAGGGAGGACTAATTAATTTCTAGCCACTGAGTTACCTGTGAATTACTTTAAACATGTAATTGGCATGTCAGTATCTACCAGAGAAATTAGAGAAGAAACTCAAAGATGTAATGCTTAGTAAAGTGCTCAATTATATCATGAACAGCTGGTCTTGAGTATGATGATAAGACATTACTGGAGTATTTCACACATATGAAATAAACTGTATAGATCAAGAGTGTATCTTGTGGTGTTTAATAGTCGTTATTCCACCAAAGTTTAGAGAAGGTATGTTAGAGGTATTTTGACAGCACACAGGGATATTCCAAGGTAGCCAGAAGTTATTTTTGCAATTGAAGGGTGGATATAAATATTGTAGAGTCATTAAAAAGTTGTGAAGTGTATTCTCAAACTGAGAAACAATCCAACTAAGGCTCATTCCATCGGTCAGGATTTAGATTTATTGTCACATGTATATAAAAATTCAGCAAGAAGTGTTTTTTTGTGTGTTAAATGTAAAGTGTCATCACTCTCCAGCTCCATCTTGAAACACTGAATATAATGCAAGAATTTACTGCAACAGAGTTTGTCTCTCTCTCTCTCTCGTCTTCTTGTACTTCCTCTGCTAGTCCTCCAGATGCTGCTTGACATCAGCCAGGCTCTCCGTTATGGGCCCACCTCCACTGTTGGAAAAGTCCACGACTGAGCTGAATCCATGGGCCTGATCTCATACCCTTGTTCCCCATCCAACACTCCTTCTGACACTGCCACGGGTAATCAGTCACCAATGTCCTGGATTTAGGCTCCTCCACCACCAATGCTGCAGCCTATTCGCCTATTGCAGCCAAGGCAGAACCTGCCACAGGCCTGGGGCTGCATGGGACCTGGCCTCAACATGTCCTAGCTGGAGCCTGGGCCCAAGAGTCACTGAATCCACAGAAAACCCGCAAGTTTGAGTGACCAAACACAAGTAAACTCTGAGAATAAATACTTGTCAATTCTTTGCAGTGGAAGTCTAAGAGTACCTTAGCTGTGGTAAGTGGATAAATGTTGAACCGTGCCCATTGCCATAGTTGAGGTTTTAAGAAGCTGGTTTGCAAGCAGGAAGATTGGTAGTCAGAAAAGTTCAGAGTGTACCTCACTCAAGAACAGTTTTCTTTGCTGGTAAATGACAATAGTGAGAGTTCCTCCGGGAAGTGCATCCAAAGCCCAGCTGCCCAAATGGAAAGCAGAAAGAGGGTGAACAATGGCAACAGGAGACTCAATAGTGAGGCATACAGTCAGGTGTTTCTGCAGCTGCATGCGTGACTCCAGGGCTGGTGTGTTGCTTTCAAAAACAGAAGTTTCTGCAAAAGCTCAGCAGGTTTGGCAGCATCTATGAAGAAAAGATCAGAGTTAATATTTCAGGTCCAGTCACCCTTCCTTAAACTAACATGTTGCTTTCCTAGGGCAACAGCCAAAAATGTCACTGAATGGCTGTAAGGCTTCTAGAAGGGGAGGGCAAACTGTCAGAGATTGGGGTTCACAACGGGACAAACAACATAGGTTGAAAGAGGAATGAGGTCCTGCAACAAGAATTTGAGGAGCTAGCAAGCAGATTAAAAAGCAGAACCTCAGAGGTTGTAATCTCTGGATTCCTCCTATCGCAATGTGCTAGTGAATATAGGAATAGGCAGACAGAATCAGATGAATGTATGGCTAAAGAGTTGGTGCAGGAGGAAGGTGTTAAGATTCCTGGATCACTGGATCCACTTTTGGGGAAGGTGGGATCTGTATAAATCTGACAGGTTACTGCTGAACTAGAATAGGACCAACATCCCTGTGGGGAGGTCTGCTAGTGTGAAGTTAAGTCAGATTATATTTATTTTAATGCATGGCATCCTGTGTGTGAGGTAGATGTGTTGAGTACTAATTGACACACAGAGATATGACATCATTGCTGTTGTGGAGACAAGGTTGGGGGGGGAAGAGAACAGGACAGGCAGCTTGATGTCCTGGAGAATCTTCAGGTAAGGCAGGAGGGGGTGCAAAAGTGATGCAGTATAAGTCAAAGAGTCAATTACTGCAGTAAGAAGCAATGGATTATCTTAAAACGGCTCCTCAAATGAGGTCATACATGTAGAAATAAAAAGCGAGGTCATGTTGCGGCTATATACGACATTGGTTGGGCCACTTTTGGAATACTATGTGCAATTCTGGTCATTCTGCCAGAGGCAGGATGTTGTGAAACTTGAAAGGGTTCAGAAAAGATTTACAAGGATGTTGCCAGTGTTGAAGGGTTTCAGCTGTAGGGAGAAGCTGGACAGACTGCAGCTATTTTCCCTGGAGGGTTGAAAGCTGAGGGCTGACCTTATAAGAGGTTTATAAAATCATGAAGAGCATGGAGAGGGTAAATACACAAGATCTTTTCTCCAGCAAGTGAAGGGCCAACCTCTCAAAGGTGGAGGGTGGGACCAACAAGTTCACAGAACCCTGGATGTCAAGGGGCATACAAGATTAGAATAAAGGGAGAGAAAAAAATCATAGATTTGAGTGACTATGTGGGATCTATATGAATCATAGAATCCCAAGTGTTTAAACAGGCCCTTCAGTCCAACAAGTCCACACCGACCCTCACAGCATCCCACCCAGACTCTTCCCCCTATAACCCACCTAATCTACACATCCCTGAACACTACAGGCAACTTATCATGGCCAATCCACCTAGCCTGCACATCTTTGGACTGTGGGAGGAAACTGGAGCACCCAAAGGGAACCGACACAGAGTCACTCAAGGGTGGAACAGAATCTGGCTCCCTGGTTTGAACCACTGTGCCCCCCCATGTCAGAAGCTGGGCTCTCAAAACAGCAAATGCCCAAGAGGAGTATAGAAAGTGGGGTGTGGGGCAGCAACATAATACATTAGGAGATTGAAGAAAGGACATGGAAAAGACAGATAACATTAAAAGAAAATCCAAAGGAGTTTTATATGTATATTAGAAACAGGAGAATAACCTGGGAAAGATCTGCACATTAGGAACAAAGTGGCAATGCACGTAGAGCCGGAAGACAACTGAGATCTTAAATGAGAATCCCACATTGAGAAGGACTATGTAATACAGAAATCAGAGAGAGGGACTGAGCTATACTTGAACAAATTATATGGAGACAGAAGTAGTATTAGTGGTTTTAGTCAACTTGAATGTGGATAAACCCTCAGGCCAAAGTTGCTGTGGGAGGCAACGGAGGAGATTGCAGTACCTCTGGCATCAATTTTCAAATCCTATCTGGCCATAGGAAGGCTACGCAGTATATTCAAGATGTTTAAGCAGCAAGGGAATCAAGCATTATGGGGAAAGGCAGGCAAGTGGAGTTGAAGATTATTAGATCAGCCATGATCTCATTGAATGGTGGAGACCAAGTGGCTTGAATGACCTCATTCTGCTCCTTCATCTCCTGCATAACTGTTTCTTTCTTCATAAATGCTGCCTGACTGTTAGGAAGTCACTGCATTTTCTGTCATGCATTTGTAACTTGCATCTGAGATCTATTTTCTCTTTTACATTATGATATAATGGATTACTTGGACCTTCAAAAAAATGCCTTTACCAATCTTTCATAAGAAACCTTGTCAAAGCTGAGAAAAATCAAGAGAATTGAAGGTAATATCTAGGCATCGACAAAATAATGTAAGGAAGGCATAGCAGGTATTTATTAAAACAGTCATATTAGGGTGGGAGCCGGAATAAGGTTTACAGTTCTCCTAAATGAACGAATCTACACATAGCATTGTTAAGAGTAAAACCTTGAAGAAACAAAATAAAATTGAAGTAACTAGCACGTATCCATGATTAACACTCATGATTTATTCATTACATAGCTAAGAGATTGTGGGCATTCCAAATAAAAACTGAAAAAGCTACAGAGGCTGTCAATCAGGAACAAAAACAGAAGTTGCTGGAAAAGCTCAGCAGATCTGGCAGCATTTGTGGAGGAAAAACAAAATCAGAGTTAAAGTTTTGGGTCCAGTGACCCATCCTAGAACATTCCAATATTGACGGTTTCTTTCACATACCAGTTTTTCTTTGGGCTACTGAATTGCAATCTTGCATGACTGCTCATGGTTGTCAGGTCTATATTACTTCAGAAGGTCATGTACAGTCTTTTTTGAACCACATCTGTTAATAAAGCCTCAGATCAAACTTTGTGTTGTTTAGTGAAGGAAATGCAGACTGTGAATGCACTTGGAATTATAAAATTCCAATGACTAGTTTTCCACACTTAATTTTTAAAACTTAAAAATTTAACCTATTTTTCTATCAACCTGTTCCGGGTTATTATTACACATCTCTGGAACAGGTGACACTTGAACCTGGTCTCTCGGTCCAGGGGTAGGGACACTACCACTGTGCCACAAGTTGCACCCATCATATTTCACGTCATGCATGCAAATATATGTGGTTAAGAAGTACATTTAAAAGAAACAATGAAAGCCAACAATTTCTAACACAGATAGATTTTTTTCAGCAACAAGAAGTAGCTTTAAACTGGTTTTAAAAATTCAGTGTTAGGAGGGGAGGCTATGATGGAGTATAAAAATTGCAAGTCAGCGTCTGATTCTGAATTAACTTGAGGAACAGCTAGAATATAAATAACATGCTGTAGGCCTTAAAGAAACACAAGGCACATGTAACATACTAGCAGTAATACACTTGCAGACTCCAATTTATAAACATCTAACTTACGAATACGATCCCTTAAGATACTACTAATTTTAAGGATCCAACAATGTGAACATTCATTCATACTTGCCAATAGAAGAAAGGAGAAACAATGCAACTCTGGAGATTTACAGTACCTCATAAGTCTTCAAAGTGTTGCTATGTTACAGTACAGTAGTTATCATACAGACCCAATACACATGATACCAGTGCTGATAGTACAAAGAAATGTAAAACCATCATTTGGGAGGCAAACATAGACAATACTCAAGTGATCTGAAAAAGGCAAAGAGGCTGACGAGCATTGGAAAAGAATTAGGCCATAACCATTCAACAGTCGGAACTATTTTACAAGATAAAGCCTACATTCTGGAACAATGTGAAGGGCTCAGTGCAATAGTAATTACTAAACAAAAGAGTAGATTAATTGTGCTTGAGGATCAATGAAACCTAAAGCTCAATCAAGAGAAAGTAATTTAATCACTAGGCAAGGTTGGTTAAACAGATTTAAAAGGAAGGCAAATTTGCACAACATTAAATTACAAGAGAAAGCTGCTGGTGTTGATCATGATGCGTTGGCTGAAATAATTAGAGGAGGCACAGGTACAGTGCCGAACAGGTTTCAACATTGATGAGATGGAGCTGCTTTGGAAGATGCGAATGTACATAGTGCTTATGCACTCTGCTGAAAATCCTAGGAGTTTTCAAGGGAATCTAGGGGACATCACTTCCAATCATATGGAAGTCCAATATTAAGGCTTGGGTGACATTGAGCCTTTTGAGGTCCAGTTCTGGCATTAATTTTGTACCCAAGATAGATTTGTACTGTGTCTGTAAGAAACTGCCCTTCAAGATTTTACTAATCCTAAATAACGCTCCCGGACATCCTGCATATTTGGATGATTTTCATTCCAACATCAAGTTTGTGCATTTTCCACCCAAGACAACCTTCATTCTTAAACCTATGAATCAGAGTGTCATTGTGTCCTTTGAAACCTGCTACCACCAGAGGACATTTTCCCCAAGCCATTACAGCAATAGACAAAGGAGGTTAAAACACAAAAACAAATTTTATAAGTCTTACATCTACCAAGTATTAAAGAACATTTCAAAGGCATGGGGATGAAGGTAAGGCAAATCAATATGAATGGTATCAGAAAAAAACTTTGCCCTCAGATTATTAATGGCTTCTAAGGTTTTTGAAGAAACTATTGAGGCACTGGCAAACAAAGTGGTGGAACTTGGCAATCGCCTGGAGTTTGATATCATGGTTGATGATATTCTCAGGATTTGCCTGAATCTCACTCATAAGTAATGAGGACCTGATGGAACTGAAACACCAGATGATCGTAGAAGAAGAAGCAGAGATTCCTGACACTAAGTAATTCACATCCAAACAACTGGCAGATCGTTTCAGACTCTTTGAAGGAAGAATGAGTAGCTTGAAGAAAAATACCCAAGAATATCAAAATACCAAGGTCCATATAATTGAGAGCATCTGCTGTGCTATCAGGAAACAAGAAAAGGAAAAGACATCAGTTCAATCTTTCCTCAATGTTTTTCAAGAAGTTTAAAAAGGTAGCCAGACTGGTCCCATCAACTTCCGCAATTTCATCAGCATCACCTTCTTCACAATTTTTCTGAATTAGCTCTTCTCTCCCATCCTGGAAATACCCCTTCTGCTGAAAATTATGTTTTGTGCATTATATGACATTAAATATTGTGTTCTGACTTTAGGTTTTATAAACTACCATGTACATGTCTACAAAAGTACAAATACGTGGTCACGATATGTTGACTTCCATACAATTCAATTTAAAAATATTCAGTCTAGCCTTCAACTTAACCATAAGCAGCGCTGCAAGTATTTGGCTAGTATTATTACATTGGCTCAATGACTCCTCGATCTTGTCCATCTTCTTCAACATGCACATTTCTTATTCAGAAGAAACTCATAATTCTCACATAAAACACTATTATTTTGAATACAAAACTACAGTGCTATTACAGCATCGTTCAGTCCCACTTCAAGTCAAGATAGCTGCAAATTTTGATTCTGGACATTCAGTTGTTCTGCTTCCTTGCTGAAAACTTTATGTTCTTTTCCAAATAACAACTATGTTTTTGTCTGTCACTGCTACAAGGTAATTAAGTTCTGGGTCCGTGGCTACATTATTTATCAATGTTCCTTCAATTATTTCCCCTTGTGCTTTTATGGCTGGCCACTTGAGAATCTGCAAATGAACAAGAATGTGAAGCAAGTGAGCAAATGGACAAACTACCACCTAGGAGCAAAGAGGATCAAGCAAAGTTCCACTGCATGTGGCAGATAAATATAAATGAACAGACAAATCATTTAAAACTGTTTAAAAATCAGTTAACTTTAAAGAAGTCACTATAAAGAAGTTAATTTTGCCATTAAAGTTGCAGCAGTTATGCACTTTGATACTAAGAAGAGAGGAGTAGACTATTTTCTAAGCAGGGAAAGACGTCAGAAATCTGACGAACAAAAGGACTTGGGAATCCTAGTTCGGGACTCTCTTAAAAGGTTAACATGCAGGTTCTGCTGGTAATTAGGAAGTCAAATGAATGTTAGCATTCATTTCAAAAAAGGTTAAAATACAAGAGCAGAGATGCAGTATTTGGCTTTGGTCTAACAGCATTTGGAATACAGTGAGCAGTTCTGGGTCCTGTATCAAAGTAAGTATGTCCTGAGTTGGAGAGATTCCAGAGGAGTTTGCGCAAATGATCCCAGGGATGAAGAGCTTATCGTAACAGGAGCAGTTGAGGACTCTTGTGTCTGTACTCGATATAGTTTAGAAAGAAAGGGGAGATATCTTGAAATTTGCAGAATACTGAGAAGCCTTATTAGAGGGGATGTGGAGATGATGTTTCTACTAGTAAGAGAGAGCGGCTAGGATCTGAGGGCACAGCTCAGAGTGAAGGGTCAACCCTTTAGAATTGAGACGAGGAGGAATTTCTCCAGCCAGAGAGTAGTTAATCTGTGGAATTCATTGACACAGACAGCTGTGGAGGCCAAGTCATTGATTGTATTTAAGACACAGATTGATAGATTCTTGATTAGTAAGGGGATCAAGGGAAAAGGCAGGAGAATGGGATTGAGAAACATATCAGCCACGATCAAATAGCTGATTAGACTTGATAGACCGAATGATCAAATACTGCTCCTGTATCTTATGACCTACCTGTGTTGGTGGAGTCTTCTTGCCGGAAGTCATTTCTTCATTAGTGACCCCCTCGAGCTCATACATCCAAATGTCTCCTTTCTCATCGCCACACAGGACATAGTTTTCAACTGTGTAAAGAACCACACACTGTTTCATTACTGCAATGCTCCTTCTTCTGTACATATGTATTACACCATATGTTTATTCTTTAACTATTCAGATTTAGTTTTTGTACTAGATATTTCATATAGCATCAATAGCATGTAAAATTAGGCAATGAAAATAAAATTAAAAGAACAGTGCTCCTACATGGAGACCGTAAGATTACAATAAAAGTGCATCACTACAAGCTACATCTATTATCATGGCATAGATGCTACTATAGAATACAAGATACAACATTCAGTGTCATACTCATAATGGCACGGAAACTGACCCTTTGGTCCAACTTGTCCATGTCAACCAAGTTTCCCAAACTAACTAGTCCCACTTGCCTCTGTTTGGCCTATATCCGTCTAAACCTTTCCTATTGATATACCTATCCAAATGTCTTCTGAATGTTGCATCTGCCACTTCATCTGGCAGTTCATTTCACATATGAACGACCCTCTGAGTGAAAAGGCTGTCTGTCAGATCTCTTTTAAATCTTTCTTCTCTTAGCTTAAAAATAATGCCCCCTCAATTTGAACCTCCCCACCCTAGGGAAAGACCTTTACTATTCACCTTATCTATGCCCCTCACGATTTGATAAACCTCAAAGGTCACCCACAACCTCCTATGCTCCAGCGAAAAAAGTCCCAGCCTATCCAGCCTTCTTTTATAACTCAAACCCTCCAGTCCCAGCAACATCCTGGTCAATCTTTTTCAAAGCGTCCCCAATGTCAAGTTCAACCTCAACATGACATCCAAACTCCTGTACTCAATAGTCTGAGCAATGAAGGTTAAGTGTGCTAATTACTTTCGAAGCAACCTTGTCTACTTGTGATGAAACTTTCAAAGAACAATGTACCTAAAACCCTTGGTCTCTGTTCAGCAACACTACCCAGGACCCAGCATTAACGGTGTGAAAACTGTTTGTCTTACCAAAATGCAAGACGTTGCATTTATCCAATTTAAACTCCATCGGCCACTCCTCAGTCCACTGGCCCAACTGATCAAGATCCCATCATAATCTGAGATGAGCTTCTTCACTGTTGACTATACCATCAATTTCTGTAATATCTGCAAACTTACCAACCCCAAGCCTCCTACTTTCTAATCCAAATCATTTCTAAGAAATGACAAAACAGACACAGCACTGATCCCTGTAGAACACCACTGGTCACAGGCTTCCAATCCAAACAATGACCCTCCACCACCACATCACCTATCATCAAGCCAATTTTATATCCAATTGGCAAGCTCCTCCTGAATCCCATGTGATCTAACGTTACTAATTAGTTTACCATGCAGAACCTTGTCAAAGGCTTTACTAAAGTGCATGTAGACAATGTCGACTACTTTGCCCTCAATTCTTTTTGGTTATGTCCTCAAAAATCTCTATTTTGGCAAACACGATTTTTCACACACTAACTATCACATGCTAACTATCCCTAATCAGTCCTTGCCTTTCAAAATACATGTAGATCCTATCTGTTAAAATCCCCAACAACTTACACATCATTGATACAAGATTCACACATCTATATTCCCTTAAACAAAGGTACAACATTAGCCACCCTGCAGTCCTCCGGAACCTCATCTGTGGCTACAGATGATACAAATCTCTCTGCTAGGGGTCCTGCAATTTCTTCCCTAACTTCCCAGTGTCCTGGAATACACTTGATCATGTCCCAGACATTTATATGCTTTTATATTTTTTTTAAAATGTCTGGTGCTTCTTCTGTAATGTGGGCTGTTTTCAAAGCATCAATATTTATTTCCCCCAAGTTCCCTAGCCTTGATTTCTCTCTCCACAGTAAAAACTGAAGACATTTATTCACTATTTCTCCCATCTCCTGTGGTTTGTGACGATGCTGTGGCTTCAAGAGGTGTATTTGGCCTGGCTTCTTTTAGAGAGAGAGATTGGGGAGACAGCTGCCGAACAGTTAAACAACTTATAAGGCCTTGGGTTTTTTTTTAGAAAAGTTGTAACAACATAGCAGCCTGAGTGGGTGTAGCCAAGCTCTCAGATCAAGAATTTTTAGTTAGCTTTCAGCAGTTGCTGTCGTGGGCTTGAACAAGTTGAAGACATTTTTCCTATTTTCAACCATAGCTAAAAGGTGGGGGTCTCTTGATAGGCTGCTGGATTGCATGTGAGGCAAAATCTGTTTCCTGAATTTGCTCCTTTTGCCATAGCATGTATTTACAGATTTTATTATTTTGGAACAGATCATTTGTAATAGTTACTGTATCTATTACTGTTAAGTTTTTAAATAGAGTTAATTTTTTTGTAGTATTCTAACTACAGTATTTGAATAAAATGTATGTTGCTTAAGGTTGAGTAGTTTGATGAGTCAAATTGCATCTGGAACACAACACTTTATATTTGCCTTTAAAATAAGAAAAAGTTAGGGTCTAGGCTACCTTCTTAAAATATTTTGAGGTGGTGTGGTCTGGTCTGGTCCACAACAGGTTCCACACAGAGACAACCTCATTGATCTGTAAGGGACCCTATTCTCTCTCTAGTTTCTGTTTTGTTGTTAATGTACTTGTAGAATCTCTTTGGATTATCCTTAACCTTATCTACCAAGGCCATCTCAAATCCCCTTTTCGCCCTCCTGATTTGTCTCTTAAGAATGCCCCTAGAACCCTTATATTCTTCAAGAGGTTCACTTGCTCCCAGTTGTCAATACCTAGTATCACTCCTTTATGTGCTTTGCACATATTCCATTATGTCATCCTTTATCAGCAGTGGATTAAGCAAATAATCTTTCTACATCATTAACCCTTGATATGTCATCAGTGCTAATTTTAAGACCATTCATCTGGTGGGAAAGAATTAGGGATTGGATTCATCCGCCTATTTTACAAATTGCAAAATTTTACTTCTATTCAATAGGACGTTAAGCCAGAATATAAATTGGATCACTAATCTTTAGCAGCCTTCTGAAACAAATACAATTACTGGAGAAGTCAGCAGGTCTGGAAGTATCCATGGAGAGAAAACAAAGGCATTTCAGGTACAATGATCTTTCTTCAGACTGGACCTGAAACAATGCCAGACCTAGACAATAAAATGTGAGGCTGGATGAACACAGCAGGCCAAGCAGCACCTCAGGAGCACAAAAGCTGACGTTTCGGGCCTAGACCCTTCATCAGAGAAGGGGATGGGGTGAGGGTTCTGGAATAAATAGGGAGAGAGGGGGAGGCGGACCGAAGATGGAGAGAAAAGAAGATAGGTGGAGAGAGTATAGGTGGGGAGGTAGGGAGAGGATAGGTCAGTCCAGGGAAGACGGACAGGTCAAGGAGGTGGGATGAGGTTAGTAGGTAGATGGGGGTGCGGCTTGGGGTGGGAGGAAGGGATGGGTGAGAGGAAGAACAGGTTAGGGAGGCAGAGACAGGTTGGACTGGTTTTGGGATGCAGTGGGTGGAGGGGAAGAGCTGGGCTGGTTTAGGGATGCGGTGGAGGAAGGGAGATTTTGAAGCTTGTGAAGTCAACATTGATACCATTAGGCTGCAGGGTTCCCAGGCGGAATATGAGTTGCTGTTCCTGCAACCTTCGGGTGGCATCATTGTGGCACTGCAGGAGGCCCATAATGGACATGTCACCTAAAAAACGGGAGGGGGAGTGGAAATGGTTTGCGACTGGGAGGTGCAGTTGTTTGTTGCGAACTGAGCGGAGGTGTTCTGCAAAGCGGTCCCCAAGCCTCCGCTTGGTTTCCCCATTGTAGAGGACGCCACACCGGGTACAGTGGATGCAGTATACCAAATTGGCAGATGTGCAGGTGAACCTCTGCTTAATGTGGAATGTCATCTTGGGGCCTGGGATGAGGGTGAGGGAGGAGGTGTGGAGGCAAGTGTAGCATTTCCTGCGGTTGCAGGGGAAGGTGCCGGGTGTGGGGGGTTGGAGGGCAGTGTGGAGCGAAAAAGGGAGTCATGGAGAGAGTGGTCTCTCCGGAAAGCAGACAGGGGTGGGGATGGAAAAATGTCTTGGGTGGTGGGGTCGGATTGTAGATGGCGGAAGTGTCGGAGGATGATGCATTGTATACGGAGGTTGGTGGGGTGGTGTATGAGAAGGAGGGGGATCCTCTTTGGGCGGTTGTGGCGGGGGCAGGGTGTGAGGGATGTGTTGCGGGAAATACGGGAGACGCAGTCAAGGGCGTTCTCGATCACTGGGGGGGCGGGGGGGGGAAGTTGCGGTCCTTGAAGAACTTGGACATCTGGGATGCGCGGGAGTGGAATGTCTTATCATGGGAGCAGATGCGGCGGCGGCGGAGGAATTGGGAATAGGGGATGGAATTTTTGCAGGAGGGTGGGTGGGAGGAGGTGTATTCTAGGTAGCTGTGGGAGTCGGTGGGCTTGAAATGGACATCAGTTACAAGCTGGTTGCCTGAGATGGAGACTGAGCTGTCCAGGAAGGTGAGGGATGTGCTGGAGATGGCCCAGGTGAACTGAAGGTTGGGGTGGAAGGTGTTGGTGAAGTGGATGAACTGTTCGAGCTCCTCTGGGGAGCAAGAGGCGGCGCCGATACAGTCATCAATGTACTGGAGGAAGAGGTGGGGTTTGGGACCTGTGTAGGTGCGGAAGAGGGACTGTTCTACGTAACCTAGAAAGAGGCAGGCATAGCTGGGGCCCATGCGGGTGCCCATGGCCACCCCCTTAGTCTGTAGAAAGTGGGAGGAGTCAAAACAGAAGTTGTTGAGGGTGAGGACGAGTTCGGCTAGGCGGATGAGGGTGTCAGTGGAGGGGGACTGGTCGGGCCTGCGGGACAGAAAGAAGCGAAGGGCCTTGAGGCCATCTGCATGCAGAATGCAGGTGTATAGGGACTGGACGTCCATGGTGAAGATGAGGTGTTGGGGGCCAGGGAATTGGAAGTCCTGGAGGAGGTGGAGGGCGTGGGTGGTGTCACGGACGTAGGTAGCCTGCTGAGTTTCTCCAGCAATTTGTTTTGTTTCAGACTTGTAGCATTTATTCTTTATTTTTTGTCTTAACAGTTTTCTGACTGACACAAGAAGTTACAAACACCCGTTTTGTGCCCTATCCCTTAATCCACAACATCTCTGTGTAACTAGGTTTTGGGAATCTAAGGGTAGATTTCTAAGCACCCCAATATATGCAACCATTTTAGAAATCACTTACAAGATATTGCTGACTTATATTTAAATGATGAATGATCTTGCCTGACTTTTTCCTGCAACAGACAAATTTTAAAAATAATTTTCCAATGATTCCATTCCATCTTAAAAGAAAATTCTCCCCAGCCAATGATTTCAGCCGAAGCACAGAATCTGCTGACACTTTCTATGAGAGTCAACTTGGGCAGAGTAATAGCAGACTTCAAATCAAAGAGTCAAGAGTTCAAGCCCTACTCCACAGATCTGAGCACAGAGTTTAATTTAGTACCGATGTTGCATGATGAACTATTCAAAGGGGAGCAGTGAAATGTCTCCAATATTTTGATTGGACTATAAGTCACTCCATCAGTTTCATAAAGCTAATTACTGCATACATATCTCAAAGTATAACCTCCAAGATGTTTCTAACACATAAATCTCATGCATACATGCTATTAATGGATGTGGTTTGGTTTGATTGGATTATATGCCTGCTGATTCAGCAATCCTATTTCCAACTTTTGTCAGCAGTGGCTTAGGTGGTAACACTTTCATTCTTGAATAAAAATGCTAGAAATGTAAGACCCTCTTCAAGGTTTAAGGACAAAATTTAGGCTGAAACTCCAATACACTACCAAGGACATGCTGAACTATTGGAAGTGTTATCTTTTAGATGAGATATTAAGCTAGGGTCCCCTCTATACAATAATTTCAATTGTAATCAAGGATTATTAATAAAGATCTCTCAAGACTAGATTTCCAGAGTTTTTTGGTAATTTCCATTATAACTTGTATCCATCAGTAACTAATTCCTAAACTGAATTGGAAGATCACTCATTCTATTTACAAAAACGTAGTCTATTGAAGACCTTAACGCATGACATGGATTCAGGAACAGTGTTTTACTGTCATGACTAGCATTCATTTGTGATGAGACAGAAATTTCATCAAGAGATATCCTCAGGGTGTCACTAACCAATCATGGTAAAACATTAAACACAGAATAACCAAACACCAACAAATCCCAAAATTAATTAACTCATCTATAACTGTAACATTTTGTCTGCATTATGCTCAGTGTATTTTGGGGGGGGAGTGGGGGTGGGGAACATTTCATGAAGCATTCTGATATGTTGCAATGCGATTACATATTATTAAGGTTCATATAATAATTGAGGGAAATACAATTTCTCCTTGAAATAAAAACTTCAACATCCTTTGAAAACAGCACACTGTTCAGCATAAGATATTTTTGGAATGCCCTGGGAGAAAAAAAAACGGAAGCACAAATGTTGAGTAATAAAATCTGCTTTTCTTTAAAAGGTCTTGTTATTCCAGAGATTTTGGGCACTAACCTGGAGAAGCAGTGAGAGCGATGTAAACTTCTTCTGTATTTGACCATTCCATCTCTCTCAGAATTACTGCATGAACCGTTGTTTGACGTTTGTTCCATCTTTTTAAAGTTTGACTCCAGCTCCACAAGTATATAGAACCTTGCAGAAAACTTTTGGAAGCTGCATAATGACAAAATAGTTTAAGTATAGCAACTTCAGTAATCTAAAAGTTCTAACTATTGCTGTGCATAAACACCAATTACAAGTTAAACAGAATATAAATAATTTATATTGATATTTTATGAATGAGTTATACAGTGATGAGCCTTACTTGAATGCTTCAATCAGAAACACTAGTGACTTTTACTCAATTACAGGTTACATCGTTAGCAGTGATGCCTCACAGCACCAGGGACACAGATTCAATTCCACCCTTGTGTGGAACTTGTACATTCTCCCTGTGTCTGTGAGGGTTTCCTCCAGGTTCTCCAGTTTTCTCACACGGTCCAAAAGATGTGCCAGTCAAGTGGATTGGCTATGCTAAATTGCCCATAGTGTCCAGGGATAAGCAGGGTAGGTGAATTAGCTGTGGGAAATGCAAGGTTACAGGGATAGGATTAGGGGATGGGTTTGGATGGGATGTTCTTTGGAAGGTCAGTATGGACTCAATGAGCTGAATGGCCTGCTTCTATACTGTGGGGATCCTATAACAACAACTTCATTATTGGCATCTTAGGCTTGAAAAACAGCCATTTGTTTCTTCATGTAAATTTGGCTTCAAATGTAAGCTTCTAAAAGCTGAACTGTAGAACAGCGTGTTTTAGGTTGATTCTGCTATATTGTGACTGTACATAAGAAAGTGCAACTTTGTGCTGGAAACATACAGCGGGAAGCTGGACAACCAATAAAACTGCCCAAAAATACAACTTATTAAGGGAATAAATTTTGATTCCATTGGAATGTTGGATTGCTTACGAACTTGGGTCACAGATGCAAAGCAAACTTGGTAAACCAATTTAAATTCATTACATTAGACTAATTTAAATACATTTCACCTCAGATTTAAGTGGCTTTCAGCATTCCTACAATTTCCATTAAATCCAAACATACTTACCTACAATATCATCGCAGAATGCCAATGAATCAACAATCCGTGATTGAGATTTGCCACCTTCTTTAGTGTAGACTGGGAACAGAAATTCCATCTTAATATTTCTAATAGTATAAGAGGACAGCAATATGTTAGTTTAATAATGAAGCACTGCACTCAGTGGCACATGAAAAATGCACTTTATTTCAATATCAGATCAATAATCTGCAATTTCTGGTCCTGTCAACTGATCAATCCTCTATTTATAAAAGGATGACAACTTACAAACTAATAAAACAAAAATGGGTGAAAACAAGTGCAATGTACTCTTGATGCCTCCGTAGTATTTACATGCAGACTTGATTTCTTCACTGTTGAATCCCAAATACAGCCACTCGATATTACCAGACAGTAAAAATGAAATTAGTAACAAGGAAAATTAGTCTCAAGATACGTTATTTCTCGTCTTCCAGCAACTTGTTTTCATTTTACAGAATTGATGTGGTTGCAAGGAAAGAAACTGGAGAGAATTTTAATTTCAAATTAAACTTTTGTTTGATTTTCATACTTTTAGATAAACTGCAGTTGTTGCAAAAGTTGCTAGACTTCGCTCAGTTGGAAAATGTCCAAAATGGGTTACTTGACAAAGAACAATAGAATACTTAAAAGCAATATTTACATAAAATATTGCAATTTGACGCTTTCTTATTCATAAGCAACATTTCATTACCAACAGCAATTTTCAAGAAATGCTAACATTTGGTTGAAGATTGTAAACTGAAGGAGCCAATTTTAGTGTTTTATGATTAGCTTGAATCTCAAGTGCAAACCATATTCCTTTCTCTATTCCATCCATGTAGAAAGTGCAGGTAGGAAGGAGATTCTTTATCCTAACCACTCAATCCTAATATTTGTATTTCATATGATCAGTTGTGATGGGGTAATCAAAACCTATTTGTACAATTATTCACAATTCCAGATATAAATTCAGATGTGTTGACAGTTGGCCCTACATGAAAAATCTGTTTCTACTAAAATGTAAAGTAAAGGGGCAATTATAGGAAACTTTTACTGGGCCAGGTGGAAATGTCATATGGAAGCTCCGAATGGAAGTCTAGCTTTACCTTTGCTACGTGACAAGACAGTGAATTCATAATTAGTAGGCCAAGATAATGAGAAAAAAAGCTTCAGAGACAGGTCTGATGGCAAATAATGAGAGCAGCCAGAACTTGGATGCCTTTTAAAAGCTTCTGAAATTTAGATGGAGCTGTACAAGCAATCTGTGTAAGGATTAAGCTTCTGTTACTCCACAGAATTATCCCCATATGTCAGCAACGCAAGTGAATGCAGTGAAGTTGCCACACCTGGCCTTAATATTCCTGTGTGTATATATGAGTTTTGCATGCTCCAGGTGCCTTTACGACAGGTACCACAGCTTGGCATCCTTTGCTTTGCCTAACCTTAACACAGCCTCTAAAAAAAAGAAGTTTCCATGGTCATTCTCAGTTGTGTCTGTTGGACCTCGTCAGTTAGGTATTTGCATGTCTATGCCTCCACCAGAAATGTGCTGGTGCAACTTCCTTTGGTGAGACAAGTTTCTTTCAACATCAGCTAAAGGAAAATTTGTTGCCTCTTTTTTCCTACTGGAGGGTTAAATGCCAGCAAGAGACTGGAGTGCACTTCTCCAGCAACCTCACCTCAAGGTACCCCACTGCAGCATCCCCAATTACTTGGGAAACTTCACATTGTGCAAGAAACATTTACCTCTTTGTCCAACAAAAAAAAAGTTTGTGAATAGAATTAGTTAGAGTATTAGGTTAAAGTCGCCTTAGTCCCAGTTAGAGACACACAACTGGTGATGAGTTTAATGTGAGGGTCACTACAAATTAGGTAAGGGCCAAGGTTAAGGTGGTAGGACCTCCATGGTGACCTCAGCCAGTGTGGCAATAGAATTGGTGCTGCAGTACTGAGAAAAAGCAACCAATGGCAAACTCAAAAGTAAGTTTATAAAACTGACTTTATTGTACAGTCAAAACATAGTTGAACTGGTATTTGGAATTAAATTTGCAGCATTAGGAACATGAAATTTCACTTAATAGTAACATAAGAATTCCCAAATTAATTGCTGTAATGTTTAAAGAATGCACAACGATAAGTCATTGACTTAAATTTACACTTGGCCCATCTTAAAGGCGATTTATTGGCAATCGGAGCCCAGCAGGTAAGCTTTGGCTAAGTAGTTACAGGAGATGAATAACAGAAACAGACAGCCTTTCAGGAGGCACTTAAAGATGAGGCAGATGTACCAAGGCTAAGCGGTTTCAGAAGAGCTTTGCAAATTGCAGGTATGAAGGTGGGGTTGTGTGTGTTGGTGTGGTGTGTGTGCATGTGCATGCGCATGTAGGAGTGGGGTGCGTTGGAGTGGGGACGGTATGTGAGTAGTGGGTGTGTGCATTGTAATTGAAGACCCATTATACACAATGTTGGAAAACCAAGTTGGAAGATGCAGGGACAAAGACAGATGCAACTGCAGAAGTATTGGAGGTTTTGAATAAAGTAGGATCACCGCACCCATGAGATTACACTCAGTAAGGGTCAGAGGTTTCAGCAGGGATGGTACATATTTATCACAAATGTCATTAAATATCAATATGCAAAGTAAACTACTCACCTTTTGCTTTCATAGTTAGTTAGTGAGATATCCCAGGCAAAACATCCACCTTCGCAAGCAGCCACAAGGTATTGATCAGGGCAGGTTGGAACAACACTCATCTTCAAAGGGGTTGAACAAGCTTTCAAAACCAGCAACCGACTATTACAATGAGAACAAAACGATCATTGGAATTAGTCAGAACAGTTACAAGTCCTTCTGTTCCCAAAGAAAAAAATCCTTAAAAATAAAACTCTCCTCTAGAATATGGTGCAGTTGCAAATCCATTAATACAGGGCTCCAAGACGGAGTCCTGAACTTCAGTGGGAGGTTTAGGGGTTGCAAGCTACAAAGCACCAATAGCGACCATGAAGCTTGGACAGTTGCAAAACCTATTTACACATTTGGTTTCTTCCTGTTGGTGAGCATGTTTTAATTGTTTGCACTCTGTGACTCAATTGCTGCCACCACTCCAGCCTTTAAAAAGTGGGTGTTCACCTTTCCTCAGGGTAAAACCAGTAGTTTTAATGTGCTGCCTAACAAAGCTTTCCCTCTTCTCCATACTCAATTACGCTCCCAACCTTGACTCAAAAATTCCCTTATCCCTCTGCGCAATTTTCAGTTCTGTGTCATACGCAATTTGAGGCATTAAACTGGGACCATATCTGGAAGAAGTCTAGAAGCACTGTATTTTTAATTCTACCAGAGCTGCAGAATATGTGCTTTCATTCCTTTTGTAAGAATGTTACTTACAGACTAGATATTATGTTTAATATACCATATAATAATCCAATGACATATGTACAATTTTAAATAAAATCATAATGAAGGAACACATTTATATGGAGTTAACATTTTAGTTCAAAAACCTTTCAAACAAACAACTAAAGCTTTTACTCGAAACATTAAACTGGCTTTAATGCTGCCCATCGCAGTGGGAAACATGGCAGGTGGGCCCACTGAATTGTGAGAGATTCCCTATGTCAGACTCTTGGCAGCAACAAACTACCCCCTGGTTAAGTGGGATGTCAGATGAATTAATGTCAGACATTAATGAGCCAACTGGCACCCATTATCCTAGAGCTCACCACAATTTAATGGTGACTTGGGGATTAAATGGGAGCCGACAGCTTTCACACATTCTTAGAGGACCCTGCCCCCAACAAACCAAATTGGGTTTGACAGAGGGCTTCACACATGAGGGACTTTGTTATCAGCGACTCTGCTTCTAATCAAAGGTCCCAACATTGTCAAGGTGCTAGTACTTAAAATCTAACATTTTCCTTATGACCATCCTTCCAATTTTCCTACAACCTGCCTCCTTGCCTTTGCTCACTTTCGGTCTGTGGTCCCACAGTGATCCGGGTTCAGGTCCAGGTCTGACAGCAGCTATAGGTCCTGCTTTTTTGATTGCGTGAGGAGCTTGCAGATCTTGGACTGACCAGCAGGTGTGAGCAGGGGAATCTTGCTGAACCGAGGCTTTCAGTCATGGGGAAGGCCAGCTGGTAACCACTTAGGTGCCAAAGGTTCAAACAGACATCCCTTTCGGTATTCTGATTTTGCATTAGCATTTAACCAAAGCCTAATTTACTCTGCCAGCATGTCCAACAGTGCTTCCTAACTATTAAATATTAATCTCGTATATGATGCATGGCACTCCATTTTAAAATGCAGAACAGAAGTGTCTCTATTTACCTTTAGTCTGTTGATGACACACCAGTATTTTGCATGTTACAGCTGACATGGTGCTGTCACATAATGTTTGTGCCACAGAATATCTGGCAAGAACGAATGTGGAAGAATATTGCACAAGTTTGAATATTTTAGCCATTGAATAGGCCATGGAACATTATAGTTTCCTCAGCTCCAAAGATGCACTTTGCCAATTGAGTAGTTTTTAAACATTTAAATTTTTTTAAAAAATTTCCATTTAGCTGTTAAGTTTTTCTTTTCATTTCCTATTCCAAATAGTATATTTTTTAATTTTTGACATGATTTCACATATTTGTCAGACCTCTTAAATATTCCAAATTTTGGCATTTTTCTTTCAGATATTTTGCATTCACTTATTCATGTTCAACTTTAAAAATGAAGATATTTTGCATGAAAAAAGTCACTTACTGCTGTTCCCTCTTTTTGCCAGACAAAAGGGCTACAGCTAGTTGTCGGGGTCACAGATGCACAGTTGCCTCTGCCCAACCCCCAGTCTGTTATTGGCAGAAAAAGATTAGAGTGGGCACTGCCCAACACTCTGACAGCCAATCCCACCGATAGCACAGTGTGACCTCCCAGCAAGTCGCTTTCTTCCTCAACTGCCTCGTCTGAAAGCTCACTTCATTGATTTCCTCCTTATTCTGTCAACAATGCATGTGCTGCAGCCTGACAATGCCACAAATCCTCAGTGCAGTATGATAACTGCTAACTTCCCTATAATTACAAATTTAATTCTGATGCAACCAATTCATGAAAAATCCATGGGGAAGGCCATCCAAGCAGTTAGTTTATAAAGCAATGCATCGACACTCATCATCGAATCACCTATTTAAAACAAGCATGAACCTCCACTGTCTTGAAACCAAAAATTTGTAAAACATGATTTTCATGTACACAGTGTCCTTTGAAACAGCAATGGATGAGCAAATAGTGTTATATTTAAAAATACTGTTTCTATTCACTTAGCAAATCCACACTACATTTACCTCACTCTGAAGTTATAATCACAATCTGGAACACCAATATCCCACAAGATGATGGTTTTATCATAGGATCCAGCTGGTTAAAGAAAATGAATTAAAGCATTAAGTCTAAAACATTTAGGCAAATGAGAAGGACACACCTAAATTATATCTACTTGAACAGATGGCTTTTAGGATCCTGCTGTTACCATTATTTTGTGTACATCAACAGTATATTGTAATGTTGACTGATCTGGCACACTGTGATTCTAATATTAAGGTAAACTGGTTCCATGGGATTTTTAAAAATTATGAAATTCAATTAGTCAGTAGTGCATGCCAAGAACACTCAAAACGATGTTGTTTAAGAAGGGGAGTCTCAGATTCCACTTACTCAGTGCATGTCAATGTCAAAGAAGGGGCATTTCAATCAATTAAATATTCTTCACACCATTATTCAATAGGTATTGTTCTATAAACATACACTGATATTCCTCTCTTTTCACCTATGGCGACAGCCTCTGTGTTAAATCCATAAGAACAGTGGGAATGATGAAAATTCCCAATTAAACAGATAGGATCTATCTCTGATTATGACCTCAACAAATGTTCCACAAATGTTTATTGGGAGATGAACTACGACCTCTATCACCCAAACAAGTATTCAAGCAGGAGTCATTACATGAAAGGCAATGATTAGGTCAACCGCAAAAATTGAAAGTAAGATGTCTTTACATGGACGATGTTATAAACAGCTGAAAAAAATGAACATTATGATAGAAATGCTGAGGGAGGAAGTATGAACATTGTCAGAGGGGTATGAAGGAGGCAGTGTGAATATTTTTCAGGGAGAGAGGAGGGAGGCATTGTGAACATTCTTGGGAATTGGAGAAAGGGTGTATATTTGGTATGGAAGTATGATAACGTTGAATTGCATGGGATCAGCGTGAGCACTGTTGAGGAGCAAGAGAATGGTTTAAACTAAACAGAGGATGAACATTGTATGGTGTGGTTGGGTTTGACGTAGAGCGCACATTTTGTGAATAGGGAAGTTCAGCATCGTTGAATGTGCGCAGGGATGCTGAAAAATTACAGGGGGGTGAGAGAAAGGGGTGGGTGAACAGTGTCACAAATGGGTTTGTCGAGGTGGAGGGAGAGGCATGGCAGTTGGGATTGAGCTATGCCAGGTTAGGAGCATGGGGGAGAAGGTGTGAAAATGGGAGTGGAGTTAGGGGAAAAGAAAAGATAGCGGGAGAGGGAGCGGGAGCGGAGTATGATGTGTCACAAGCGATGAGTAGAGCCAGGTTGGCAGTGGATGAGGTGTTTCAGAAGAGGCAGGTCCTTTAAAACTCTATAGGTCAATGAATGAAGACAGACTCGAACAGGGTGTCTTCAATTCATTTTGAGAAAGGGATCATGACTTCTCTTCTTTTGGAGCTCTTCCCAAATCTGTTGTTTCTAGCCTGATGAAGAATACAAATTTAAATGGTACTTGTCTTGGAAATGAAGTAGGACAATTAAACCATCGATTAAAAATAAAAAAGATAAAGAAGAGTCAAAAGGTAAGACGCTGGACCTGAAAGGAGAAAGTTCAGGATGATTAGCAATTTGATGCAAATTAGACATTAAAAAAGCTGCGTGGCCAGTCAATAAAACAGTGAAAAATTCCCTGGCGATAAGCAGCCTGCATTCTTCGAGCTTTTGGAAGAACCTGCATTTTGACAGGCAGAATTAGGCTGAGGATCTCAACTGGCAGCCACCGGCCATGGACTTTCCTGTCCAGAACATAATTCCATTTAATATTCATTGAATATAGTACTCCATAGATAAAGGTTGTCACTAAAGTGTTATGAGGCAGGAAGAGATATGGAGATTAGATTTGCACTGGGGCAGATCAAGAGGATTTAAAGAAAAAAAATTTCTGAATGGTCAATAACAAGACTTCATCAGTTTCAAACTATTAGAATGACCTTTAGAGAAATGTCTTAAATACTGATTTGAATGGGTGTGCTGTAAACCTCTATGATCCTATACACACAAACAACTCTAAGTCTGTCTTATTTTAGCAGATCTTGTCAACTAGTCTATCTAAAGATAACTGTACAACAACTCAGCCACCAGCTCTACACCCAGTCCCACCTCCAGACCCATGCCCTGCTGGGTATTCACCATACCCCCAGGCCACCTCCTCACTGAGGGTGAATGGTCAGTCCTCAGTAAAGGACTCATCTTCATTCCCCTCTGCCCACACATTAATGAATTCCATTCACGCTTCGACAATGAACACTTTTTCCACCGTCTCCGTGCCTATTTTTTTAACCCGGAGTCTTACCCACCCCCAACACACCCCATTCTCCTGGACACCGTCTGAAGGCCTCCTCCCCTCCCTCAACATCATCATCTCTAACTGCCGTCACGACATTGATTGCTGTCTCACTCACTCCAACCTCTCCCCTACAGAACCTGTAGCCCTCCGCTCCAACCCTAACCTCACTATCAAATCCGCAGGTAAAAGGGGGCAGTGGTGGTATGCCACACTGATCTTTACATAGCTGAGGCCAGATGCTAACTCTCTGACACCTCCTCCTACCACTCCCTAGATCATTATCTCACACCTGACCACCAAAACATTTCTCAAATGATCCACAAATTCATCGCCTCAGGTGACCTCCTATTCACTGTTTCCAAACTTATCGTTCCCCAACCACGTACTGCCCATTTCTATCTCCTTCCCAAAATCCACAAACCTGACTGTCCTGGCCAACCCATTGTCTCTGCCTGCTCCTAACACACTGAACTCATCTCTGCTTACCTTGACTCTGTTCCACCCCGCCTCCCCGCCACCACACCCCCCCAGTCCCTGCCACCACACCACCCCCCACCCACCAAGTCCAGGAACTCCCCATCTACATTGGGCACACCACCCACCTCAATGACTTCCCGTTCCCTGGCCCCCCCACCACCTCATCTCCACTATGGACATCACTATGGACCTGTACACTTGCATTCCCCACGTGGAAGGCAGAAAAACCCCCTGCTTTTCCCTTTCTCACAGGCCCAACCATTCCTCCTCCACCAACACCCTCATCGGTTTAACCAAACTCATCCTTACCTTTAACAACTTCTCCTTCAACTCCTCCCACTTCCTACAGACTGAGGGTGTGGCCATGGGAACCTGCACAGGCCCAAGCTATGCCTGCCTCTTCCTGAGATACGTGGAACAGTCCCTCTTCCATTGTTACGCTGGCACTATCCCCATCTCTTCCTCCGCTACATCGATGAATGTACTGGTGCTGCCTCGTGCTCCCACGAGCAGCTTTACTAACACTTTTCACCCCAACCTCAAGCTCACCTGGACCATCTTTGATACCACTCGCTCCTTTTTGGACCTCTCCGTCTCCATCTCTGTTAACCAGCCCAAAACTGACATCCATTTCAAGCTCACCGACTCCCACAGCTACCAAGACTACAACTCCTCTCACCCACCTTCCCGCAAGAATGTGAACCCCTACTCTCAATTCCTCAATCTCTGCCAAGTCTGCTCCCAAGATGGGGCGTTTGACTCCCAGATGTCCTCTTATTTCAAGGACTGCAACTTCCCCCGGGGGTTGAAAATGTTTTTGACCGCATCGCTTGCAATTCCCGCACCTCTGCCCTCACATCCCCTCCCCCACAAAGACAAAATACCCCTTGTCCCCACATATCACCCTTCCAACTTCTGTATCCAACGTATCATTCTCCGCCACTTCCGCCACCTATAATCCGACTCCACAACCAAAGAGATATTTCCTTCCCCACCTTTTGTATGGATCATGGTCTCTGCAACTCCCTCATCTGCTCCATACTTCCCACTAGCGCCAGAACCTTTCCCTGCAACCGCACGAAGTGCTACGCCTGCCCCTACACCTCCCTACTCACCTCCATTCAAGGCACCAAACAAACTTTTCACATCAGACACAGGTTCACCTGATCGCTCGTCGATGTGGTCTATAGCATCCGCTGCACCTGATGTAGCTTCCTCTACATCGGTGAAACCAAGTGGAGGCTTGGAAACTGCTTTGTAACGCACCTGCGCTCTGTTCACAACAAATGACAACACCTTCTGGTCATGAACCAGTTCAACTCTCCCTCCTACTCGCTGGGTGACATGTCCATTCTGGGGCACCTCTACTGTCACAATGATGCCACCTGGAAACTGGAAGAGCAGCACCTCGCATTCTGCCTTGGGAGCCTACAGCTCAATGGCCTAAACGTGGGCTTCACTAGCTTCAAAATCTCCCCACCCCGGCTTCATCCCATGACCAACCCTCCCTCTCATCTCCGCCTTCTTGACCTGACACAACCTGTCCATCTTCTCTCCCACCTATCCATTTCCTCCCACCTCACTGACCAATCTCCACCACTCCCTACGTGCACTCACCAATCACCATGCCACCTACCTTCCCCAGCCCCACACTCTTCTCTCTGTTCATTTCCCAGCTCTCTTCCCCCTCCCCCATTTCTGAAGAAAAATCCTGACTCAAAATGTCAACTTTTCTGCTTCTCTGATGCTGCCTGGCCTGCTGTGTTCCTCCAGCTCCACACAGTGTTATCCAAGTACAATTAATGTGTTGCCCGCACCTTCAAATTAGATTTTTTTAAAAAAGCCTAAGACTTCATCTCCTTTCTCAGTGCAAGAAAAAGACCTTAAAGTGCATCCATAGAAAACTCAATACTTACTAAAGAGAAACGTCTCATGTTTTGGAGAAAAGCAGAGAGTTGAGATAGCTTTTTTGTGAGCCTTTATCATTCCATAGCAGTAACTCACTTTTACATGTATCAGCTTTACGGCACCCATCTTTCCACCTACAGCTAACACATTGAGGTTTCTTTTCTGATTCTTATCAAACACAGTTAAGGTTGTCCAAGCAAGGGAAAAGAATTCCTGAGAAAAATAATACAAAACGATTAGAAACTCATCACTTTAACTATATTATTGTACACTAATCCCTCAATTGATGAGGATTACTAGTCCGCGTACAAATGAAAAAAAGAAAACTTTCTGGCATAGAAACTAACTTAGACACTAACAAAGTAATGTTTCACATCTCACCTATGTTCATACTGGACAGTACATTGTATTTTATGCATATCATAATTATAGTCCAAAATTCTAGTCTACACACTTAAATATTTGACTAAATGCATATTTTGCATAAGGATCAAATCACTGGTTTAACAATATTCCCTAAATTTATAATATATCTTATTTCTGTGTTTAGTCTAATTCCCAACAGGTTAGATGTTTATTCCAAATGCCAAAAAAAAGGTCAAAGAGAAAGAGCTTTGCACAAATTGCCAGGCAATATCCTATATCTCTAGGTGGACAACATGTATAACTGTACTCACTTCTCCAACTGTTTTATACTTATGATGGACAATTCCAGTTTCACAGTCAATGATGCAAACTGAATCCCCTCCACATGTAGCAACAGACCGAGATGACTCCAGCCCTAAGTGAGACAAAAGTCACTTAATACAAGGCATACCCAGTTCTTGAAGACATACATTTTCCATGATGATTTTTAAAAACGTCAAGAAAACTGAGTAAATGGCTGTAAAGGAAAGCCAGAGAACTACAGACCGGTAAGCTTTACTTCAGTGGCAGATTAGTTGTTGAAGGGGATTCTGAAGGACAGAATGTACATAGAACAGGACAGCACAGTACAGGCCCTTCGGCCCACGATGTTATGCCAAAAATTGCATTTTTTCATTTGTACATGCATTTGGAAAAGCAAGGACTGATTAAAGGATAGTCAACATGGAATCATGCATTGGAAATCATGCCTATTGAGTTTTTTAAAGGGGTAACAAAGGATAAAGACAGAGCATTAGATGTTGTCTGTATGGACTTCAGTAAACCGTTCGACAATGTTCCGCATAGTAGACTGGTTGGACCAAAGGATCTGTTTCCATGCTGTATGATTCCATAACTACTTGACTATTCACAGAAGTCAGATTAATTGTTACTTTTCTATAACTGGAATTTCTATTGTTTTAATTAATTTGAAGTTTACATGCAGGAATTATTTTATATTTAGTCCTGCAAAGCATCACCCAAACAACCTCTCAGAACAGTTTTAATTAGGATGTCTCTTGCGCTGTAATTCTTGTTTTCATATTTTTACAACATGTAAAAGACCACCTACACCCTCAAGCACCATTAAGTTCAGGGAGACAGCTCTCTCTGGCTCAGAAATCTTTTGATGTGGGTTTTTTTTATTCATTAGCTTTGGATTTTTAAATGTTGAGCTAAGGATTGTGAAATGTTGCTTCGCAATTTTGAGTTTCACTAACAAGGGGGAATGGTGTTTTTCAATTGCTCAGCCCTGTGTTCAAATGTCTAGAGCTGTAACAGCCATAAGAGTGGATCTAAAGGGCAAGAGTTACTTGGGGTACAAGTTGGGAATCCAAATTTTTATACACCTCATGACAAAGTCGATAACTTGCACCTCGGCCTACCGTTCCACCAAACAGCTATGAGACTAACGTGAAGTTAGCACTAATGACACTGATTTTTGTTTTGTCTGTTGTGGGAACCTGAGCTGTCCAGGAATTTGACACAGCCAGAATTAAAACACAGTGAATATGATCTACATCATTCTTCTCTATGGCAGTGTCAAAGGTTAAATGTCTGCTGACATCCCACATGAAATCTGTTTACAATAACTGAAATAACCGAAGACATAAATGTACAGAATTCTCAAAACAGGTTCATTTTAGGGGTGATAGAATGTACATAGAACAGTACAGCACAGTATGTATCCAATTCCAAAGATACATTAATTTAATTCCTCTGTAGCAAGAACTGCAGATGTTGAAGTGAGAGTCAATACAGTGTAGAGTTGGAGGAACACAGCAGGTCAGGCAGCATTACAGAAGCAGGAAAGTCAACGTTTTGGGTTTACACCCTTCATCAGGACTTTAATTTCAAATGCCTGTTCATTCACAAAGTGCAATGGCAGTTAAAGACCTCACAACATTAGGGTCACTCAGAAAAAGGGAAATAAATTTTAGATCCCATTTGGATTCCTACTCAACTTTTTTTTTGTGAACTCATTTTCAGACTGTTCACTTGAGATCTCTGTGGACCCAATGCATGTTTTTCCTATGCTGGTCCCCGTGTACATCCAACTGTTAAAAAATGATGATAGAATGTGATGGCATGGTAGGAATGCCACCGCATCTCATTTGAATGACTAGGTAGCCTCAGCACTGTGTACTTGGGAACTTCAGCAAAATGTTTTTAGGACAGAGATCCAATGTTGATTTCTCTTGGTGCAGTACATGAGGAATCGTTTCCAGGTGGACAGTTTTCCCTCAGGTACTGCGCCACGGAAAAGCACCATTTTAAGAGTTGCATTTGGAAAACAAAAATCCTTTCAGCATTGTGGTTAGAATATTAAAGAAAAATATACAAGTTTAGTCTCTCGTGTGGCCAATTTCCCCTTTGATTATGCTTACCCCCAGTGCTCATTATATCAAATCTATCCACCCATCATTTGCTTTCTAAAGTACCGCTAAAGTTTCCTAGTTCTCGAGTTCGTGGAAATATACAGTTCTCTTATTCTTGATGTATTTGCAGCTAAAGCATCTTGAATAGATTTGAATGATAGCTCCCTAAATTATGCACCAGAATAAATAATCACAGTCTGCATTTTTCATTTCTTCTAAATGCCTGAATTTTCCCAGTGCTATCATGACCAGTAAATCAGAATACTTCTGATTTAAGTAAGCCATCCTTCAGTACTTCCATGTTCATCTCTTCTCCTCTTGTCTTTTCTAGAGGCATAGAGTGGAACGTTAGATGTGAACAATGTGGGCTATGTCAGGAAATGTGGGAGAATTGTGGGAGGAGTCACACAAAAGATTTTCCGTGACAGTGGGGGGCAACTCATGGAATTTTAAACATTAAGCATTAAGACAAGATTCTTGCTAGGAACCAGAGAGATGTTGAGTAAAGGGATTATCACTGTTAACACACTCATTAACAACAAATCTTGCCTCATTAATATGCAGATTCAATCACCCACCAGAGGAAATTAGATGTTGGCAATTCCAAACATGAAAGTCAGAGTGGGTACAACATCTTGCTGCTTGCTCTATCAGGCCACCAGCAACATCTCAAGGTACTAGCTACACACACCTACAGTCCACAGATACTGGCATCTGACACCTTTCAGCCTATCACGACCTTGTTGCATCTCTCTGATCCACTTGCAGAACACTTCTGCACTTCAGGGCATAAATTGACAATTAGCACTGCAAGGACCCATAAGACTTAGCAGTGGTAGACCATTCAGCTCATTGAGTGTCTGGTGATCCACCATTCAAAAGAGACCATGGCTGATCTGACAAACTCCACTTTCGTTCTTTTAAATCCCCATAAACATCTATTCTGTTATGGATTAAAAATCTGTCTACCTCAAGCGTGAATACACTAATGGCCTAGACTTTACAATCCACTGCTTTAAGAATTCCACACGGGAAACTGATAGTATGATTAGGCCACTGCCTCCCCATTTAAATAATCTTCAACTCCTCTACTCTTCCTACCAAAGTACGTAACCTCAATATTTTCCCCACATTATGTTCCATCTGCCAAGGTTTTTGACCTACTCACTTAACCTGTACATACCCTTCTGCAGACAACGTCACCGTCACCATTTACCAATCTACCTACTTTGGTGTCATCTGCAAATTTGGATCTAATACATTCACTTTTCTCAAAGTTATTAACAAACACTGCAAATAATTGTGACACAGGCACTGATCCCTGTGGCACTGATTTTGGGTGCTCTCAGTCCAGGGATCTGTGGCTCTGCCGTCCAGGGGTGGGTCATATTCAGCCTCATAGCCCCTTGTTGGCCAATCCGAAAATAAGCAACCACAGTCAGGAAGATGGAAAGGCATCAGTCAGGGCTATGGGCACTTACTGTCTAGAGCTGTCTGGTTAGGTCACAGTCAGTCCATTCCATCTGTCCAATGAAGACAAGAGATGAGAAAAATTGGGAGGTGAATGGGGTGGGGACCATTGCTGCAAGGAGAAAACTGGGAAACCCAGTTGTAAGGATTAAAAGCTGCATACCAGTAAGCATGACCATTGTAAATGGGCAGTATATAACAAGGGCATATGATAAATCATAGGAGCAACTGGAAGGGGAGGGGTGCTTGTTAACAGTAAAAACAAAAAATCACCCTGGCTTCCAAGGAGGGACAGCACAAGCATACCTGGTACTGTTGCCTCACAAAATTGGAGCTGGGTGGCCGAAGGAAAAATAGATCTAAGGATTGGGAATCGTTTAGAAAACCAGCAAAGATAAACCAAGGGATTGACTAAGAAGGGGAAAATACAGTATGAGAGTAAGCTTACTAGAGACACAAGAACAGACTATAGAAGTTTCAATAGATATGTAAAGAGAAAAAAAATTGAAGGCTAATGCAAGTCCTTTAGTCAGAAATCAGTAATTTATAAATGGGGAACAAAGAAATGGATGATGAACTAAATTTATACTTGCTTCTGTCTTCACAAAAGAGAATATGAATAACATTAGAAATAATATAGAAGGCAGGGTTTAGTGAAGGGGAGGAAATGAAGCAAATCTGTATTAGTGGAGAAAGGATATTGGGGAAATTGCTAGGTTTGAAGGCTGATAAATCACCAAGGCCTGATAATTAACATCCTAGAGTTGGTCCATGGAGGCCATCAGATGATTGCATACTTGCTGTGGCTACATCCTACAGCGTCTAGGCTATGAGGGCCACCACCTACCATAAGCCTATTTTTCCTGTGTTTACTTGTTCATATGCACAGAGACCCTGATTGCCAAACTACAGGGTCCTCTCCTGCCTGGGGATGAACAGGCACCTGGCCTCCAGCAGTCTCCCACCTGCCAGCAACCAGAAGCATTTCTTCTTTGACCAGCTCTGGAAATGTGACAGTGATATGCTCATCTGCTTGTGCCCCTCAATGTAAACTGACTAAACACTGCCACTGTGTGAAGCTGAATGAACACAGCAGGCCAAGCAGCATCTCAGGAGCACAAAAGCTGACGTTTCGAGCCCAGACCCTTCATCAAGGACCAAAACATCAGCTTTTGTGCTCCTGAGATGCTGCTTGGCCTGCTGTGTTCATCCTGCTTCACACTTTGTTATCTTGGATTCTCCAGCATCTGCGTGCCCATTATTTCTAAACGCCACCAGTGGTGGCAGAATCGGCCATGGCATGGGGGTGCAGGAGGCAGCCTTGCCGAAGCTTCCTCTGACACCTCTGAACTCTCGTAAAGAGGTGGAAGGTCTTTCATGTAGGGAAGCTTGCTTGGCCACCAAGACAGTGGACATCCCACTTCAACATTCAGGGTACAAAAGAGAGAAGGCTTTGCAGTCCAGTGAAATAAGTTGTGTGCAACGAATGAAACTAAAATGCACAAACAGACAAAAGAATGCTACGTAGGTAGTGAGAGAGGCAGTGGCCCTTGCAGCTTAGAGGCTGCATTTGATCATCTGATGGCCTCCACAGTAAAGTCGATGGCTACCCTAGGGATCTACATTCAGAATTCTTAGGTTTAAGGTGAGTGATGCACTGGAATGAAGAATGGTACTCATGGTGAAAGGTGAGGGTCCTAATATTGTGGAGCTCACTATCTACCTAGGCTGCCTTTCCCTGGATAAGGTAAATAGAGCGATAAAGTGTGGTGAAAGTAGGTTGCTGTTAGACCAAGTGCATGTGGGAGATAGGTATGGATGTTCAGAATGAATGAGGTGGGCAGTGTAGAAGGCACACAGTGTTTATAGTGTGCGTCCCCACAGTGTGGGACATTGATGGGGGCAGGGAGTTGTATCCAACTGAGTGGAGAAGATCATTGACCTTTTTATAGCACCGATGGGCATTCCTCTTGGCAGTTAGGACTGCAGTGGTCGAGGTGGCTACCTTGAACCAGACTGGCAGGGTCAGATGGTGAGGCCTTCTCTGAAAGTGCTGGGAAAGAGGACATCCCTCCTCTGCACCACCTCATTGACCAGGACATCCAAGCAACGTAAGGCACCAATTTTCCTTTGTATACCATTTCCAGGGATTGTCCCTGATTTGGAACTGTGCAGAATAGCATTGGAATGCAAATCCTCGTCCAGTCTATAATAACATTTTAATGATGGCATAGATTCCAGGCATGCAAGTACACTTTGGGATCATGGATGAATGGCAAGTTTGTCTGATTATAGCAAGTGGTAGAACAGGGCCAGCAAAAGGACTGGGAGGGGTACCGTACAGGCAGGTAGGCAGTTAAATGAGGCACGTTTGAGACGATGCAGCAATAAATCTTGCCAGGCCTAACAGACAGAAACCCTAAGTGAAGTTCAATGAAACTGACACTTAGTCAATACATCATAAGATTCAGCACCTTTTAACTTTATACTCCCATTCCAAATCTCATTCCGGGTCTTGCCGCCACGAAATTTGTCCACATTAAATACCATTTGCCACTCACCAGACCACCTTACCAACATGCTTATTTGAATTTGTATTTTGTTTGTTCCTTTCTACTGGTTGAGATCTGGTGGGGTTTGCAAACTTAGTTTTGTTTTTAACTCCAGCTTCAAATCACTTGGGAAAACAAAAAGCCCATAAGAAATATCAACAGACCCAGTGATCAGGACAATGACCGTCTTGCCTTGTTGACAGAATTCAATTCACAACCATCCTCTGTAGTTCAACTTATTTTCAATCTCTTATAGGAGCTCAACTTTTATTCCATTAGAAGCTTGATTTTTATTCTCAAATTTGGAACATTTTTCTGGTGTAACACATTGCCAAAAGTATTGCTAAAATCAAAATACATGCTATAGTAAGAATTTCCAATGACAGAAAAGGTCCAGTCAAATAAATTTCAATATTTGCAGGTACTGTGCACACAGTTTCACTTAAGGTGCCTAAATTACATTTAAAGTACTTTTAAAAAACTCAAACTGTACAGTCAACATTATGTGTTATTTATGTTTCAATTATATTACGTCACCTGGAATCTGAGAATTCTTTCTTTCTGGTTCAAAAGCACAGGCCCAAAGCTGTGTACTCAAATCCTTGGGATTATTATCCTTGCTGTGGCTCTGTAGAAAATGTAGAGGCTCTAGGACTAGTGTATTCTGGTAAAGATTTAAAACAGAAAATTGTAAGTAAATGGTACAACATAGAACCACAGACATTTGCAACACAAATCAAAGTAATTTGGCCCCATAACACTTGTGTATGTTCTATACTGAAGCAAAACAAATTCTGCTTTCTTCCCAGAACCCTTCCAGTAATGGTCTCTTCCTCATCAACTCTATAACATGCTTCAAATGTCTTTTCTGCATCCTCTAAATAAATTTAAACAGTGGCCCCATTTCACTAACTCCCCACCCAGAAAAAAATAGGCTTTTCATAGTCACTTTGTCAAAAATCTTAAGAATTTTTAGGTGGCTAGGTGAACAATCATACTTGTTAGCAAGAGAGATTGCCGATGATTCAATGCCATTAAACTCTGTTGTGGCTTTTGACATGTTTTTCCACTGGAACTATACATTTCTCTTTATCCTTGAAGTGTTTTATATCAACAAATCTCAATATACATGCTGTGCCATGTGTCTGGAAAGATGATTAAAAATTGCAGACAATGTCATTGTAGTCAGGCTTAAATTTCATCCAATAGGTCAAGGCACCGGCGATCGGCATCAACTGACTTGTGTGGTTAATTCAATCAATTGTTCCAAATCCTCCACCATAACATTTACATTCTTACTTCCCTCAACAACCCTAGGAGTTGATATAAAATATTTCTCCTTTGATACTTTCATGTCCTGTAACTAGATCCTGCTGTTTTATCCATAACTGCTTTGCTCTCTAAATATTTATTCACTTGTATATTAATAAAATTAATAATTCACTTTACCATTGTTTGCCAGTAATTTTTCCACATTCTCTTGGAATCCTTCTGATCTCCTTTTGCCAGGTAGCACCACGCCATTTTGTGCATTCTATTTTTCCAGTATGTTCCAGTATGTTTTTTGTTCTTCACTGGCAGTTTTCCTATGTTTCCGTTTAACATTTATTTCTAGCCATAGAATTCTTGCTTTATTTGCTTTACAGCGTAGTTTACACTTTACACATTCATGCTTGATAATTTTCCACTTTGAATTTTAGGACCTGTTTGATTATGTTGTTGCCTAATTATTGTGCATTTTATCTTTCATTTCACTGAATTTTGTGTTTTTAAATCTAACATTTTAGGACCATAGGAGCAGGAGCAGGCCATTCATCGAGTCTGCTCTCCCACTCAATAACACCATCGCTGATCTGATAATTCTCAACTCCACTTTCCTGCCTTTTCCTTTAAAGTCACGACTCCCTTACTGATTAACAATGTCAGCCATTACCGTCTCAGAAGAATTTCCTAAATTGCCTTAAATAGCTGACCCCTTAATCTGAGGACATGCTCTGCTTACAGGAAGGTCTCCTAAAGGGGAACCTGCCTCTAATAACTCCTAAGAAGCCTATATGCTTCAATAAGGTTGCCTTCCATTCTTCAAAATTCCAGTGTGCGCAGGTTCAACCTACTCAATGTCTTCTCATAAGGACTTCCCAGGCCACGCTGGTATCAGCTGAGAATTTTCTCTGAAACGCGACTATGTCTTTCCTTGGGTAAGTGGACAAAAACTGTTCACAGTATTCCAGGTATGACCCAACTAGTGCCTTGTACAGTATTAACAAGGCACCCAATTTTTAAAGCGCCATCCTCTCAGAAGTAAAGGCCAACATTCCACATGTTTTTCCTATTACCAGCTGAATGCCAGCTTGGAATGCTAGCATTTCATGATTCATGGACAAGGACTCCCAAATCCTCTGTGTAGCTTTTTGCATTCTTCCTCCATTCAAACAAAATTCAGCTCCTCTATTGTTCCTTTCCAAAGTGCATAACCTCACGAGTTCAGTGACTGTTCATCACTTCTCAAAATATTAACTCTGTTTTCTCCCCCTAGATGCTGACAGACCTGCTGAGTTTCTTCAGCAATTTTTGTTTTCTTTCAGATCTTCAGCATCCGCAGTTCTTTGTTTTATTTCAGTGCACCATCTTCAGTTTTCCTTTACTGTATTATGTCAGGTTTTTGCCCATCGCTTATCCGAGCTATAATCCGCACCAGAGGTAACAAATATAGAGCTGGATGAACACAGCAGGCCAAGCAGCAGAGGAGCAGAAAAGCTTTGAAGGGTCTAGGCTCGAAACTTTCCTGCTCGGCCTGCTGTGTTCATCCAGCTCTTCAACTTGTTATCTCAGATTCTCCAGCATCTGCAGTTCCTACTATCTCTATAACCCTCACCAATTGCTGTCCCATCTATTTTTGGTGTCATCTGCAAACTTGGTGATAGTACATTCACTTTCCTCGTTCAAGTTATTAATATGTATTGTAAATAACTGTTGCTTTATCACTATCTCCTGTCGTTCTCCAATAGATACTAAAAATGCCCTCTTATCCCACCTGGCTAACTATCAGAAGACAATATCTATCGATGTTACTATACTGCCTTCAACACCATGGTGTCTTATTGAATAGCCTAATGCATGGTACCTTACAAAACATCTATTGAAAATTCATCTACTCCTTCCCGTTTACCTATGCCGCTCATTAGTTCCCATAAGAACAGCAGCAATGTCAGTCATGATGTAACCTTCATGAAGCCATGCTGACGCCTACTTGACTACATTGTACATTTCTAAGTGCTCTCATACTGCGTCTTTTACAATCAACTCTTAAAATTTTCTCAATGATGGATGTTACACTAACTAGCTAATAGTTAGCTTTTTGTGTGTCTCCCACCCTTTTTAAATAAGGCATGCTACACTGGCAGTTTTCCAATCCTGTGGGATTTTTCCAGAGTCTAAGGATTTTTGGAAAAATACTGATAGCGTATCCACCATCTCTGTGATTACTTCCTATACTGATATAGGGTGCAACCCATCACGTCCAGGGTACCTTTTGGCTTTTAGCCCCATTAGCTTACCTAGTACTTTTGTATTTTTGCTTCCACGAACCCACACTCAGCCATCCCTGACTGAGGTGATGGGGTTCAGTTGGTTCATTTGGCTGAACAGCTGGTTTGTGATGCAAAGTGATGCTAACAGCACTGGTTCTATTCCTGCAACATCTGAGGATACCATGAAGGACTCTCCTCACAACCTCTCCTATTGCCTGAGGCATAGCGATTCTCATTTTAAACCACTACCAGTCCGCTGGGACTGTGGTGACCTTCATTATAGCTATTAAATTTTACCCTTTTACATTTTTGTCCTTTGACCTTATTTGTTGCTTTCTGAAAACAAAATGTTAGTCGGCTGTGTCCCCTTCTGTCCTATTCTAGCACCTTAATTCAATAGCTGCCCTTCAATACAAACAGATCCTTTTGATTTCTAGCCTATGTGTCCCTTCTCCAGTAGCCTTCACCCTTCTTTATAGTTTAGTACCTGTCTATAGTCCTAGTTATTTTAGTTTTCAGGCCACGCTGTGAGTCATTATCCTTTCATCTTCTCACACAGAACCTATAAATTATAACTGATACTTTCAAACTGTCCTCCTCTGTCACAACAGTCTCATCCCCAACTTTATTTTTAAAAACTGATCAATTAATACTTATTTCCTTGTAATTCTATTTATCTAGGAAGCAGAGAGATCTGATGAAGCATATCTTCTTGCTATCTCGAGCAACTTGCTGTTTCTCCACATTTCTCTCACTTATCATGGAACTTTAAAACTTAGGAGACAGCCATTGCCTGATCATGTTGCATCAGTTCTTTGATAACAAAACTGATCATTTAGTTTCAGCCTTTTCACCTTAAATCTTAAAATGAATCCTCTCCAAATACATGTCTAATTGCCTCCTGAAGGTTCATTTGGATTCTGATGCTACAACTCCTTTAGGTTGTGTTCCAGAAAGATCTCCACCTCTGAAGTTTCATATCCACTATTTAATGCACTATGTTACAGATCGAGAACTGTACTATTTCACTTCCGGCTGCTGAATTCGATCCTTAACATCAATCTCCATTATAGAAACATACAAATAAAAAACACCATTCAGCCGTTTGAGCCTTCTCCAATATCATCACGGCTGATCATCTAATTCACTACTTCGTTCTCGCTTTCTCCATATACCCTTTGACCCTTTTAGCCCTTAGGGCTATATCTAACTCTTTCGTGAAAACATTCAATGTTTGACCTTGATAACAAAGTGTGGAGCTGGATGAACACAGCAGGCCAAGCAGCATCTCAGGAGCTTTTGTGCTCCTGAGATGCTGCTTGGCTTGCTGCGTTCATCCAGCTCCACACTTTGTTATCTTGGATTCTCCAGCATCTGCAGTTCCCATTATCACTGATACAATGTTTGACCTTAACCGCTTTCTGTAGCAGAGAATTCCACAGGCTCACCACTCTCTGGGTGAAGAAATTTCCCCTTATCTCAGGCGATAATTGGCTGACCCTCGCATCCTTACATTTTTGACCCCTGGTTCTGGACTCCCTGAAATTGGGAATAATCAGACTGAATCACCATTGGTAATGAAAGGTTCAGTAGTGGATCAGGAAACGCATTCAGGTGAAGAAAACCATTTGACTACTTCACCGTCTGCTGCATCTGCATGCTTACTTTCAATGACCAGTGTACAAGGACATCCGGGTCATCTTGTACCTCTCCCCTTCCTAAATTATCATCATACTGATCACTCTGTTTTTGCTACCAAATGGATAACCCCTCATTTAAAATATTATACTACATCTATCATGCAGTTGTCCATACACGCAACTTCACCGAATCACATTGAAACCTTGTGTTCAATCTCAGTGTAGTCAACTAACAGGTACTTCCAGCATAATTGGAGAACTCAGGGTGAATTCGCATTGTGTCGAATTGGATTCACAGTGCCACAGGCAAGTGTATGAAACCAAACTGTACCCAGTCTTTATCGATTGGTAAAAAAAAGTGTGGGATATGGGTGGCTTAAAGTGGTGTGAAAGTGACAAACTGCCTAAAATTAGATAAGATTAAAAAAACACTGAACAGAAAGACAAACGAGCCTCAAGCTTTAATCTGAACAAAGTAAATACATGCCACAGTATGTTCTCTTTTACCTAATCTCCATAACAAAACAATTGCTTCTTCATTAAATAGATGTTATGATCCAGTATGAAGGGGCCTACAACAAAGGAAAATCAGCTCCAGTTTCCCTTCATGAAATAACAGCTAATGGTGTAATTAGTAATTAAGCTAGCACTGAGGCTATTGACTCAATAGTAATCAAAAAACCACAGGAGTTTCAAGCTTAAATGATAGTAGCTTTTCACTCTGTGCAGATCACAATTATTGCTGAAATTTCAGAGTCATTCAGCATGGTAACAGATCCTTCAATCCCACTAGTCTATGCCAACCGTGTTCTGAAACTAAACAAGTCCCATCTGCTTGCATTTGGCCCATATTCCTCCATACCTTTCCTATTCATGTACTTTTCCAAATGTGCTTTAAATGTTGTAACTGTACATGCATCCACCATTTCCTCTGGCAGTTCATTCCATGCATGAACACTGTTTAAAAGAAGTTGCCTCTCGTGACCTTTTTAAAATCTTTATCCTCTCACCTTAAAAATACGTCCCCTAGTTTTTACCTCCCCTGCCATAGGGAAATGACGTTTGTTATTCACCTTATCTATTCCTCTCATGATTTTAAAAACTTCTATAAAAGGTCACCCCCTCAACCTTCTAAGCTCCAGTGGGGAAAAAAAAACTTATTTTTATAACTCAAATGCTCCATTCCCAGCAACATCCCGTTAAATCTTTTCTGAACCCTCTCCAGTTTAATAATATCCTTCCAAAGCAGGGTGACAAGAATTACACTCCAGAAAAAGCCAAACAAGCTTCCTGTACGACCTTACTATGACGTCCCAACTCCTACACTCAAAGGTCTGAGCAACAAAGGCAAGCGTGCTAAAAGTCTTCTGAACAACCCTGTCTACCTGTGATTCAAATTTCAAAGAACTATATACCCGAACCCCTCAAATCTTTCGGTTCAACAACACTATGTGGGGCCCGACCATTAATTGTATAAGTCCTACTGCCAAAACCTCGCATTTATCTAAATTAAACTCCATCTGCCCCTCCTCAGCCCATTGACCCAACTGATCAACATCCCTTTGAAATGTTAGATAACCTTCTTCATGTCCACTCTACTACCGATCTTGGTGTCATTCGCAAACTTACCAACCATGCCTCCTAAATTCTCATCCAAATAGATTTATATCAATGTCAAACAAAAAAGAGTCCTAGTACCGATCCCTGTGGAATAATGCTGGTCACAGGTTTCCAGTCTGAAAAACAATCCTCCATCACCAACCTCTGTCTCCTACCGTCAAGCCAATTTTGAATCCCATGAATCTATTTTACTAATTAGTCTACCATGCAGAACCTTCCAAAAGACTTTAATAGAAGTCCAAGTAAACAATGTTTACCCTCAATCTTTTTAGTTACTTCCTCAAAAAACTCAAATCATTTGTAAGACATGATTTCCCTCTCACAAAACCATGCTAACTACACCTAATCATTCCTCGCTTCTCCAAATGCATGTAAATCCTACCTTCTCAAACCACCCCCAAAAATTTACCCACCACCGATATCAGACACAGGTCTATAGTTCCCAGGCTTCTCCTGATAGCCTTTCTCAATAAAGGCACAACATTTGCTACACTCCAGTTCTTCTGCATCTTACCCAAGGTTATAGATGTTACAAATAATCCTGCAAGGAGTCCTGAAATTTCCTGCCTAACTTCTCACAAAGTCCTGGGATATGCTTGATCAATTCCTGGAGATTTATCCACTTTCATGTTTTATTTTAAGCCCTCTAGCACATCCTCTTCTGCAATGTGAACTGTTTTAAAAACATCAATTTATTTCCCCGAGTTCTCTAGACTCCATTTCTTTCTCCAGAGTAAAAACTGACATGAAATATTCATTTAATATCTCTCCCATCTCCTGAAGTTCAACGCAAAAATGACTTCATTGATTTTTGAGGGGGGCCCCCTCTCTCGTTGCTTTTAATGAACTTGTAGGATCTCTTTAGATTATCCTTATCTGTTAAGGCTGTCTCATATCCCCTCTTTGCATTCCAGATTTTCCTCTTAACACACTTCAAGAAATTCATTTGATCCCAGTTGTCCATATGCAACACATGATTCATTTTTAGAATCTCAATCTTTTTTCATCCATTGTTCCCTAATCTTACCACTTTGCCTCAATAACAGGAACATAACGAGAATTCAGGGGCATTATCACATTTTTGAAAGCCTTCCACTTGTCACATTTCCCTTTTGTGCAAACAGTCTATTCCAGTTAACTTTTGAAAGTTCTTGTCTCATATCATTAAAATTTGTCTTACTCCGAGTAAGAACTTCAAATTTTTATGAAGGTTTATCTGTTTCCTCAACTATTTTAAAACTAATGATCTCTAGTCCAAAATGTTCCCTGACTAACATTGCAGTTACTTGCCCTTCCTTATTTCCTAACAGAAGGTCAAGTTTTGCTCCTTGTCTAGTAGGAATGTTGATAAAGAAAATTTTCAACACATTTCACAAATTCCCCACCATCCAAACTTTTGACACTGCATCAGCCCACTTTTGTACTCAATAGGTACAATTAGTTTAGTTTTATTGGCATTCAATAAGAGGGGAAGCTAATACTGGGTGAATGGTTTTCTGACACGTCCAGGCTTTCTTTTAAAAGTGACTTAGAAACATCATTTAAAAAAGAATCCCCAGTATTTGGCAATTTTCTCCACAGAACCTTGTAGGTCTTCCAGGAAGTCACATCAGCTACAGCTATTTCTATAGATGCCTTCCAATGTTGCTCACTTTTCATTACTGGGAGAAACCAGTTCATGATTTTTAAGTACTGGTCAAATGAGAAAGGATCAAGCCACAGGCTGCCAGCCATCTGTCAGGAACATTTCTCAAAGCATAACTGTACAGTTTGTCTCAATGAATTTCTGCACCATTCTGCTATCTCATTCTTGTCACAATTTCCCCTTCAATCCAGTTTTGATACTCAATAAGTAAATTTTAATTGTTTCCAGTTTAGCTCTTCCTAACATTTCTGTGGAAACTTACTGCAATTTTCTACATAAATTTGAGAATGTCAACTCTGCAACATAAATATAAGTGACAATGCCACATCGTGGTAATAGGAAGGTACTACAATATACTGAGAAATTAATAGCTATATGACAAAAATGGTTAGTCTTCACCATGGTGCTCCAATAGCTAGCTCATGCTAATAGTTGTCAAATATGATAGTTTATATTATAAATGCAAAATCTTCAAAAATAATGTGCACCTAGTCCTGGTGTTAAATTTGGTAGGACCTGGAGAAAACCCCTACTTCCTACTAGCATTACTAGACCATTTGGGTGGATATTTGCCCCAATAGACGCCAGCAATTGTCAGGAATCTTTCAATCAACAGTTGGTTTTTGTCTTTGCTACGTAACCCAGCCATAGCATCCGCTTCCTGTTTCCAGATTCCTGGTTATGGATAGACATAAAGTGGTATGAGGTACCAGATCTATCAAAGAAAGAATTTCTGGTTAAAGGGAATCCAGTAGGCATCGATATAGTCTATTCAATTTGATTCAGCATTCATAGGAATGAATGGGGACCTGGAATGGATGCATCCCAAATTTTGGACTTGGATCTAGCATGGGATCTGAAAAATGGAAGTGAGGCAGTATATGCAAAGATCACGAAGAATAGCCTACTCTCTTACACCAAGCAGGATGGGTGGAAATGTGCAAGGAGTGAGCAGAAAGGATGAGTTGCCTTGAAAATGGATATCGTGCCCAAGAATTTCAAGAATCTTAAAAAGACAGGAAAGGGAAGTATAACAATCCATTCAGTCTCCAAGATCCACATTCTGACTTTCCAAGCATTCTTTTGCATAACACTTCGACCACACATCTTTCAGCTTCATTCATTCTTTTCTCTCCAGGCACCATGGGAGGCGATGACCTAGTGGTATTATCGCAGGACTGTTCATCCAGAGACCAAGATAACATTCTGGGGATTCAGGTTCAAATGCTGCCATGGCAGATGGCAGAATCAGAAATCAATAAAATATGTGGAATTAAGAATCTAATGATGGCCATTAATCATTGTTAATTGTTGGAAAAAGCCATCTGGTTCACTCATGTCCTTTACGAAAGAAAGCTGCCATCTTAACCTGCCCTAGACTACTTGTGACTCCAGACCCACAGCAATGTAGTTGACTCCGAACTGCCTTCTGGGCAATTAGGGATGGGCAATAAATGCTGCCTAGCCAGCAATGTCCTCATCCTATTAAATGAATAAAGAAATAAACCTCCTCATATTCATAGAACATAGAACATAGAACAGTACAGCACAGAACAGGCCCTTCAGCCGACAATGTTGTGCCGACCATTGATCCTCATGTATGCACCCTCAAATTTCTGTGACCATATACATGTCCAGCAGTCTCTTAAATGACCCCAATGACCTTGCTTCCACAACTGCTGCTGGCAACGCATTCCATGCTCTCACAACTCTCTGCGTAAAGAACCTGCCTCTGACATCCCCTCTATACTTTCCACCAACCAGCTTAAAACTATGACCCCTCGTGCTAGCCATTTCTGCCCTGGGAAATAGTCTCTGGCTATCAACTCTATCTATGCCTCTCATTATCTTGTATACCTCAATTAGGTCCCCTCTCCTCCTCCTTTTCTCCAATGAAAAGAGACCGAGCTCAGTCAACCTCTCTTCATAAGATAAGCCCTCCAGTCCAGGCAGCATCCTGGTAAACCTCCTCTGAACCCTCTCCAAAGCATCCACATCTTTCCTATAATAGGGCGCCCAGAACTGGACGCAGTATTCCAAGTGCGGTCTAACCAAAGTTTTATAGAGCTGCAACAAGATCTCACGACTCTTAAACTCAATCCCCCTGTTAATGAAAGCCAAAACACCATATGCTTTCTTAACAACCCTGTCCACTTGGGTGGCCATTTTAAGGGATCTATGTATCTGCACACCAAGATCCCTCTGTTCCTCCACGCTGCCAAGAATCCTATCCTTAATCCTGTACTCAGCTTTCAAATTCGACCTTCCAAAATGCATCACCTCGCATTTATCCAGGTTGAACTCCATCTGCCACCTCTCAGCCCATTTCTGCATCCTGTCAATGTCCCGCTGCAGCCTACAACAGCCCTCTACACTGTCAACGACACCTCCGACCTTTGTGTCGTCTGCAAACTTGCTGACCCATCCTTCAATTCCCTCGTCCAAGTCATTAATAAAAATTACAAACAGTAGAGGCCCAAGGACAGAGCCCTGTGGAACTCCACTCACCACTGACTTCCAGGCAGAATATTTTCCTTCTACTACCACTCGCTGTCTTCTGTTGGCCAGCCAATTCTGTATCCAAGCAGCTAAGTTCCCCTGTATCCCATTCCTCCTGACCTTCTGAATGAGCCTACCATGGGGAACCTTATCAAATGCCTTACTGAAGTCCATATACACCACATCCACAGCTCGTCCCTCATCAACCTTTCTAGTCACATCCTCAAAAAACTCGATAAGGTTTGTAAGGCATGACCTACCCCTCACAAAGCCGTGTTGACTGTATTTGATCAAGCCATGCTCTTCCAGATGGTCATAAATCTTATCCCTCAGAATCCTTTCTAACACCTTGCAGACGACAGACGTGAGACTTACCGGTCTATAATTGCCGGGGATTTCCCTATTTCCTTTCTTGAAGAGAGGAATTACATTTGCCTCTCTCCAGTCCTCAGGTACGACTCCAGTGGAGAGCGAGGATGCAAAGATCTTCGCAAGTGGCGAAGCAATTGCATTTCTCGCTTCCCAAAGCAGCCGAGGACAAATCTGATCCGGGCCTGGCGACTTGTCAATCTTAATGTTTGACAAAATTTTCAGCACATCAGCTTCGTCTATCTCTATCCATTCCAGCATGCACACCTGCTCTTCAAAGGTTTCATTCACTACAAAGTTCGTTTCTTTCGTAAAGACAGAAGCAAAAAACTCATTTAGGGCTTCCCCTACCTCCTCAGGCTCCACACACAAGTTCCCTATGCTATCCCTGATCGGCCCTACTCTTTCTTTGACCATTCTCTTATTCCTCACGTAAGTGTAAAATGCCTTTGTGTTTTCCCGGATTCCTTCTGCCAAGCCTTTCTCGTGCCCCCTCCTGGCTCTCCTCAGACCATTTTTGAGCTCCTTCCTTGCCTGCGTGTAATCCTCTCTAGCTGAACTTGACCCTAGCTTCCTCCACCTTATGTAAGCTACCTTCTTCCTTTTCACTAGAAGCTCCACCGCTCTCGTCATCCAAGGTTCCTTAATCTTACCCCTTCTTGCCTGTCTCAGGGGGACATATTTACTCATCACTCCCAACAACTGTTCCTTAAACCGTCTCCACATGTCTATAGTTCCCTTACCATGGAACAACTGCTCCCAGTCCATGCTTCCTAACTCATGTCTAATCGCATCATAGTTTCCTCTTCCCCAATTAAATATCCTCCCATTCTTCCTAATCCTCTCCTTCTCCATAGCTATGTAGAATGTGAGGCAGTTATGGTCACTATCACCAAAATGCTCTCCCACCACAAGATCTGATACCTGCCCCGGCTCGTTTCCGAGCACCAAGTCTAGAATGGCCTCTCCCCTCGTCGGCCTGTCAACGTACTGCGTTAGGAAACCCTCCTGAACACACCTTACAAAAACAGCTCCATTCAAATCTTCTGCTCGAAGGAGGTTCCAATCAATATTAGGAAAGTTAAAGTCACCCATTACAACAACCCTACTGTGTGCACACTTTTCCAAAATCTGTCGACCTATGCTTTCTTCAATCTCCCTGCTGCTATTGGGGGGCCTGTAGTAAACCCCTAACGAGGTGACTACTCCCTTGCTGTTCCTAATTTCCACCCATACTGACTCAGTAGGCAGATCTTCCTCGACAAAGGAAGCTTCTGTAGCTGTGATACCCTCTCTGATTAGTAGTGCTACACCCCCTCCTCTTTTTCCCCCCTCCCTATTCTTTTTAAATGTTCTAAACCCTGGAACATCCAGCAACCATTCCTGCCCATGAGAAACCCATGTCTCTGTTATGGCCACAACATCATAGCACCAGATACTGATCCATGCTCTAAGTTCATCACTTTTATTCCTGATACTCCTTGCATTAAAGCAAACACACTTTAACCGATCCCTTGGTTCCTTCCCAGGAAAATCCTTCCCACTAGCTGGTCTACCTCTTGCTACTGCCTCACCTGCATCAACGCTCACCTCTGGTATACAGCTCAGGTTTCCACCCCCCTGCCATACTAGTTTAAACCCTCTCGAACTACTCGAGCAAACCTTCCACCCAGGACATTGGTCCCCTTCCAGTTCAGATGCAACCCGTCTGAATAGCTAACAGTAACACTCACCCTCGCTTTTCTATCCTCTCGTGGTCATGCCTCACAATTATCCTTTCCACCCATTCACACCAGCATGGTGTGGTTTCTGCTGCTGTTGCTTCTGCTGCTGTTGCTTCTGCTACTGGCTTTGTTCCTTGGAGAACCAAGACTGATAACTGTGAAATGCAGATCAAGGGGAGTGAAGCAGATAATAGGTAAACAGACTTCCAACTAATCGGAAATCATGTGTCAAGCAGTGACAGCACACTCAGAAAAAAAAATGCAGGGAGTGTAAGCTTCTCATGTAAGCAGTGGTAATGCTCTTCAGTTTACTTTCCAAGGCTTCCTGGACTATCAGAAGCATTCCCCATTGTGTTCAGGAACTCCACAGAAATTTCCTGAAAGTTGAAAATCTACCTAGGATAAACTTGAAAAGGGATATGATCATGTCAGATGGTTAACCCTTTGCCACTCTGCAGGACTTTACTTTCCTACCCTGCACCCAACTGCCCATGGCAGTCAAAATTCTACCCTTTATTCTTCAAGACTGAACAAACAATCAAAACGAGCAACTGGAAAACAACTGGCAGCCACAGAAATGTGCCCAGCAGACAGAAATGCTTTTGCTAGGAAGGCTGGGGAGAAGAAAGTTCAAAGAAGCAAAGGTAGCAAATACAAAAAAGTACAATAAAAGCTTCAGATTTAACTTGTAGGAAGAGGCAGTGGTAAGAAAACTCTTGGATATTCTTAAATACTATTTGTAAAATGAAGTGTAAATATTTCTCTAAGTAAACACGTTATCCAATACTTAATTTTCCAGAAATGATACTACAGCTTTTTTCATTAATTTATCCAATGTAGTAAACAATGTTCAAAAAGTATGGGGTGACTGTGTATCACCATATTAGAAACATTAGCCACATTAGAGATCCAACTTCTATAGCAAGGTACTTAGATTACTTATGGGAGCAAAGAAACCCCCATAACAACGTGGGGCAAATCTGAACAAAAGGGATCATTCCAGATTTGCTACACTACTTATACGGTTTAGGGTAAACTCCAAACTCCATAAAAAGCTACACAAATATCTCCAAATATAGGTTAAGTTGAAATTTCAAACCAAATACCTTGTGTTTTGATTTCTTCCTTAGAATACTTTTACTGACAACTGGTGCTTCTGAACAACTCCTCTTTGTAGTCCTGGGTTCCACTTTCATGTCATTTCTACCAGCTTTGTTGCAACACTTAGCCTTCTGAGCTGTTTGTCTTTCTTTTCCAAGCTGAATTTTCAAACTTTTACTGGAAACATCTTCAGTGTCATTCTTTGAAATTTCAGAAGTGACTTGCTTTCTGCTCTTAGTGGTACCATGTGCAGTAAGAAACCTAGTGCTTCTGGTTGGAGGTATTGCAACGGAGGTCTGAGAACTCAGCAAATCTTTTCTACTAGACCCTTTTAGGACCTATATACAAACAGGAAATGTGTGAAGTAGCACCACTTAAAAGAGGAAACAATCAATATCACAGCAAACTGTCACTATCGCATATAATCAAGAAATTACACTACGATTCTATTTTGGGTCCTTTTGTGCAGGAAGTGCCAGCACTCAGAAACTTAATGAAACTGAGCAATAAACAATACTAACTATAATTGTCATATGCGGTCTATGAATACATTTCATCAGGCTGGTTCTTAGTGGTTGCATCTGTTTAGGAGGAATCATTCAATATACAGGGGGCAAGAGCCTTGCTTTTCTACCTTAGCAGCTATTTTGGAATGAAGGAGTCAAATCTCAAAAGGTAAAACACAATAAATATTAGAGATGAACATTGGTTGAAACTTAAAAGTGAGATTCTATCAAGAATACTTATCCAGACACTAAAATGTGGTCTTTTTTCAACTGGATTTCTTCATATTGCAAACAAATTATCTATATGGATCAACACCAAAACAACTATAGCTGAGTTAACCTGAAGGTGGTGGAAAGTAAGATACAAGAAAGTTAAACACAGCTATAAAAGGACAATTGGCTAGTTAGGAGTTTTGGAAAGAACGAGTATAAATTGGGGAAGTGTGCAAGTATCTGACCAGTTTGGCAGGAAGGATGGAAAAGCATAATATTTTAAAAAGATGAGAATATTATGATTCAAGAGATTTGGATATCCTCACACAAATCAAATAAAGTTAACATGCAGGTACATCAAGCACTAAGAAGGCAATGATATGTCAAGCTTTTATTAAAAGGGGACTGCAGTATAAAGAAATGATGTCCTTCTGCAATTATAGAGGACACCTGTAAAACCACATCTTGGTTTACAGACTACAATTTTGGTCTCCTTACCAAAGAAAGGATTAATTCCTTTGAAATCCTTAAAAGGATTTGTAACACGTTTATTAGATTGACTCCTATTAGGGCAGGTTGAGTAGAATGAGGGGATGACCTAATGTAGTTTAGAAAATTCTTAAGGGGGCTTAACAGAGTAGGTGCTGAAAAAAAAAGTCTTCCCAACTAGGGTGTCTAGAACTAGAAAACCAGCAGTGTTCCTCAGGGATCGGAGCTGGGTCCACTATAGTTCATTATTTATATAAATGATTTGGACCAGAACATAGGAAACATGGTTAATAAGTTTGCGAATGACACCAAAATTGGTTTAACGAACAGTGCAAATTATCTGGAGTACAAAGGGATCTTGATTATCTGGGCCAGAGGACCAAAAACAAAAAAATGACAGAAGGAGTTTAGAATAGATTAGAATCCCTAGTGTGGAAACAGGCCCTTCGGCCCAATGAGTCCACACCAACCCTCTGGAGCATCCCACCCAGACCCATCCCCCTGTAACCTAACTAACCTACACATCCTTGAACACTATATAGATAATTTAACACGGCCAATCTACCTAACCTGCACATCTTTGGACTGTGGGAGGAAACGGGAGCACCCGGTGGAAACCCACGCAGACACAGGGAGAACGTGCAAACTCCACACAGGCAGTCGCCCGAGGCTGGAATTGAACCCGGGTCCCTGGCACTCTGAGGCAGCAGTGCTAACCATTGAGCCACAGGTAAATTTGAGATGTTGCATTTTGGCAAGACAAACCAAGGCAGGACATACTCCCCAGGGCCCTACCACAAATTGTATGTCAAACAGAGACACCTAGGGATACAAGTGCATAGTTCCCTGAAAGTGGCATCAAAAGATAGACGGGGAGGTGAAGGAGGCATTTGGCACGCTTGCCTTCATAGGTCATTGCACCAAGTACAGGAGTTAGGATGTCATTGTTACAGCTGTACAAGACATTGATAATGCCACATTTAGAGTACTGCAAATAATTCTGGTCACTCTGCTATGGGAAGGATGTTATTAAACTGGAAAGGGAGCAAAACTAAAAGGAAGGTTTGAATTATAAGGAGAGGGCGGAACCTTTTTCTCCCTTGGAGTGTAGGAAGCCGAAGAATGACCTAATAGAGGTTTATAAAATCATGAAGGGCATAGAGAAGGTGAGTAGCCAAGGTCTTTTCCCCAGAAAAGTAGGGGAGTTAAAAACTAGAGGGAATAGATTTAGGGTGTGAAGGGAAATATATAAAAGTGACTTGGGGCAATGTTTCCACAGATAAGATGTTACATATATGGAACAAGCTGCCAGAAGTGGTCGAAGCAGGTACAGTTATAACATTTAAAAAAATATTTGGACAGGTACATGAATAATTTTAGAGGGATACGGGCCAAACGCGGGCAAATGGGCCTCATTCAGTTCACATGGATGAGTTGGGCTGAAGGGCCTCCTTCCATGCTGTATGAATCTATATACTCAGAATGTGGATTAGCCGTTTAAAATGGAGACGGGGAGAAATTTATTCACTTAAACAATTGTAAATCTTTGGAATTCTCTACCCCACAGAGCGGCGGATGGTCAGTCATTGACTTCGATCTTAAATACGCTCAATGAACTTCTGGTTACTTAGGGAATTAAAAGGACCTGGCAGTACAGTAGGCAAGTGAATATGGAGGTTAAGTCATGATCTTATTGAATAGTGGAGAAGACTCAAGCAGTTCTATCACGTTCTTCAGTTCCGACTTCTTAAGTATTTAAGATAACGTCAACAGTGATCATCCAGCAAAACTGAAGGATGGGTGAGGGGTAACTTTAAAGAACAACCTGCTAAAAGAAAAACATCAAGACTTTGCTGTCAATACAGGAAATAAAAGAACAAAGGACCATTCTGCAAGCAGTGTGTACATGTAGCAGGCAATTGGTGATCACTACTCCATGGAATACATAAAATTTCTGCATGCTACATTGTACCAATAGCTTCTCCAGTTTGGATTTGTCTCAAGACAAGAAGTAACTGAAGAAAATAAATCCCTAAAATTATACAACAGAACACATTAGTCCTTACATCAGTGTGATTAGCTTTCTTTCCATCCTCATCTTTACTTTCTGCTGCATCAGACGATCCCTGCTTGTCTTGCTGGAGTAAGGAGTTCACAAATTCTCTAGCTATCATTTCCACCTAAAAAGGAAATTAAATGAGTACAAGGGGGTGAAAGAAAACAGGCTCTATCCACAGAGTTGCAGGTTATCAGAATATAGAAACAGAAGCAGGTCATTTAGTATCTCAGTCTTCTTCTGCTACTCATTGATATCATTGATCTGTGACCTAACTTCTGACCTTTTCCCTTCTTGGTCCAGTGATCAAAGAGAGGTTAAAAATTTAATATGGAGTTAACATAAATTGCCATTGCAGAAGAATGTTCCAAACTTTGATCACATTTTGTGTATTGTACTGCTTCTATATTTAACTCTTGAAAGATTTGATTTCAGATTTTATACTTCCTACTTGCTTCCTTATCCTAGATTTCCCAACCAGAAAGCGCAGCTTAAAATTAAATGTGGTAAAGACTACGGTCACAACAGATTCAACAATGTAAGACTACAAACATTTGGTTTGTTCAAAACATCAACTAAATGATTTGGCATTTTGAACTTTCATACAACTCTATGCTGTAATTACTGTCCCAAGTCCTTTTTCAATGGCAACAGACTCTGTGGTATCAAATTACTCAATCTGTCAAAAATGTTCTCAGATCTAATATTGTTGCAAGTCTATTCAGCTAGTTTCAACTAGGCCCATTTACCTCTCCCCATGGAAAACAGACATCAAACGGTCTTCAGGTAACTGACTAAGTTGCCAGCTGTTTTTACATTTGAAAGGTAATTCTACAGACCAGGCACATTCATCTTAAGCGGTTTCATCTGTGTCTCATCATGAAATTTTAAGACTGCCCCTCTCTCTCAGGATGTTAAGCAATAGATCAGAGGAGGCTGGAGGACTCGCATGCAGTAATTGCTTTTTAAATCTTTCCACTTGCCTTTGGACAAAGAAATCCTTCTATACTGTGTTAGGGATTAAGAATCATGAAAGTAAAACGTAAGAACATTTTCTTCCTCAAACTTAACTAGCATGTGATCTAATGGAGAAGGATGGGCAAAAACAAAACCACCCAGATTTGAAAGAACTATGTCCACATAGTGATCAACCTAATGTTTTAACAAATTAGTAAGCTCCCCTTGTCTCCTTTCAATGAATTGACTGAGAAATGAACTGTTTCAACTGAATTCTGAATGTAGGTAGTCAAGAATACACAGCTATAGGAGTCACAATTACTAATATTTTAAATGATAAGCCTTCCAGTGATTCAGGAAGAATTCTTATCCTGAAGATAAGTCATCCTTAACTCATCTACAGGAGCAACTGTCTGCTTAAAAAATATTTCTAAAACAATACACTTCCTAAGTTAGCAATTGTTATTTGCAAAATTCCAAGTTGTTAATTCAAATATTAAGAATACACGTTAAGAAGGTTGAAAAATGAAATTAAAATTGTTATGTTTGGTGTGTAGATATAGCATTCAACGATATTTATTCTAGAACGCTGAGTACAAGGAAACAACTAAGCAATTGGTTAGTACTGAAGAACGGCATGAGACAACCCCAACACATGGACCCATAGAGTGATGAGAAGTTGGGTTTGCTTAATTATTCCACTGAAATGTCCAATGCCAACAGGCATAATGAGGAACACTGAAACCATGCTGGAGCATAATAAAAGAGATTGATATCAATATTAAATTGTAGCAGCATATTTACTGTGAATAATTTAGAACAGATTACGAGCATTCTGCCTTTAAATGTCATAACAACCAAATCAATTCCTTCATCTATTTAACAAAAACAAATTGCAAGGATCACAGATGACACGCAGGAAAGGGACAAAAAAAAACTTACTCTCCACTTTGTGAATTCTTTCAGAGAGTTTGGACCATATTTTATTTCAGCAATTGCACATTTCACAAAGTCTTTTTTAATAGCATTGATCTCAGCAGCTGTTGGGAGGAGTTTAGAGAACCGGATCCTGTAATTTTTCTCCCAAAAATTAGTTACCTGTAGAAAATCAAAACAAAGGACTGATACTCTGAAAATGCAAACTGACATATTCTTTCAGGAGTGTTAAGGCTGGTTTAGGAACATACCAATATTTGAGAGGGAAAACAACACAGGAACTGTGCATGAAAAATCAGTTAAAATTGTGAATTTAAAAGGTCTAACCATGTATTGTATATACACACCTTGTAACAATACAAAATAATAAAAAATCTAATATGTACTTAACAACATTACCTCACTATCTACTTTCTGATGTATTGAGGATTTATTGTAAATTTCTGAACTAGAGACTAACAGTGCTAACTCTTAAAATCAATTTAAATCAAGCCCTAGCTTCATCAAGGAAAAAAACTGTTATTTTAATGCCATGCACTCACTTGAGACATTAGCTTCTGGCTGTTGATGAACTTCAGATGATTTGCAGTGGACGTTATATCTTTACCATTGAGTTGTCGAAGATTGGGCAGCAGGTACATTACCTTGTAATTGTCACAGATCTGGAAAGAAATAAAAGATTTACATGTCAGCTATGCAACAGTATTACAAAATCGTGAGATAATAATATACAGAATTCTTCCTTTAATGTTTTTTCTTCATTACTGATAATTATTTATCTATAGGACTCTAGATAAAAAACATAAAAAGAGATAAAACCAAATAAAATACGACTTATAAATCAACTCATTTCCATTGGGGCATCACAACACTAGTAGGACAATGAAAAAGACAGCAGAAATGCATTAAATAGACAAGTGATAAAATAAGATGATTTTCTGGTTCTGCAAAAGAACCATTTATGTAGCCATTTAAAACAGAAAGTTATGCAAATAATTGAAACTATGTCAAGAGTTTATCGCAAATCATATTGTTTTCAAACTCAATGTGTTTTCAATTACTTACTGTTAAGTACAAGTTATCTTCACAATTGAGATCCTCAAGATTCTTAAACTGGTTCAGTGTTGTAATTTGTTCCATATCATTATTGGCACAGTTGAGAAGCCTCAGGTTGGTAAGTCCCAGATTGTTTGGAATTTCTGTCAGCAGATTTCCAGACACATCAAGTTCCTCCAATGTCCGTAGCTGGGAAAATAACTTTGGATCTAAGTCACTGGTTTTCAAATTCAAGTTGGAAAGACTGAATAAAAACAGGGGGGGAAAAATATTGACCGATTAAATCTGAACAACAACTAAGTTATCAATTCCACTGAAATTTGCTCAAGATCTACGCAAGTAGTTTCCTGTGTTGCATGTCAATTTGCTTCAACAGACATGCATTTCATTTGTACTTCACAGGTGCATATTTTAGCACTTGCTTTTACATTAAATATATTTACAAAGGCATAATAAAAGTAAATTGTTCTACAGCTTTAACTTCAACTATCAAAATAATGCCTGTCTATAATCACCCTACCATAACAATCCAGTATCCATTAATTAAAGACATAAAACAAAATCTGGGATCAATCATAAATGATTTATGAAACTACTGTTATTTTTCCATAGCTGAAAGTCAATTCAAAGTCACACATAAAACCACAAATTTACCCAAGTGACTTTAATAGAGAATCAAAATTGAAAATACTGCAGCCATCTTTATGATGATGTTTGGACAGTCTTTTATTTACTGATACATATGAGGTGCAAATTACTTTCAGAATGTTTTATGAGAAAATTGTAATGGTACATCTATTATACTTACTTGATTTTCTTGATTTGACCCAAATTGGAGCATTTTGGGGTTCCTCTTTGAAGCAACAGTTCTTTTGTGATCTTTGTCATTCTTTAAATTGTTTTCTAGATATCCAGAAGTCTGTTCAGAGATATTATCCCTTCACTCACTCAAATCTAAGCAACAAAGAGCAAACATATTGCATTGGAAGGTCTGTAAAGCAATGTCCAGTCAAAGTTATTAGACAAAACCAAGTTCTCCCAGTCTGAAAATTAATTAAGTAATTTAGTAGAAGTGTATTAAGGTCTAAAGAACTGAAATTCCAACTGTTTCCAGACATCTTTGCAGTGATTGTTACTGCTGAGTTCACGATAATTAGGTCTAAAGATTTTGCTACAGCAAGGGATCAAGATGGGAACAATAGATTTGTGCCTCAATGTATTAAATGGAAAAGCCACACTGCCATTAAAGACACCAAGCCTAATAAATTATCGAGTTTTGAGAAGATTTGTAGCTCAGGTTGAGGTTCTGGATGTGAGTTTGCTCGCTGAGCTGGAAGGTTAGTTTTCAGACGTTTCGTCACCATTCTAGGTAATAAATTATAGTACCCAACACTGAACAGAACACGATTTAAACATACAATTAATTTTAATAATTTTAGAGGTCAAAGACATTCTAGTACTGGTTTATAGAATCGCTATTAGTGTTAATTATTGGTGCTTAGTTTCTTAATTTTTAAAAATGGTTTATTCATGCCCTTTTCAGTGAAGCTCTACATACCATTTTTGTTTGTACTGTTGCAGGTACAGTTTCCTAGGATGAACAGATTCCTCAATAAAATCATTTTTGTGCTCTCTCAGAACAAAAACATTATTCGACAGGAATTCAGAATTTCAAAAACCATCAATGTCTATGGACAAGTGCAGGTTCCAAGTACGATCAGGTTAAAGTTTGCATTTTATGTTTGAACAGATGAAGCCATGGAATGTTATTTCTACATGATTGCATTAAAAAGAATCCATCTATAATCTAAATCCGTACCTTCCTAAACCTAATTATTCATATTTTAAGTAAATAAAGAGGACGACAGAAGTGCCACCACTTTCATTGTTTTCTACAGCACCCCTTAATCAACATGACGACCATGTCATCTTATTTTCTCAATGCAAGTGTCTTGTACTTTGGGATAACTCTGAAATCATTCCCCATTTGCTAATATACAATGCTCTTAATAAGAAGACAATCACATCCAAGCCACCAGATGTTAATCATGAGATACATCTTGAGGGTCTCACACGGATTCTGATTCATTGATTTTAATCAAGTGGCTTACATGTTATAAATCAAAACTTTGGGAAACATAATGATCTTATACGCTGTTACGTTGTATATGCTGTAAATTACTGGTTACATTGAAACAGCTCAATTTGTTTAAATGGTGAGCCTCAAAAAAAGGTCAAATTAGCAAGTCATCCTAAAAGTTGGCCTTTTACAAAATAATACAATTGTCACGCTGATTGCACACCAACCATTCCAATACAATCCCTTACTAAACAGAAATTGTTAACATTAACAAAAATTCAAATGACCCACTCATTATCTATACTAACTCTAATTAGTGGTCATTACATTTTGACTACTAAAGTGATTTGAATATTATTATCATCTTTAGTCTTCTGAGGTTCACATCGAATGATCAGAAAAAGATTTTGTTTTTATACCTGTTAATAGTGTAATAGAGTATTAAGATGAAGTTTTGTTTCTTTATTTCAGATAGACAACACCACAGTTTAAAGTGTTATAAATGTGCTTAACACAAATAAACCTAATGACTTTTTAAAAAGTTGTCAGCTGTGGTTCAGTCAGCAGCACTCTAGTCAGAAGGTGGTGTGTCCAAGTCAGAGACATGAGCATAAAATTCTATTAGGCACTCCAGTTCATCTTTGGATTTATCACGTTGGAAGTCTCATATTTCAGTTCATCAAATGCAAGATTTCTTGAGCAACAGGGACATTTTTTTTGTGCATAAGTTTCCCACAGACTTTATGAAATTTTCTAAAATTATAGTCAAAACGTCATGTGTCAAAACTGATCCTTTGGTCCAACTTATCCAAGTTTCCCAAACTAGACCCGCTTGCCTGCATTTGGTCCATATCCCTCTAAACCTTTCCTGTTCATGTGCCTGTTTCTGTGTCTTTTAAAATGTTGTAACTGAAACTTGCATCTACCACTTTCTCTGGCAGTTCATTCCAGATACGAACCACGCTCTATGTGAGAAAGTTGTCCCTCAGGTCCCATTGAATTCTACAGTCTCTGCGCGTAAACAGCAAACAAGTTATTCAAATCAATATTAAAAGAAATAAATTGACTCATACAAATTAAACTAAAAAGGCCATAAAAGCAAAGCTATTAAAATTGTCTTTATGTTTACAAAGATCTGCAACATCAATTTTACTTGTGGGATTGGGACTTCAAACTTTCAGAGTCAGAAGTTCTTTGGTAGGAAGGGTGAATTAATAGCACTGATAACATGCTCACCTTGACCAAACTATGCTTGAGTTTTTCCCAACAGACCTTGGGTAATTAACCTAAATTCACACCTTAACACTGATGCCTGTGCAGGTTAACTGTGATGAGTGCAACAGCATTTCCTGTGGCAATAAAAGGCTTCACTGACAGCATATTTCACCCCTTACTGTGCACATCACATAAGTGTTATAGCGCAGAGGCCTTTGGCCGATCATGGCTGTACTAGCTCACTGAATGAGCATTATTACCTAGTGCCAATTCCCTTCATTCTGTACCCTTCCACATTACTTTTATCTAAATAATCATGCAATGCTCTCTTGAATACGTCAATTGCACCTGCCTCCGCCACACTTCCAAACAGTGCACTCCACATCCTAACTATTCAGAGTGTGAAAATGTTTTTCCTCACTATACCCTTGCTTCTTTTACAGATCTCTGAATCTTTTTACAAGCAGGAACAGTTTCTCTTACCTACTCTATCCAGCCTACTCAGAAGTTTGAGCTCTATCAATTCTCCTCAACCTTCTTCTCTCCAAGCAGAACAGTCCCAACTTCTTCAATCCATTCTCCTAACTGAAGTTCCTCATTCCTGCAATAATTCTTATAAAATATTCTGCACTCTACCCAATGCATTCACATCCTTCCTACACTGTAGCACCCAGAACTGCACACAATACTCCACCAAGTGTCTGATACAAGAGACAACACAATGTGGAGCTGGACAAAAACAGCAGGTTAGGCAGCAATGGAGCAGGAAAGTTGATGTTTCAAGTTGGGACCATTCTTCAGAAATGGAGAGGGGGAAGGGAGCTGGGAAATAACTAGAGAAAGGAGGGGTGGGGCTGGGGAAAGATAGATGGGATGGAGATAGGTGGATGCACCTACCTTTCCCCTATTTAATTTCCATCGGGATTGGCTGGTGGGGAGGGTCTGGCGGAAGAAGATGGACAGATTGTACTAGATCAAGGAGGCAGGGACGAGAGGGAGGTTTGGACAGAGGATGAGGCCAGAGATGAAGCCTACGTTAAGGCCATCAGGCTGTAGGCTCCTGAGGTGGAATATGGGGTGTTGCTCCTCCAGTTTGTAGTGGTGTCATTTTGGCACTGGAGGATGCCCAGAATGGATATGTCTTCAAGGAAGTGGGAGGGTGAGTTAAAATGGCTGGCAACCAGGTGTTGTCAATTATGGCACACAGAGCACAGATGCTCCACCAAACAGTCTCAGAGTCTGCGCTTGGTCTCACTGATGTAGGGGAGGCCATAAGAGCAACGGATACAGCAGACCAGGTCAGAGGGTGTACAGGTGAACCCCTGTTGGATGTGAAAAGTTTGCTTTGGGCCTTGGATGGAGGTGAGGGGGGAGGCGAAGGAGCAGATGTAGCACTTCCTGCATTTGCAGGGAAAAGTGCTGGTCTCTTTGCTCTCTCTCCTGTAAGAATGCAATCCCTTACTCCCCAGTTCCTCCACCTCTGCTCCCAAGATGGACTCCCAGACATCCCAGATGTGCTCCTGCTTCAGGGACTGCAACATTCCCCCCTCCAGTGATTAAAAATGCCCTCAACCACACCTCCTGCATTTCCTGCACTTCTGCCCTCAAAACCCCTCCCTCCGACAAAAATAAAGACAGAATGCCCCGGTCCTTACGTACCACCCCACTAACCTCTGCATCGACCACATCATTCTCAGCCACTTCCGCCACCTGCAATCCAATCCTAGAACCAAACAGTTATTTCCACCCCCCCCCCCCCCCCCCCCCAACCCTATCTGCCTTTTGTGGGGACCACTCACTCCGTGACTCCCTCTTCCGCTCCACCTCCCCACTAACCGTACACACACAGCACCTGACCCTGCACCTGCCCCTCCACCTCCCACCAAACCCAAAGCAAACATTTCACATCCAAGAGGGGGTCATCTGTATATTCTCCAGCCTGGCCTACTATATCCATCGGTCCTAATGGGCCTCCTCTGTATTGGTGAGACCAAGTGCAGACTCAGAACTGTTTCGTGGAGCATCTGCATTCAGTACACCACAAATATAACACTTTTCAGTTGCCAACCACTTTAACTTTCCCTCTGACTTGCTTGATGAAATGTCCATCCTACACCTCCTCCAGTGCCACAATGACATTACACGCAAACTAGAGAAGCAACTCTGCCTTGGGAGCTTACAACCACATGAGCTTAACATAGAATTCAGTAGTTTCAAAATCTCCCCACCCTCAGCCTCAGCCTCATCCCCTATTCAAACCTCTCGCTTATTCCTGCCTCCTTGGCCTGACACAACCTGTCTCATTGACCAATTCCCACCACTCCTTACCTGCATTCACCTATCACCAGCCCACCTACCTTTCCCCTATTTAATTTCCAGCTCCCTTCCCCCTTTCTCTGAAGGGGGGGTTCCCAAACCAAAACATGAACTTTCCTGCTCCTCTGATGCTGCCTGTCCTGCTGTGTTGTCTCGGACTCCAGCATCTGCAGTTCTTGCTATCTTCCGTATTATACAAGTTCAACATCACCGCCCTGCTCTTGTAATCCAAGTCCCTATGAATAAAGCCAACAACATGGAATGCCTTCCCTACTGCTTTCTCTAACTGTCCGGCCACTTTCGATGATCTGTGTACATTTGCACACAGCCAGCTCCCCTCGCTCCTGCATCCCTCTTAAGACTGGTACCCCCTACTTTATACTGTCTTTCAACCTTCTTCCTACCTCACTTTTCCAGTCAGCTATCACCTACCGACTTGTCAGAAGATACCAAAAATTGTTGTCGGTTTTATCTAACTTTTAACGGGGAGTTTTGACAGATTAGTCGTACTTGGCTCACAAATATGGACCCACTAAACTCTGTGTCGCGCCATCACGTGTGAATTGCACCTTTTGGAAGAGGGGATCTTAGCCAACGTTTACTTCTAAGCAACATTACTCTAAGCCCTTGATACTGGTCATTCCCAAGTTGCTGCCTGTGGGCTAATGCTCTGCGTAATTATCTGGGCGGAACTTTTCTCAGCAGCGATTTACGCCCCAAAGGTAGTGAAAGCGAACGGCGCTACATAAATGCAAGTTTGCTGTCCTCACCGCCGCTACCACGGTTTTATAATCTTCGGGCCCAGCGCCTGCCAGCCCTCAGCCCACTCCACCCGCTTGTTAAATCCACGGATCGGCCCGAGGATGATGTAAAACGGGGTCTGCGCAAAGTTTATCGTCACCCTATTTCTCGACGCTTGGCCCGAGCAGCCGGGTATTAATTACTGACTCTGTATCGTCACCTTTGCTGGATTCCAGAATTTCCCGCGAAGTTTAAACAGGGCGCGCGCACCGCTCTGCTCGCGCCTGACCGCCGGCGGTTGCTATCCGCGCACGCGCACCTCGAGGGGCAGGATCTGCCCACCGCCGGCTGCTCGTCTCGGTGCCGGCCTGTGGCCCTGAATCCAACGGCAGGAGTGAGCATGGCCGTGCAGAGCCACGGTCCGCCCGGCTGCGGCTGCAAAGGGATCCGTTCGTGCCTGTTGTGTGAGCGCGGCGGGATTGAAGGGTTCACCAAGTGCCAGCGGGTAAGAGCTCACTTTCCACTCCGGGAACAGGATGAACCCCAGCCTGGGCCCGGGCTCTGAGAACTGACTGATAAACAGCAGAGTGGATAGAAACAGAGATACTTCAACATCCGCAGCTATAAACCCCCAAACACTAGTCCTCCTTCCCAAAGGTGCTGCCGGAACCTGCTGAGAATATCAATGTCCAAGATTGCAGATTTCCAGCATCATTTTGCTTTGTGTTATTTGACATCGTGCAATATTCGAAATCACATCGGAAAGTTATAAAACTTACCAGCAGTTAGTCAGCACCTGCAAAATGACAAGGGTTTATGTAGCCCTTTATCCTTTACTCAAACTGGTACAAACCTTCTCCCAGTCAGTATTTGACTCATATTCCTAATTCGTGTGCATATTCTTCTGTCTCTACCACTGTAACAAATGCTATGAAGTAATGGGTTGTTATGGGAAGTTGCTTTCAACACGTCCTTTCTTGCACAGAACTTCCCAAGGATTGATGGCTATCATAGGAGAGAAGCTCAAGATGTGATTTTGCTGGAATATAAAGTTTTGATGCAAACAAGAAGGAAGATGTATTGGAACTGGATAAGATTTGAAAGGAGTTATGGAGGCGGGGTTGTTGATTTGTTCACTGAACAGGTAGTTTGGTTTGCAGATGTTTTGTCACCATCCTAGGTAACATCATCAATGCATCGCCAATGAAATGTTGGATAACAAGGTAGAGAGCTGGATGAATACATCGGGCCGAGCAGGAAAGCTGATGTTTTGGGCCTAGACCTTTCTTCAGAAAATTTCAGATTCTCCAGCATCTGCAGTGCCTGCTATCTCCAATGAAATATTGGTGGTCTGTCCTGCTTGTTGTTTGTGATGTGGTGGTTGGCCTCATTTCTGATGCTGCTTTGTTGTGGTTGATTATATGGGATCTATTTCCATGTGTGTTGACAGAGTTACACTTTTTGTACCAGGACTCTGGAAAATCCCTTGCATGTCTTTGGTTAGCTTGTCCTCTGATAGTTACTTCGTTCCATTTGAATTGGTGACCTTCTTTGTCCAAGTATATGGAAATGTGTGATAGTTGGTCACATCTCTTGGTAGTTTGTGCTCGTGTACCCTTGAAAGCTAGTTTTCTCCTGGTCTGTCTGATATAGCGTTTGTGGCAGTCCAAATATTGTGTTCAGTTCTGGTTGCCAAACTACCAGAAGGCCGTGCTGGCTTTGGAGAGGCTACGGAAAAGATTTACCAGGATGGTGTGGAAGGCATTAGTTATGATGAGAGGTTGGAGAAACTTGCGTCGTTCTCATTAGAATGATGGAGGTTGAGGTTCAACCTGATAGAGATCCACAAGATTATGAAGGGCCTGGACAGAGTGGACAGTCAGAAGCTTTCTCCCAGGATGGAAGAACCAGTTATTAGGTAGCACAGGTTTAAGGTGCGAGGGGCAAGGTCAAAGGTGATGTGTGAGGCAAGTATTTTACTAAAGATCGGTGGGTGCCTGGAACCCACTGCCGGGGAGGTAGTGGAAGCAGATAGGATAGTGACTTTTAAAGGGCGTCTTGTCGAATATATGAATAGGATGGGAATAGAGGGATATGGTCCCCAGAAGGGCAGGAGGTTTTAGTTGTGATGGGCAGCATGTCGGTGCAGGCTTGGGCTGAAGGGCCTATTCCTATGCTTTTTTTTTGTTCTTGTTCTTCTCTTTCCTTAGAGGAAGTACCATTTCACTTTTCATCCTACATTGGGCTTAGCAGTTGGGGATCACTCCTGTAGTTTAAATGGCTGGACTTTTTCATTTCCTGGAGTATTTTTATTGGATGAATTTGTGAATGAAGAGGAAGAAACTAAGCTGGTGAGCCTGATGGATAATGATGAATGGAAGCTTTCACAATCTGGACGCAAGAAACAGGTAGGTTTTCCTGGCTCAAAAAACGTGCAATTTATGGGTCATTGTTAGAATGCTGTCTATATATTTCACCTGTCAGCACTTTGTTGTATGAAAGACAATACGATGCGTTACGACAGATTCAGCATAGCTCCAACCAACTTCCCGTCACTTTGCGGTACAGCCTGTGCAAAAGCTCCCAATTATACTATAAGAACTGATAGTAGGAGTCCCAAGTATCTAATTGGCAATGTACTGCATTACAAACTGATCTCTGATGCAAATCAAACTTGTATTTTAAAGTATTCTACTGCCAATAGCTAAAAGAAAATATGCACTCGTATTTAGACTGATCTTTTCACATTTCCTGGTTTGGAAGTTTACTTTCCTATGTTTTGTAATATCCTCAATCTCTTGGAATGTGATGTTGAACACCACATCAGGTAACTAGAAGGATTCCCTTAAGCTTTTTTTTTCTGAATATTTTTGTTTAAACAAGTAAGCGATTTAAGGGATATTGGGAACTGCAGATGCTGGAGAATCTGAGATAACAAAGTGTGGAGCTGGATGAACACAACAGGCCAAGCAGCATCTTAGAGCACACTTTTGTGCTCCTAAGATGCTGCTTGGCCTGCTGTGTTCATCCGGCTCCACATTTTGTTATCTCGGATTCTTCAGCATTTGCAGTTCCCGTTATCTCTGATACAATTTTAACCTCACTGCGAAGCCTCTTCCAGGGATGCCTAACCTGAATAAGTTACCCTCCTCGCTCTGGACAAACCTCAGAGGATCTCTCTTCCACTGCAACTCTCCTGTCCTCTCCACCTATCTTCTCCTCTATCCATCTTCGATCTGCCTTCTCCCTCTCTCCCTATTTATTTCAGAACCCTCTCCCCATCCCCCTTTTCTGATGCAGGGTCTAGGCCCAAAATGTCACCTTTTGTGCTCCTAAGATGCTGCTTGGCCTGCTGTGTTCATCCAGCTCCACAGAGAGTTAAGGGAGTTCCTGAGGTGCACAACCTTAAATCAGTTTCAATTATTTTGAAGATCATCTATATCCCTGAGTGTTTCTGTTTAACATTATAATTGCATCTGGTTAATTTCAGTCTGGAATCCGTTTGTGACAAATCATATTTCATTTCCTTTTCAGAACAAACCCAAAGTAATCTTGCACGGGCAGTTTTTTTTTTAAACAGGATTTAATGAATTGGTCATAGTGTGGTGTAATAAACATTAGCAAGTAAAACTGACTAGATAATCAGAAAAGTGAAGCAATCTGCAGTTAATTTAGGAAGTTCACATTTCTAATTTCATCATTGCCATAACCTGAAGGAAATATCTTGCTTTTTTATTTGGAGGAACTTTCACATCATCAAGTCTTTCTAAAGTACTGCACAATAATCTTTGAAGTGTTGCTACCATTGTAATAAAGGGAAAGGAGCAGCCAAGAATCAGTGATAACAAAGTGTAGAGCTAGATGAACACAGCAGGCCAAGCAGCATCAGAGGAGCAGGAAGGCTTGCTGTGTTCATCCAGCTCTACACCTTGTTATCTCAGATTCTCCAGCATCTGCAGTTCCTACTATCTCTCTAGCCAAGAATCAGTAATCACAGTAGGCATCTCCTTTTTGCGATTTCAGTTGAGGGCTAAATATTGACTCACTGGCAGAACTCTCCTGCTATCCAAAGGATAATAGCATTAGCATTTTCACAACCTCCTAAGAGGATAAATTAGAGTTTCTGTTTCATGTTTCATCTGAAAAATGGTATTTCCAACACTGCAGGACACCCTATGTAGAAGTTATTTACTCTACAACACCTTGTACATTGCACTTGGGGATATACAGTGTCTTATCTAACAAAATTAAGTAAAGCTGCTTTGTATTGTTTCCTGTGATATTACAATTTTCAACACTGGCTTTGTTATTTTCTCTGCTTTTTTACCTGCACGCATTTTCTGAAAAATTTTCACATTTAGAAATGTTTTGTAATTGCTAGAAATACGTAGATAATTTTCTTGGGTCTTCATATTTTTTTTCTTTGTCAATATGTAGGACTATGGTCCAAAGGTGAATTTTAAAAAGCACAAATTGAAAGTAGGAAGCTTCAGTGGCCTACCAAGCTTCAGCCGTCTCCTCCTAAATCGAATGGTACAATATCCTGTGTTGAAAAGCTTTCTTCCTGTGGAGCAATGTAACCTGGATTATAGACCAGAACGTGGCTCTTCCATTGACGCACACTTTGATGACTGGTGGTTGTGGGGTGAACGTTTGGTCAGCCTGAATCTACTGTCTGAAACTATATTATCAATGTCTTGTGACTCAGAGGATCTCATCCAGCTCCATCATCAGTCCTGTGATCCAGTAACGGATAATTCAGACAGCCTTTGTAATTTCCATGCAGATAATACTCAATTTCTGTGCACAGATAACTGTAGTGTGAAAAGCACCGGTGACAACTGTCAAAGGCATGTCCCTTATAAAGACATAGAGGTAGCCATTCATTTGCCGAGAAGATCTTTAATTGTTTTATATGATGATGCACGATATAAATGGAAACATGGCATAAACAGGGAAGATATTAAATCAAGGCGGATCTGCAGTACCTTTAGAGAGCTATCAGAAGAATTCAGCCATGGAGGGAATCAAGAGGCATTGGGAACAGAGCTCTTGGATCTTGCATTGAGCTTTCAAGGTGTTCCTGTATGAAATTACTGTTTATAAAATGTCAAGTGCAAGTAATCATCATTACAAAGTCAGCTTTGGGGTATCTTTTTTTTTTAAAAGTTGTTATTTAACCCATCTTCCTATGCTGTGTTCTGGATCATATAGGATGTAATGGATGTTCCAGTATCTGTCCAAACCTTTGCAGCATTATAAATGTTTTGTTCGAGTTGTAAAAGAGCAGTGAGATTCTGATCTGATTTATTTTTTTTCTCTGCTGCCCCACTGAAAAACAGTCCACTCCTAATCTTACCCCTTTTAAGCAAACAGTCGTCTTTCGGCAGAAACTATGGAATCAGAATCATGCTTTGTCACAGTTATCCGCTCATGTACTTCGCACATGAGCCAAAATGAGGCTTTTATTGATGAGGGAAATGAAACATGAGGTATGTGTGGGGAATCTATAATCTATTCAATGCACATTTAGTGAAAATACGTGTTGGTTTGAGGGTTGACCAGTTAAGAGGGTGATGTCTATTTTTAATTAATGAACTTATTTTAAATTAATTAATTAATACACAGTTCAAATTATATCAACCTGTCAAGCTTTTTCCTCAGAAACCAATGATTGGGGTTTTCTCAAAGCAAGGAGGTAGTGATCTATTTTACTTTCAAATGTTCCGATTTTTAATTTGAATAAATGCTAATATTTTTAAACAATTTTATGCTCTAATCTAACTTTAACTTTAATTACTCAAACATGACATTCAATGTTTTGGAATTCTGTTGCCCAATGAGCTTAAGATTTAAGTAATTTTGAATTGAGAACTAGGTTGTTGCATATCTAATTACTGTTTCTAAAATATCAGTTATTTTGGAATGGGACAGTCCTTTCTCAACCATTTACATTTCTTGGATTAGCACCCCTACCTCGCATTTAACTATCTCTTGGCTTAGATCAGCAACTGCTTTGGCTGCCAATTCCTTCCTTTTCTTGCTGTCCATCCATTTCCCTGTCCTCCCACTCCGCCGTCAGCACAAATACCACCCTTTCCCAGTTATATTCAATTCTGACAAAGGATCACTGGTCTCAAAACGTTAACTCTGTTTGTCTCCCTACAGATGCTGCCAGACCTCTGCTGAGTTTCTCCAGCACTGTTTTTGTTTAAGCTTCACCTGCCTTCATGATGTTAACGTCCATCCTTTCAAATATACATTTTCAATATTGATTCAGCTCTGTCCACTGAAATACACCTTCATATATGAAGCAAGATACATCTTACTTATGGGAGTATGTGACACTCCATGCAACTATCACTCTGCTGGATGGGTCTCTGATGGGAGCCTTGCCTGGCTGATTACCTCTGTGGTAGTTTTGTGATTTTTGTCTATGACAGCAACAGTCATGCCTCCCCACTGCCGTCACCAGAAAC